>NC_047034.1:151979767-152625987 GCF_011762595.2 Tursiops truncatus
CACCACAACTACTGAGCCTGCGCACCACAGCTACTGAAGCCTGTGCGCCTACAGCCCGTGCTCTGCAACAAGAGAAGCCACCGCAATGAGAAGCCCGCGCACCGCAACGAAGAATAGCCCCCGCTCACAGCAACTAAAGAAAGCCTGCGCGCAGCAACAAAGACCCAACGCAGCCATAAATAAGTACATTTTAAAAAATATTATAATCTCAACATGTTATCAATATTAAAAATATAAATGAGAGCTTGCCCTTTCTCCCTCCCTCCCTTCCTTCCTCCCCTCCTTCCTCTCTCTCGCTCTCTTTCCTTCTTGAATCTGGTGTGTATCTCACTTCCTAGCAAAGCAATTCAGTACAGGCACATTTCAAGTGCTTAGTAGCCACACGTGTCTCGTGGCTATTGTACTGATGGCACAGCTCTAGGCTCAGTACTAGATACTATAGCCTGATGTTTAGGAGCTATACAGGTAGTAAAGCCTGGGGGTTTGGCTCTGGAACCAAACTGCCTTGTTGAATTCCAGCCCTTCCATTTACCCTCTGTAGAGTTACTCCACCTCTCTGTGCCTTTTTTTCTCATTTACAAACTGGGGATGATAATAATTTTACTACTTTATAGAGTTGCTGAGAATGAAGTGAGTTAATACTTACAAAACAGTTTCAGGTGTTATAATTGCTTACCAAACGTTAGCTATTTAGCTAGGCCCCATCCACACTTTCTTTCTGGGTAATCTGTCTACTCCTATAGCTTTAAGTGCCACCTATTACCTAATGACTTCCAATAAATATTCAGCTTCGACCCCTCTTCTGAGCTCCTATTTATCTGTGCACTCCCTTTTGGGGGGGGGGCTTCGTTGCTGTGCACGGGCTTTCTCTAGTTGCGGCGAGCGGGGGCTACCCTTCATTGCAGTGCGCAGGCTTCTCATTGCAGTGGCTTCTCTTGTTGCAGAGCACGGGCTCTAGGTGTGCAGGCTTCAGTAGTTGTGGGTTTAGTTGCTCCACGGCATGTGGGATCATCCCGGACCAGGGATCGAACCTGTGTCCCCTGCATTGGCAGGTGGATTCGCAACCACTGTGCCACCAGGGAAGTCCCTGTGCACTCCATTTTGATGACCCGGGGCATCTCACATGAACATACCTACAGCGGAGCTTGATCTTCCCCTGCAAATCTGCTCCACTGCCAGTCCCTGTGGCCTCAGTCACACGCAGGGCAGATCTCTGGGCAACATGGCTGATTTCTGCCTTTCCAGGGAATGCAGAGTGCACGGACTGCACAACTTCTGTGTTGGTTGAGGTTTCCACTCCACTGGTACCTGTCCATGGAAGTTATGTGAGTGCTGAGGGCATCTGGAAAAAGAGAGTCCATAGGTATGGCTGGGGTGAACACCAGGGCCTCCTGAGGAAGTCCAAGCTACAGGTTCTGACTGCTCATGCCAGCTGTGTACCCGTGCATGTCTATACCTACGTGTCCATAGACTTGGCCACGTGGTAGTGTCTGTGGACACGTGTGGAAGGGGGCACGGGATTGTTCTGTCCCACCACCATAAGCAAGTGCCCCCAGTCAGGTCTTACAGTGGGAGTGGAAGTGCAGTTAGATGACTAACCCCACTCTCCCAAATGAGGAGATGGCTTCCTCTGTGTCCTGGGGGGTGAGTCAAAGGGAAAGACTTCATCTCCGACCCACCACATGGAGACCACCTTCCCATCTCCTCCTCCCAGCTCATGAAGTCCACCTTCCAGGATGCCCCCGTTCCATTTCCTTCTGAGCTTTGGGGGGTCTCTCTGAGGCACTGGCCCATGAGGATTGCAGGTGAATCTCAGAATCTTCCTTGAGTCTCCCTCCCTAGGGGCAGGGCAGTCGGAGCCCCTACCCAGTGAACAGTTTGGTCTGTTGTAGGGGGGAGGAGGGTCCCAGGAAGGGAGGCTGGAGAGTGCCACCCACCCCCTTTTGAGGCCCCGCAACAGCTTCAGGAATGGGCCCTCTCCAGGCACTCTTGGCCTCCCAGGACAGCTCTGCCTCTGGTGAACTGGGAACTAATTCCCGGGGACACCCACGATCAAGACAGGTCTTCAGGCACCTTGGCCAGAGCTGGTCCTGCGCAGATGGTGCAGCCACAACTTCGGCCATCCCTTTTGGGGATGGCCCCCTCACCCACATTCTACTTGCTCTGGACCCCTTTGGGAGAAGCTGCCAGAGAATTCTGGCCGAGGGTCAGCCCACAGCCACTCCACTGACCTCCCCAAACCGATGTGTCTGCCGCCCCCAGAACCCCAGGAGGCAGGAGCCGGCGAGGGGACCTCTAAAGAGGCTGGGGCATAGCGGAGCGGCGCCTCCACAGGCCGACAGCGCCCCGGGGGCGAACCAGGGACAGACGGGGACCCCTTGGCTTCCCCAGGGGCCTCCAAGGGCACCTGCCCAAGGCCACCCAGCGCGCGGCGGCCGAGGGAGCGGAGCCGGACCTCCCAGCCGTCGGCGGGGCGGCGACCTCCCGGGGCCTTCCCACGGCTCGGCCAGCGCGTCACGGAGGGGGCGAGGGGGCGCCCGGGGCTGCGGCTGCGACGCAGGAAAGGGCCCTGGGAAAGGGCGGTGGCTGCGCCCCCGGGGCGGGGCCGGGGCGGGGCCCGACTTCCCGGCTCGCCGCCCGCGCCGCCGGCCGGGGACCCACGCAGCCCGCGCTCACGATGAAGCGGCCCCGGGAGCCGAGCGGCTCCGACAGCGAGTCCGACGGACCCATCGACGTGGGCCACGAGGGCGAGCTGAGGTAAGGCTGGCTGGGGGCGCTGGGCGCGCCGGGGCGAGCAGGCTGGGGAGCAAGCCGACGGGCCGGCGAGCGCGGAGCCAGTCCTGGAGCGACCGGGGTAGACGCAGGTGTGGCGCCACCGTTACGCGCACGAGTGCCCGGCATCCTGTGCGCTCTCGGCCGTTTAGGGCTCGAGATGCTGGGACGGAGGGAGAGTTCAGCTCGGGGTCTGAGGTCCGGTTGGAGATCTCTTTCTGTCCAAGTGAGGCTACTGGCGAGGACTTTTTTTTTTTTTTAATTTATTTTTATTTAATTTATTTTTGGCTGCGTTGGGCCTTTGTTGCTGCGCGGGGGCTACTCTTCGTTGCGGTGCGCGGACTTCTCATTGCGGTGGCTTCTCTTTGTTATGGAGCATGGGTTTCTAGGCGCGCGGGCTTCAGTAGTTGTGACACGTGGGCTCAGGAGTTGTGGCGAACGGGCTTAGTTGCTCCTCAGCATGTGGGATCTTCCTGGACCGGGGCTCGAGCCCCTGTCCCCTGAGTTGCCAGGTGGATTCTTAACCACTGCGCTACCAGAGAGGGCTTTTCCCTGAAGATCTTAGGAAACCCTCATGGACTGTTGGTATCACACCCCCTGGTCCTGAAGTAGAGTAGTCACTACTCTGCAGTGACTATGGAGAGTAACCATACTTTCTTAATTTTACCCTAGCTGGGGTACACTTTTCATATAGTACACACACACACACACACACACACACACACACACACACAGACACAAAACTTCCAGGGGAAGAAAATCTTTGGAATTAAGGTTTTAGTATTGAAGAAAATAATCGCTGACTTGCCCATGGTCCTTGCAAGGGCCTAGACTCTGATTCCAGTGCTCTTTCTACTGCACCAGTCTGCTGTCAATATCTTTTAACTCTTGGTACATTTTCTGACCCTGCTTCAAACCTGTAAAACAAACTGAACTTGTATAAGTTCTGTTACGTCCCAGTTCTGTGACCAATCTAAGCTTCGGTTTCTTCGTCTGAAAAATGGGTATAACTAATAGAACTGACCTCATAGGATAATTAGGAAAATCAGATGAGATAACCTATGTCAAGGGCTTCACACAGAGCCCAGCACGTAGCAAATGCTTAAGTAGTATCAGGCACCCAATATGTGATACTCAGAACCCTGAAAGAGAGCAAGGACTGACTGGGAGTCTGCAGACTTGGGTCCCAGCCCCAAATCTGCCACCAAGTTACCGTGTGACCTTGGGGCATTGCTTTCCCTTTGTGAGCCTGTTTTCTCATCAGTAAAATAAAGGAGAACAGGGAGTGGGAAAAGGAAGCCTATCTGGTCCCTCCTAGCTCATCCAAACCTGACTCTCTAGAATAGATTTGAAAGGGGGATTCAGTTCATTCTTAGGGATGTTTCTGAGAGTATTTCATACTTTCAGTGATATCCAGTTTTCTGAGACCAGGGGGTCCTGCCTCAGTCACAAGTCCCAGTAAAGCGCCCCCAGCTTCCAGTTCTTTCTAGCTTCTAATAGGAGGTAATTTCCTGTCCATGAGGTTTTGGGGTATATAATAGCATTCCCTATGCAACTTAATAGCCTTTTAAAATTGTTTAGCAGAAACTGCTCTTTAGAGAATCAATTCTCTGAGTCTGTGCCTGCTAGGAGCAGGGGAAGGGCCCAGCACCATGGGGTGGGGGGTTGGCGGGGAGGTGTCTCAAGCTCAGTGTCATTGGGTCTTCATGAATCAGAGGCATGAAATGGGTGTCAGAGAGCTGCGCTGATTGGAGCTGCCTTCTGTCCTCCAAGAATTTGCAGCCTGGTCAGTGACCTGCCAGGTCACACAAAGTCCATGGACAGGATGGAAGATGGAAAGAGAGACAGACTGTGGGCTGTGAGGGCACCTGAGCAGGGAGAGGTCACTCACAACCAAAAGTGCAGGGAGGGCTTCCCTGGTGGCGCAGTGGTTGAGAGTCCGCCTGCCGATGCAGGGGACATGGTTTCATGCCCCGGTCCGGGAAGATCCCACATGCCGTGGAGCGGCTGGGCCCGTGAGCCATGGCCGCTGACCCTGCGCGTCCGGAGCCTGTGCTCCGCAACCGGAGAGGCCACAGCAGTGAGAGGCCCACGTACCGCAAAAAAAAAAAAAAAAAAAGTGCAGGGAGAGCTTCCTGAAGGTGGTGGCATTTAGACTGTGGCATTTGGACTATGGCATAAAGGATCAGTAGGCAGTTTTTTTCCTATACATTTTGTCCTTTCAACTAGAGCCCATTTTTTTAGACTGTCTAGATTCTTAGGCGAGCAGACCCCCCCCAGAGGAGAGAAACAGTTGGACATCTGGCAGAGGCCGACTTATAGACCCCTCTTTGTAGCACTCACCAAAGGGCCCTCCCCCCAGCAGACATCAATGCTTCAATTCAGGGAGCGCTGAACGATGCCTGCTGTGGCCCAGACCCTGGGCTGGGCGTGGGGGGCCCAGATGTATCCTGCTCAGCCTCTGCCCTCAGGGAACTCTCAGAGAAGAAGAGCTTCATGAACAAAGAAAGCCAGATGAACATTGGCAAGGGCCAGGGGACTGGAGCAGCCAGCCTCCCCAGGGTCAGAGGCAGGGTGCAAATCTGCCCCCACCCCCCGTAAGAGTAAAGAGCAGGTTGTGTTCCATTGCCACTGTAGGCATCTGCCTGGTGGCAGTGTCCTGCCCCATATATGGGAATCACCCTTAGAGCTCCTATCTGAGCACAGCCTCCTGACACATGTGGGTCCAAACTGAGAATAGTCTCCCCCCTCCCTCTGCAAAAATTTAATGAGCACCTGCCACGTCAGGCACTGGGTCAGGGTCTGTGGGTCATTTAAGGCACATGGTGGCCTTTGAAGTCTCACCACCATTAACTTGGGTAAGTGACTACCCTTTTCTGAATTCTAATTTTCTCCTTTACAAAATGGGGATGCTAATACCTTACCTCATAGGGGGAGGCTTTGATGAGGTAATGGACTTAAGGCACACAGCTCCCTGCTTTGGCACAAGGCAACTTCCAACGAAAGCTGCTCTCTAAGGGGTCGCCGTTCAGTTGGAGAGTGCCAGGTCCGTCAGGCAGCATGGTCTAATGAAAAGCCTGGACATCTGAAGACTGGACTTTGTGTCTCTGTCACTCCAGCTATCAAGTGATTATTCTTCCTAAGTGTGAAATGGCCCAATAATATACTTAACTCATTGTATGATAAATGAGACAAGTGAACATGGAAGTGCTCTCTAGAACAAAAAGTACTGGCTATGAAATGTACATGGGGGGACGATGACTGTATGGGGAGCACTGGGTGAAAAGCCAGTAGATTTGGCTCCAGTTCTGGAATTTCCTCCGATTTGCTGTGTGGCCTGGAGCAGATCGCTTCCCCTCTCTGAGTTTCCTCCTTTTACAAGTAGGCTCAGTGCTCTCTGAGAGCCCTTCATTGGAGACATCGTGATTCTGCCTTTGGCTGATGGAAAATGAGCGGGGTCACCTGCAAGGGCCCCTCGGCGGAGTTCCCAAAAAGGAAGTGAGGGTGAGCGCTGAGGGCAGTCAGGACCAGCAGCCAGACCACCTGGAAAGCTGCCCCTCCCCCAAGGGGCCACCCCAGAATCCTGGCTAGGGACCCCTTGAGGCCCACGGAGCAGATCTCGGGGGTCAACATATCTTCTCTGGGTCCATGAAAAATCTGCCTTATTTTCAGACTCTCAGACAAGAATCTCTCACACCCTCTCCCAATGTCAGGGCCAGATCCCAGCCTGGAAGAGAGCTAGCTCTGGCTGAGCTCTTGGGAGCTTTAAGGCTAAGGGGACCGGAGGGCTATTCAGACAGACAGGAAATAGGAATCAGGAGGGAAAACAATGTTGATTTTGAAGCCAGAAGATGTGGATTCCCATGCTGGCTT
Organism: Tursiops truncatus; assembly: GCF_011762595.2. Classification (NCBI taxonomy): domain Eukaryota; kingdom Metazoa; phylum Chordata; class Mammalia; order Artiodactyla; family Delphinidae; genus Tursiops; species Tursiops truncatus. Next base: position 151,986,413 of record NC_047034.1, read on the forward strand.
TGCTCCTCAGCAGCTGCGTAGGCTGGGCAAGCTGCCTTACCTCCCCAGTGCCCAGCATCCTCATCTGTAAAGTGGGGCTTCCCCTCAAAGGAGGGAAGTATATGTAGGGATGCCGAGAAAGCTGTGAAGTGAGGTTTGCCTGTGGGATACGGGAGTGGGGGGAGAGGGATAACACCGCAGAGACCCAGGAGAGTGGAAAAAGGGTGGCTGAGCTGCCATGCTCTGAAAGGGGTGTGTCAGCCTCCAACAGATGGTCCCTGAGGAGGAATCAGGCTGAGAGGCAGTGACGTGAGCAGTGGTAACCCAATACCCCAGGAGACACCTTATCCAAGCTGCGGGGACAAAGGCCGTGTTTCTTAGTAGACCTTGGCCCTTGTGGCTTGTCCATACTGAAGCTTTGTAAACAAGCTGCCCTACAGATCTCAGGATCTGGCCACCTGAGCCCTGGATCAGGCTTGCTGACCCATCCCTCCCACGAGCTTTCATAGGCCTCTTACATTCTTGTCCAGATGTTTGGATGGAGATATCCTTTTCCAGATGTAGCTAGATGAAGCCAGGGACATAGCAGTAGGTTTGACAAATGTTGATCTGGTCTCCCATGCAACCTTATCTCTTCGAGCAGTTGATGAAAATGATCCAACCTCTAGTGCCAAGAGGGTCGTCACGTGGGCTGGGACCCTCCCGGTGAGCCACACATGCCCCCATTCCACAAAGGTCTCAGACATAGATTTTTTTTTTTTTAATATTTGTTTATTTATTTGGCTGCGTCATGTCTTAGTTGAGGCACACGGGATCTTGGTTGAGGCCTGCGGGGTCTTTCGTTGCAGCACACGGGCTTCTCTTTAGCTGTGGCATGCGGGTTTTTCTCTCTCTAGTTGTGTAGTGCGGGCTCCAGGGTGCGTGGGCTCTGTAGTTTGCAGCGCGTGGGCTCTCTCGTTGAGGCGCACAAGCTCAGTAGTTGTGGCGCGCAGGCTTAGTTGCCCCGAGGCATGTGGGATCTTAGTTCCCCGACCAGGGATCGAACCCGCATCCCCTGCATTGGAAAGCGGATTCTTTACCACTGGACCGCCAGGGAAGTCCCAAGACATAGACTTTATGGTCTCACCTCTGTGTTCTCCGGTGATGCCAAAGATGAGGGCAGGAGGAGGAGCTCAACCACGAGCTCTGTCATGTCACTTGCTGAGTACTGGGTACAGCTGTGAATGAGACAGATATGGTTCATGGCCTCATGGAACTTACAGACTTGATGGAGAGTTAGACATTAATCAAATAATCATGTAAATATGATTTGTACCCAACAAATGGGTACAAATGCTACGAATGCAGGATGCTAGGATAGCGTAAAGCAGGGGGTATCAAGTGGGAGGGGTGATGACATTTGAGTTGAGATCTGAAAGGTGGTAGAAGTTACTAGGCAAAGGGGCTGGGGCTTGGGGGTGGGGCGAGGGAGTGGACCAGAGAGTTCTGTGCTAGGGGAGCAGTATGTGCCACCACAGGAAGGAGTTAGTGCATTCACAGGCTGGAGCACACACAGCAAAAGAGAATTGAGTCTAGGAGGTGACAGGGGCCTGCGGGACTACCTGGAAGATGGTAGCCTTGGTCCTAAAAGCATTGAGAAGGCCCTGTAAGAGAGTGACACGATCAGATTTGCATTTAGATGATCACTCTGCCCGCTTGTAGGAAGTAGTGGGTGTAATAGTCTCCTGCAGTCTAGAAAGATGATGGAGGCTTGGTCCCGACATCGGCAGTGGAGATAAGGGGGACAGGTGTGAGATGTATTTTAGACATGGAATGGGCAGGTTTTGATGGGGTAGGTGAGGACAGAGGAGGAATCAAAGATGGTGGCCGGGTGTCCACCTTGCAGAAGTGGGATATGGGTGCCTTCGCTGAGATGGGAACCTAGGCAGAAGAGGAGAGGTGGAGGCAAGCTCTTGGGTTCCTGTTCAGATGGGTGGCATTTCGCGTTCTGAAATAGCAGGGGAGTCACCTTGTCTAAAGTTATTTGTGGCTGTGATGTCTCCAGTGGGAGCTGGGCTCTGGAGGGCTGGGGCCTGGCTGAGGGCATCCAGTCCAGCCCTAGGTCTGAGTGGGGCCTCTGGCGTGTTGGCCAAGTGAATGATCCTAAGTGCAACCCAGAGAATCTCCTTCACTCCAAGAGAGCCTCTGAAGTGGGAACCATGAAGAGGGTGAGCAGTTGGGCTGAGGAGGATTCGGTCAGTCTGGGCAGGAAAAGCCCCAGAGGGCTGAGCCTCCTCCCGGTGATGGTAACTCCTGGGTTGCCGGCAAACGTACATCCTTCAGCCAAGCCCGGGACCGGAGGCCTGACACGATGCGGGCTGGAGCCTTCTGGGGAGGCTGGGGCCACGTCCCGAGAGTCCGAGAGGGCCCTGTGACCCAGATGTCGCCTCCCCCTCGCCCGGGCCGCGCAGCGTGGGAGGAGGCGGCAGCTGCAGGCCGGGTGGAGGGCGGGCGACCGGCGCGCCCGGCCCGTGGGAAGCGGCGGCATCTGTTCTTTCCACGCTCGTTCCCAGCGGCTCCCTCTGAAACCTAACCCGCAGGCCCGGCCCCGCCGCCGCCGCCCGTGCCCTCGCCCGCCCCGCCCGGGGGATCGGGTTGCAGGAGCGGGGCGGCCGGGCTGCGGTTCCCCCGACGGCCGCGGCAGCAGCGAGGGCGAGGGGCGAGGCGCCGGAGGCAAGGCCGAGAGGGTCAGGTCGGGGCGAGAGCCAAGCCCCCCCATCCATGGCCCCAGCCGCCGGCGACTCTGGGGCAGGAAGCTCTGTGCAGGGGAGGACTTGGCCCGGGGAGAAATGAGCCCCCCGGGAGAAGGGGAGAGAAGGCGTCCCCACCCACGCCTGCCCTGCGCCTCTTCCCGGCCTGGGAGACCTCGGCCGCCTGGGAGGGGTCTGTGCCCGCCCACAGCCGGCCTCCGAGGTCAGCCCAGGCCAGGGAGACGGTCCTCTGAAAAATCAGTCTTTCTTTTCCTCTCCAGCCAGATGGCCCGGCCGCTGTCCACCCCCAGCCCTTCACAAATGCAAGCCAGGAAGAAACGCAGAGGGGTGAGTGTGTATCTCAGCAGAGCCGTCCGACAAATGTTTGCCCTGAGTTCCCAGGGGCCTGGCGCAGAGAACCCTGGTCAGAAACACCACCGGACAGTGACCCTGCCTGGGTTCAAGTCCCAGCTTTGCCAGTAGCTAGCTGGGTGACTTTGTGCAAGCCACTTAATCTCTGTGTGCCTCGTTTTTTCATCTGTGTAACTGAAATAATGATGGTACCTACCTCAAAGGGTTGTTTTGAAATGAACTAATGTAATGCACTCAGAACAGAACCTGACGCACAATTAGCCACTATCATTTATCCCAGCCTCCCCCTGCTTCTCTCTGAGCTCAGAACTTTCCTTCCCTCTTAGTGTGCTGAGGGGTAGGGAAGGGGGACAGAAGAAGGAAGAGCCCGTCCTTGCTCTTGGCCCTACTTTTCCCCCAGGATGCACCTGTGCTTCTGCCCTGGGAGTCCAGAGACCGGAATGTGGCAGAGACCAGCCCTGCCACTCACTAACCAAAAGACCTTAAGCAGCCACACCCACCCCAGCCCTCGTTCTCTTTATCGGTAAAATGGGTGTTGTCATTTCTGTCCTGCTATCAGTATTCCGCTGCCAGTATTGTGAGATGAGAGCGAGCTTGTGGGAATGAAAGGCCTTCCCAGCTGGAGAGAGCAATGCCTGGGACTCCTCAGACCTCATGACCCAGCACCTCAAGGGGTCTCCCTGGCCCAGGAGGGGCCTCCAGGACCTGCTGCAGTGCTGTGGCTGGTGTTCCTGTTCTAATTGGTTGGTGCCCTGCTGTATCAGTGGTTAAACGTTTTGGATACCACCCCTTAGATCAAGACAAGAGATCTGAGTTCTAGTCCCAGCCTTGCACTTCCTTGCTGTGTGACCTTAAGCAAATTCTGCCCCTCTCTGAGCCTCGTTTTCCTCTTCCATAATATAAGAATGGATTTATCTCCCTGACAGAAATATTGTGACGGAACATATGAGTCAGTGCCTGTCGAGGTGTGTTGGAAACTGTGATGAAGTGCCTACTTGGTTTTTGTTTGTTTGTTTGTTTCATCATTGTTTTTTAGATCATAGAGAAACGGCGCCGGGACCGCATCAACAGCAGCCTTTCTGAACTGCGGCGCTTGGTCCCCACTGCCTTTGAGAAGCAGGTATGTGACATTGCTGAATGTGCTAGAGGAAATGCTGTGCGGGTGGCAGATAAGGTTCACTTCTCACGGCATCTCTTATCGATTGGTGGCAGCTGCCTGAAGTGCTGTGATATCATTTACTGATATCTGTTGATGGCCAAGAATAAGGGGGATGGAAATTCATATTTACTGAGGTGTCTCAGGGGTTGTGGCTTTATGTCCATCATCTGGTTGCACTGAATGCTCAGAACGATCCTGAAGGGTAGGGATTAGTATGCACATTGCACAGGTAAGGAAACTGAAGCACAGAGAGGTGAAGTAACTTATACCAGATCACACAGCTAGTAAGTAGCAGAGCGGAACTGGACACAGACTGTGTGATCCTAAAGTGCCCTATCCCTCTGCACTACTGACATTTCCAGAACTATCTGAAAGTAGAACAGGCCACTTGGGGAGTGAAGTCCCTGTCATTGAACATGCTGGGGTGGAGGGACTCCAGTGGAGAGTCAGACAGTTGAATCAGTCAGACAGCCTCAAAGATTCTCACCGTGTGCGCCAAGGCATGGTCATAGGTCCTGTGTCTTCCTTTCTGCTGGGGAGAACAAGTCAGTCATTCCACAGACATTCACTAAAACCTTCACAAGTCCAGCCATGAACTAGACCTGGTACCTACCTTCAAGGGACTCACATGGAGAGTCCGACCCTCAGGTTTCATCTGGGAGACCAGGTGATGCTGGAGGCTTCGGAAACACTCCTCAAGAGAGAGAATGGAGGAAGAACAGATGCTTTGGAATAAGACAGTGAGCCCGATCTTGGGTGTGTGTGGCGAGTGTGCAGTTGGATTCCCGGTAAAGCTGGTCTAGGAGGCAGGTGAGGATGCAGGAGTGACATTCTGGTGATGGTGCCTGAAGCCATGGAGGTAGAGGAGAGCGAGAAAAAAGTGAGCCATCACCCACTGGGAACACCACCGTTTTAAGAGACAGTTAGAGCAAGAAAGCAGGGGAGGGGGGCTTTCAGGAAGGATGGTCAGCAGTGTGGTGGACAGGTGGGCTAAAATGAGAACTGAAGAGAATGGGTTAGATTTGGTGGGCTTGGCTAAAGCAGAAGCCCGATCACAGGCAGTGGTGGAGTGGGGGGAGGAGGAGAAAACTGAGGTCGTGAGTGCTGATGACGCCATGCTGGGGAGGAGGGCGACAGAGGTCAGCTGAAGGCCGCCACTCTTCTGTCTTCTGTACACACAGGGCTCCTCCAAGCTGGAGAAAGCCGAGGTCCTGCAGATGACGGTAGATCACTTGAAAATGCTCCACGCCACTGGCGGGACAGGTACTGATGCTCTACTTTCCTGGAACCATTCCTGCAGCCAATATTTGGGGGCTGGGCCCTGGGGATACTTCGGTGAGCAAAGTAGATGTGGTCCCTGACCTCATGGAGCTCACAGTTCACAGAGGGGCTGAAGCAGATCCAGGTGGAACGTTCGCAAAGCTTGTCTTTCTTCTTTTGGCATTGCCCTCTCGGCTTTTATTGTCTCCATGTGTCCTAGCCCTTTCCTCAACTCCACTCCTTCCAGCCTTGAACCTTGGAGGAGCTCTTCTACAACAGATTACTGATCCCTCTGCCCCCAGGGCCTCGTTAAGCATCAGCCTGAATGAGCTTATTCTCACTGTGATCCCAGTGGGAGAGACACGCCTGAGATTTTTAGCCACAGCACTTCGCTAGTGTGCCAACCCACCGGTCTAGGCTTCTGAGCTCTTGTGTCCTTGGCAGTGCTGGGGGGATATGTCACGCTCACCGCTGAAGATCAGTCGTGGGATTTTAGTAGGATGCGAATGTTAACGCATTCTGTTATTTTGAGCTAGTCCACTACAAAAAAGTCACGGAATTGTGGCTTTTAAAAGACTTCTGGACAGATGGAAATTCTGTGTGCCTGAAGCCGCTCTGTGTGTTTCGGTAATTTCACAATTGGGAAACCTTGAAAGCTCCACTGACCTTGGCTCCAAAGCCTTAAGTCTTGAAGCCTTCACTTGCTACCCCCTCAAGGGGATGGTTGCATGTTAAGCAGCCCAGCCTGGTGCCTCTCAAGCCTCGGCGGGCAGCAGTGTCATGTAGGGGCTGACAGCGTTGTGGGTCACAGCCCAGAGATCCCGAGGCAGTAAGTCTGGATTGGAGTTTAGGAATCTGCCAGTTTAGCAAACACGCCCGATGATCCTGCTGCAGGTGGTCACTTGGAGAACTTGTGCCAAAGGAATGCACAGCCAACGGTGGAAACTGTCTCTAATCAACCAGTGGGGGAGGAATTTCAAGCCACATTTGTATTTATCCAATTAAAAGAAAACTAGTGACTAATATTTGGGCAGCATTTTATAGTTTTCCAAATGCTTTCTCTAACATTATCTCATTTGATTCTCACAAGAACCTCGAGGGTGGGTGTTGCTATCCTCACTGTTTTCTGGCTAAGGGCTGATGGGAAGACAGAGAATTGGCATGGAGCCCTGGCTTTGTATGTGAACACTGAGTTTACTACTTACTAGCTTTAGGACCTTGGACAAATGATTTAAGCTCTTTATTCCTCAGTTTCCTTATCTCTAAAATGAGAATAATGCTAGGGGTTTTTTAAATACAAATTTATTTATTTATGGCTGCGTTGGGTCTTCGTTGCTGCGCACGGGCTTTCTCTAGCTGCGGAGAGCGGGAACTGCTCTTCGTTGCGGTGCGCGGGCTTCTCATTGCAGTGGCTTCTCTTACTGTGGAGCACAGGCTCTAGGCATGCGGGCTTCAGTAGTTGTGGCACGCGGGCTCAGTAGTTGTGGCTCGCAGGCTCTAGAGCGCAGGCTCAGTAGTTGTGGTGCATGGGCTTAGTTGCTCTGTGGCATGTGGGATCTTCCTGGACCAGGGCTCAAACCCATGTCCCCTGCATTGGCAGGAGGATTCTTATGGGGATTCACTTCCCCATAATGGTTATAATGATAGGTTTTTATGAGATTTAAATTAGCTAATGCAAATTAAGTGCTTAGGAAGAACTCAGCAAATGTCAGTGAAAAAAGAACAGTGAACAGAGAAAGGTGATGGGATTTGCTCAAAGTTGCACAACTAAGTAGACAGCAGAGCCAGGTCTCACCGCCTAGGAGGCCTGGCTCCAAACATCATCTCCTGCCAAGCTGTTCCTCTGTGGGGACCTCAGCCGTGAACCAGGGACCCGATATTTGCTACCATGATCATGAAGCCAGTGCTCACTGGGGCTGTTCTGTCTTTGCCCAGAAGGTGGTCGAGAGACGGGCAGGTGTGGAGAAGCTGTGAGAATGTGAATACTTCTGCAGGCAGTCCCCCTGGTCATCCCACACTGAAGTCAAACCAAAGACAGGGTCCCTGGCCTGAGGGCAGCAGCTGAGGACCAGAGTGGGGTCCTGCTTTCTAGACTGCCCTTTGGGCTGGGGAACAAACTCCAGTGCTTCTGGGGGCCAAACCAGTCATATGAATGATAGCTAACTTTTCATTTGTTAAGCATTTCTGTGCACCATTTCATTTCGCCCCCCCCATCTGTACATGGCAGGGCCTGTTAATATACCCATTTCACAGCTAAGGAAATCAAGGCATGGAGAGATTGAGACTTGTCCATAGTCAGGGCGCTAGTTAAGTCCATGGTCAAGCAGCTGGCCCCCAAAGACCTCATGCTTCATTGCTACCCTATGCTCTCCTCTCCAAGGAGTCTCCCAGCTCTGATGGCTGCTGCCACCACGTCCCAGCGTCTGCCCCCATCAACTCTACACCTCCACGTGCACAGCGCTTTCACATCTGGCAGGTGTCTATTTAAATGAAGTTATCTGGGCCACAGATTTCCTTCTTTGGGTTAATCATGAATGGTGATGAAGATAACACTTTACATTTTATAACGCTTCACAGTTCAGTGAACTCATTTGATCCGCACAGTCCACTCGCTCTACCCCAGTAGGGATGATTATTCCCACTTTAAGATGGTGAGACTGGGGCTCAGAGAGGTGAGGTGACGTGCCCAAGGTCACCCAGGGGGTGAGTGGGGAAAGCAGGTCCAGAGCTCAGTGCTGACCCCAGGCTCAGTGCTTGTCTCCTGCCTGGCATGCCCTCATCGTGCCTCACTTTGCAGGATTCTTTGATGCTCGAGCCCTGGCAGTCGACTTCCGGAGCATCGGTTTTCGGGAGTGCCTTACCGAGGTCGTCAGGTACCTGGGGGCCCTGGAAGGGCCCAGCAGCCGTGCAGACCCGGTGCGGATTCGCCTTCTCTCCCACCTCAACAGCTATGCAGCCGAGATGGAACCTTCACCCACGCCCGCTGGGCCCCTGGCCTTTCCTGCCTGGCCCTGGTCCTTCTTCCATAGCTGTCCAGGGCTATCTGCCCCGAGCAGCCAGCTCGCCATCCTAGGAAGAGTGCCCGGCCCCATCCTCCCCGGCACCTCCTCTCTGGCTTACCCCATCCCGGCCTTCAGAACCAGTCCCTTGCGCAGAGCCACTGGCACCATCCTGCCAGCCCGGAGGAATTTGCTGCCCAGTCGAGGGGCATCTTCTACCCGGAGGGCCCGCCCCCCCGAGAGGCCAGCCGCGCCCCTGCCCCCCAGTGGCAGGGCTGCCAGGAACAGCCACATGGCACCCCTCCTGCGATCCTCTTCCCCCGCCCCTCCTGGCATTGTGGGGTCTCCTGCTTATGTGGCTGTTCCCGGGTCTTCCCAGGGGGCAGCTGGGAGGCCAGCAGGAGCTGTGCTCTGCCACTCCTGGGTCTCTGAAATCACTGAAGTCGGGGCTTTCTGAGCTGGCTTTGCCCCCAGGAATGAGGAGAGTTCTTTTTCCAGGAGCTCTAAAGATGGCGTTGCCTTTTCTGCTCTGTTTTCCGGACTGGTTCATATATGAAGGTGTCTTCTTCACCCAGCAGAGGCCCCCTTCTCCTTTGGCCCCTCTCCCCTCCTCACTGCTTGTCCCAGCTTCTCCTGGGGCTGTTCTGATCTCAGAAGCTTGGTCTCATGTTTTCCCTGGAGAGATGAGTCCCAGGAGAGCCCCCCAAGAGCTGCACCCAGACCCCTGTCCTGCCCCAGGACACATGGGCAGTAGGCATTAATCTCAGGTTGGGGAACAACGCTTTAACCTAAAAGGCACAATGACCTAAGGCACGCTGCTCCCCTAGAGATCAGACCCCAGCCAAGAGCAGTGACTGCCTGGCTGCAGCCTTCCCAGGCCCCCAGGGGTCGGAACATAGTGTCTGTCTCACTTCCTGAGACAGTAACCACACAGGGGCCACAAAGAGGTCTCCTGGGAACCCTGTCTGCCCCAGCCCACCTGTCTCCCGCCCACTGCAGTGAACCCAGAACAGACCTGCCGTCCACCACGGCCAAGGCTGGGGACTGGGAGCCCAGCAGGGCCCGTTCCTGCCCTCTTGCCAGCTGCCGACACCTACCCTCCAGCTGACCAGCAGTTCCCTGCACACAGCTGGGAGGTCTCTGGGCTCCGTGACAGGGTGTACTCACCACCAGGCCTCGGACGGCGTCCCCAGACAGGAGCCAGGCTTGAGCCACAGAGAACCCAGCTCCCTGCCTACCACACGGTCACCGTCCTCCAGGCCTGTGGTCCCGTCAGATGCACAGTGCGGAGGCCGTGTTCCCACGTGATGGCGCCCCGAGAGGAATCCTCTTGGGATTCAGCACCAGACGTTTGTGCTGCCTGTTTTGCATCCGACTCACGGGGCCCGGACTGCTGGGACCGCCAAGGGCTGTCAGGCTGGACGAAAATAACTGCGAGGAGGGGCGAGAGGAAGGACAGTCAGAGGCGGCTCAGCCCTTCAAGGTCACACAGTGGGTCGAGGGCCTGAGATCCTGTTCACCCGGGATTCCACGCGGCTGGCTCTGCTCAAAGGCCATGCATGGCGTTACCCAGCTTCGGCCCAGGCCACTTTCCCTCTAACAGAGGGAACTAATGGCCCAGAGACCTTTCCCAGTGGAGCAGCAGGAACTGGACAAGACAGGGGCCGACCAGAAGCGACACACAGCCGGCCCAGTGCTGCCAGATGGTTGTTAAAATGTAGAAACACTTCTGTGCTCACTGACAAACCTGCTTTCCCTGAGTGTTCCCGCCACATGGCTTTTCTCCCAGGACCCCGTGCTGGTTAATGCCCGGCCGACCCAAGGCCGTGGGGCCCTCCAGCTGGCAAGTCGATGGTGCTTATTCTGCACTGGTTATTAAATGCTTCTGATGTCACCCCTGGAAGAGTCTCCCACTCTCGTCCTTTGATGGAGCTACCCTCCCCAGAGGCTGAATTGAGGAGACTCCATGAGCCCAAAAAGTAGTGTCTGCAAAAGCCCTGGGGAAAAAGGGCCCTTTCAGAGAAGTGGGTGGGAGGGCAGAGATCATTTAAATGACCCAGAAAGCTCTTTTGAGAAGGCAAATTCCTCAAGGAGGGATAAAGAACTAAAGTCATTCTTTTACTCCTCAGTGTGAGGTCGTTGGATCAGATATTGCTCTCCTCCTGGACCCATCTGCGTGTCCAGCAGGGAGGAGGTGTCATTTCAGGGAGTGGGTAACTGGCCAGGAGTGCCCCTGAGGCAGACAGAGATAGAGGGAAATAGCGAGCGAGGGAAGGCAGTCAGCAGGCTCCCAGGATTTGGGAGGGCGGGCAAAGGGAGGTGGCAGAAGGCAAAGACCAACTTCACTGTTTTCACAAGGGGCGGGAAGAACGGCGCTCCCCACCCCTCCCCCTCCTCCCCTGCACTCTCCCCCTCCTCCCTTGCACTCTCCCCTCGCCCTCCTCCCCTCCTCCCCTGCACTCTCCCCTCCCCCTTGTCCCCTGCACTCTCCCCTCCCCCTCCTCCCCTGCACTCTCCCCTCCCCCCTGCACTCTCCCCCTCCCCCTCCTCCCCTGCACTCTCCCCCTCCCCCTCCTCCCCTGCACTCTCCTCCTCTCCCTCCTCCCCTGCACTCTCCCCCTCCCCCTCCTCCCCTGCACTCTCCTCCTCTCCCTCCTCCCCTGCACTCTCCCCCTCCCCCTCCTCCCCTGCACTTTCTCCTCCTCCCTGGCCACTGCAGGTGGTGGCTCACTGCTCCCAAGATACCAGGGCAGTTTTCCAGTCCTGCAGTTTGACCACTCCCTAGCCCAAGAATCCAACATTTACTCATGGTGGGACGGTGGGAAACACATTTTCATATTTCAAATGCCCAACTCCAAAAGAACCAGTTGACACCATTGAATGAGGTGGAAATGGCCCAGCACTTTGAGCATCTTAGTTGCTCTTAGGTTCATTCTCCCTGAGAGATTGTGTGGGGAAAGGTGACTGTGTGTATTGGTTTCTGTGGTTGAGAACTCATGTTTGTTTATATTCCCAAGCCTTTCTGGTGCCCCCGACTCCCACCCCATCACTGAGGTTGTCGCAGACATTCAATAAAGTTTTTTTTTTCTTTAGCTCTTCTGGAAACCTCTGCAAGGTTCTACTTCTTAAATATCTCTGGAGTCCATCTACTTCTCTCTGATCCCACAGCCTTCACCCTGGTCTGGCCACATCACTTCTCCCCAGATCACTGCCCTCCAAAAGGTCGCTTTGCTTCCTTCCTGCTTTGCCAATCAGTTCTCAACACAACCAGAGAGAGCTTTAAACACGCAAACCGTATCATATCAACTCTGGTTTAAAATCCTTACCCTATTACCCTATTATTCTAAGGATAAAATCCAAGCTCTTCCTCATCTGGTCGCAAACTCACTTCCAGCTCTTTTCTTGCCAATCCCAATCTTGTTCCCTGTGCTTCTGCCGCCCTGGCCTTCCTTCATTTCTTCCACATTCCAACCTCATTCCCACCTCCAGGACTTTGCACATGCTGTGCCCTTTGCCCAGAATGCTCTTCCTCTGCCCTTTGCAGGCTGAGCTCTTCATGCCCTCAGGCCTTGGCATAAATGCCACCTCCTCAGAGAGGCCTTCCCTGACTACTGGGCTTGAATCTATCTCAACGTCCTCTATCTTTTTGTTGTTGTTCCCGTATGGAAATGACCATTGCACGTCCATTTGTGTATTTACTTGCTGGTTGCTCCCCCACCAGCACGTAAGCTCCGTGAGGCCAGGGACCATGCCTGGTTTGCACTCCACCCTGTATCCAGTGCCAGCCATGGTACCTGGCTCAACGTCAGGGTTCAATATATATTTGTTGAATAAATGAACTGGGGGAGGTGAGGAATCTTCTAGACTCCTGTTGTTGGATGGTACACGCTCCTCTAGGGGTGAATCTCCTGCTGGCCAACTTTAGGGGGGGGCTGGAGAGCAAAGTGAGAGCCAGGGCCAGGGGCCTGGAAGTCCTGGCAGATGGTGAAGGGATTCCGGCCAAAGAAAAGCACGAGCGTGCTTGCTCTGGAGCGCATGCTGACAGCTGAGAACGGGCGGGCCGTCCCTGCCAGAAGGTCTTGTTCTCCACTCTTGGCCCAGCTCTCCCCCATGGATTTGGCTTGCAACAAACCCAGGCAACCTTCGCAGAGGTCTGCTCCGTGCCAGGCCAGGCATGGCAGAGCCAGAGGTGACGAGGACTCTGTCCCCCTGAGGGGGTGCACCCTCTGTCTAAGTGACAGTCGGGTGGGATGAGAGTGGAGAGAGAGGTCTGTTGAGAAGGCTGAGGGGTATCAGCCTCTGTCTAGGGGGGTCATGGGGGAAGAGAGTGCTGGAAGGAAGCCTTCCCGGAGGAGGACAAAGGGAGGCGTTCTAACCGCGGGGGGGGGGACGTCGTCAAGGGCAGCTCTGGAAGTTGGCCTGAGGTGAGCGCTGGCCTTCAGTGGCAGAGCGAAAGGCAGGCTAGTCCGGGCACTGAAGCCAGACTTCCTGGGTTGAGGCCCCATCTCTGTTCACTTATCAGGGCTGAGGCCTTGAGCGAGTTACTTAACACCCCTGAACCTCAACCTTCTCATCTTTAGAACAGGGATGATGCCGTAATAGCTACTGTTAACTGAGCACTAACTACATACCAGACGCTGTGCGAAATGCTTTTCTTAGAATGTCCCCATTTTACAATAAGGAAACTGGGCCGAGACATATTCTCCTAAAGTGAGGTGACAGGTGAATGGGATAGCGCGTATAAAGCCCTTGGTACGATGCCTGGGTCAAGTGAAACACTCAGTCCATTTTAGCCATTAGTGTCATTAATGGAAAAACACTAATGTCTTTCCATTAGTGTCTTTCCAAGTTGTGGAAAGACTTGGATCCAAGTTGTGGGTGCCGTGCAGAGTTTAGACTCCAGCCTGTAGGCAGTGAGAGCCATGGAAAGCGTTGCCAGGTGAATGCCAAGGTTAGACCTTGTTTAGGAAACTCCTGTTTGGGGTGGTGTGGACGACAGGGAGGAGAGTATTCGGACTCAGTGCCACCTATTCACTGGAAACACCTAGATGCTTCTGAGACATACCAGTGTCCAGGCCCTAGAGGTGATGATTGAACTCACCTACAGTGGGGCTCAGGCACCCCATAAGGAAGTGTGAAGGATCAGGATTTCTTTCCCAGTCAAGGTGAATTTCAGTTCCATTAGTGAGCTGGACGCCAGCTTATGAGCCTGCAGAGGCTGCTGGTTTCTGAGAAGTGAAGCAGAACTTAATTTCCACGAGGGCATGTCTGTCCTCCAGCCCCATCCTAGTCTTGGGCCTATAGTAGATACTTAAGAAACTTTATGTGTTGAAAGCTTTAGGAACTTGTGCAGTTGGCCCTATGTGTTTGTGGCTTCCGTATCCACAGATTCAACCAACCACGGATCAAAAACAATTTTTTTTAATTCCAGTAACTTCCAAAAGGCAAAACTTGAATTTTCCCCAGCCAGCAACTATTTACATAGCACTTACATTGTATTAGGTATTATAAGTAATCTAGAGATGATTTAAAGCACACAGAAGGATGCGGGAAGGTTATGTGCGACTATGACACCATTTTATATAAGGGACTTGAGCATTTATGGATTTTGGTATCTATGGGAGGTCCTGGAACCGATCCCCATGGTTATTGAGGGATGACTGTAATTCATTCAAGAGTCACTGAATATCTTATGACTTCGTGGAAAACTCAAGACATTAGCTTCCTTCCCTCCTTCCTGTGGAAAGAGGGCAGGAAAAATCAGGTCTGGATATCACCCGATCTCATTAATAGTAGCAAACGTTTTCAAGCCCTTGACCTACATTATCTCATATAATCATATGAGATGATATATATTTCATATAATGGTAGGTTCTGTTATCCCCGTTTTACAGAAGAAGAAATTGATACTCAATTTGTTGGTGAAAGCGCCCAGAGTTCGTGACGCTAGTGAATGTCCTAGCCAAAATTAAAACCTAGGTCTCTCTGATTCCATCTTAACCAATACAGTACACGGCTTCCTTTCCCAGCTGCCTCTTGTAATACAAACCCGAAGCCATTCAGTGACAGGTCATACAGGGCTGGTGGACTGGACTCTCATGTTAACCTGGGAAGCCTTCAGCTTGGCCACGTTCTTCTCCCCTGTGCTAGTCAGAGTAAAGATCGGCTGCTGTAACAAAGAGGCCCAACAATAACTCAGTGGGTGAAGGAAATAGAATTTTATTTATCTCTCATCTAACTGCCTGGTGTACATTCCAGGTCAGCCAGGAGCTCTAATCAATGCAGACATTCCAGATTCCTTCCGTCATGATTCCCTGCCATTCCCCAGAACGTTGTCCCTGCGCCATTAAGCTAGGTCTCCATGGATTCAAGCCAGCAGGAAGGGAAAGAGGACTTGGTGGAGACATGGCCACAGACTTAAAGCCTAGGCCCGAAGTAGCACATATACGTCCAGTCCATCCAGATTCCCCTGGTGAGATCTTTGATGAGTGGCCACATCAAACTGCAAAAGAGGCTGGGAAATGCATTTCTGCCCTGTTCTCTGAAATGAGTGTGAATGGGTATCGGTAGATAGTCTCTATCACTTCACTCTTGCCTCCCAGCCTGGGAGGTTGCGAGGAATGTGGGAATCAGAGTCATCAGTAGCTACCACCCGGCGTGTGTGTGTGTGTGTGTGTGTACATGATCTGGGGGGCAATTTACTTTGAGTTGGAGGAACCAGGTATAGGGGCTCCACCTACCACTCTCTGATGCTACAGGGGTGGGTTGGATACTCCTGAATGGAGTTGTATCTACTGGACCGAGCTCCCTGGAGAATTCCCCCAGGGAACACAGTGTAAGAAAAGAGGGTTTGTTGCTCTAGGATGGCCAGTGAGTCCCAAGCTGACTGATGAACAGCATTACCAGAAGGGTTGTGTACCACATGGTGCCCAGAGGGCCTTTCCCCATCCTGGCTCCCACCTGGGGAGGCACTGACAGATGCTCACACCTTCCCTGACCCAGACGCTTGTCACGCTTTCTTGTCTTCCCAGCTGCCAGGGACACAACCAGCCCAGGAGCTCTGGGCCTCACAGGGCTGTGGGTTCTGTTTGTCAAAGTTGAGCCTCTCATGAATAGGGCTGCTGAGATGCCCTTGTTAGTTACTTGACAGTGGCAGGTGAAAAGGGGCCAGGTGTTAGGTCTCCAAAGACAGACACCCAGCCTCCCTGGACTCTTTTTTTTTTGCTTCACCTAGGAGTGAAAAGAAGTAAGACTGTCATTCAGGCCATCAGTCTTAGAAAGCTGGCTGGCTGACCAATGCTGCCCAGAGCCCGGGGGCCATTTAAATTCAGGTTTGACTCAGGCCTTTGGGCAAAATCTGGATTCCACTGCTCTGTTCAAGGAAGTCCAGTGTGGCAACACCCCATCCCGGGCACCCCAGATGTTCTGTTGGAGCCTCTGACAATTAACAAACCACTCGTTGCCTACAGCTCCAGCAACCCTGGAAGGAACCAGTCAACAAGCACGAGCAGTGATGATGCTTTACATCGTACAGCAACATAACATTTCAAAGTGCTTTCACATGCATCACCTCCCTTACAGCTCTCAGCAGTTTGGTCAAGGGAGTCAGGGACAGGAATTATTATCTCCATTATGCAGATGAGAAACTGAATCTCGTTTCAGGTAAAATGATCTGCCCCAGATCAGAATAATAGTAAATGGCAAAGCTTGTTTGGACAGTAGTGGAAAGTCACAGACTGTAAGCAGGCACAGAGAAGTAATATAACATTATCCAATCACTGCTAAGCGTGCACTATATGCGGGCCCTGGACCACGTGCTTTACATGCAGAGTGTGGGTTTATCTGTGTAACTCCATGGTTTAGATTTTGGTTCTATCGTTATCTCCATTTTACAGGTGAGGAAACAGGCTCAGAGAAATTAAGTAACTTACCCAAGGTAACACAGCTATGAAGCACCATAGCTCTTAACTGTCAAATTCTACAGCCTACCAAGCGCTGTATCTTCTGTGTCACCCCTTCCAGACATCAGATGGGGTATCCAGGCCTCTACCACAGCTCCTGGCTTACACCTCAAGGCTTTGGCCTCAGACCCATCAGTATTAACTCAGCCACCCCTCAGGACACAGACACCGGCTCTGTCTGGCTTTATAACAACACTTAGGGAGCTCTGACCATGCGCCCAGCACTCATCTAGGTGCTGGAATTCAGCAGTGGATAAAACAAACCCCCAGATTCCCGGAGCTGACTTTCTCATTGAGGAAGATAGACAATAAACACCCAGACAAAGACATACATGAAACGCTTGATGGGGAAGCTGGATAAGGTGGCTGAGAGGACAGAGAGTGATGGGGGAGAGGTACTATTTTACATAGGACGGACAGGGAAAGCCAGGGGGAGCAGTTTGAACAGACACTAGAGGGAGGGAGGGAGCCATGAGGCCATCAGTGAGCAGGGCGTTCCAGGCCAGGAGCATCAAGGACTGGTCCCAGAGGCCAGTGTAGCTGGAGTGTGGACAGCAGGGGGAGAGATAAAAGTCTGAGGGGGGTGGGGGGCAGCTCATGGGAGCGTGTTAGATTTTACTCTGAGTGAGGCAGGAAGACGTGGAGCGTTAAGTGTTGAAGAGACTCGTGATCCGATGTACACATTAGGAGTCATGGAGTGAAGAATAGACCTCAAGAGGGCCAGGGTGGGAGCAGGGAGACCATCTAGACCTCCCCATTTCCAGGGACCTCCTTGACACCACCTAACTGCCCACTCCCACAGAACTTACCATCCCCCAAAATAGCTCCTCTAGGAAATCCTGATTTCACACGTCCCATTCTCCAGACACTACATACTCTCCTCCAACCTCCCTCTCCTCAACCTTCCCGTGGTAAAAACTCTCAAACTTAAGAAGATCTTCAAGTCACCCTACGACTCCCTCCCCAGCCCTTGGTCATTTACTGGCTTGGCTTCACTTCTTACCTAGCTTCTTACCCTCATATCCAAAATCACCCCTTCAAACGCCCTTATTCCTTGTCCCATCCCTGTCTCCATTGCAGTCACCAGGTGTGGGGACAGACTTTAGAGTGGACCCCGTGACCCCACCTCCCGGTGCCCACACTCCTGTATAATCGCCTTCCCTTGAGAGTGAGCAGAAACTGCAACTTGCTTCTAGTCAATAGAATATGGCAAATGTGAGAATTGTCACCCCTTGTTTAAGCTACATCATGTGGCAAAAGTGGTGGGCGGTCACTCCCATGATTACCTTACCTTATATAAGACTGTGTTGGTTTTTTTTCCCCACCCTTTAAAAACTTTTTAATTGAAGTATAGTTGATTTACAATGTTGTGTTAGTTTCTGGTGTACAGCAAAGTGATTCAGATATATATATTATATATATCTATATATCTTTTTCAGATTTGTTTGCATTATAGTTTATTACAAGATATTGAATGTAGTTCCTGTGCAATACAGTAGGACCTTGTTGTTTATCTATTTTACATACAGTAGTTTGTATCTGCCAATGCCAAACTCCTAAATTATCCCTCCTGCCCCCTCCTTTCCCCTTTGGCAACCATAAGTTTGTTTTCTTATGGTTGTCTGTGAGTCTGTTTCTATTTTGTAAATGAGTTCATTTGTATCATTTTTTGAAATTCCACATATAAGTGGTATCATATGAAATTTGTCTTTCTCTGTCTGACTTACTTCACTTAATATGATAATCCCTAGGTCCATGCATGTTGCTGCAAATGGCATTATTTCATTCTTTTTTATGGCTGAGTAATATTCCATTGCATATATATATCCATTTACCCATTCATCTGTATAAGACTGTGTCTTATGTGAAGATCAATGACGATTCTACATGCCCAGAAAGTAGAAGGTACTCACTATTATTATTGGCATTGTTTTGTCTACACTGGCTAAATATTACTCAAAATGGCAGAATATTGGTCAATATTAAGGAGGGTGTTTGCTCACATGTTATGAATCGTGTGTAATGACTGGTTATCATTCTCACTTAAACAATGAAGCAAATACAGGAAGTACCTTGGTGTGGTTAAAAAGATCCCTGGACTAGGAATCAATTAATTTAAATTCTAATTTCATTTTTGCTACCAATGGTTAAATACGTTAACCTTTGTGGACCTCAATTTCCTTGAGCTTAAACTGGATGATCACTGCAGGACTTTCCAGCTGTAAAACAATGCTCATGGTCAGATACAACTTACTTTTTTAAAAAAAGGAGTCTGTCTTAGCCGACTGGTGGGAGAGGCTCTCCCCTCAGGCTTGATGAAGTAAGTAGCCACTTTGGAACTGTGTATGGTCTCTAGGGCCTCAGGGGCGTCCTCCAGCCAACAGCCAGCAAATAACCAGGGCCCCATCATCCTTCACAGGATGAATTCTGCCAACAGCTTGAATGAGGTTGAAAGTGCATTTTCCCTCAGGAGAGCCTCCAGATGAGCCTGGCCAACACCATGATTGTAGCTTCCTAAGACACAGAGCAGAGGACCCAGTTAAGCCCTGCCAGGATTCCTGACCCACAGAACCATGAGGTAATAAGTGTGTACTGTTTAGTGTGCTATGTTTGTGGTCACCGTTACACAGCAATAGATAATTAACACATCAGGCAAAACCTGAATCTTGGTTACAACCTACTTCCTGCCTGTCCTACACCTGCTAGAAAAGAGTCATCCAACCGACTAGAAAAGCCCATGATTTGATTTATTTCATAATCAGAAACCTCAAATGAGGGGGGCACCCTGCTCCTCCACCAGGCTGGCTCTCCGGCTTTTCAAGATAACTACATTATTACTTGGCCTCTCTCCTCACAGCCCCATTCCCCTTCCCAGATCATTCCAGAAGGTGATCCGCAAAAAGCAAAACAAACAAAATAAACAAAAAACCAAAAACAGAAGAGGATGATCCTACTTCATTCCTCACATTAAATATGGAGGTTTGGGGTGACCTTGAGAATAGTATTATTATTATTTTTTTTGGCTGTGCTGCACGGTGTGCAGGATCCCAGTTCCCTGACCAGGGTTCGAACCCATGTCCCCTGCAGTGGAAGTGCAGCGTTTCAACCGCAGGACAGCCAGGGAAGTCCCGAGAATAGTATCACTTTCTAAAATCGACAGTATTGAGGTGTAATTTACATACAATAAAATTCACCAGTTTAAAATGTACAATTCGGGACTTCCCTGGTGGTCCGGTGGTAAAGAATCTGTCTTCCAATGCAGGGAACGCGGGTTCAATCCCTAGTCAGGGAACTAAGACCCCACATGCCGCAGGGCAACTAAACCCACGCGCCTCAACTAGAGAGAGAAGCCCGCACACAGCAACGAAAGATCCTGCTGGCCACAAGGAAGATCCCACGTGCCGCAACTAAGACCCAACGCGGCCAAAAATAAATAAATATTTAAAAAATAAAACAAAATGTGCAATTCGATGAGTCTTGATGTACACATGCAGGTAATCACCATAATTGTGACGTAGACCATTTCTGTCGCCCAGAAAGTTCCCTTTTACCTCTTTGGAGTCAATCACCTCCTCCTACCCCAGCCCCTGGCCATCATTGATCCGCTTTCTGTCACTACCGTTTTGCCTTTTTAAGAATTTTCGTATAGATGGAATCATACAGTGTATAACCTTTTCAGTCTGGCTTCCTTTGCTTCGCATCATGCTTTAGAGCTCCAGCACGTTCTGTCAATCAGGTGTTCCTTCCTCTTTACAGCCGAGTAGTATTCCACTGCGGATGGAGCACAGTTTGTTGATTCGTTCACCTGTTGATGATCATTTGGGTTGTTTTCTGAGGATGGTTTTTGAACACAAAAAGACTATATACAAGTTTATTTTGAGAGTACACAATTCGTTTCTATTCATTAACATTACTAATTCAAAGCACTAGTTCTTTCTTAACCTTTAAAACTTAGCCTACAGGGGCTTCGCTGGTGGCGCAGTGGTTGAGGGTCCGCCTGTCGATGCAGGGGAGGCAGGTTCGTGCCCCGATGCGGGAAGATCCCACATGCCGCGGAGTGGCTGGGCCCGTGAGCCATGGCCGCTGAGCCTGCGCGTCCGGAGCCTGTGCTCCGCAATGGGAGAGGCCACAACAGTGAGAGGCCTGCGTACCGCAACAAAACAAAATAAAACAAAACAAAACAAAACTTAGCCTACAAATCATGTTTGAGAATCTAGCAGATTTTAGCAAATGCTCCTAAAGGGACTTTTTACACACTTGCTTCTTCAAACATTTTCAAGTGCATTTGTAAATGAATAGCTTTGATTTCCTTTTTCAGTACCTCACTTATCTGATAGAAACAAAACCTTCCTGAAGTTTAATTCTTATAAATCTAATAAATCCAACTTATAAAAATTGTTAACCTTAAGTTCTTTTAAAATTATATTTATATAAAAAGCTCAATGTGTGGAGATTTCCTCTTTAAACAGAAATATTAATACTCAAGCTTTAATTCTTGGTTTACCATGATATACTTAATCCTAAACCTTTTGAGGTTAAGTTGTATATCAGGTAGTCTCTAAGGAAGAAAATTCCATCCAGGTAGCAGAAGTTAATTAATTCTTCCTCTTCCTAGGGCTGAAAGATGTATTTCTGCTTTAAAAAAAAAAAAGAACCACAGCCCTCTCACTCATTGAAGTCACCTGTCCACTAAGAAAGACATCTGTGGGGCTGTGGTCACCAGCCACATCCTCGCCGGGGCCCCAAATTCTGTTTGTGAAGTTGAATCGCTGATTCAACCAAAAGGGCTCCTGAGAGGCACTCATTATATAGCTGGTGGGATGAGTGAAACAGTGACAAGTATTGGCTTTGGGGGCTCTTTCTGTTTGATTCAGGAAGGACTGAAAGCTTCTCACTCAACCTGAGAATCTCAGGAAGCTGGCTGACTGACCACACTGCATGGTGGCCCAGCAGGCCCTTTCAAGCAAAAGCCTATGAGTATTTGAAGCTCGATTAGGAATAACCAATATCTGCTACATGAGCAACTACTCCCCCATCCTGACCCGATGGCAGACATTGCTAATCAATCACTGCACCCCTTCCCCGCTGTTAAGACAGCACTACCCAGGGCCAAACCTAATTAATTGAGGTTGGCATGTAAGATGCCTTCCCTGGACTAGCCAGCTTTGATGAGAAAGTGAGGCCTGCCCACTTGGCTCTTACTCAGGGCTTGGTTAATGGGTAACTGGGTTTGGGGTTTGTTCCTGTTTTCTGTGAGTAACCGTGGCCTGCAGAGCAATGACCTGTGAACAGCGGGGAGGAGGCCTGGGTGTTACCCACCCCGCCTTGGGCATGGAGGTCGGTGCTTCTGTTGGGAGCCCCCGTGTGGGGAGCTGGGGGCGCTGCAGCAGCCTCCCTAGGACACAGGCCACGCTTGAGGTGCAGAGCGGAGAACTCAGGCCCTGGTCCTGGGCAGAGCTCCGCGGCCTCCCTGTGTGGTCATGGGTGAGGCTGGCTCAAAGCTGCCAGAGTTACATCTCCAGCCCAGACCACTGAAGTCCAGATCCGGAAACCCAACAGCCAAATGTCTCAGAGGCATCCAAAACTAACAGGTCCAAAAGCAAACTCCTGATTCCCATCCCGCTCCCCTCCCTGACACTCTCCTCCCTGGATCCTCAAGGTCTCAGGAAATGACAGCTCTGTCCTGCAAGCTGCTCAGGCTAAAAGCCCTGGAGTTGTCTTTGACACCTCTTTCTCTCACAGCCCACATCGGGTCTGTCAGCAAATACTATCAGCTCTGTCTTCAAAATAGCTTCAGAATCTGGCCACTTCTCACCGTCGGCACCTTTATCCTCCAGTCCAAGCCCTCAGCACGTCTGCATCTCCCCTCCGGATTCCATCAGCGGCCTCCTCCCTGGGCTCCTTGCCTCACCCTGCCCTGCAGTCCATTCTCCTCACAGCAGCCGGAGGGGGCTTGGAATACAGAAGTCAGATGAGGTCACCCATTTGTTCAGAACCTTCCAATGACTTATCAGCCCACATAAAGGCCAAAGCCCTCCCCAGGCTACAAAGCCCCCCATGGCTGTCTACCTATTTCCACACCTCACCTCTGGCCCCATTTCATAGTATTCACCCCATTGCCCACCATCTTCTGCTACCCTGGCCTCTTTGCCATTCCTTGAAGGCAGGCATCACCCCATCTCTGGGCCTTTACCCTTACTCTCCTCTCTGCCCAAATGCTTGACTTCCAGACATCCACATGGCTCCTAGATATCCAGAAGGTGGTTCCCTCTGCTCCTCTGGTTTTTGCTGGATGTCACTTCAATGAAGCCTTCCCTGACAGCCCCCATTTTATTTTATTTCTTTTTAAAGATTTTTATTTTGATGGGGAAAGTCTTTATTGAATTTGTTACAATATTGCTTCTGTTTTATGTTTTGGTTTTTTGGCCCCAAGGCATGTGGAATCTTAGCTCCCCACCAGGGATCAAACCTGCACCCCCTGCATTGGAAGGCGAAGTCCTAACCACTGGACTGCCAGGGAAGTCCCTGACAGCCCCATTTTAAACTGCAAGTCCTCCTCCAGCCCCAGCTCTCCCTGTCCCCCTTCCAAGCTCTATTTTTGGCCATCCTCATTACTTATACTAAGACAAATACAAACTTTTTCTTATTGTATTTGTTGTCGATCTCCCTCCATAGAATGTAAGCTGCAGGAGGCAGGGAGGTGTGTGTGTGTGTGTGTGTGTGTGTGTGTGTGTGTGGTTGCTCCAACCCTGGTAACCTACAATGGTGGTGGTATTAGAACACAGAAGCCACTTAATAAATACTGGTTGAGTAAATAATAACAATAACTGAAATGCGTTAAGTACTTACTAAGTGCCAGACGCTGTTCCAAAAATACTTTTCATGTATTATCTCATTTCACTTTTGCAATAGTTTCACGAGGTGAATCCTAGTATCCCCATAGACAGACAAGGAAACTGAAGCACAGAGCTCTTATGGTGCTTGCTAGTATGTGATGGGGCCAGAATTTTAATCCAGATGGCTGACTCCAGATATTAAATTCTTAGCCACTCTGCTATATTGGACTCAAATGCATGAATGAATAAATGAATGCATGAATGAAAAAAATGAATGAAAGAAGAGTAATTATTTATTGTACCTGCACCAGAAACAATGAAGTTTAGAATTAGACAGAAGTAGGGTAAAATTCTAGATTTTCTATGTACTAGAATACAAGATTTGGATAGGTTTCTTATCTTCTCTAAATCCCAGGGTCCTTATGGGCCAAAAGGGGGAAATCTACCTTTTTATCTACCAAGTGTTAGCGGTTTCATCCAGTATAGATGTTTTTGGTAAGTTACTGCCCTCTAGTGGTCGGTTAAAATAACTCATACTTGCTCTGTGAAATACGGAATCCCTAAATGGTGTAGCCCCAAAGCCGATAGTTTCTGCAAATAAAATAGTTCAGGATTCTTGGTTCCTTTAGTCTCCTGGATCCTATTAGTCTTCAGGGGCTAAATGAGGATAAGGCCTCCTCAAAGGGAAACAGGAAGGACTAGCCCAGGTGGGTCCCTGAAGGGCAGAATGGCTCCAAGGAAATGATCCTCATGAAAAATAAGTTACCCAATCTCCCTGCCCAAACAAACACACGCAAAAATGATGACAGGTTAAGTAGGTTTCACAGTTGAGTTTTCCACACCTGCCAAGAACATATCCTCCTTATGTGACGGTTACTTTTATGTGTTAACTTGACTGGGTTACAGGATACCCAGACATTTGGTCAAACATTATTCTGGGTGTGTCTATGAGTTTTTGGATGACATTAACATTTGAGTTGGTAGACCGAGTCAGCAGATTGCTCTGCATAATGTGGGTGGGCCTCATCCAATCAGCTGAAGGCCTGACTAGAGCAAAAAGTCTGAGTAAGAAGAAACTTGGCCTGCCTGTTGGGTCGGGACATAGGCATTTTTCAGCCTCCAGACTCAAACTAAAACATCAGATCTTTCTGGGTCTCGAGCCTGCTGGCTTTTGGACTGGAACTTATACTATTGGTTGCTCTGGTTCTCAGGCCTTCAGACTCAGAGTGGAACTACCCCAGCAGCTCTCCTGGGTCTCCTGCCTGCCAACTGCAGTTCTTAGGACTTCTCAGCCTGCATAATCACATGAGCCAATTCCTAATAATAAATCTCTCGTTCTCTCTTTCCCTATAGATAGATAGATAGAGCGAGATCGATATAGACGTAGATATAGATACACACACACTCACATACATCCTATTGGTTCTGTTTCTGTTTCTCTGGAGAACTCTGACTATTTTATACAAACTGTTTTAGGAGATGGAAAAAAGGGAAAGCTACCTAACTCATTTTCTAGTATTAGTATGACCTTGACATCAGGCCCAGGCAAGGGCAACTAGAGGTAAGAACCTTACAGAACAAACCTAATTATAATTATAGATGCAAACATCCTATATAATAAAACAGAATCCATATTGTATAGAAATATAAAAACAGGGACTTCCCTCGTGGTCCAGTGGTTAAGACTCCGTGCTCCCAGTGCAGGGGGTCTGGGTTCAATCCCTGGTCAGGGAACTAGATCCCACATGCCACAACTAAAGATCCTGCATACCGCAACTAAGAGCCGGTGCAGCCAAATAAATAAATAAAAATTTTAAAATGTATATAAAAACGCAGAAATATATAGTAGAGTTTAGCCAAAAACGCAAGGATATTTTAACACCAGGTAACAACTCCTGTATTCTGAACCTTAATATATTAAGAGAGAAAAAGCATATGATCACTTTAATAAATGTGTAAAAGTCATTTGATGAAATTAAACACTCATATTTTTTTTAGTTTTAGCAAATTAGGATTAGCATGGTAATACGTCAACCTGATAAGGATATTTACCAAATGCCTAGACATCATACTTAAGGGGGAAACTCTAGCATTCTCGCATAAAGATCGAAAAGAAGGTAAGAATGTTCTCTAGTCTCAACTTTACTGGCACTTCTAGCTCATGTAATAAAAGAAAAAACATAGAGGTTTAGAAAATAGAAAGGAAGAATTACACTATCCTTATATGCATATGATTTATTTTCTTCCCAGTAAATAAAGGAATCTACCTGCAAAGTATTAGAACTAATAAGAGTATTTAGCAGGATTGCTGAATACTAGAGCATCCTACATAAATCAGTGACATTCTTATTGAATGCTTACAGGATTAGCAACAGGAAACAAGAAAATATAATCAAAATGTAATCAAAAGCTATTGTTCCAATAGCAACAAAAATTATAAGGGACCTAGGAATACATATACAAAAGATTTCTAGATGTTTTGCCAGGAAACTGTAAAACATCTTTTAAATGTAAAGAAATACAAACCAAACGTACTTTTTTTTAAAAAAATTATTTATTTTATTTTTGGCTGCACTGGGTCCCTGTTGCTGCACCTGGGCTTTTCTCTAGTTGAGGCGAGCAGGGGCTACTCTTTGCTGCGGTGCACTGGCTTCTCATTGCGGTGGCTTCTCTTGTTGCGGAGCGCGGGCTCTAGAGCGCAGGCTCAGTAGTTGTGGCGCACGGACTTAGTTGTTCCGTGGCATGTGGGAGCCTTCCCAGGGCTCGAACCCGTGTGCCCTGCATTGGCAGGTGGATTTTTAACCACTGTGCCACCAGGGAAGCCCCCAAATGTACTCTTACCATACGACTTAACAGTTGTGCTCCTTGGTATTTACCCACATGTGTTGAAAAGACGTCCATACAAAAACCTGCACCCAGGTGTTTATAGTAGCTTTTTTCATAATTGCCAAAACTTGGAAATGACCAAGATGTCCTTCGGTAGGTGAATGGGTAAACTATGGTACATCGAGACAGTGGAATATTATTTAGCTCTAAAAAGAAATGAGCTGTCGAGCCTTGAAGACATGGAGAAAACTTAAATGCATAGTATTACTAAGTGAAAAAAGTTAATTTGGCTACATACTGCATGATTCCAACTATATGATGCTCTGGAAAAGGTAAAACTCTGAAGGCGGTGAAAGACCAGTGGTTGTAAGGGTTTGCGGGGAGGAAGGTATAGGGAAAGGCAGAGCACAGAGGACTTTTAGGGCAGTGGAACTATTCTATATGATACTATCATGGTGGATATACGCCATTAATACATTTGTCAAAGTCCATAAACCGTACAAGACCAAGAGTGAACCCTAATGTAAACTACCGATTTTGGATGATAATGATGTGTCAGGGCAGGTCCATCGATTGTAACAAATGTACCACTCTGGTGTGGGGTGTGCAGACATGCAGGATGTTGGCACTGGAGGAAGCTGTGCGTGTAGGGGGAAAGGAGCCTATGAGAGCCCTCTGCACTTTCCACTCAATTTTGCAGTGAACCTAAAATTGATTTTAAAAATAAAGTCTATTTTTGGACTTCTCTGGTGGCGCACTGGTCAAGAATCCTCCTGCCAATACGGGGGGCACGGGTTCAAGCCCTGGTCCGGGAAGATCCCACATGCCGCAGAGCAACAAAGCCCATGTGCCACAACTACTGAGCCTGCACTGTAGAACCTGCGAGCCACAACTACTGAAGCCCACACGCCACAACTACTGAGCCCACATGCCGCAGCTACTGAGCCCGCATGCCTAGAGCCCATACCTGCAACAAGAAAAGCCATCACAAAGAGAAGCCCACACACCACAACGAAGAGTAGCCCCCGCTTGCTGCAACTAGAGAAAGCAAGCACGCAGCAAGGAAGACCCAACGCAGCCAAAAATAAATAAATCAATAAATAAAGTCTATTTTTAAAAGTAAAGGAAGATCTATATAAATGGAAATATATTATTTGTTCATGGATGGGAATACTCATATAGTAATGATGCCAGGTCACCTGCAAGTAAATCTATGATCTCAGAGCTATTCTAATCAAAAATCCAACAAGGTTTTTCATGGAACTAGATGAAGTGATTCCAAATCCATATGGAAGTGTAAAGATCCAAGAACAGTCAAGAAAACACCGAAAAGGAAAGGAACGAAGGAATGAAGAGAGGTTAGGAGGCAAGGGAAGCAAAAGAAAATATAACCAGAAATAAAGGAAACACCACTGCAAATTAAAACGGCACAACCATCAGATGGGTAAAAATCAAAGTCGGATAATGACAAGTGTCAGTGGTAAGGACCTGTGGAAACCCACAAGCTGCCTATGGGAGTGTAATTGATACCACTGACAACATTGTGAAAAGTTGTACTCCCTACCACCCGGCAATTGTATACCCTAGAGAAATTTTCCCCAAATGTGCCCCAAGAGACTGTCAAGGCCATTCATGGGAGCACCGCTGACAGAAAAACTGTATCACTGGTAATGCCCACTAGTAGAAAAATAAACTATGGCATGTTCCTCCAATAAAAGATAATTGAGCAGTTAAAATAAATGAACCAGATTTACACGTATCAATATCATGCTGAGACAGTAAACAAGGTGCAGAAATGTATCTGCAGTGTGAGAGCACTTAGGAAAATATTTGAAAATCACATTCCATTTTTCTTATTATTGAGATAAAATTCACATAACAAAATTCACCATTTTAAAGTGAACATTCAGTGGGTTTTATTATTTTTGCAGAGTTATGAAACCATTGCCACCATCTAATTCCAGTACAATTTTTTTTTTTCTTTCTTTTTTTTTTTTTTTTTTGCGGTACGCAGGCCTCTCACTGTTGTGGCCTCTCCCGTTGCGGAGCACAGGCTCCGGATGCGCAGGCTCAGCGGCCATGGCTCATGGGCCCAGCCGCTCGGTGGCATGTGGGATCCTCCCGGACCGGGGCAGGAACCCGTGTCCCCTGAATCGGCAGGCGGACTCTCAACCACTGCGCCACCAGGGAAGCCCCTCCAGTACATTTTTATCACCCCAAAAAGAAGCTCCGTACCCACTAAGAAGTCACTTGTCACTCCTCTTTCCTCCCCACCCAGCCTCTGGCAATCATTCATCTTTTTCTCTGTCTATGGATTTGCCTGTAAATATGGACTCACACAATATTTGGCCTTTGGTGTCTGGCTTCTTTCACTGATAATGTTTTCAAGGCTGGTCCGTGTTAGCATGGTAGCACTGCGTTTCTTTTTATCGCTTATTCCATTATATAGACATACCACATTTGTTTATTCGTTCATCAGTTCGTGGATATTTACTTTGTTTCCACTTTGGGGCTATTGTGAACAGTGCTACTCTAAACCGCACATTCTGTTTTGTGCCAGAAATAGATTAGAAGGATACACATCAGATTAATAATAACAACTGTGCCTAGGAATGAAA
This sequence comes from Tursiops truncatus, assembly GCF_011762595.2. Taxonomy (NCBI): domain Eukaryota; kingdom Metazoa; phylum Chordata; class Mammalia; order Artiodactyla; family Delphinidae; genus Tursiops; species Tursiops truncatus. The sequence continues at coordinate 152,015,152 of NC_047034.1, forward strand.
GGGAGGGAGAGGAATTGGACTGGGGAGAGGAACGGAGTGACCTTCAGCTTTATCTGCGATGTTCTATTTATTTTATATAAAAAAGTCTATCTGAAGCAAAAATGTTAATAGTTGGTTATGCTGGGCGATGAGCACATGGGTGTTTGGAATATTATTCTCTGGGCTTTTCTGGAATATTCTTAAATGCTTTAAACTGAAAGCCATATTCTGGACCTAAACCCTCCTGCAGCAAAGGTCTGGCATCTGGGGGCCGCGGGGGCAAGCACTGGGGGGTGGGGAGAGGCCTGGAGGAAGAGGCCCAGCCCAGGCCCAGGGAGGAGTGGCTGGAGGTCCACGGAAACCTGGCTCAGAAGCCCCTGACCCTCCCAAATGTCTCTCCTGGGCCCCCCGGGAAGAGGGCTCAGATCTGCTCTCCAAGACCTCTCTCTGGTGGCAGAGCCAGGACCAGGGAGGGAGAGAGGGAGGCTGAAACCCCATCTCTCCTTCCTTCTTAGCCATGCTTCTGGAAGGAGCCCCCACGCCCCCCCATCCCATCCCCCATGTCCCCACTTCCCAAACTCCTCCACCCTCCGCTCAGGACCAACTCATTTGTGAGGCCAGCGCACAATGGCAATGTGGAGTCCCTTGTTCAAAGACTGGTGAGGGGCGATGCCTAACTCCACAGAGGCAGCCCCAGCTGGGCGGTGTGAGCATGCAGGGGCCTCTAGGTCACTGGGTTCATTCATTCTCTCGTGCATTCACTCATTCAGATGGGTGCTTAGTACGAGCCTGGCGTTGTGTAAGTGCTGGGTTACAGTGGTGAGCCAGACACATCCAGCTTCGAGAAGCTTACCTTCTGGCAAGGGCCTCAGGTTTAAGCCCAGACACAAAACAGATCGTCACAAACTGCAGTTCGGAAACACTATGAAGGACAAGGAGGCAGGCCTGACCACGAGATGCCCCCCACGAGAGAGTGACACTGGAGTGGAGATCTGGAGGATGAGTGGAGTTATCTTAGCAAAAGGTGGGGGCAGTGGTGCGGGCTGAGGCTGGGAAGAACATTTCAGAACATTCCTGGCAGATGAGGGGGTGACATCTTCAAGGACCTGCAGGGCGGTACAGCTAGAGCCAGGGAGGGAGGAGTGAGAGGACCAGATGAGATTGAAGAGGGGCCTTGAGATCGAGCACCCCCTTCATGGGCCTCCAATTGTACTCTCATTGCCTTAATTTTTTCCTTTAAATTGGCTTCCTTTGTATCCTTACTCTAAGCGCAAATATTCGTGACATCAAAGAATTGGCATACCACATCTTTTTCCTAATACACAGTTGAAATAAAAAAATGTTCCTCCATGCCTTACCTAACATCATCCCCCTTCCCACCTCAGTTTGGAAAACACCATTTTATCACCAACTCTGTCTTAATAGCCATGGGAAGCCTTTAACAGGATTTCAGCTGTGTGAGGCCGGTGACATGTCTCATTTACATTTTTTAAAATGAATTCTGGCTGCCCAGTGCAGGGTGTATGGCAGGGGCTCCTGAAGGAGATGTATGAGGGGGCCATTGCCGGCATCCAGGGACAAGCCATGGGGACCTGAGGGAAGAGGGAACCAGCCCTTCCCACCAGCACTCGCACGAGCCCCACCCTCTACCCAACCCCAAATCGCCTTTCTTTTATCTCCCTGTGCTGATTCATGGCCTTTCCAGATAAGTAGATTCTTCTGTGATCCTCCCATCTCAGTATCAGCCCCAGGATTCTGGACTATGTGTCCGGTGCACTCACGAGAGCCCAGCTTCCTGGGCCAGTTCAGGCTGATCACAGTTAGGACTTTGGGGTCACATCTCATCAGGTCCTGTGGCCTCCAATCCAGCAACAAGGGCTCCCATGTACGATCGCTGCTCATGCTCAGGAACTAAGCGGGTTCCATGAAGGTGGCTTTCTATCACCTATATCTTGATGACTCAGACCCCACCCTTAACCACTGGACCGCACTGCTTCATTCACCCTCATGACCCACCCTCTGTAGCCTGCCTCACTCGAAAGCTTTCTACCTACTGGAAGTCTTGACTCCCTCTGCTGCTACCTCCCACCCCCACTGAGAGTGGCCCTTCCCCACTGCTGCTGGAAAACCATTACTCCTCCACTCTCCTGCAAAACAAAACTGCCCTCCGTGCGTCCAGTTCATTAGCTATTTGATGACGGGGTTGGGGAAGGAGGATGCTCTGTGCCGCCTTGTGCTAAATACCAGGAGTGTGATAGTGAGCAAGGTGGACAACCTGGCACCCCCAGGCGGTGGGGGAGGAGCCCTTTCCAGTACAGCCACGTGAGGAAGGAAAGGGACACAGTTCTGAGCTGGATTTCGAAAAGGCTGGAGCTCTACTGGAAGGTAGAGGGCAGGGCTATGGGGCAGGAGGAGAGGAGAGCAGAGGCAAGACTTTGGGAAACTTTTAAGGCATTTAAAGTATATTCCAAAGGCAAAGCAGAGTTCTGGAAGGGGTTGAGCAAGGGAGGGGCAGGGCAGGATTTGCACTTTGGAAAGACAGCTCTGAGCTGAGAATGGGAGGGGTGAGGAGGACCCCCAGGCTGAGAGCCCAGCAGGAGTGGAAGGGAGGGTCGGTAGGTCTGGAGGTTCTAGTAGGTGGGAACAGGGTCCATGGCTTGGTGTTTGGCTGAAGGTGGTTGGGGCAATGGGGTGCGAAGAGACACTGGCTGATGCCTGAAATGGGAAGGGTGCAACTAGATGAGTGGTGGGGGGGTGGCACTGGGCACCTGCTATATGCAAGGAACTGAAGATACAGGCTTGCGCAAGACCTCCGGGCCTGCCCCACGGAGCTCACAGTCGCGATGAATGGTGCCTTCTAGACCTTCATTCATTCTGGGAAGGAAGAGCGCCAGGATAGAGAATTGCAGAGGCACCTCCTAGCAGAGGTGGTCTCTTGCAGGAGGAGATACCTGAGCTGAGACCAGGAGAATGAGAAAGGTGCCTGCCAGGAGAAGTCGCAGCTAATGCAAAGGTCCTAAAGGACCAAGAGGCCAGTGCAGCTGGGGTGTATGTAGGAAACTAGGGAGGAGTGCTTCCAGAAGAGTCTGAACAGGAACCCTGTCCTCTCCTCCTAAGGAGGGACCACGGAGGGGCGTGCCATTTCTCTGTTCCAGGCTAATCCCTACTCCAGAGCCCCAGGCCACACCCCCTCCTCACCAGAGCCCCAGGCCACACCCCCTCCTCACCAGAGCCCCAGGCCACACCCCCTCCTCATGCCATGGGGACCTTGTCTCATGATTCTTCGCTCCACCTGGGAGCTTCTATTTCTTCCATTGGCTCATCTTCTTCAGTAACGAACACCTCTAGGCACCACCATCTCAGGAAGCCTCCCTGGATGGATTTACGGTTTGAAATCCCATCCAGCGAGCACCACCGTCACTGTTCTCACCTCTCTGGATCCTCCTCAGTCTCCTTCACGGCCCCTTCAAAGTGGATGCTCCCCAGGGTTTCAACGTCCTACCTTCTCCCCTCCACAGACTTCCTCCATCATACTTATGCTGATGACTCACAATCCTATACGGCCTTTTGTTCACTCAGCAAAAATGCAGGGAAACCTACTCCAAGCCAGACATTGTGCCAGGCATTGGGGATACAAGGGTGGACAAGACAGACGTGGTTCCTTGACTTGGTACAGGTTATAGTCTAGTAAATTGGCCTTACTAGAACTGACAGACAGTGATATGGGATGTGAAGGAAATTGACAGAGTGAAGTGGTGGCCATGCTGCCTTAGACAGGACGGACATGAAGGGCCTTTTGGGGGAGGTGGTATTTAGGGTGGCACCTAAAGAATGTGAATAAGCCAGGCAGGGAGTCACTGGGGGAAGAGCCTTCCAAGCCCAGGGAGAGCATGTGCAAAGGCCCTGAAATGGGAAGGATTCAAAGAACAAAAAGAAGGGCTGTGTGGCTGGAGCAGCTTAAACAAGGCATGAGGTGAAATGAGATTGGGGAGAAGGGTGTCAATTAGCTCGGTGCAGGGCTTTGTAAGTTACAGCAAAGAGTCTGGTATTATTTTAAGAGCAATGAGAAAACTTGAAGAGTTTTATACAGGGGAAAAGATTTTTAAAAGTCTACTCTGGCCGCTGTATGAAAAGTGGATTGGAAAAGCAACAAAAACTGGAGCAAGCAGCCAACTAAGAAGCTATGGCATTGGTCCAGGTGAGAAATACTGACCTGCAACCTCTCTTCTGCGGGGCCACCTGGGCTTGTATACCTAGCTCTTTGCTGGGCATCCTCCCTCCCCACTGAGTCCCCATCTATCCAATACCCTAAGCTGGAAGTCTGGAAGTGTCTTTTTCTCTCTCACCTTCCCTTGCATTTGTAGGGGGGAGAAAAATAATTTTCTCTCTCTCCTACCGAATTCTGGGCTGAGACCCCTGTAATAAAAGACAGGTTAAAAAGGGAAAAACAAACAAGTTTATTAACACGTATACCTCAGGTACACATGGCAGACACCCAGGGAAAAGTGAGTAACTCCCTGAAGTGGTTTAGAGTTCAGGCTTAAATACCATCTTAACAGAGAAAGAAGAGGGGAGATCTAGGCCTTTTAGAAGAGAGAAAATGATTTCTAGGAAAGTGAATGGGCCCTTAGAAGATGGGAGATATAACAGTTTGCGACGAAGTTGGTCTGGGTGTGGTGTTGATGTCTAGTGTCTTCTCCTATGATGTGAGAGTCAATCTTCCTGGGTGATGAAATGTCCAGGGAGTGGATTTTTGACAATTCAGTTCCTTCTGGAAGATCCGTCTTTAGGCAGATAAGGGGAATTCAGAGAAAGCCTCTCTTTGCATGTACTGTTTTTCAGGTGCCTACAGCTCAAAATAACCAATATGCCGAAGTAGCATATTCTGCCACCCTTCACATTCCATCACCAACTCCTATTGATTCTGCTTCCTAAATTTCTCTGGGATGCATCCTTTTTTGTCTGTCCTTGCTTTCACTGTCCTCATTTGAGCTCCATTAAATGGCCTCTTTATGAGTACCCTTTTCCCATCCTTATCGGTTGAATCGAGTACCCCCCCCCTGCAAAAAACTATGTTGAATTCCTAACCCCCAGTCATTTCAGAATGTGATCTTGTTTGGAAATAGTTTCGTTGCAGATGAAATTAGTTAAGATGAGGTCGTGCTGGAATAGGGTGGGCCCCTGATCCAGTAAAGTTGGTGTCCTTATAAGAAGAGGGAAGATGATGTGAAGATGGAAACAGAGGGAGAACGCCATGTGAGGACAGATTTGGAGTGATGCATCCACAAGCCAAAGAACACCAAAGACTGTAGGTACCACCAGAAGCCAGGAAGAGGCAGAGATAGGTTCCCCTACAGGTTTCAGAGGGAGCCTCCAGAGCTGTGAGACAAAACATGTCTGTTTTTTCAAGCCACCCGATTTGTGGTACTTTGTTACAGCAGCCCTAGGACACGAATGTACGCACTATTTCAAACTCCTTACCAGCCATCCAGGTAGAGGTGGCTCTACCACCTAGGGGATAAAGTCTAGGGATTCTAGGGGCATGGCATGAAAACACTTTAAGATCTGGCCCTCTATCCACATATCCAGTTTTATTTCCTGCCATTCTCATCTTTCTGCAAAGTTATCAACATTAAACCACTTATAATTCTCTCAACAGATTTCCTCCTCTGGGCTCTTTGCACAGACTCTACGCAGAATGTCTTCTGCTAAGGGTCCCATTTGCATTGTAAATGCCATTTGCTTGTTTCAAACACAGGCTCAGTCAACTCACAAATAAAGACAAGGAAATGCCAATAACCATATGAAAAGACAGTCACCCTATTAGCACCAACAGCACAACAGCAACAAAATACCATTGCCTATTAGATTGAGGAAAATATTTAAAATTGATAACATTCAGAGCTGGCAAAGATGCAGGGAACTGGGCCTTTTCATACATTTCTCTTGGGAGACTGAATTACAACAAACTTTTGGAAAACTCTGGTAGTGCCTGTTAAAATTTAAAATACATGTACTCTTTGACCCTTGCAATCCCATTTTTGAGACTATCCAGCCAAATTAAAGGCCCTGGTAATTAAGGTCAAGATGTTCATGGCAATATTTCATCATGGCTCCAACCTGAAAACAATGTGTGTCTGTGAGTAGAAAATGTTTGAGCAAATTATGGTTCACCCTCATTGGCAAGGAACTTGTTAGATCTACCTGGGTTGACCTGAGTGCATGCCATGACACAGTGCCAAGTAGATGTACATTTCTATGACCACAGAGAGAAGTATAAAAGAAATCCACAAAACAGTGATTCCATTGGGGAGAGGGAAATTTGCCTTTATTTTTATTCTCTTCTTCAGAGTTTGGTTTGTTTCAATAAGCAAGCATTGTTCTTTAGTTTGAAAGGAAAAGTAGGTTAGATCAGAAAAAAGAGAAGGGCCCAGCTGTTCCCTTTTGGAGAGACCCTTTCTGGCCTTTTTAGTTAGTTAATTACACCCCCCCACCCCTTGGACTTACACTATGTCCTCTCCAAGGCATTTATCATGCTGTGATGGAACTTACATGTTTGCATGCCCGCCTCTCATCTATTCATTTCTGCTCCCCATATCCAGCATATAATAGGTGTCAGGCAATTACTGGATAGATGAATAGATGGATGGATGGATGGATGAATAATCAAGTTACTTCTCTCTCTTACGATCTGCCCAACATGTTATCTGTAGCTAATTTAGAGATCATTATCCATTCATTTCTGGATTTTTGGTTTCTTACGCCTGTGTCATTTCTTTCACTAGACTGTGAGCTACTCAAAGGTAGGGTCTGTGCCTGCTCCATGGTAGCTATTCTTGCAGAACCAAAGCTCTACACGCATGGTTTTAGTGAGTTCTCACAACAATTCTTTGAGGCAGACCCTTTTATATATATCCCAGTTTCACTGAGCTATGATTCACAAGTCATACAATGCACCCACTTAAAGTGTGCAATTCAGTTGCCTTGAGTGTATTCACAGAGCTGTACAACCATAATCCCAATCAATTCTAGAACGTTTTCATCAACCCAGAATGAAACCCCCCATCTGTTGGCAGTCACTCCCCATTTCCTTCCAGGGTCCTCCCACCCCCAGCCCTAGGAACCGCCAATTTACTTTCTGTCTCTTTGGATTTGCCTCTTCTGGACATTTCATGTAAATGGAATCCTACAATATGCTATCTTTTGTGACTGACTCTTTCATTTAGCATGATGTTTTCAAGGTTCATTCATGTTGTAGCAGGTGCCAGTACGTTATTATTATCATTAGCTGAAGAATATTGCATTGTATGGGTATCATAAGTGCCTGGGGCCTGGGCCGAGCAGAGTGGTGGTGAGTAGGACACAGCAGTATGGAGCTTCTACAATGTTCCTGGGGATCTTGATAAAATGCAGATTCTCATTCAATAGGCAGGGGGTGGGGCCTGAGAAGCAGCATTGCTAAGAAGCTCCCAGGTGATATCGAGAGGATTTCTACCAGAAAGGCAGGGAATTTGGGCTCTTTCTCATACACGGCATCCACTGGCTTTAACCCTGCTAGCCACCAAGATCACCCCTTTCTGGGTGGGTGAGTTCTTTCCCAACATCAGAGATTTCACATGAGGAGTCAGCACGGTGAGTGAATTAGAGCAAGGGCAGCTGGCTACTTTTGAGGGATGATTTCGTCCAGCTATGAGTGGAGCCTGCTGAGGCTTCCTTCTTTTCTCTGGACCTATTTCTGTGTCAAAGCCAGACTATGGGTCAGGAAGCCAGGCTGCAGCCTGCAGAGCTACCCTGGGCTCTGCAGACTGCAGTACACACATCCATATTCCTCCTGGGTGTCCATTTCCCTGCTTATGGCCACCAGAACTTCATGACAGGTTCCTGTTCACTGGTGCTCAGACGTAGAGTTGCTGAACATACTTCTTGTAGACATGAAAGGATTAGTGTGTGTGAACTGCTTTGTCAACCTCAGGGGTCACCCGCAAGAGGCAGCATTGTTAAGAGTCAGTAGCACATGGTTGGTGTGTTAGAGATTCGAGAAGCAGACACCAAGATGGGATTAGGTGTGCGAGAGATTTATCAGGAAAATGCCAATGAAAGATAAAGGAGATGGGAGTAGAAGCAGCAGGGAGAGCCTTCAGACCATGACGTAGATCTGACACCTGGTGGGAGAGTGGGAAGGAAGGATTGGGTAGGAAAATCTTCACACTACAGCGTAGCTTCGAGAGAATCTTGGCCAGATAGATGGGGAGTCCTAAAGCTGAGGATATCCTGTAGGAGAGACTCATGCTAGGCAGGAATAGGCTGGCACTCATGCCTCCTCCGTGCTCGTCATTGGCTGTGGCCCCTGCGCGAACACGATGGTGGAGCCAGAGGGGCAGCAGCTGTCAATCAAATACACCCCTACAGCAGGCTTTCTGGAAGGAGTTAGGATGGTACGTTTCCATGGCTCCCAGTGTCCCACCAGCTACCAGGGGTCAAGCCGCGGACAAGTCACTCAACCTCCCGAGCCTCAGTTCCCTCATTTGCAAAGTGATGGATGATAGCACTGACTTTCTATGACTGTTGTGAGCATGAAATGAAATGATGTGTGTAAGCCTCGATACATGTTAGTCATCATTATTAGTACAGGCAGACCTTGGAGACTGGGTTTCAGAGCACTGCAATAAAGCAAATATCACAATAAAGCCAGTCACATGAACTTTTTGGTTTCCCAGTGCGTATAAAAGTTACATTTACACTATACTGTAGTCAAATGTGCAGTAGCATAATGTCTAAAAGAACACCGTAGGGAGTTCCCTGGTGGCCAAGTGGTTAGGATTCCTGGCTTTCACTGCCGTGGCCCGGGTTTGATTCCTGGTTGGGGAACTGAGATCCCGCAAGCCACGTGGCACAGCCAAAAATGAAAATAAATAAAAGAACAATGTACATACCTTAACTGAACAGTACTTTATTGCTAAAAAATGCTAACCATCATCTGAGCTTTCAGCACGTCATAATCTTTTGGCTGTCATAACATCAAAGATCACTGATCACAGATCACCATAACAAATACAGTAATGACGAAAACGTTTGAAATACTGTGAGAATTGCCAAAATGGGACACAGAGACACCAAGTGAGCAAATGCTGTTGGAAACATGGCACCAATGGGCTTGCTTGACACAGGGTCGCCACACACCTTTGTAGAAAACACAGTATCTGTGAAAGTGAAGCACAATAAAACAAGGTCTGCGTGTATTATTTTAGACAGCATGAGATTTAGAGCAAGAAAAAACTTAAGCCTCAATCCACTCTTGCCAGCTTTTTCATCTTGGCCAGTTACTCTACAGAGCTTGGAATACTGCCTGGGGTGTAGGAAGTACTGTGCAGTGTTAGCTATTAATGTCATTATTTCCAAATAATAGTATTTATTGGATCAATTACTCCTGGGAAATGCCACACTCTAGAATGGCATTCAAGGACCTCTGCAAGATTTCAATTCTGTTTTGCAGTTTCCTTCCCCACTACACACACACACACACACACACACACACACACACACACCCCTACGTTCTAGCCTCATTGGGCTACTCATAGCAACCTTGAAATGTCATGTTGTAATAATACAGTATTATATTATCCACTGTCTACCAAATACTTCTTGTATGCCTGGCACTGTGTAAAGTTATACGTATACTATCTCATATCATATCTATTCTACCAATGAGGAAACTAAGCCCCAAGAGTGTAAAATGACTTACTAAGCTAACAAATGGTTTATCCGTCTCTGTACTTCTGTCTGTAGAATGATCTCCCTGCCTCCATCCATTTCTACCTTCCAAAACACGACCTTCTTTTAAAGGTCCAGTTTCATTGCTACCTCCTCCAGGAAGCTTTCCTTGGAGGATACGAAGGGAAGAATATCTTCCCTCTAGTGGGCAGATACTGGGCCCCTCTTCCTTAAAGGGCTGACTGAGCCCATCATACAGATGGAGGAGGCCCAGAGATGTGACAACGGTCCAAAGTTGTGCTGTCTTTTGCCTGGACCAAACCTCCAAGATCTCAAAGACCCTGTCTGTGGACAAGGAAGGGTCTTCCTTCCTGAGGGGCAGAGCCATTGTTGCTTATAGGAAATAGAGCTTTTGTAGGTGGAACTGACCTCCTGCTGGGAGGATGGGGCTGGGTTTCCCCTGCTCTTACACTCAAAAAATCTCTAGATTCAAAGCCCTTTTCACAAGTTCTATACACACCCATATTTGCTTGCTTTTCATCTCTCTCTCCTTCATAAGGGCAGGATGGTCCATGAATGTTTAGCTTGCATGTCTTCCCCAGCACTTGGAACAGAGCAAGACTGGCTCTTAGAAATGCCACATAAAGTTTGTTGAATGACAAATGAATGAATCCAGAAAACAAAGCTCTGACATTCCTGCTATACTACAGAATCCTCAGCTGCAGAGACCTCACCTGCAGCCATGTCCTCACCATGAAGTTTTTTTTCCTTCCTCTTCCCAACCCTGGACTCATTCTTTCTCTTGACAGATCATACCATCTATCCAGTACAGACCCACTGTGCTGGGATGAACAGTGCTGGCAGGCTTTAAACCACTGGGTGGTCTAGGAGGTCTTCCCTGAGGAGGGGATCTACCTATAGATGGAGTGCTCCCTAAATGTTTCTTGATTTACTATACTAACTAGAATATAAACTTCATGAGGGAGAGAGGGACTTCCTCTGCCTTGTCCATCATGGTATCCCCCAGCACCTTTATCCGGTATTGACAGAGAGTGAGCCCATTTCTTTGAATGAATATATAATACTAATATTTCTTCATTCATTTAATCAAATCAATGCTTTTCAATGGGAGTGTCTGTGTGCTTTTAGTAATTTCCATTTTTGGTCATCACAGTGATGATAAGGGTGGTTCCTGGCATTTATGGAAGAAGAGATGCCATCTCTATTATATCTTGCAATGCATGGGGACAGGGCCACATGGAGTAGACTTGTCCCATGTACCACATGACTTTCAAATGACCTGCCAGACCCTCATGCAGATGAAAAATCTTTTCATAACTATCAGAGCTTAGACCCTGACTCCCTTTTACATGGGAACAGAACATATTTTGTGCCCTTAAATATCAACTAAATTTCCAGGAACACCACTACCTTGTAAATAGAAAGATGATTGTATTTTGTTTTATTGAAGCTTTCCCCAAATTTGTTCATCTTTCCAGAGAATCCCGTCACCCACGGGCACTACTGCATTAGTAGCTGTCGTGTTCCCAATGATTCTACCTTTAGGTCCCAGTATTCTAAAAACTTCAGAACGTCTTCTCCGTTATTTGGGCCCAGTCATTTACATAGCGGAGCACCTATTATGTAACTATAATTTATCTTATGTCATCTTTATTTTACAGTTAGGCAAGACATCGATTATAAATATGATGCGTGCCGGTGGGTAACTCTATCCCTGGGTTCTAGTCCCGGAGGGGCGGGTGATTTACTCTCTACCCACTCGTAGGGAAAGCGGCCGTTGGGTCCGGCGGAGGCCCCAGCGGAGCGGTCCTCCGCGCGCCAGGGGTCGCTGTGGCGCCGCGCGGCCGTGCCGGGACCCTCTCGCGTGGCCGCCCCGCCTCGGGCCCCCGGGCCGAGTGGGCGGGCACGACTGCGCCCAGGTCGCGAGGCGCCCTTCGACCAGCAGCGCCCGGGGCGGGCGGGTATAAATGGAGCGGTGGCTCCCCCGGCCGCCTCTCTCCGCCCCGGGTCGCCGCAGCCTCCGCCGCTTTCGGGCCTAGCAGCCTGAAGGGAAAAAAAAAGAGAAAAAGATAAAAAAAAACCCCGAAAACCCTTTAAAATCTTAAAAAAAAAGAAAGAAAGAAAAAAAAAAGAGCGAATCCTCCTCGGAGAACCCGCGGGGAAGTCACTTTTGCACGCTTCCGGCCTGCCCGACGCCGCCGCCGCCGCTGCCGCACCTGGGCGTTCGTCGGTCCCCGTCCGTCGGTCCGGTGGTGAGCCGCTCGCGCGCCCGCGTCCACGCGCCTCAGCCCGCCTCTCGGCCGCGCCGCGTGGCAGCCCCGCGCCCGCCGCCCTCGCCCCCCGCGCGCCGGCCTCCGCGCTCCACGTGTCCGCGCTGCCCTTCGCCGGCCCGGCGTGGGAGGCGGCTGCGCGCTCCGGCCGCCCGGGGCTTGCCGAGTCGGCACCGACAAATATTTGGTTTCCCTCTTCCCTGGGTTGCTGTAATCTTAAACCGTCGGGAGCCCGAGGCCTATATTTATAGAGAAACGCACGTTCCGGAGGCCGCCGTGGGCACCACTGGCTTGCCTCGGGAAGAATTTTTGTAATTTGGAGGACAGTCCCCGTTTTCATTGTTTTCATTTTTTGAAATTGGGAGCTTCCAGACCAGAACAGCTGAAAATTAACAAACTCCCAGGGAGGGCCATATTGTTTTTGAGAGCCTTTTGTCTGCGGGTGGGCAGTCTCGTCCGAGCCGTCTCCGCACTCCTCTCCGGCCCTCGGAGCCGACTCCAGCTTCTCTGAGCTTCACTGCCACCTGTGGGCCGCGGCTCGGAGCGGAGCCCCCTTTGTCCTGTGTGGCCCCCCCTAAGAAGTCCTCCTGGCGGGGCTGGGGGTGCTGGGGGCTGGGGAGATGAACGCTGCGGCCAGCAGCTACCCCATGGCCTCCCTGTACGTGGGTGACCTGCACTCGGACGTCACCGAGGCCATGCTGTATGAAAAGTTCAGTCCTGCGGGGCCTGTGCTGTCCATCCGGGTCTGCCGCGACATGATCACCCGCCGCTCCCTGGGTTATGCCTATGTCAACTTCCAGCAGCCGGCTGACGGTGAGTATAAGCGGTGGCCACAAGTCCGTGGGCTCTTTGGGGACCCTAAGATTCCTTCTCCGGGCAGGTCCCCACCCCCGTGGAGAGGGCATCGCGACAGCACGTTGCCACAGAAGCCCTAGTCGGGGACGGGCCATGGGAGTTGAGAACGCGGGATCCTGGCATCAGACGACCAGAGTTTCAGTCTTGCTTCCACAACACTTGCTAACCGGATGACCTTGGGCTGATGGGTGCTGGTGGAGCCCAAGGAGGCTGTAAAACAGGACCAGAAGGAAGTCGCTGTCATTCCGTATGTGGGCGGTTTGCTCTGTGAGCCTTGCCTGGTCAGTGGCCAGGTGTTCGGGCCCCTCACAGGCCTGCGGAAGGGACAGGATGATTGAAACACAATTACTTAAAAAATGTTACCTAGCCAGAGCTGTTGCCCCCTCCCCTTACTGTACCCTGGGCTGAGAGTCTTTGACTTTGTGCTGGTGAGGGGTTTTTCCGGGCAGGTAGAAAGTAGGGGAACAATGTTGTGTGTTGAACTTGAGCAGGCACTTGTGTTAACACCACCAGAGAGTGTGTGGTGCTGGGCCAGCTCCCTCCTCTGCGTGCTTGCCACCGGGGCGGAGGAGTTCTTTCTCTGGACAAGCCCTGGGCTGTGGAGCGTGGTACGCAGGTAGTCTGGGGAAGCGCCTCTTGGAAATCCGCTAGGCTGGTGGGGATTATGGCCTCAACCTGTGCACGGTGCTTTATACTTGACAAAACCCTTTTACTTCATCCCATCTGAAGAAAATAGGACTTCTGAGGGAGAAAAGCAGCTGCAAAAGGTGGGAGGCTAAGCTGGGACTGTGGGTGCAGTGCTCTGCCAGCCCTGACTGGGGCCGTAGCCTGGAGCGTGGAGAGGTATGCTGCAGGCCTGGCCCGAGTGAGGCCAGAAGAAACCTAATCAGGGGCTGCACGTGACTCCAGAATAAAAGGGAACAACTGTAGAGACCATTACTGGGAGAAACAAGCCATTCTGTGGCCAAGGATCTCCGGGTCCCTATTTTTGTCACCACTTTGTTCACTGTCCGTGAAGCACAGAGAATGTCACTTGCCCAGGATGCAGCTGAGACCAGAGAATTGGACTTGTTGAGAGACACAAGGCACTGCTACCGTCAGTTCAGTGTGCTCTGGCCGCAGGGCACAAAGAAGGTAGCTGAGTGTGGCCTTTTAAGGGGGGAGTGGTGGGCACATTGGCTGTTGTCTGCCTCCTTGACTCTTCTGAGCAAAAGTCCTGTCACTTAGAGAGAGTAGCAGAAGCCATTGGTTAGTGTGTCTGCCAACACATACCTCTGCAGGACCTCTCCCTGCTATAAATAAGCGCAGCCAGATTTGTCAGACGAAGCCGAGTTGCCTTGTGCAGCCCTCTCCGGAAATAGACAGGAGCTGTGTTGAAATGGGCTGCTAATTCACGCAACACAGTTAGGGGTCCCAGGCTGTGGATCGCAGAGTCCTCACAAGCGAGCCCTTCTTTCTGTCCCGGACTTGCACTGACTTGGATCTGCCGTCCCCACTTTCCCTGATCTCCTCCCCTCTCACGCTGAGCCAGCCCACCTGAGGAAAGTGGGAAAGATGGTTGGAAATAGGGCAAAGGAGATACCTTGCTGGCTGACTGGACAGCTGAGCCTGTGGAGGGGCAGAGTTAGGGATTGTGTCCCTGTTTTAAGTGAGACGGTGCCTTGAGGTGGGAGAAACACCCTCTACCCCCATCCCTTCATGGAGGAGGAGATTCTGGGAGATGTCAGTGCATAAGTCAGGGGAAGTGGGTCTGGGTCCTTTTTGCTACCAGTAAAGAGAAGTGTTCTGCTGACAGGTAGGGGTTATTTTGGTCTCTGGTTCTTTAAATGGTCTCCGTGGTGTATACATGGATTGGGTTGGGAAGCTAAGGAAGCGTCCCCAAGCACTGGGTTGAGAACTTTGTTGGGCACCAGGGCATTTGAAAGTCCTGGAATTCCGTAGAACGCAGATGAAGACTTCTAGGTAGCCTAGAAACCACTAGGTGCAGGGCCTGCCTCCACTGTCAACTTAGGCAGAAAGGGGTTGCAGTTTCATCCTTCTTGTCCTGATGATACAAAGAACATTTCCATGTGTGGCCATCATTTTGATGATTGAGGCTTTTTTGTCAGAATCAATTTCTGTTCTCAGAGATTGAAAATATAAGAAACTGGGCTGAATTTGGAGATAGCACATTTTCCCCAATCGAACGCTCACAGGTTTTTTTACGTACAACGTAGACAGGTTGTAAACTAAGTGACAGCTAGATGATAATGCTGATGCAATACCTTACTGAAAAATAATCAGAAAGTCCGCCATTAGTTTCTTAGTCAGTAGTTAGCTATACCGTTTAGCCATCCTGAACATGAGTTTGTCCATTTTATAAGAGGGATCATTTCACCTCTTCCACCTTCATCCTGGTGGGCAGTAGGCTGCAAAGTCGTTTATAAATGATAAAGCTTAGTCAAATGTGAGGTGTTATTTGATCCTGGTGCTATAAACCGATTTAGATTATCTTGCATAACCTCCTTACCCCAGAGGGGTTGAGACTTCTGCCATGAAGGAGGACGATTAGCTAGAACTTAGCCTCAGTGGCACTGCAGCCTAGAGGAATCTGATGTCCTTTAATTTTGATAGAGTTGAATTTCATCAGAGTGCTTACCTTGAAAGTTCTGGAGTTATCTGTTCCTGGGATGGTGGCAGGTAACGTTTTATATCCTTGACTGAAATACGTTTCTCTCTTGCAGCTGAGCGGGCCTTGGATACCATGAACTTTGATGTGATTAAGGGAAAGCCAATCCGTATCATGTGGTCTCAGAGGGATCCCTCTTTGCGAAAATCTGGCGTGGGAAATGTCTTCATCAAGAACCTGGACAAATCTATAGATAACAAGGCACTTTATGATACTTTTTCGGCATTTGGAAACATTCTGTCCTGCAAGGTAAACACTGATTAAATGATTTCAGCAGAATAATTACAGAATCATGACAACAAATACCAGATGGGGAATTGCTTGGAATTGGGTGACCGGGTATGATAATTTCCAAAATGCTGGAAATGGCTCTGAAGTCTAAAAGTTCACTGCAGCAAACGTCGGTGCCACAGCCCAGCATAAACCAGCAGGCGCTTTCGTGTCTTTGTTTATTCTTCCCTCTGCCTGAAATATCCTTCCTGTTTTCTAGCTTTGGAAGGCATCAAAAGGTTTCTCCTGGGGAGTGGGGGGCTGGAAAGTACCAGAGCAATGCCTCTGGTCTCCAGGAAGCTGTACTTAGTCATGTTAGAAGCATGAATTCACCCTCTTCCTTCTCCACGCACCTGTTTATGTGGAGCATTTTGTACAGCTCGTGTGGTGGTGGTTTACATGTCTGGCTCCACACTAGACTGAAATTCTGTTGTGGGCTTGGAAAGTGGTTCGTCATTCTGTAGCCCTGTGGTTTTGCATCCAGATCTTAATATTTTTTTTTTAATGAAGTAAGAAAACATTTGGAATAGAAGGAGCTTAATGGTGGCTACCATTTTTAAATGGAACATTATTGGGTACCTGCTGTAGTCTCCTGCCTTTTGAACATGGATGGGCTAGAGGCCTCTCAGACCCAGGAGCCCACACGGCTCTCGAGTCTCTGCAGCTGGGCAGTGGCGCTGAAGTGGCCCGCCTTGTCTTTGACAGGTGGTGTGTGATGAGAACGGCTCTAAGGGTTATGCCTTTGTCCACTTCGAGACCCAGGAGGCTGCCGACAAGGCTATCGAGAAGATGAATGGCATGCTCCTCAATGACCGCAAAGTGTGAGTGTCCCAGTCCGGAGCAACAGCCGTCGCATGAGCCAGCCGTGGCCCCACCTCGGTATTAACTGGCACACACAAGGCGGCTACTGGTTCTCGGCCCAAGTGTGGCCTGCTCCTACCTCTCCACTCCAGGGCTGGTGAGTCTCCCTGCCCGAGCCGTGGCAGCCCTTTTGACTCGCCAAGGTGGGCTTTCTGCCCAAGCCATGGCTGGCCTGCCGCCTCTCCCTTAAAAGCATCCGTCTGTGGGTTTTGTGAGCGTCGGCAACAGGGGCTGGCTGGAAGGCAGCTCTTAAGCCCACTCTGAGCAGGGGTCTTGGCCAGCAGCAGAGTGGAGAGGGCCCTGGACTGACCAGGAGCTGTGTACTAGTCATGTGACCTTGGCCTTCTGTGATTCAGGTCTTTCCGTGGGGTCACTCGCTAGGGGTTGATGCAAATTGTCCCCTCCACGTGGCTAACTTATGACTCAGTGGTCTTCAAATACAAGGCTGGCTCCACAGCAATAATTAATTTGGTTACAATGAAAAGTCTTATCCCATTGCAGAAGACTGTTCATAATAGACCTTGTTGCTTTGGTGTGGTTATTTCAGAATGGAGAGATGGGGATCTTAGTTAAGCCATGCAGGGAGAGAAGGGACAATAAATCTTGGTTATGACAAGCAAGAGTCATTTCTGTCCTTTGTGTTACTGAACAGACCAGGCGATGGCTTGTGTTAATGATGTGCATGTACCCAGTGGTCAGGTCTTCTAAAGGTATCACTGGAAAAAAGCCTAAAGATTTTTCATGTATGGATACCTTTCCCTATTAAGTGTAAACAGCACCAAAACAAATAAAGTAAAAAAAGCAAAGGCTACCTCTTAGTTCACTCCAACAGTCTCACTCCTAGGATTAACCACTGTTAACAGTTTGGTTTGTATCCTTCCAGACCTTTTCTATGCATTTACATAGATGCACAGAAATGAACGTTTTAAAAACATGGTCATCAGGTTTCTTCACGAAGGCAGTGTGATGTGGTAGGAGGAGCCCTGGCCTGAGCCAGGAGCCCTGGGGCTGGTCCTTGTAGGACAGTCCTGCCTCTTTCTCTTTCTGCTGGGGAGTTGGGACGTCTCTGAGCTTGCTCTCTTGGTGGTTGGATGGGAACTCGTGTGTTTTAACCTCTCCTGTCAGCCTTTAACCTGCGTTCCTTCGGGCCCCTAGAAATCATGTTTTGTTCCTCTGAGTGATCACTGTTTTTCACGATTTCTTTTTAGGTTTGTGGGCAGATTCAAGTCTCGAAAAGAGCGAGAAGCTGAGCTTGGAGCCAAAGCTAAGGAATTCACCAATGTTTATATCAAAAACTTTGGGGAAGAGGTGGATGATGAGAGTCTGAAAGAGCTATTCAGCCAGTTTGGTAAGTCAGGGTCCTTTGTCCCACGTGTCCCCTTTCACAGTCCACCAGACCTGGAATTCATCTATTTTTACTTAACAGATGAGCCCACCTAGACCCAGAAGTAAAATGCCTTGTATGACAGAGGCCACAGGGTAGATAGGAATAGACTCCAGGCCTCGGCTCTTGGCTTCATCCTACTTTGTCCCATCCCCAAGGCCATCTCAGCAGCTTGGTCAGAAGTAGAAGGCCAGGCGTGATGCCTCTTTCTTAGAGTCCATCTGGGCTCAGCCGGAGCTTGCTTCAAGTGGGCTTCTAGAGAAGCCTTCTCTCCTTGAGCTGTGATAGAGATGCTGTTACTAATAGTTCTGTCTTTGGTAACAGGTAAGACTCTAAGTGTCAAGGTGATGAGAGATCCCAGTGGGAAATCCAAAGGCTTTGGCTTTGTGAGTTATGAAAAACACGAGGATGCCAATAAGGTGAGAGCACCATGAGGGTCGGGGAGGATTTGTAGGGAGTGGCCCTAGTGTGTGGGCAGGGCCTTGCCAGCACATGGTAGAGCTGAGTTGTAATTGTCTGAGTACCTAGTAGTGATGCATGGTCACTGTGCTCTGGAATTGTCTTCCTAAGGGATTTCACATAACTGTTTTCAAAGCACTTGACATGTGCCCATCACCTCAGCTGTTCAGTCCTGTAGGTTGAAAGAGTAGGGCAGGCATTTGTTCCCATTCATAGGTGAGGGAACCAAGGGCCCCGAGTTGCTGATCTGATAAAAGAACAGTAGCCGCTTCCGGGAGAACCATTGTGCTAGGCCCTCAACATGTATCACTCAATACCCTGAAAGAACCTGAGGAATTTAGTGGCAGCCAGATTATCAACCTAGGCTCGTGTCTACCATGCTTGTATTTATACAGCTGTACAGTTTCTTCACTGAATTATCTGGACCAGTGACCCATTTAAATATTAACCCCATTTTACTGATGAGGAAGTTTGGATTGGCTTAGCTGACTTCAGAGTGAAATTAATTTTTAGCCCTGTAGGGACGACTTTTCTCTCAGAATATTTGGTGGGACTTAACAGACCTCCAGAGCAAGGCCCCTGCCTCTGCATCTTGATTTAAAATCATGTATTTCCTCTTCAGGCCGTGGAGGAGATGAATGGAAAAGAAATCAGTGGGAAAGTCATTTTCGTCGGCCGTGCACAGAAGAAAGTGGAACGGCAGGCCGAGTTAAAACGAAAATTTGAACAGCTGAAACAGGAGAGAATTAGTCGGTATCAGGTAAGAGGTGGTCTCAGCCCAGCCTACCAGCAGGGGCTGTACCACGAGATGTTGGCAAAAGCATCCTTAGTTTGGCAGGCTTTCTTTTTGGGGACCATGAGTCTCCTCTTCTCATTTCTCTCAAGATCATCAGGTTTAACAGGATGTACCTACCAGATACAGCAGCGGTTCTGGAACAAGGATGAAGATAATTTATTCATTTAGGGACTCTATTCTGGAAGCCTCAGCCTGTTCTTAGTCATGTGCGTTCTGTTTACTTAAATGATACCACTTTGTTTGGCACGGTGTAAGGAAAGCCCTGCTAGGTCAGTGGTCAGCCAGACCAGCTGTGAGAAAGGCTGGGACTGTATCGATGGTCCTGTCAGAGTCTTCAGCAGTAGATTCTCAGCCTTGAGCCTGCATCAGGATCCCCTGCAGGGCTTATGAAAACAGATTGCTGGGTCCCACAGCTTCTGATTCATTAGGTGTGGGTTCTGGCCTGAGAATTTACATTTCTGACAAGTACCCAGAGATACTGCTATTGCATGTCTGGAGCCCATATTTTGAGAACCACTGTCTTAGGAAATGTGTGAGGTATAGAAGTGCAATTAACAGACTTTTCTGCTTCAGGGGGTGAACCTCTACATTAAGAACTTGGATGACACCATTGATGATGAAAAGTTAAGGAAAGAGTTTTCTCCTTTTGGATCAATCACCAGTGCTAAGGTATTTTATACTGAGATGTAGGGATTGAAAGCAGAAGTTGTAAACTTGCAGAGGTTTATTGCATTTGTTTCATTGAAGGAATAGGATCTAAATTTTCATTTCTGAGAGTAGCTACCACATTCATCTAGCAAATTCCTCCTGGCATTCGGTTACCCATCTGAGTATATGCTCTGGAAAATGACATTTCGTTAGGTTAACATTGCACTGTCTCCCAAGTACTGGGATGTGGAGATGCATCTGACTCAGTGCCTCCCTGCCAGCCCCCCAAGAGCACCTGAATCTTTCCCATTCTTTGCTGCTTTGTGCTGGTGTGGGGACAGATGGTGCCACAGCATGAGCAGGGGAAATCCAGACGGGTTGTCTTTCACTTGTCTTGAGGCCTGTCTCTACAACTCTGCCACACGTATTCCTTGAACGAAGGTGTGTGAGGATTTTGGAGCTGGGGTTGGGAACTTCCATCTGGTGTCCTAAAGGAGAGGGAGTGGAAAGTTTGTTTCTCCGTGTTTTGCAGCGTGCATCATCTGCTTGATTTTCTTTGATAATGGTAGCAACCGAGTTAGCTGGGGGAGTAAGTACAAACCCCCTTGTGAAGATAAGGGTGAGAAGAGAATGCTGGTTAGGCGAAGATGTTGTATTGTGTGTCCTTGGTGCTTTGGGTGTGTGGTGGGCACTGATGGCATCGGAAAGTTTTGGGGCATAGCCTGTTGCAGACTCTATGCCTGCTCCACAGAGGTGAGGCAGATGTCACAGAGTCCTCCAGGGGATGAGAAAGGAGGCCAGCGGGCCGGTAAAGACTTGGTGACCCTGCCCTGGCCCTTAGCTTGTCACTCACAACCCAGGAGCATTATCAGTGGTCGCAGGGCATTGGCCAGAAGCCACCCCCAGGAATTTCCTCAGTTCCTCACCCCCTCCCTCCTATCACCCCCGTGACGGGCCTCCAGCAGCGCAAGGAATGATAGTCTCTCTTAGCGGACCAGCACAGGAGTCAAGATGGCATTTGCAAGAAGAGAACAAAAGAACTGTATCTTGAAGTTTCCCGGCACCATGCCCGAGATCAAGGTGTCACATTACTTTCACACACCTTACTGGTCCACCTCGTTGGTAGACAGGTGTTGGGTTGATACACATCTTTACTCCCATGTCCTCCTCTTCAGGAGGCTCACCAGGCGGTGAGCTAAGACATGAGTGAAATGTAGAGATTACAGAGTGAGACTAGAATCCAGCTGCTTGTCTCCTGGCTGGTTGTAGTTCTGCTGTGTTTATTCTCATTGAATTAATGGTGGCAGTCATTGATTTTATGACTCCTGCCCACATGTATTTCAAAAGCATGTCCTAACCTTGCTAAGAGCTTACTAAGTTTTGTTCACCAAGGTCTTGGGCAGATGAGTTTTACAAATAAGATGCTTGATGCTAATGTCCAGATCTCTGTGAGTTCCCAGAGATAGCTATGCTTCTAGGTACGAGGAAACATCTTTGGGTTCCTGGTTCAACCATTAGCCATATCACAGTATTTGGGAACTTGAGTCACCTGGGGATCTAAAAAGGAAAAAGCTTAGTTTCTCCCTTTAGACTCTGTGATTCAGTTGGTGACTCAGTTGGTCTGGGGTCCATCGTGGGACTGGACTGTGAAGCCTTGACCTAGACCTGGTAACTCTTGGAGTGGAACCCAGGTTTTAACACACAGACATCTTTGTGCTAAGTGGCTGGTCTCATTTTGTAGGTGATGCTGGAGGATGGGAGAAGCAAAGGGTTTGGGTTTGTCTGCTTCTCATCCCCTGAAGAGGCAACCAAAGCAGTCACGGAGATGAACGGACGCATCGTGGGTTCCAAGCCACTGTATGTTGCCCTGGCCCAGAGAAAAGAAGAGAGAAAGGCTCACCTGACCAACCAGTATATGCAGCGGGTGGCCGGGATGAGAGCGCTCCCCGCCAATGCCATCTTAAATCAGTTCCAGCCTGCAGCTGGGGGCTACTTTGTGCCAGCAGTTCCACAGGTGGGTATGCAGTATGCTCATGTCTCCTTGGAACCTGCCTGCTGATAGCTGCTCCTATAGTCCGCAGTGGTTGGGGAGAGGGATTTTTGGATATTGGAATTCTAGAATGTCACAGTAAAGATCCTTCAAATAAAACAAGGAAGGACTTAACTCGTGGTTGTGCACACACAATGACAGGGGTAAAGTAAAAGAGTCCCTGTTAACTGGCTGTCCCTCCCCCAAGCTCTTGAGTAGAGAGCGCCTCTGTCCTGAATAATTAGCCTAGGGCCTGGTAGTGAGATGAGGTGAGATGAGCTACTTCTCTAGTGTGGCTTCAGGTCCTTAAATAAAAGGGCTTGGCTGCTCTTTCTTACAGGCTCAGGGAAGACCTCCATATTACACACCTAACCAGTTAGCACAGATGAGGCCTAATCCACGCTGGCAGCAAGGTGGGAGACCTCAAGGTAGGTGGTGGGGAACAGTGATTTGATCACCCAGGATGTACCTGTCCTGGCCTCCCCTCCCTGCCCCCTCTGAGGCACAGCCTAGGTTCGGCTGTGTCATTCATCAGTGACGTGCATTTTTTTAAAATTAATTTATTTATTTTTACATCTTTATTGGGGTATAATTGCTTTACAGTGGTGTGTTAGTTTCTGCTTTATAACAAAGTGAATCAGTTATACATATACATATGTTCCCATATCTCTTCCCTTTTGCGTCTCCCTCCCTCCCCCCCCCAATCCCACCCCTCTAGGTGGTCACAAACCACCGAGCTGATCTCCCTGTGCTATGTGGCTGCTTCCCACTAGCTATCTATTTTACGTTTGGTAGTGTGTATATGTCCAAGCCACTCTCGCTTTGAGTGACGTGCATTTTTTGTCTCTTCACCAGGCTTCCAAGGAATGCCAAGTGCTATACGCCAGTCTGGGCCTCGTCCAGCTCTTCGCCATCTGGCTCCAACTGGTAATGCTCCGGCCTCTCGTGGCCTCCCTACTACCGCTCAGAGAGTCGGTGAGCAAACTGGCCTTGAAGTGTGGCCCGGGGAGGAGGGAGTCAGGACGACTAGGCTCTGCTCAGGGTTGGTCAGTTCGTTGGGCTCACCGTGTTGTCCGGTCCTGGTTCTTTACTCCTAGCTGTGTGGTTAGGTGGGTACTTAAGGAGCAGGGAAACAGCATGAGTTCTGAGTGTTGGTTCCTTTTAAGATTCTTTGCCTCATCGGTGACTCACGTGAACAAGGTTAATTGTAGAAATTTGTTAGCTGAATGATGACAGAGGCAGCCTGTTCTTTGGGTGGGGTTGGGAGATTCAAGGGACTTCTTTGCAGATTATGTCCTGTGTTCCAAGAGGTGGCAAGAGTTGTATGTTTTCTGTTGGCTCTTCCTCGAAAGTAGCGGTAGTGGCCCCATGTGTGATGTGTGCTGTATGAACATGCTTTGGAATTGCTCCTTCCGTGGGACGTGGCCAGTTGGACATCTGCTGCCAACACTGATGTGCATTTGCTGGTCTGTTGTAGGGTCTGAGTGCCCGGACCGCTTGGCTATGGACTTTGGTGGGGCTGGTGCCGCCCAGCAAGGGCTGACTGACAGCTGCCAGTCTGGAGGTGGTATTGGATGCACACAGAATGGGGAAAGATGGGATTTGACGGGTCTTTGCCCAGACCGATGGGCTTTAATTTTACTTGTCCTTTTCCTAAGGTGTTCCCACAGCTGTGCAGAGCCTAGCGCCTCGTGCTGCTGTTGCCACCGCTGCTCCTCGGGCTGTTGCACCTTACAAATACGCCTCCAGTGTCCGCAGCCCTCACCCCGCCATCCAGCCCCTGCAGGTGAGGTCCATCTAACAGAACCCTAGAAGGGTCCCCCCTGCTTCCACATGATTCAAAAGCTGCCTTGCTTGGATTCCCTCAACAGGTATTAAATGCCTGCTCTGTGTCAGGGAGCCGTGTCCCGTGTGGTGACCCTGCCCTTGGGGGACTCTCTAGTGGGAGAGAAGGGGCTTGCAAGTGTTCTTCTGATAATGGTTGGCTCAGCAATGCCCCCGAGGAGGCAGCTGTGCTTCCTGCTCTCCTCACCGCGTGCACGGGCTCTCTCGGCTCTTTGAAGCTTCCATTTCACTTTCACATCCAGTGGTCGAATTGATCCTTAGCTGCTCTCCAGGTGACTGGGTGGCAAAGAACATCTTAGATGAAAGGTTCATCTTCAGAGGTATTAGGCTGGGTGGAGGAATTGGACCTGGATCTCAGGTTCTCTAAGCTGGAGCTGCTATCTCTAGAGTTGTGCCTCTCAGGCAGGCCAAGCAGAGAGCTTGTGGCAGAACTCTGCAGTTTGCTTGGAGGAGCTGTGCTGGGCCTTGCTTCCTCCTGCTCTGTGCTCTGAGTTGGAAATTTCCCAGAACTTGGCACTATGAGAAATATTTTTGCCTATAAGACCCTACTTTTAGCACTGTGACTGGTATTGACGGTCTTTAGCATTTAATACAATAAAAACATGCGGTTCAGTGAAAGTGATACAGGATGAAATTATAAGCATTTTCCTATTCATGTCCTTCGACCCAGTCTCTACTGGGAATTCACCCTAAAGGAAAACTAACGTTCAGGAAAGGGCTACACATACAAATGTTCATGGTACCTTATTTATTAACAAGGCTTCGATGTCTTGGGCAGCCTTGAGTAAAGTAAAATCATTTGGTAAATGATTGTGTAGCATTGTAGGCTTTTCTTAGTCATTTCCCTTCTCTTCGAATAGCACGTGGCATTTTAGCTGTGGTTGGTTGTGGTTTTTGCTCACACCACTCTGTTCCTCTCGCTGAATCCCCAAGACTGCAGTCAGTTCCCTGACAGCAAAGACAACTACCTCCTTCTCCTCTTTAACTCAGTAGACTCGAGTGGTTGTGCACATGACCACTGTCACTGTACTTACCCGGGTGCTAATCCACCGCCTCTCCTGGTTCCCAGGCACCCCAGCCTGCGGTCCACGTGCAGGGGCAGGAGCCGCTGACCGCCTCCATGCTGGCCGCAGCACCCCCGCAGGAACAGAAACAGATGCTGGGTGAGTGACCCACGTGCTTGCAGAAGAGGGGGCCAGAGCTGCTACTGACCTGGACACCAGCGTCCCTTCTCTACTGGGATGCCACTGGGTTTTTCACGGAATACCTTCCCACAGGTGAACGTTTGTTCCCGCTCATCCAGACGATGCACTCAAACCTGGCTGGGAAGATCACGGGGATGCTGCTGGAGATTGACAACTCGGAGCTGCTGCACATGCTGGAGTCCCCCGAGTCTCTCCGCTCCAAGGTGAGCAGGTTCCCAGACCCCCGCGGCTTCCGCTCACTCGGCTCAGGAGGGCAGGGGGTGGCCTTGGACACCCAGGGGCGGCAGAGAGAAGGGTCTGCTGCCCCTGTGACCTCCTCGTGTGACCTGAGGGCTGCTGGCACGTGGGTATCTGGGAAAGCGGTCAGCACCAGGAGAGGCCACCGCTGGGCCTGGGCGCCAGGGAGGGGTGGAGGGGCTCTCCTCAGGTGTCACTGACCACCTGAAGCTTCTCACAGGTGGATGAAGCTGTGGCGGTCCTACAGGCTCATCATGCCAAGAAAGAAGCTGCCCAGAAGGTGGGCGCTGTTGCTGCTGCTACCTCTTAGACAAGGACAAACCGTATGTTTGGCTCTTCATTTTCTGCAATGGTTATGACTCTCGACCCATCTCCCTGAAAGATTAGGGCCAGTGTATATGTAGAGCCATGTGTCTATCCCTTAACCTGGTAACTTGGGCAGGCTGTCACCTGGGTTTTTTCTGTCACCTGGATGAGTTAATATGGAAAAAAGAGAGTCCTGGTGGTAAATTAGAAGACACAAACAACAGTTTTCTCCATAAAGAGCACCTGGTTAGATCTTTCTCAAGAATCACCTTGTTTGTCTCGAATAATGGTGGATATATGAGGCATTGTCATAATCCGATCCCACAGCCTCATTTCTATGAACATCTCCCTAGTTTGGCTTGAGGTGGTGAGGTCAGTTGTGTGGCATCCACAGTTTAGCTCTGGAAACACAGCGGGCAGAGGCCTTGGTGTCAGAGTGAGAGAGACAGACACACCTGGCTACAGTTACAAGGTGTGTTCCCATCGACTTCTGCATTTGGAGGCCAGGGCCTCTGTCTGCAGGGACTTGGGGCAGTGAAGCTTAACTAGGACCTCTGACGAGGACTGGTGGTTGCCTCCACATGGAGAAAAGAGAGGACCAAATGAACATGGGCAGAGGCAAGGGCAAAGAGCACATGGTAAGGGCCAGAGCTCGTGTGTTGGTAGGGCTTGACTTGGCATGGTCATAGCCCCTTGTCAAGGGCCTGAGCCCTGTCATTTTGAGTTTAAGCAACGATGGCCAGGAAGGGTCAAGGTTGGGGCTTTACATACAAGTACCCTCGAAGGCACTGGTTCTTAACCAGGGGTGCCTTCTCAGAGGACATTTGCCAATATCTGGAAACATTTTTGGTTGTCACAACTGGGAATATTACTGGTATCTAGTTGGGAAGAGGCCAGGGATGCAGCTAAACGTCCTGCAATACACAGGACAGCCCCCACAGAAGAATTATCTGGGCCAGAATGTCAGTGGGCACCAAGGCTGAGACCCTGCTCTACAGTACTTACATCAGAGATTCCCGTGCGTCTCTGAGGTTTTTTTGATTTTGTATTCATAGTGTCGGTGCTTTTCTTTTCAGGATTCAAAAGCCAAATAACCCCTCATGGAATTCAGCTCGAGGTTTGAAGATGTCCTAGCTTGTCCTATGGACCTCAACACCAAGAACCACAAATTGCAAATTTAATAGGTCATTTTGTATCAAAAGGTCAATTATGAAGCACCTAGAATTTTTCAATTAAAAGAATATATTCTCTGGGTTCTGATATGGCCCAAACAGTGTTAACTTTTTTTTTCTATTGTGAGTTTGATTTTTTCTCCCCAGAAACTGGTTTTATTTGATGTACCCAAGTCTTAAGTTTCTCAATAAAGAAAAAATCTCCATAAAACTGCCTCTGTTTTTCTCTGACTACAGTTTTCTGTATAAATTCCAGTTTTCACTGCAAGTAATTTTTGGATGTAAATAGGGTCAAGTGAAGTTCTGTATATCTTGCCATCCTTTCCTGATGGTTATAAGATTATTTGGGATTAGCAAGGTGTGCAGAACTGTCCCATTGCGTTCTACTGTGGGAGGACCTTTATATTGGGAACAGAAGTCTAGTACAGTCACAGCAGAGCTTGGGTCTGGCACAGGAAAATCGGGTAAAGGGTGGCATTGGCGTCCTTTCCAAGGACACATGGTGAGACACGCAGAACCTATCTTGCCTCTCCCTTCTTGGACTGTGTTGCTCGGGGTTTGCCAGTCCCCTCTTATCTCCTACTGTCAGTTTATCCTGCAGGCAGGTCCACTTGCTCAGATTCTGCAGCTGGCAGTAGGAAAAGTTTCCAGAGATCCAAGTGGCTGGAGGCCAAAATGTTCTGTGGTTCCTTCAGTCCTTGAAGCGACCTTAACCTGGTCAGGGTCAACTACTCTACTTGCTCTCCCTGTCCTGCAGCAACACTTTTTTTTCCCCTTCTTCCTTGAAACTTAGCAGGCTGTCCTTCCTCAGGGCCTTACCCAGGTGGTCCCTTTCCCTGCAATGTTCCCTGGTTTGTGCCTCTTGGCAGGTTCCCCCTTTTTCTCAAGGTATGCTTTCGCCTTAACCCATGTAAAGGCCCAATCTAATGTAGGTTCCCCTATTTTCTAATGTCCGCAGTTAATGCGAGTATGTTTCTTCTATTAACGTCAGACTGTCCCTCCAAACCTAGCTTCCTGGGACCTGAGCAGTGTGGGAGCCTGCGTGCCAGCCGGTGAGGGGGTGGGGCCGTAGGCGGGGCCCAGGTAACGGCTTCCGGCGGAAGAGCCGAGGAGCAAGATGGCTGCCACCAAAAGGGTCCTGAACTAGGGTGGGCTGGCGTGGGGTTGAGGCGGGGCTCGGACTGAGTCCAAGTTGTGGGCCGTGTGGACTGGGTGCAGACCCAGGGCCCCAGGCGGCATGTGGCAGCCGGGGCCGGGGTCTCTTGTGGGGGTCTACCCCTCAGCTTGTGAGCATCTGTGACCTAATGGCTTTGCGGGCCCTAGCTCTGCCCAGACCCCTTTGCCCTCTGACCCTGGACCCCGGGAGGTAGTGAGATCTGTTATTGCGACCTCAGACCGCATCCCAAACTGTCATGCTCATTCATTCCCTAAATTCTGCAGCCCTGCCCCCTTAGGTAAAGGAACTCCAAGAATAATTGGGAAATAACGGAAATAGCCTTGCTACGCGGGTTGGTGAACTCTATGATGCTATTGTATGGCAGTGTTAACAAGAGGCGGGTTGGGGGTTTTGGGAAATGACCACTCCATCCAGAGAGGTAAGGGCAAGCTTCCTGGAGGCACAGGGGCCAGAGATTTGAAAGATTAGGAGTTAAGCAGGTAGCTAAGCTGGAAGAGGCTGTTGCTTGAATGGAGAGCAGCGAGAGTGAAAGCCCAGAGGGGTGAAGCAGTCTAGCACTTGGGGCAAGTAATTTGCATTGGGGAAGCAAGGAGAGAAGAGGCTAGAGAGGTGGGTAGGGCTCAAGTTCTGAAAGTCTTACGTGCCATGCTAAGAATTTGGATTCTGTCCTGTGGTCATTGGTGAACTTTTGGAGACTATTTGGCAGGACAGTGATGTAATCAGATTTGCCCTTTCTTGGAGTCATTCTAGTGGCTGTGTAGAGAGAGAGAAACTGGAAGCAGTCAGCCCATTTACAATAACCAGGGGCTAGATGTAGGTCTGAAGAGGGATGGGGAGAGGAGTGTACCTCACAAGTCATTTGTATACCCAAAAGACTATAGGGACCCCTCCTTGCCCTCCCTGTGGCTGTCTTGCTGACAGGGTGTTACAGCAGCCGTACCAAGAGTGTGGGGGACATCGGTTCAGAAAGCACTTGGTGTCTTTGCAGGTGGGCTGGCAGAGGAGATGGATGGCAAAATTCTTCGTGCTGCTTTTATTCCTTCTGGAGACATCACAGATATTCAGATTCCACTGGATTATGAAACAGGTGTTTATTCAGTGTCACTCATATTCACCTGCCTAATGCCAGGAAAAGAACTTGAGACATTTTAAGTCATGAGCATTCTGCGTATGGTTGGTATGTATTGAAGTTCAGGAGGATATCTCTCTAGGTCAGTGTGACTGTGATCTTGGTGATGGAATGTTCTGAGGACAGCAAGGCCAGGATGGTGGGGTGGTTATGGGCTGAAATTTACAGAGACTGACAATTTGTTGGATTTGAGGAAAGGCTTTCTCTACCTTGGAATCATTTGGGGGCTTTGATTTCTGATCATTTAATATATAAACCATATAGTAAGAACCAGTGGTGGGGGAGGGGGTGTGGGATGAATTGGGAGATTGGGATTGACGTGTATACACTAATATGTATAAAATGGATAACTAATAAGAACCTGCTGTATAAAAAAATAAAATACAAAAAAAAAAAAGAAAAAAGAGCCAGTAGGAAGGTAATCTTAGAAAAATCTTAAAAGGTCTGGGTGTTGTATCACCCCACGTCCCTGTGGACCAGACCTCCCTTCTTGGCAGCTATGCTTTTATTTTTTTTAAATTTAATTTTATTTATTTATTTTTGGCTGCATTGGGTCTTCGTTGCTCCACACGGGCTTTCTCTAGTTGTGGCGAGCGGGGGCTCCTCTTTGTTTCAGTGCACAGGCTTCTAATTGCAGTAGCTTCTCTTGTTGCAGAGCACGGGCTCTAGGCGTGCGGGCTCAGAAGTTGTGGCTTGTGGGCTCCAGAGCGCAGGCTCAGTAGTTGTGGTGCACGGGCTTAGTTGTTTCGCAGCATGTGGGATCTTCCCGGACCAGGGCTCAAACCCATGTCCCTTGCATTGGCAGGCGGATTCTTTTTTTTTTTTGTGGTACGCGGGCCTCTCACTGTTGTGGCCTCTCCGGTTGCGGAGCACAGGCTCCGGACGCGCAGGCTCAGCGGCCATGGCTCACAGGCCCAGCCGCTCCACGGCATGTGGGATCTTCCCGGACCAGGGCACGAACCCACGTCCCCTGCATCGGCAGGCAGACTCTCAACCACTGCGCCACCAGGGAAGCCCAGCAGGCGGATTCTTAACCACTGCGCCACCAGGAAAGCCTGGCAGCTATGCTTTTAAAAAGCAGAGGGCAGCGGACAAGCTTAGCCTCGGCAGGGGAGCCTTGGCCTCTGCTCACCAGGGTGAGTTGGTGTCACAGTTGACACTCAGTTGGTGTCACAGTTATATGCACGTTTCTATTTGATCCTTGCTGTTATTTTCTAAGATAGGAGTTTTAGACCCAGCCTTGCCACTAACTTTGTGCGACACTTAAACTCTCTGAGCCTTCATTGCCTCAATGCTTAAATGAAAGGATAAGATTGGCTTTTTGGTCCTTCTACCTCTGAGTTATATAAATGAGTAACTCCTATTGCTCTTGCTCTCCACCAACTAAATTAACTTTTTCCTGAGGCCAAGCACTGTGCTTTAATAGTCACCTCACCCGGTAGTGAAGTCAGTGCTCTGTGTGCAGTTGATGCTCAGTTGGAATGAGTAATTGACAGATCGACAACTTTTTCTACTTTCTGTAAGTCTTGTAAACAAAGATTCCCAAAATGCTTGGAAAGTAACTTAAATCTTCCATTCTCTTAGTGGTAGAATTGAATACTACAAAATTTAAAAACTTAGTTCACTATTTAGTATGTTTGTTAAAACACACAAAATAACTTTAATATTTCTGGAAACATTGTTGAATAAACCAAGAAAAATGTAAAAATTAGATTTTTGCTTTTTGAATGGCATCTGGATATGGCGTATTTCCTCCTATTGCCCACATATTAACTACCCATTTCTGCTATTATAGAAAAGCACCGAGGATTTGCTTTTGTTGAATCTGTGTTGGCAGAGGTAAGAAATTTTCCCTGGTTAGTATTTGACTAGTGTTGCTGTTGTCATTGGTTACAAAAGGTGCCACTCTCCATTTGAGCGGATGTAGTAATTTTCTGGGGCTGCCATACAAATTACTACAAACTTTGTGGCTTAAAAAACAGAAATTTATTCTCATAACTTGGAGTCTAGAAGTCTGAAATCAAGGTATTGGCAGGGCCGCGTCCCTCTGAGGAGTCTTTCCTTGACTCTTCCTAGCAATCCTTGGCATTGTTTTGGCTTATAACTGCATCACTTCAGTCTCTGCCCCCGTCTTCACATGGTCTTTTCCACTGCATGTATCTCTCTGTCTTCTCTTCTTATGAGGACACTAGTCATTGGAGTTATGGCCCACCCTAATTCATTATGACCTCATCTTAACTAATTTCATCTGCAAAGAGTATTTCTAAACAGGGTCACATCCTGAGGTTTGGATAGACCTGAAATTTGGGGGGACACTATTCAACCCTCTATAGTGGCTTGGTGGTGACAGTTGCCAAGAGACAGGAAGTTCTGGTTGAAGGAAGGCGCACAAGCCCTGGTTCAGAGTTCCCTTCATGTAGTCAGAATGTGAAAGACAGGCCCTGCAGAGCCCTGAGCCTTCTGGCCTGGCACTGCTCTTTCCTATTTCCTGTGTGTATTCTGTGTCCATAACCTGAGCACCCATCTTTACACCACCAGCTCCAACAAGCAGTTAGTACATGCTCTTTGTTAAATACATACAATCTAGGCCGTAGGAAGGGAAGTAGCATCTTGTTTTTCCAAAGCTTGTGGTACTGAGTTTTAGTTTGCGTGCTAGCTACAAAGAGTTGAACTACACACATCAACTTTTTCCTTGTATTCTTTTGGCAGGATGCCGAAGCAACTATCAAAAACATGGTATGGGGCTTCCCTGGTGGCACAGTGATTGAGAGTCCACCTGCCGATGCAGGGGAAACGGGTTCGTGCCCCGGTCCGGGAAGATCCCGCATGCCGCGGAGCGGCTGGGCCCGTGGGCCGTGGCCACTGAGCCTGCGCGTCCGGAGCCTGTGCTCCGCAATGGGAGAGGTCACAACAGTGAGAGGCCCGCGTACCGCAAAAAAAAAAAAAAAAAAAAAAACATGGTATGGCTGAGAATCTTGCTTTTCACTGAAGCTGTGTTTTGGTGCTACATGGGACCCTGATGCACATATTGTGTTTCCAGTTTCCACAGTTTCAAAGTTATAAAGGAAGCAGAAGTTGCCGTTATTTGAAAGTATTCACTAGGAACTGGCTGCTTATAAAATTAATTCTTATTCAGAAATCCTCCCCATTTAACATTTGTATAAATGTCAACCATCTTATTGGCCAATCTCTCCCTGACATTTTTATATCTATGTCAGGAGTCAGCAAACTAAGTCTATGGGCCAAATCCATTCTGCAGGCTGTTTTTTTTCTTGTTTTTTTTGTTTGTTTTTGTTTTTTGCGGTACGCGGGCCTCTCACTGTTGTGGCCTCTCCCGTTGTGGAGCACAGGCTCCGGATGCGCAGGCTCAGTGGCCATGGCTCACAGGCCCAGCCGCTCCGCGGCATGTGGGATCTTCCCGGACTGGGGCACGAACCCGTGTCCCCTGCATCGGCAGGCAGACTCTCAACCACTGTGCCACCAGGGAAGCCCTGCAGGCTGTTTTTTATATGGCCTATGAGTTAAATGGTTTTTATACTTTTAAGGGTCATAAAAAAAAAAAGAAGAAGAAGAAGAAGAAGAACATGCAGCAGAGACTGTATGTATCCCACAACGCCTAAAATATTTACTATCTAGCCCTTTATAGAAAGTTTGCCAACCTGTAGGCTAGGGCAATATACTGCAAATAGAGTGTAACTTGACTGCAAGGTTAAATGGTGAATCTTGTATAAGAGGCAGGATCTCATGAAGCGTATGGTAGGGATTGTGGAAAACTTCTCTAGTTGGCTCTAGTCAAAAATGTGAGGCTTTTTTGAGCCATTGAATAGTGATGCTCTCATAAAGTTAAACCAATTAACAACTGAGAAAGAGAAAACCCATAGAAGGATTATGACAGGTTGGGTACTTCAAAAGAAAAGGATTTGAATTCCTGTTGCTGAATTACCACAAATTTGGTGGCTTAAAAACAACACTAATGTGTTATCTTACAGTTCTGGAGGTCAGAAGTCCAAAGTGAGTCTCACTTTGGAGCTAAAATGAAGATTTCGGCAGAGTTGTGTTCCTTCTGGGGGCTGTAGGGGAGAATGTTTCTTTGCCTTTTTCTCAGCTTCTAGAGAATGGCTATATTCCTTGACTCTTAGCCCCTTCTATCTTCAAGCTGGCAATGGCAGGGTGAGTTTTTTTCACAGCGCATCACTCTGAAACAGAGTCCTCTGTCTCCCTCTTCACATTTAGAGGATCCTTGTGATTACGTTGGGCCCATCTGAATAATCCAAGATAATATCCTTATTTTAAGGTCAGCTGACTAGCAACCTTAATTCCTTTTTGCCACGTAATATCACATATTCATAGGTTCTGGGGAGTAGGTGGACATCTTTGTTTGTTTGTTTAATATTTATTTATTTACTTAGGCTGCACTGGGTCTTAGTTGCGGCACGCGGGATCTTCATTGAGACATGTTTAGTTGCAGCATGTGGGATCTTTAGTTGTGGCATGCGGACTTCTTAGTTGCGGCATGCATGTGGGATCTGGTTCCCTGACCAGGGGTCGAAGCCGGGCCCCCTGCATTGGGAGAGCAGAGTCTTACCCACTGGACCACCAGGGAAGTCGCTAGGTGGACATCTTTGGGCAGGCTATTAGTTTGCCTGCCATAAAAAACCCTTAAATGCTTTTGCCCTTGTTTAAAACCTTTGTGATCACTCTTCATGACTAAATGTGAAATAAGGATGTTATTTCATGCCATCATTCAGTTTTTTCTTAATCACTAGAAATAAAGTTAGTACTTTATTTGTCTGTTTCTAAGAACAAAGACATAGCTATAATTGTAACCTAAATCTTATTAAATTAAGGAATCCTTTTTTTCTTTCTTTTTTTAGTTTTCATGAAAAGGCCTCAAACAAACCTTTTTTTTTTTTTTCAAGTATTTTGTAAATTTATTTATTTATTTTTGGCTGCATTGGGTCTTCGTTGTTGCGTGCTGGCCCTCTCTAGTTGTGGCGAGCAGGGGCTGCTCTTCACTGCAGTGCCCGGGCTTCTCATTGCGGTGGCCTCTCTTGTTGTGAACCACAGGCTCTAAGCACTTGGGCTCAGTAGTTCTGGCTCGCGGGCTCTAGAGCGCAGGCTCAGCCGTTGTGGCGCACGGGCCTAGTTGCTCCACGGCATGTGGGATCCTCCCAGACCAGGGCTCGAACCTGTGTCCCCTGCATTGGCAGGCAGATTCCTAACCACTGCACCACGAGGGAAGTCCCACAAACCTTTTTTAAAAAGCTGTCTACCCACCTTCTCCTGGTATCAGTTATTCTTGGATTTTGAAATATTCTTAAACATTATTCCATGTTACCATGTTCTCTGTCATTCTTTCATCAAACATGCCCCTCAACAGTCAGCAATACTATCATTTTCCAGTTCAGTACTGCTCTTGTCTTTTTAAGGTGGACTCAGGTATTTGGTAACTGCGTTTACCCTTTTAATTTCAGAGTCCTGAGCTCAGATCCAAAGATTATGCCAGCAGACCTTTCTGTTGTTGGTGGTGAAATAGAGGAAGTGTGTGGTGGCTCAGGGGCTTTCTGTGGTGAGCTTTTTTTTTTTTATAAATTTATTTATTTATTTAGGCTGTGTTGGGTCTTCAATTCTGTGTGAGGGCTTTCTCTAGTTGCGGCGAGTGGGGGCCACTCTTCATCGCGGTGCGTGGGCCTCTCATTGTCGTGGCCTCTCGTGTTGCAGAGCACAAGCTCCAGACGCGCAGGCTCAGTAGCTGTGGCTCACGGACCCAGTTGCTCTGCGGCATGTGGGATCTTCCCAGACCAGGGCTTGAACCCGTGTCCCCTACATTGGTAGGCAGATTCTCAACCACTGCGCCACCAGGGAAGCCCTCTGTGGTGAGCTTTGTGCTTAGCTGGCCATTGGGGGTTGCAGGCTCCCAACTTAGGACTAATCAGGAGCAAGTCTCAGGCTTCTTAGAAGTAAATGGAAGGCTGCCAGGTCTTCTTTCAACCTAACAAGGTTTAAGCAGCTGAGTTGTATTGCACCCTTTTCAGAATGAATCTGAAATGTTTGGGTGGACAATCCATGTCAGTTTGGCCAAAGCAGTGAGAATTAAGGAAGGCTTGTCCAGACCAGGTGAGTGGGGGCAACCACAGATACCCCATCACGTCCTCAGCTGTGGCCTCTGTTGCATTTTTATCTCTGTCTTACTTCCTGCTGTGGGGTAATGTGTACATGAGTAGAGTGGTATAGAGTAGAGAAGAGAACGCAGCACCTCCAAGGAAATAAAGAGTTTGAGTTTCTCAGAAAGCTGGAGGCCTTGTCCCCATGAAAGTCTTGCTTTGGGACATAGACATAGACTGTGCCCTTCCAGCCTTGACAAGGGCTGGGACTTCCCTTTTGACACGGCTGAGTCCTTCCTCCTTATTCTCACCCACCTGTGCTAAGAGCTGGACTTGAAGGCCTGACATTTCCCAGTGACAGCTTTCATTGCCCTGGGGGGTTCCTAAGATGTAACTTATTTTCTATGGCCTGTGAGAGTCACGTAGTGTGTCCATGTAGTGAGTCCACTTTATGCATCCACGTAGTGCTGACCAAAGCAGCAAAGACTTGGACGTGGCTAATGAGCAGTTGGCTGATAGCTTGAGTTTCTTAACATCTGTTTGATTCTTTCCTTTCATTTTTGTCAGATGATGACTGGTTGAAAATGTTTTCTAGGAAGACTCTTGAAGAGAGGAAAGAGGAAGAAGGGTCAGAGCCTCCCAAAGTGGAAACCCAGGAGGTGAGATTGCAGGCTGCGCTTCCAGAGCGGCTGGCACTCTGCACCCAGCACACTTCTGCTGTGGATGGTGTTGGGGGAATTGAATGGAGAAAGTGTGGGTGTCTTGTCCTTGTAGGGCACTGGGTGAGAAATGCCTTATGTGTGCTTGGTGTCGATTTGTGACGGCTGTTCAACGAGGGGGTATCTCAGATGACAGAGGACACCACCAGTACCCGTCATCCAACGATCTTGCCCGCTCCATCACTGAAGACTTTGGCTCCAGACTCCCTGTCTTCCTGCTCCTACCCTGATTCCACAGAGGCCCTTCCCCAGGTCCAGGGCTCCCCACGCCTGGGCGCTTTCTCCTGCTTCTTGACACACATCTTGACCCTTGCTCCTCAGAATAATACAGGGGCTCCTTCTCCTCTGTCCACCCTTTCCACAGTGGTGTTTCTCTGAGTTCCTTCTGTAGCGCTCGCCTCCTTTCTCCACAATGTCCTTGTGCATTTCAGACACTTTTGTCCCTTGTCTGAGAGTATCGCAGCCACTCAGGCAGGGTTCTGGTGATTTCTTTATCTCTAGTCCTAGCCCTGACCTCTCTCCTGGGTTTCACATACTTCTGCCTGAATGTCTCACAGTCACCATAAATAAACAAAGCACATCCCAGGTGGATTTCCTCTTTCCTTTCACTCTGGTCTCCCTGAGTGCCTGATTTTAGCTAATTTTGCTGCCTTCTGGTCACTCAAACCAGAAGCTTCAGTTTATTTTAATTCACACATGATGCGTTGCCATATTCTGCTTATTTTATCTTCTAAGTCTTCCTGACTCTTGCCTCTCCTGTCTGTTCCTACTACCTTATCTTGGTTTAGCCTCCATCTTCTGTCCTGTGAATAAAGATAGTAGCTTCCTAACTGGTCTCTCTGTCGCAGGCCTGCTTCCTCCTGATCTGAGTAGCCAGAAGGAGCTTTCTGAAGGATGGATCTGAGGATAATTGCTCTCCACAAGCATTTTAAGGACCTCCCTCATGTATAGGATTGAGTCTGGGCTACATCAGAGGCACAGAAGGGCTCTCCATGTTCTGACCCTGCTCATCTCTTTATATTGTAGCCCCATTTTACATTCTAGGAAACAAGAGACTATAGTTACCTATAAATCTGTAGTTATCTACAAATTTATAGTTACCTACAAATGTCATGTGTTGTTTTGTTTTTTTAAATTGGGCCACGCTGTGTGGCTTGCTGGATCTTAGTTCCCAGACCAGGGATTGAGCCTGCTCCCTCAACACTGAAAGCGCGGAATCCTAACCACTGGACCGCCAGGGAGTTCCCAAATCTCTTGTGTTTTTGCATAAGCAGTTCCTTTGCCTAAAATGACCTTTCCAACATAATCTGGCTAATTCCTACTCACCTTTCATCCCTCCCTTCTGGGCTTGCATGGCCTCTGGGCTTCCATGGGACCCGCTATCCTAGCATTTACTGCATTGTTTTGACATTACTTATTTAACGTATTTTATTTTATTTTATTATTATTATTTTTAAACCGAGAACAGGAGTATTTATTTATTTTAAAAATTATTTATTAATTTTTTGCGGAGCACAGGCTCTTGTTGCGGAGCACAGGCTCCAGACACACAGGATCAGTAGTTGTGGCTCACGGGCCTAGCTGCTCCATGGCATGTGGGATCCTCCCAGACCAGGGCTTGAACCCGTGTCCCCTACATTAGCAGGCAGATTCTCAACCACCGCGCCACCAGGGAAGCCCTATTTAACGTATTTTAAATATTGCTTACTCTTTGCCGGGCACTAATGGCTTTACAAATATTTAATCCTATTGGCAGTCCTTTGAGGTAAGTACTAATATTATCCCCAAGTCTAGGTGACGAAACTAGGGCACAGTGAGGTCGAATAACTTGTGGACGTTACATAGCTCAGAAGTGGTGGGGCTGAGGTTTGAACCAAGGCTGTGGGGCTCTAGGATCTGTGTGCCTCTCACAGTTGTGGCTGCCCCTCCCTCACTGAGTAGCCAGTCCTTCAAGGGCAGAAGCCCTATCTTATTTAATAACCTAGGGATTGGCCTGAGAGCTTATACCTACGTGTTGACCTAATCCACACTACAAAGAGGTCAGACAGAGACAGTAGAGTTTTCTCTGTCAAACAGGTGGGAAGGTTTCTATTGAATGTTTTATTGTCTAATTAGCCTTGTCCATTTGGAGCACTAAGCAAGGCCCAACTTCCTCCACTGTCTCCTTTCTGAGCACTTAGGCCCTCCTTGCTTCCACTGCAGCCAGCCTGTGGATATGCAGGGCTAAGCATAGAGGAAGGGGGTGGTGTTGCAGAAGTGGGTCCGTTTAACTGACTAAGGTGGGTGGGCTTGAACTGGAAGTTGAAGTTGTTGAGAGTTTTGTGTTTTGAGCCAGAAAAGCGTTGTTCTGTGACTGCAGGGGAGACTGAAGGCAAAGCGAGCTGACGTGTCTGAGGGAGTGAGATGAGATAAAATGCCTGAGGGGTGGGGCTCCGGGTAGACGGTGCTGAGGTCTCCTGTCACTGGGTGTCCGGCTGGGGGCCATGGCCATGGCCTCCACCTTCTGCAGCCCCATCAGGGCCCAAGGCCTTTCCTGTCGGTGCCTTGCTCAGCCCGCTTGCTGCAGTGGGTTCTGGGGTGTCTTCAGAAGAACACTCGCTCTCCTAGTCGGGGAGTCAGGCTGTTCTCTCTAACCTGGCCATTTCTCCTGCGTCTAGGGAGAGCCCGCTGTAAAAAAGGCCCAGTTAAACCCTCAGGTGTACATGGATATCAAGGTCAGGAACAAGCCAGCAGGCCGCATCCAGATGCTCCTGCGTTCAGACATCGTTCCCATGACAGCAGGTGAGCAGGACTCCGGTCAGGATGGCCGGGAAGCTAGTGGCTGAGGAAGCTGCCTGGACTCCTGGGCCCTTGACTATTTCTACCTGAGTCTATCTGAGGCATCTTAGATCTCAGCATCTAGTGACAAATGAGGCAGAACAGGCTTTTCTTTCTTTTTTTTGCCACGCCACATGGCTTGTGGGATCTTAGTTCCCTGACCAGGGATTGGACGCATGCTCCCTGCAGTGGAAGCATGGAGTCCTAACCACTGGACCGCCAGGGAACTCCCAGAACAGGCATTTTTGAAATTCCATAAAGGCTTAGGACTGTTAGAAAGAGTAAGCAGTTGAAAGTTTTGTGATTTGTTTTAATTACTCTCCCATTTGATGTTATTGGGGTTTTTAAAAATAATTTTGTTTTGATATATTTTCAAACTTACAGATAGAATAAGAATTCTATACGAATAGTACAAGGAGCTCTCATATATCCTTTAACTGTTGATTAATTTACTTTTTTGCCCTTACGCTTTATCATTTTGTTTATATACATACATACATACGTGTATTTTTTTTACCCCCATTCTAGTTGAGAGGAAGTTGAAGACATACATCATTCTTCAGTATGAATTTCCTAAGAACAAGAATATTCTCTTACATAATCATAGTACAGCTATCAAAATCAGGAAATTTAACATCAGTATAACACTATTAACTAATCTTCAGGTCATATTCAAATTTCATCACTTATCCCAATATTGTTCTTTATAGTAATGTTAACAATTTCTGTTCCTTGACAAGGAGTCACACATTGCATTTAGTGTGGGGGGGGTCTCTTTAGTCTCCTTTTATTTCTAACAGTTTCTCAGTTTTTTATTGTCTTTCTTGATCTTGACATCTTTGAAGAGACAGGCCAGTTGTTTCTAAGATTGTTTCTTGGTTTGTCTTTGCCTGGTACTTCCGCATGATTAGATTTAGATTATGTGTTTCGGCAGGAATACCTCAGAAGAACGTTGTTTCCTTGTTAGTGCATCATATGAGGAAGTACTCGAGGTCAGTTCCAATGTTTGTGATGTTAACTTTGACCACTTGGTTAAGGAGATCTCTGCCAGGTTTCTCCCCTGGAAGGTTACAATTTTTAAGTTATAAATTAAAAGCTAAAATTTTTCTCCTCACTATCTCCAGCCCATCTCACAGAGGTAACTACTATTGACAGTTGTTGTACGTTGCCTATTTCCTTAAATATTCATAATTACTCTTTTTACCCATGATCCTGTTTTTGTTTGTTTCAATCTAGGTTTTTTTTTTTTTTTAATGCTTATCAAAGTCATAATTGCATACAGTTTAAAGAAAATTGTTCTTTGGAGTTTGTTACAAAACATGACATTCTTCTGCTCCCCCATCGTCATAATTTTTCTGCCCTGCCAGAGGCAACATTCTTTTCCTTTAGGTGATTATTTTGACTTTTATTGCTCTATCTCTGAAAAATATATTCATGTTACTGCTACTTGATTTTTCTCAGTTTTTGGCTGTTATAGGTCAGTTTTTCTGGGAAACAGACTCATGGAGAGGTGGACGCAGGAAGTTTATTGGGGAGTGATCTCAGGAACAACTTCTGTAAGAGAATGAGTGGAGTAGATGGGGCAAAAATAGAGTAATTGACCAGCCTTGCAGTCACACAGAGACCTCAGCTGATCCCATGGGGAGTTTGGGAGCTTGGATATCCCTCCAGAATGTCCAGCTCTGAATTTTAGGCCAGGGGGCCAGGCTTTTGTACCCTCATATGGACCAGTCATGAATTCTGGCTGATTCCCAGGAGTGGTGAGGCAGCTCTCTTTGGCCAAAGGCATTTCCTGAATGGGACCCATCCTGGGGCTGGTAGCATCCAACACTCCTGGGAGGTGAGGGGGTGAGGGAATGCACGTCTTGGTCTTGGAGAGGATCTGTGGGCTTAACCTCAGCATCCATTGCAGTCCACCCATCTGGCAACTCAGATCCGCTTACTTCACCCGGGAACGGCTCCTCCAGGACTCTGGTTGGTCTCTTTTTCTGGGGAAATTTCTAGAGGAATGTTAATGGAACTATAATCCATTGCTGCTCTTGGTCTCAGAACCACAAACGATACTTGTCATCTCCCTCCTCTACTTTATTCCAGATTCCTCTCACCCTCACCTCAGCTGGCTTCTCTGCTTGTCTACATGGCTTACCTGATGAGGTGACCTAGACCTTTTTCCAAGGGGATTTGAGCTCCTGGTCATTGTGCCCTTCCCAGGCCATGGCTGCCCATCAAGATTGGGCAGGGGAGTACAAGAGAGGTCCCATGGGTCCCCCAAACATATTCTGACGAGACCTGTTGTGTAACAGCAGACCTACCTCCTAAAGACCAAGGTCAAGAATCTCGCCAAGATGATGACTCCTTTTCTTACCTGCTTGTCACCTGGCACAAGGAGCCTGAAGTGATCACCCAGTGGCATAGCTTAAAGTGTAATGGGAGTCTGGTTGTCTCCACTGGTGAAGGTGTGCCCACTAGGAACCAGGACCTCTAGACCCACAGAGGCTTGAGTTGCAGGGATGGAAAGTAACAGGAGTGATGGTAACCAGGACCACTCCAGCTTCTACTTCTTGGTTCCTGGACCCCCAGGGACATAGCACTCGCTAATGAGCACTGATTTAGGGCTGTCCTTACAGGAAATCTTTTTTTTTTTTTTTTGGCCGAGCCATTCAGCATGCAGGATCTTAGTTCCCTGACCAGGGATCAAACCTGTGCCCCCTGCACTGGGAGCACGGAGTCTTAACCACTGGACCGCCAGGGAAGTCCCCAGGATATCATTTCTGATATCCTAATACCGTCCTTCATAGAAACCTTTCTCCCACTAATGTAGAATCATGCACTGTGTTTGTTGTGTCAGTTTAATCTCCTTTAATCTGGAACTGTTCCTCAGCCTTTGTCTTTTATGACATTGTCGTTTTTGAAGACTCCAGGCCAGTTGTTTTATAGAATGTTCCTCATTTGAGTTTGTTTCCTCATTAGATTCAGGTTATTTTTGGTATTCTTTGCAATACTCCAGAAGTGACATGTCTGTCTCCCTGTCACTTATGTCTATTTTTCCATTACTGGTGAGGGTTACTTGGTTAAGGTTGTGTCTGCCGGTTTTTCCCACTCACAAGGTACTTTTATTCCCCTTTGTAATTGATAAGTGACTTTTAAGGAGACATTTAAGACTTTTTACCTTGTGATTTTTGGTATTCTGTTTTTGATTCTAGACTAAGTCAATTATTACCGTGATGGTAATTTTCTAATTATTGCTCCCTCTGTATTAAAAACATTAGCATTTCTACATTTATTCTAATTAGCCATCTGCTATGAATAAGAGCTTTCTCTTCTTCCTTCCCCCTTTATTTGTTTTGCGTTAGTAGGTCCGTGTGTTAGTGTGCACTCATGAGTCTTTTTATTCATGTTCTACTCCGTTACACTCACTCACTTGTCAGTTGCTCAGACTGTCCTAAGTTTGGCCATCAGGAGCCCCCTCAAGTCTGCTCCTATATCCATTTGACACTCATTTTTTGAGCATTTCCTTACTTTCTGGTACGATAAAAAGATCTGGGCTTATCTGGTACTGTCTCTGCTCTGACCCTGGAATCAGCCATTTCTCCAAGAAGCTCCTGTTCCTTTTAGTAGGAAATAATAATTAGAAATCAAGATCTGGATCCTGAGGAGGTACACTGCTTCTGGGGTGTCACTGAGCCTAGGCCCTTTCAGCCTTCCAGTAGGAAGTGTGTGTGTGTGTGTGTGTGTGTGTGTGTGTGTGTGTGTGTGTGTGTGTGTGTATCTTTAAGCCATGAATTCATACTGATACTCTAATTTCTGTCTAATACTACATATTTATATCACCTTTCTCCCACAGCGAGAGCCTTGGCTCCCAATAGCATCAGTATATTCACATACTGTTCAATCCTACAGTACAAAATAGTTTCAGAATTGCTACATTTGTACCACTACCAA
Source organism: Tursiops truncatus (assembly GCF_011762595.2). Taxonomy (NCBI): domain Eukaryota; kingdom Metazoa; phylum Chordata; class Mammalia; order Artiodactyla; family Delphinidae; genus Tursiops; species Tursiops truncatus. The sequence continues at coordinate 152,057,756 of NC_047034.1, forward strand.
CAAACAGTTTTTTTGCAGTTCTTTTTCTTCAGTCTGTAAAGGGTCCAAATACTGTGTCCAAAGAGTTCTTAGATTCCTTTCTTCTGTATGGCTAAGTTATCCATTTAACTTAAGTTCTCACTTGTTTCTCTTTGTGTTCCGTTTTAGGGGTTCCACCCCCACCCCCGGCCTTATTGATTTAGTTTTATTTTTTGAATAAACACTGACAGGCTTCAGAAATCAAAACTATACCAAGAGGCACACATGGAGTTGTGTCACTCCCTCCCACTCCCTCTGCCCCTATTCCCACCCACCTTCTATGAGTAACCAATTTCATTAGTGCCTGGTTGATCCTCCTTTTGTTTCCTTTTGCAAAAATGAACAGATATAGGAGTATTTCCTTATTTCCTTCCTTCTTTCACAGCATGTAGCATATTGTGTATTCTCTTTTGCACTTTGCTTTTTTCGCTAAACAACATATCCTGGAAATCACTCCGTATCAGTTCACAGAGATCTCCTATTCTTGTTCATAGTACTTCACAAGGTGGACATACCATAGTTTATTCAACAAGATTCTGGTGCTTGGGCATTTAGGTTGTTTCCATTATACTGCGGTTACAAATAATGTGTATGTGGATTTCATATCGTTGGAGGTATATCTTCAGGGTCATTCCTAAAAGTAGGGTTACTGGGTCAAAGGGTAAATGCACAAGTAGTTTTGTTAGATATTGCCAAATTCTCCTACAAAGAGGTATCATTTTGCATTCCCTCTAGTAATGTGTGGGAATACCTGTTTCCCTGGCTTCACTCACAGATTGTGTTTTTAAGTTTTTGAATTTTGGCTAGTCTGATAGGCAAGAAATGGTGTCTCAAAGTATTGATAGTTTTAATTTATGTTTTTCTTATTATGGTTGTCAAAGAATATCTTTTTATATATTTAATGACTTATAACAAAAACTGTCCCCCCAAAATGATTTTTTTATGTCTTCTGTCGCTTTTTCTGTTAAGTTTGATCTTGTTTTTCCTTCCACTTTTTAAGAGTTCTTCATATATGGGGATATTAGATTTTCTGTGATATACGTTGCCAATGAATATTTCTCCCAGTTTGTCATTTTTTGTTGTTGTTTTTACTTTGTTTATAGTTTTTTTGCCATGCAAAAGTTGTTGAATTTTTTTTTTTAATTGCCCCTGGGTTTTGAGTGATAGTTGGAAAGTCCTTCCTTACACCCAGGTTATAGAAGAATCCAACCCATGTTGTCCTCTAGTACCGATAATTAATTTTTTCTTTACATTTAGATATCTGATCCATTTGGAGTTTATTCTTGCAGTGAGGTAAGTTGTAAATCCAGCTTCACCTTTTTTCAAATGTTTGTTCATATGTCCCAGCACCATTTTAGAAAATGTCCATTTTTGCCCCAACGATTTTAAGATGACAGCTTTTATGAAATACTGAATTATATGTACCTTGGTCTGTTTCTGGACTGTCTGTTCTATTCCCCTGGTCTGTTCAGTCTCTTTGTGTGCTATACCACTAGTAAACGTTTACTTCAAGTGAAGGTAATATATACTTTCTCAGATTCTGAGAGCTGGAGGTTTAACTCTCCAGTTAGATATTTTTAACCCCGGCACCTTTTCCTTTCTCGGCCCCGGAGAATTTCCGCTGCCTGTGCACCCATGAGAAGGGCTTTGGCTTCAAGGGCAGCAGCTTCCACCGCATCATCCCCCAGTTCATGTGCCAGGGCGGCGATTTCACCAACCACAGCAGCACCAGGGGCAAGTCTATCTATGGGAAAGTTTGATGATGAAAACTTCATCCTCAAACACATGGGACCAGGTGGGACCCCATCGGTGGGTGGTGATCGGCGGGCCGGGCTGGGGCCAGGTGACTGTGCGGGGGGAGTGATGGGCTGTGGTTCTGGTCTCCAGACTGCCACCCAGTGAACGGAGGAGAGGCATTCAGCCTGGCTAGAGCTTTAGGCTTCTAAAGGTTTTTTTGTTTTTTATTTTGACTTACTCAAGTTCATGCTTGCCTCCTTTTAAGAGGAAAAGGCGTATAGCCTGGTCCTGCTGCTACAATGATGTGTTGTTACTGTTTTTGTAACTTTTTATTTTATATAATTTCAAGTTTACCAAAAATTTACCAGAACAGAACAAGGAGCCCCTGCCTGTAAACCTTTTATATGCCGTTCACCCACATCACCAGTTGTTTGCTGGTGACCATCGTTCCCCACTTATTCTAGTCTCTTTCTGTATATATTTATAGACAATGTCTATTTGGGAGCAGCCATTTGAGAGTAAGTCAGAGACCTCACACACTTTCACCACTAAATACCTCATTGTGTTATTTCCTAAGAACAAGGGCATTTTTAGTATTACCACAATATATAGTTATCAAACGCAGAAAATTAACACTGATACAATATTGTCACCTACAGTGCATATTCAGGTTTCATCGTGGTCACAGTAATGTCCTTTCTGAGGTATTTATAGTTGAAATGTATCATCTGCTCACACAGTCGTGGTCCAACCCCTCCCCTCCCCCACCCCCAAAACACTGACGTTTGTTTGCGTCTGCCTCCTCATTTCCCGGGCTCCGTCACCAGCTGTGCTTCCCTCACTCTTGCCTTCCAGCTACACTGCCTTTTGCTTGCTCTCTCCTGCTCACCTGGTACAAAACTCCCATGTGCCCACGCACCGGGTCCCCTTCAGGTTGAGGAGCACAGCCCAGCAGTCCTCGCAGATCGCTGATTGATCCTCATCCACAGTCTGAGAAGAAAACACTCCTTTTCCTCGATCCTCAGATCTCCAGCGTTGCCCCCTCCACTCTCCCTCCCAGCTAATGATCTTGCTTCTTATCTCACTGAGCAGTAGGAACAATGAGAAAGATGTGCTGTCCTCTCTTCTCAGTTCCCATCAGACCCTGGGTCCTCCCCTCCCTTTACTGCCTCCTCCAGTCCCCCTCATGCTGCAGTGCTGCCAGCCTTTAAAGAAATAAAATAACTCTCCCTCGACCCTGTGTTCCCCCTCCAGCTGCCACATTAATTCTCTGGTCCCTTTTTAGCAAAACTTCTTAAGAGTTGTGTAAGCTCATGGCTTCTGTTTCTTTCCTCAGCCCCCTCCAGTGAGACTTCCTTCCCCACCACGCCTTGCTCTTGTTGAATATGCCAACAGCCTCCATCTTGCCAGCAGCCAAGCCTCGGCCCTCTTTTTCCACCTCTCAGTAGCACTTGATACTATGAATCACGCCCTTCCTGAACCCCTTTCTTCACTTGCTGGCAGAACACCTCATCTTCCGTTCTCTTTGTGCCTCATAGGCTGCTCGTCTTCAGTCCCCTTTCCTTTCTCCTCCTCCCCACCTCCAAGTTGCTAGAGGGACTCAAAGCTCAGCCCTGGTTTTTCTTCTCTGTCTACACTTACTCTTTACTTAACGGTTCTCATGCCCACCTCTAAGAACTGATACTTCACTATATGCTGAAATGAAAGTCACAGCTAATATATCCTGTCACTACCTAATTTTTAAAAAGTAGTATTATAACATAAAGGAAAGTAATTTAGAATAAAATAATATGCATTTTGGTATTTAGATGCTTGGACACAACTGCATGTATGGAATATTCAAACACATGAACTTCTGCCTGGAGCAGGTTAGCAACATGGACTGACTGACACTGGCATGGCATGTCACCAGAGTCACGGCAACATGATTTTCTGAAACAGTGAAAATCTCTTGGTAATATTCTGAACAAAAAAAATGTGACTATTCCCTCAGTTTATGTGGTAGGTCCATTTCTGAAAAAATTCTACATAATAAATCTTTGGATTTACATGTAAAATGGAGTTAGGTTCTAGGCTTAGATCATTATAAACAGATATTTGTCATCTGCATGAATGTTTGTCTGGGCACTGAAAGTCTAAGAGGATTTAGAATAATTCTTCATTAGGTGGGACATTGCAGGACATGCCTGCTTCCTCCCCAGTATTACTGACAACCAAAACCATGCCTTGAACTTTCCAAATAGCCTCGAGGGGGCAGCATTACCCTATTTAGAGTCACTGCCCTAGACAATCCTGTCCCGTCCCGGGGCTTTCCCTCATGTCTGCTGAATTTATCTCGCCCCCGTGTATGTCTCGCTGCTGCTCTCCCGCTGTCTTCCCTGGATATCCCAGCGGGGTCGCAGACCTCACGTGCCCAAGCAGCTCTTGCTCTTCAGCCCCGAGCGCTCCCTCCTCAACTCCCCTGTTTCAGCCACCATCTACCCGGCTGCTTGGTCAGAAGCTTAGGACTCATCCTTGCCCCCCTCCTCTGTTGCCTGGATGGCAGGTGCATCTGTCTTCAGTTCACCTCCTGGTGCAGCTGCTCTTCACCTTCCTCCACCACCACCAGCGTCCCCGAGCTCGTCTCCCTCCTTCCACTCTTGCCTCTTCCCCCGCAGAGTCTAATCTCTGCAAGGTGGTCAGAGCAGTCCTTGTTAAGAGTAACTCTCATCACATTGCTCTCCTGCTGACAGCCCCCCCGTGGCGCATCTCGTGTAGCATCTGGTCCTACAGGCCGGTTGCCCTGCGTCCTGGCCCCTCTCCAAGCTCATGGACTGTGCTGCTCACCCTCTCTGCCCCCACTGCAGTCTGGCTGTTCCTCAGACACCCAGAGCTCACTCCCCACAGGGCCGTGGCAGGTGCTGGCTCCTCTCCTGGAGGCTTCCTCCGCCAGCACCCACAGGCTTCGCCCCTCATGTCCTCTGGGCATCGCCCACAGGTCGTCTAGCCCAAGAAGCCTGCCCTTGCCTCTCTAAAATGGGCTTTCCTACCGTCTTGCTCTTCTTTTTAATCAGCTTCATTTTTCTTCACGCACTGGTTATCTGAAATCATATTATAAATTTACTCTTTTACTTAATTATTGTCTTATGTCTCCTGAGAATGTCAGCCTCATGAGGGCAGGACTTAGTCTTTCTTGTTCACCATTGTATTCTGGAACAGTGTCTGACACACAGTAAACCTGCGGTAAATATTTAAATATTTAAAATAGATATTCACAGGGCCAGTCCATTATGTGTCAGGCACCCTGATCAACTCCGGCCTGAAAGTAGAGTGGGACTCAGTCCCCATTTGAAGGGAGCACGCGTTTTAGAGGCCCAGCCACGAGGGGTGGAGTTTCTTATTGCCACAGATGAACTGCAGCTCCTCATGCTACACTCCATCAGCCCCTGCCAAACCTGGGCCTTTTAGACTAAACTGGGACGTCACTTCCTCCAGAAAGCCTTCTGTGATACTGTCACCAGTGTGTGTGTGTCTGTCTGAGGTGACTGTCTTTTGTGCTCTCACTCACTGAGCAAACATCTCTGCCACTAGGCTTCACTATTTCAGAGCATAATTATCTTTATTTTTTAACAGTTTCATTGAGATAGAATTCACGTACCATTCAGTTCACCCATTTAAAGTATACATTTCAGGACTTCCCTGGCGGTCCAGTGGTTAAAGACTCCGTGCTCCCAATGCAGGGTGTGTGAGTTCGATCCCTGGTTGGAGAACTAAGATCCCGCATGCTGCATGGTGTGGCCAAAAAATAAAAATAAAGTATACATTTCATTGGTTTCTAATGAATTCACATAGTCATGTAGCCATCCCCACATGTAATTTTAGAATGTTTTCATCACCTCCAAAAAGAAGCCCCACACTCTTCAGCAGTCATTCCCTGATCCCCTTGCCCCCAGCCCTAGGCAAACACTGATCTTCTTTGTGGATTTGCCTATGATGGGCATTTCATGTAAACACAATCATAAAATTGTAGGCTTTTGTGACTGGCTTCTTTCATTTACCATAATGTTTTAAAAAATGTTCATCTACAATATAGTGTGTATCAGTATTTCATTCTTTTTTTATTGCCAATTAATATTCCACTTATGGGTATACCACAGTGTATTCATAAGTTGATGGACATTTGGGTTGTTTCTAATTTTTGGCTATTATGATGCTGCTGTGAACATTCATATATACGTTTTTGTGTGGGCATGTGTATTTATTTCTCCTAAGTATATACCTAGAATTGGAAAACTATGTGTTTTTTTGTAGATATCCTTTATCAGATTAAGGAAGTTCCCTTTTATTCCTCGTTTGTTGGGTGTTCTTATCATGAAAAGGTGTTGGATTTTTTTCCTGCATCTATTGAGATTATTATGTGGGTTTTGTTCTTTATTCTATTGATACGGTTTATTACATTGGTTTCTGGATATTAAACCAAGCTTGCATTCCTGAGATGAATCAATATTTGACTTGTGAGTGACTCTTTTCCGCTAGACTGTGGGCTCCACCAGGCCTGGGACCAGTGTCCCCAGGGTTCAACAGGTGCCTGGTTATGAAGTAATAAGTATTTGTTGAATGAATTAATGAAAGGACAAACTAGTATAAAATGATCGAAACAACCATGCTTAGCGTTTCATTGACTATCAGTTGAGTGGAAGACAAGGCATCCAAGACTCTGTACATCCCAGAGTCTGCGCCTGCCTGTCTGAAAGGCTGACAGCAGTGTGCACAGACATCCTCTGAGGGCCAGACATCCCAGCAGCATTTACGCTCCTCCCTCTACTACCAGATGTCCTGAGGGCTGGGAGCAGGGTGGAGGGGGTCGATGAGGTCGTTCTCTCCCCCAGGCCTGCTCTCCATGGCCAACTCTGGCCCAAACACCAATGGCTCCCAGTTCTTCCTGACGTGATAAGACGGATTGGCTGGACGGCAAGCACGTGGTATTTGGGGAGATCACGGAAGGCCTGGACGTCTTGCGGCAGATTGAGGTGGGCAGCCGCCCGGGCCCCCCGACACACAGCCGTGTGGGAAGGCAGGAGTGGGGGCTCTGGGGCCTGGAGAGAGAGGCCACGGCTGCTGCTGCTGGGGGTGGGGGGGCAGGGGGTGGGGCGGGTATCCTGAGCTGCCCTTTCCTCTCCACCCTCCCTCCCTCTGATTCCTCCTCTTCTGTTTTGCTTGCAAAGGCCCAGGGCAGCAAGGACGGGAAACCCAAGCAGAAGGTCATCATCTCCGACTGTGGGGAGTACGTGTGAGAGGGCAGCTGTCAGCCCGGGGAACCGGCAGCCAAGGTGTCCCATTTGCAGCAAGCAGGGCTTTGTGTCCTGGCCCTTCCTTGGGGTCACCGTGGGGCAGCTCCTCTGCAGGCACGGCCTGGGCCGCCTCTGGCTCTTCCCCAAGTGGGGCCGTGGGCCAGGGTGCTGCCCTCCCCACCGTGGACGGCTGTGCGTGCCCTTTCCAGGCCAGGGCCTCTCCTGGGCCCGCCTGTGTGGATCTTGGCTGTGTCTTCCGGTAAAATTAATCCTAGTTCTTGTACTGCTGCCACGCAGCCAGGTCCCAGGTGTTTTCAGAGGTTGCACCTGTGACTGACCTGTCCTGCTGCAATGGATGACAGACCGTAGTCCCTCCCGTGCTGCTTCCCTCCTCTCCAGGCTGGCCCAGAAGGCACACCCTTGCCAGACCTGCAGGGCAGCTGAGGTCAGAGCTGCTGCAGCAGTGCCTCTGTGTCCTGTCTCTGACCTGCTGCCAGGCGGGCGAGGTGGCTGAGCCAGGCCCTGTTCCTGCCCTCACACCTGCTGGTCTTGAGTCTAATGGGCACAGTGGCCCGTCTCAGCGGCCCGTTCACTTATTGTTCATTCGGTGAACCAACAGTCAGAATTGTATTACAGCAGAGTCCAGGACCCTTCTTTTGCCAGGCCGTGAGCTTGGTGCCGGGGAGATACAAGAAGCCAGAGGTGGTTCCTGCCCCGCCCACAGTCCCACCTGGAAGTTGCGCTCCGACGCTGTGGTCTGTCACTTGCTCTAGGCTCGCCTGTCACCCACACCAGCCAGGCCACCTCGCAGCAACCCGCTGTGCCGAGGCTGAGCCCCGTCAGGTGCTCAGTCACCAGAAACCTTGTCCAGGGCTGCCACCTGCTCCCCTGCCGCCTGCGAGTGGCTGTCTGGATCGAGTCTCAGCATTCAGAAACTGCTGTGCTGGGCTGGTTCCCTCAGCCTTTGTCTCATTTTGGGCTGAGATCAGGTTGAGTCGGGGGTGGGGTGGGGCAGCCTGCTGGCCCCAGTGCCCCCAGGTCAGTTCCTGCGGAGGGATGGAGGCCAGGCCTCCCTCTGCCGCCTTGTGCCAGCCTGGCTCTCTGCCTTCAGGTGGGGCTTCATCCCCTTGGGCTGGCTGGGGCCCACTCCCGTGGCTGGGGTCCACTGCTGCAGTATTCCTGGCTGGGGCCCTCACTACTTAACAGAGGTGTCCCTCTCACTGGTGGCCAGCTGTGGCTGTCAGAACACGCAGCAGTGAGGCCAGGAGAATGCCGGCCACTCGGGGCTGGTGTGATGTCCAAGAGACAAGGCAACGTGTGTGAAGTACTCAGAGTTGGCATGGCTGGCCCTAGGGATGATGTGGGGATGGGGAGCAGGCTGGCCTGAGGCCCCAGGAGGGAAGACTGGTCACAAAGCCCTTGTGAAACAAGGGCAGGGTGGGGGCAGGGGGACTTCGTCACTGGACCTCCCTGATGCCCCTGGGAAGGGGGGACCAGTGGACTGGCCAGAGAGGCTGGTTGGGAGATCATTAGGGGCCGACTGCTCACCCTGTCCTGTGTAAGGGCTTCCCCAGAAACTACTGCATGGTCATCACCTGTGACCCTTGTGCAGGTGGTGACCTAAGCCTCAGACCTGAGGTTCCTAGTCCAGGTGTTCTGGGCTAATGGCCAGCCTGGCGGCCGTGCCCTGGCTCCCTGCCTTCCCGATGCTGGGCCAGGGCTGCAGGTGACAGGATCGGGGGGCCGCACACCTGCCCTCCGGGGAAGGAATAGTGAGCCCTGGTTTGTAAGTGACAAAACTAAGGCAGAAGTCAAGGGATGGAGTGCTACTGCAAACTATGTTTCCAGAGAATATTTAATAACAGAAATGTTCAAAATACATCATAGATTGAATAATTAAGATCACCAAGCAGCGCATAGAGTACGATCCTAACTTTGTAGAATACCCATATATTATATAAAGAGACCGACAGGAGCGTGCTAAGGAAAGAAGCCTGGAAGGAATTATTAACCCCGGTTGTCTCCACGTGGTGAGATTGTGTGTGTTTGTATTCTGCTTTTGATTTTTAAGAGTGTCCCCGACACACATGTAATATTTTCTTAAGTGAGAAAAACTTTTTTTTTTTTTTTTTTTAAAGAGGGCCAAATGCTCGCTCAAGGCTTCCCAGTGAGGAGACAAACCCCAGAAAGTTTACCCTTGAGCTGCAATAGTGAGCAGGGCCGTGGGAGGACAGAGAGGGGGCAACGCTGCCATGTCCCCTGCTGGCCGCTACGCACCCCCCCCCCGCCCCCCACGGAGGGTCCACACCTCACCCCAGGAGACTACCAAGTTTTTATTTTTTTAGGAAAAGCACAGCTTTGAAGTAAGTACAGCAGCACCTCCAAGGACACATTCTGGGAGGAGTGGGTTTTAATAGGAAGGCACGCGGGAGAGGCCCACATTTGCAAATTCATTTAAAATAAGGCCACTAGGGCTTCCCTGGTGGCGCAGTGGTTGAGAGTCCACCTGCGATGCAGGGGACATGGGTTCGTGCCACGGTCCGGGAAGATCCCACATGCCGCGGAGCGGCTAGGCCCGTGAGGCATGGCCACTGAGCCTGCGCGTCCGGAGCCTGTGCTCCGCAACGGGAGAGGCCACAACAGTGAGAGGCCCGCGTACCGCAAAACAAATAATAAAATAAGGCCACTAATAATGCTATTCATTCAGCGCAGGTGTGCAGACCCAGTGCCGAGTGCTCCGAACAGACCTGCTCCCCGTGCTGGCCTTGCCAGGGCAGAGCCAGTAGCCCGTTCTACAGAGGGAGGAGCCGGCTGCCCGGTGCGCAGCGTGGTCAGATCAACAAGAGGCAGAGCCAGGGCTTGTTGCCAGCCGGTCTGCGAGCTACAAAGCTCACCCTCTCCTGTCACAGCTTCCTTCCCTATGAAGTTACAGGGAATTTCTTGAAGAATGTCACCTACTTTCCTACATAGAGACACACAAGAATAGGGCTTCGCCCGATGAGCTGGCCTCTGGGCCAGGATCACGCTTCGGTTATGAAGATGTGCACCAGGGGTGAGGTGACAGAGCAATGTGCCCACACAGCATGGCCCCAGGCGCTCCTGTTCCTTTGGGCCCACCCTCTCCGGCAGTGCTTTACTTTGCCGCCAGTGAGTCTGAGCTGACCGCCCTCATTTACGCTTCTCATGTGCAGCCTTGAATGTGACCCAGACTGCCAAGGGCAACCAGATAAACGAGGTGGGCCTAGTGACTGACCACTGCCACCTCATCAGCTTTCCGTCCTTAATTGTCTCCCTTCTCTGAAGCCTTTTCTATTTGATTTCATTTGGTGGCCACCTGGATGGCTGAAGGTGCTAGAAGTGTCAGGAAGGCCATGACTGCTGGACTTTTGGCTTTATTGCACGAAACGGGAGTCGTATCACAATCCTATGTTCCTTTTGTTCTACACCTCTGAGGGCAGGGCAGTCCACATCTTCAAAACATTCACTTCATAAACTTCCCTGGTGCCCCAAACCATGCCAGGTTATGTGCTTAGGCACTGAAGAAACCTAACACTGACATTTGTCAAAAGTTTCTAAGCCTCCACTGCCCTTGATGTTGGGAGGAGAGATCACTGAATAAGGCCCTGAAATGGCAGGTTTCAAGTCCTAGGACAGCTGGGCACTCAGGCCATGTTTTGGCGCTCTGAAAAGAGATGGCCAGAGTGGCAGGCAGATTCTCTGGCTGGAACGGCCTTTGGAGACGTGAGAGTCCTTGTATGCCTCATGCCAGAGACAGGAAACTGAACCCTGGATCAGGGGGCACTTGCCCAGACATCAGTGGCTGAGCTGGAGCCAGAATACGGGTCTCCTGACACTTGGCTGGTACCTGGTCCGCTCACTGCCAGCCTCAGCTCAAAGCCCCAGGTTAAAGAGGAGACCACCAACTTCCTCTGTCCATGGGGAGGGTCACTTCCTGTGCACTGGCTCCCAGAGGCCCTCCCAGGTCCAGGCGGAGGGGCTGCTGTCCTGCAGCAAGGCCCCAGCCTTCACCCCTGGCTGCCAGACCTGCGCTCCCGGAGCCCCTCCTTGGGGCGCAGAGTGAATTCCAGGGCTGCACGTCCTGGGCTGTGCCCGTGGGTTGGGGCGGGCCCAGGCTCTGCTTTTAATGACACGGTATTTCAGGGTTCGGGCAGCTGGACGCAGTCCGCTCCACCAGGTAAATTACAGGCTTACCAAGTCAGAAATCAAATAAACACTCCAGCTGCCGGCGGCCGCTCCAAGGAGAGCAGAGGTTTCCGGGAACCGCCCCACCCAGCTTAGCTTAATTGCCGCCTGTCACTCCTCTGGGACCGGGGCCTTTTCTCTGGCTCACAGGCCCCGAGAGACAGGACAGGGCTCCTGGGCACACAGGGTGACGCAGACTCGGCTGAACAGTATGTTTCTGACAGCTTCTGGACACGGGCAGGTGCTGACAAGCCTTGCCCTCGCTCCACGCCTGGCCCCAGGCTGCCCCGTGTCCCAGAGCACTGGAGGCAGGAGATGGCAGAGAGTTTTCACTCCACATGCCAACTCTAACCTGTTGGTGGTGGCCACCTGGAGTTCTGTGCTGGTCATTTTGAAATTCTATCCAGATTTGAAAGAAAAAATATCAAGGTTGATTATTGATGACTGCCGTGCAGAAGGTTAAGGGAAACTATGTCACCCGTGCTGGGCATTGTCACCCTGGGCCACCCGATGTATCCACCATACTTGGCTCAGCAAAAAGATAACTTTTCCACAGACCTGAACTCCTGATGGTTCAACATGGTGACAGACAGACGGGGTCAATAAAGCCCCCAGGATTTTTTGTTTCCCTGAAGTGTCCATGCCCTGCACGTCTTCCCCAGACAGCAGAGGCAGGTCAAGGGAGGAAGACAGGGAAGATGAATGCCATCGGCCTTGGCCCTAAATCATGCTGTCCATTTAGCTCTTTCTGGAGGCGACCCACATGCCTCCTTGTGGCCAGCGGTTTGGTAATTCAGATCCACAAATATAGCCCACCGAGGGCAACTCCACACTCTAACAGAAGTGCCCAGAAATGCCCAGTTTTGCACCTGGGAAGGGCAGGCATCTGGAGATGGACCAGGACCTGTCTACACATCCCCAGACCCTGTCGTGGACGGTGAAGGGCCTGAGGTGGCCATCCTGGGTTGCAGGTGCCTCTGAGTTCGTGCCACAGCTGGCCCAGCAGTGAACAAGGGCAGGTCCTCAGACAGGACTCTCTGCCAGCCCCAAAGAACGGTCAGCCCGTGCTTCTGGGGAGGGGGCTGGGGTAGGACCCTGCTGCGGACGCAGACCACCAGGCCGGAGTTCCACCACCGCCTCAGGCGCCGGGCGGGGGCGGGGCAGAGGGGTCTGGGGAGGACCAGCCCCTGGCAGGATGTGGGCAGCCGAGGGGCGCCCTCGCTGCCGCCCTGCCTGATATGTGAAGGCGTTGGGGGGGGGTGCCCCCTGCGGAGGGCTGACCTGACCCGGTAGGGGCGGCGCAGCAGGCGGGGCGGGGCCTCAGTGGCAGCCGCAGGCGCGGACCACCATGTTGCGGTGCTTGCGCAGGATGACGTTGTTGCTGCTGTCGTAGTAGAGCACGGAGGTGGCGCTCAGCTTGGTGGGCGCGCAGCACGCCTTGGGCACCGCGTCAGGCTTCATCAGGTGCACCTGGCGGGGAGGGGGGGCGGCAGGCAGAGGCGTGAGAACCGCGGGGACCCCGTCCCAGCCCCCAGCTCCTGCCGCCCGGGCTGCAGCCGCTCGCCCCTCCCCGGCGCCATCTCGCCCCGCAGCCCGGCAGGTGCTGGCGCGAACTCTGCCCCGGCCCCGCCCCCTTGGCCACCCCCACCCCTCCCCCCGCTGCCCTGAGGCCTAGCCTGGGCACCTGTGGCTCCTGTCATAGCCCCTCCCGTCAGACAGGACGACCCTGACCCTGCTGGCCCCCGGCACGTGTGCCAGGTCCTGCCTGCGCCCCTGCAGCGCCGCCCCCGGGGTCCCCTCTGCTCCTCTCTTCTCCCTGCGCTTCTGCAACGTCCCTGATCGTGTCTTGTCCGCATGAGCTGTTTCTGGTCCTTCTCCCACTCCAGACTGGGAGCCGGTGAAGGTCCGTGTTACACCTGCTGGCGGCCAGACTTCTAGGCTCACCCTTGGGGTGTCCGACACTGTTGTTTCTCAAAGCACCTCCACCCCTCCTAACGATTTCTAGGCAGAGATTGTTCTGGGCAGATGACCACTGAGGGCACAGGGACCGAGTCACCTGCCCAGTTCCATGGCTGAGGCCGAGGCCGCGGCACGACTGGGACCTGGCACGGGGATCCCGCTACCCTCCTCCAAACAGCTCTACCCCTAAAGACAGCCCGACTGAGTGAGCTCTTGCAGCCTCTACAAAAATATTTATCTGGAGACTCGGAGGATGAGCTGCCGTTCACCCTGGACTCTTCATCGGGGCCCCACATGGCAGGGCCCGGAAGGCAGCCCCCCAACCTGTCAGGGGCTGGAGAGAAAAGGGAACCTGCTTCCATCCACCAGGACCTCCCAGGCCCGTCGGAGGCCGCTGAGCAGGACCTGGGCGAAGCCGTCTCATGGGGGGCCCTGTCCGGCAGCCTGGACCCCGGTCCCCAGAGCCCAGCCTTACCCCAGAAGCCCCAGCTCTGAGCAGCCTGCTGCCAGGACAGGCTCTATCACCCCTGACCTTCTTCAAGGAAGGCAGCTCCCCAGGGGTCCAGCAAATCCCATGTGACCATTGGGAAAGGAGGCATTATCCTGGGGTCCATGCTGCCTTAACTCATTTGCTCTAGGGCATCACCTTGAACAACCTGTAACTGCAGTGTCCAGATCAATGTTCTAGAAAGAAGCCTCAGCACTAAAAAACATTTAAAACACTTAGCGATAAGCAGCAGCAACAGTGTTCCTATTAGAAACTTTTTCAGCATTTAGTTTCCCCAGACACCGGGGCATCAAAAGCCTGTAGAGACACAAAGAGCCCAGAGGGACCCAGAAAAAAGAGCCAACGGGAAAGGAACAGGAGGGGAAACCAGAGGGGCACGGGGTACCTGGGGACTCCGGCACAGGAAGAGGGGGCAGAACACACACGTGTGTCACCCACCCCGACCCTGAGGGCGTGTGTGACACACAGGAGGCCGAACGTGCCAGTGAACATGGTGCACGTGTGTGTTCCGAGGGCACAAGTAGCCGTGTGGGATGCCCGCCTATCATGCACGGGCTGTGCCTCTGACCCCCAGCAGGCGGGCCTTTGTAAGTCTGGTACCCACCGCATGGACGTGCAAGTCCCCCATTTGCGTGTGTGTTCAGGTGCACGGGTTGGGGGTGGCCCACACGGGAACCAGTTTTTGCACGGCTGTGGGATTCACTGCACGTGCACGCAGAAAGGTTTCTGTAGGCCAACTGGCCCGAGGCAGGGGAAAGCAATCAGACTCACAGGTTGCATCAGACCGAAACTTTCCGGACCACCCAGTTCCAGAAACTGACCTGGAGACTTTCCGGACCACCCAGTTCCAGTAACTGAACTGGGGACTTTCCACCCGGCCCAGCCTTCCCGCCTTTCGAGGGGCGGGACTAACGGTCCCTCACGATACCCGAAAAGACCACCAAATAAGGAATACCCTGCGCCCTCCCGGATTCACCACACCCCTTTCCCTTCTTCCCCTATAAATTCTGCCCAAACTCTCGCCCGGGCGCGACTTCTCTGGACACTTTCTCTCGGACCAGTGAACCTCGCCCGGGAGCGTACCCGAATAAAGCTTGTTTAAGCTCTCCTCCGTCTTTGGTGCCGTTCCTTACAGTTTCCATGTAGAGAAAGCTCCCTGACACAGCAGTGCTGCCATCACCTGCTGGCTGCACGCGCCCCTCTCCTCCGCAAACCCCTCCCCTGGGCGTCCAGGCAGAGGGACGCGGTACTGACCAGGGACTGCAGGATGGCGTGGTTGGTGGCGTTCATGCAGGAATCCAGTGGGAAGGAGCACTCCCCTTCACAGTAATAGGCTGAGTAGCCTTGGGGGGCGATGACCCAGTCCTGGGGGCAGGTAATGGGAGAAGGTGAGTCCCATCCATGTGCCCCTCCCGAGCCCCCCAGTCCAGCACCTGTCACAGCACAACTCAGGGCTGCCCCTTACCCTCCCTCAGCCTCAGGGCCCACCAGCCCACCCTCGGGCCCCTCCCAGGGCACTTTCCCCCAGAAGCCTGACATCCACCAGAAGACCCTCAGCAGACAGGGCTGGGCACGATCTCCGTCCCCTTCATGCGCCATCAGCGCTCCGCTTCGTCCTCCGCAGCCCACCCTCAGTCACAGCAAAGGCCAGAGGCACTGCACACCCTGGCCTCAGTTTTCCTGCTGCAGCTCTGACATTTTATGGCTAAGGATTCAGACAGTCTCCATTTTCATGGTTTTCACAAAAAAGCACTTTTCACTACAAAAGCAACACATTCTCCCTTTAGAGGACTTGGAAAAACACAGAGGAAAATAAAACAAGAAAATGCAAATCCCCCATGTTTCTACCTCCTCTTGGACATACACTTGCCATCTTCAAGGTGGGGACTGTCATTTAGGAAAGAAGGAGAGTCAGGAATTACCAGCCAGCCAAGGTCCTGGAAGCTGACATAGAGCTCATGCCGACGGCACACCTGTCGGCGGTGGGAGCCGTGGACGTCGTCTGCGGGGGACAGAAGGGGCAAGGTCTTTGCTGGGGTTCCTGCTTTGTGCACCTACCACGGGGAGCTCCTGAGGTGGGGGACGCCCTGATGGGCTCATTTGTTGAGTAAATGAACGATGGGAAACTAACCCATTTGGTCTCATAAAGCCCATCTCTGCAGCTCTGCTGGCGCCGTGACCCTGGTCAAGAACCTTCGACGGCTCCAGATGATTCCCCGTGGTTACAGTCACCCCACGCTCAGCCCAGCCTCCCCTGACTTTCTGCCTGTGACTCCCCATGGTCCACTCAGCAGCCCAGGGACCCTCTGCCGCCCAGCAGCCCCTCCTCCTTTCCTCCCGAGACACCCCTGACCTCATACGCCTCTCCAGCCACGCCCATTCCACAGGACAAGTGGCTCCCACTGAGGCCAAGCAAAGCCTGGCTCCCCGTGAAGGAAAGGAGGGCACAGGGGGCTCTGATCCCCGGGGGCTTGGCCTGGTAGGGACACCTTCACAGAAACGCTTGGATCCTGCAGGGCGCCCGGGGCAGCACCGAGGGCCACCAGGGGCACCTGATTTTGACGGGGGGGTGGGGGGGGGCATGGTGAGCCAGGGAGGGCAGGAAGGGACTTCAGGGCAGCAGGGGCAGTGAGGGCAGATGCTCAGAGCCCTGGAGACCGTGCAGTGGCTGGTCCCCAGGGTGCAGGGGCAAAGTGGTGTCAGGAAAGGTGGCTGGGTGACTGACCATGAGCCTGACCCCACTGAAGCCAGGAGGGTTCTGTCCCCACCACCTGGTCCCCAACCTCACCGAAGATCCCCGGCAGTTTGTTTGGGGGCGGCAGCTCGTTGGTTCTTTTCGGCAGCCTCCTCCTCAGGGGCCTCACCGCCCGAGGGGCTCGGACGGGGCCGGGGCTCGCCCTGAAAAAGGTGACCACGAAAGGCTGTTGGGAGCGCGGTGCCTGTTGCCCCACCAGACCGGCCAGGCCAGGATCCACGCTGCGCCCTGAGACGGAAAGAGCAGAGAGGGCGGTCACTCGAGGGTGGGGCCCTGCACGGGGACACAGCAGGGACCTCTCTGTGGGCGGGCCAGGAGCACGGAGCCTGAGGCTGCAGGGAACCCACTGGGCCTCGGTTTCCTCCTCTGAAGACCCGAGTCCCAAGTCCAGCCCCAGCCCCCAGCGGGCAGGTCTGCAGGAGCGGGGGAGGGTCCTCGGGAGCACAGGTTCGGGATTAGTGATGGTCCAGGGCACCGCCCGTTGTGACAGCGCTTTACAGCTTTCAGTCAGTTCACGTGATGATCTCAGCCAGTCTTCATGGTGACGCCAGACCCATCATTTCCCTGAGAAGCATCAGAGCCCCTCGGTGACGGCTCAGAGCACCACTACCGGGGACTCTCAGAACCAGGGTTCCCATCCATCTCGGGGCCCCGAGGCCCGAGTTCTACCTTCCACCCCATCCTTTCTGGGGATCAGTGTAGGATTCACAACACCCGGCTGGCGGGAGC
Organism: Tursiops truncatus; assembly: GCF_011762595.2. Classification (NCBI taxonomy): domain Eukaryota; kingdom Metazoa; phylum Chordata; class Mammalia; order Artiodactyla; family Delphinidae; genus Tursiops; species Tursiops truncatus. The sequence continues at coordinate 152,074,935 of NC_047034.1, forward strand.
GGCTGCCAGGACTCAGTGCTTGCTCTGCTGAGCAGCGCCCAAGAGCAGGCCACTCACCGACGCCCCCAAACGAGACCCCAGGCTCCGCGGGCAGAGACATTTACCCCAAGTCCACGTTCAGACACGTGCATCTAATTCCAGAGCCCTTCTTACCCATTTAAGTTCTCAACCAGCGGGTTTGTGCTTTGAAAAGGAAGAAAGAGAGAAAAGGCTGTGGGCAGAGACATGATGGGGTCTCAGCCTAGGAGCAGCGATGCTGGTAAAGCTGGGGTTTTACCCGCAGCTGCTAAAGCCTGAGGAGGCCGGAGAAACACGCTGCTCATCCCCGGCAAAGCCACCTCCACCAGTGGCGCTACCTTCCTGTGCCTCTTTGCAGTGCCAATGGCCTCTTGTGTTTTCATTGTCACAGTGATTGTAACAACAGCTGTAAAGAACCTTAGAAAAAATATCTCCCATAAACCCCTCCCCTGCTACAACGCATCATTTTCATTTTTCTGGGATATTTTCATATGTTAATTTAAATTGTGAGCGTAAGAAAGAAGTCTGTATTTTTCCCAATTTTTCCACGTAAACATTTTCTTGGTTGTTAAGTCTCACCTATGAACATTTCAAATGTATAAAATTCCTTTGAGTAGATACATCTGAATATTTAGATATTAGTTCATCTTTAGACATTTATTTCCTGGCTTTCATCATAAAGATGAGAACGTGATAGAACCTCTTCATGTCCTTTCCCTGTGGAATTTTCACACACTAAACAACAGGGCATGACTACAAGCTCACTGTTAATGTTTCTTAAAGCCCAGGGCCGAACATCCCACTTCCAGGTACATTTCACCCCAGTGTTGCAGCAGTGATGCACAGGCATAGACACACAAGCCCATATATGTGTGTGTGCACACACGTGTGCATTTACACAGCTACTGTACACATGTGCACATACATAAACATGTGTGTTCTATTAGTGGGTCTCATGATCCTCCACTGCACATTACAGGTCAGGGACATCGCCGGCCCTTACACAGCTGTGCTTTAGCCCTGAGTCCATGGGCCAGAGTTGACTAAACAGCTAATCGACCAGAGACTAACCTTTGACCTATGACATCACCTGCCACAAACATGCACTGGGCCCATCAGAGGTGCCACTCAGGGATGACCCTGCTGAGACAGGAGCTGACACTGGAAGGGGCCCAGGGAGAAGCTGTTCGGGGAGTTTGGGTCATGGCAGGTTAGGGTCACGAGGAAGAACAGCAGGCCCGTGAGGATGCAGAGCCACAAGACACACAGCAGCCCTTCCACAGAGGGAAGGCCCGTGAGGGCACCAGGAGGAGGCCGTGGAGCGACGGGGCAGGCGGGCGGCTGTCGTCCACGCGGCACTGGAGTGGAGCTCCACACCTGGTGGACGCATGCGGCGGCCTCGGCCAGCAGCCCTCCAGGCCTGTGTGTGCAGCCGCCCTGTCCTGTGAGTCCCTGGAGAGCCCTGTCCACTGAGAGGCCAGGGAGACCTTCGGTGCTCCCGAGGCTGTGCTCACTGTAGGCTTTTCTTGTGCAACTGTCTGGTCGAGGATCGTATTGGGGTCTCCTGGGCGCAGAGAGATTGGGTCACAGGGCAGGTCCCGGATGTCCAGGTGGTGGCCCCCAGGCTGCCTGGCTCTGGCGGGACCCTTTCCAGAAAGCAGAGGCAGGAACTTCAGGAACCTCTGAGGCCCAGGGTCCCTGCCTCTAGACCTGAACTGTGAGGGTGCTGGCAGGCATGCTGTCCCCTTTGTGAGAGACATGGGATGTGTGGCCACACCTCGAGATGGGGGCCACACTGTGGCCTCCCCCAGCACGCAGACCCAGATGAAGATGCTGCTCCTCTGGGCCAGGAAGGCCCCTGACACCTCCAGCCTCCCCCCATTTCTGAGTCTACCCCGTCAGGGCCCGGATGTCTTGGCAGCTCCCCTGCCCTATCACAGCCCTGGGGATTCATGCCCCCTCCCCTGGGCCAGGCCAAGATTGCTCCCATCTCTCCCCAAGGCCTCTTTCTCCTCTGGGTGCCACCTGCCCCTTCCCTGCAGCCCCTGCCCCGCCTCAGCCTGCGGTCATGGATGTGACCCTCGTGCCACGTTGAAGGACAATCAGGACGCCTGGCTGAAACCCTTGGAGGGGATCCAGCTGTGACCAGGTGTGCTTTTGTCCCACAGGTTATTTATTTCCTCACCGCATGAGAACTAGGAACTCAATGCTTTTCCTTCTTTCTACTGTTTAACAACCCTGTAACTCGTCTGCTTCTGGAAACCTCTGCCTGTCCCAGGCTTACGCTGGAAGACGTCTCCCACCACGCAGGGCAGATCCTCCTCCCCAGAAGGTGCTGCACAGTCCACTCAGTGACGTCCATCCACTGCCCGCCTGGTCACGGTCCCCTGACACTCTGTGGCTGTCCCCTCAGGGGCACTGTCTCTCCACTCCAGGATCCGGGCCTCCCGTCAGGGTGAGGCCGCAGGGAGCCTCTCTGAAAGGCCTTCCTTGACCAGCTGGAGCTTCCTGTTCTTACCCACGGGCTCCCATCCATTTTGTGCAGCCCTAGAACCGCACTGAGAAAGCGCAGCCTCCATGGCAGGCCTGGGTTTGAACCCCACACACGCACGCACGCACGCACACACGCGAACGGAAACTCATGTTTTTCTGTCTAGTTTGTGAGACTGTGGATTCAGGATGAAGTACGTCACTGCCCCTCATGGGTTTCAAGGGAGTATGAACAAGAGGCTGGTTTAGGCTCCGTAACAGAGAAGAAGGGAATAACTGTCTGATCTGGACAACACAGGATCGCTATGATTTGAGATGAGAAAACCCATCTAAGTCCATCGGTCAGGTTTGTAGAACTCCTCCCATCCTAAGTCGCAGCCTTTGGCCACACACAGGCGAGCCGTTTATTCACAGAGGAGACTTCTCGGAGAAATGTCTGCACCAACGGTCTCTCTGCCTTCAGTTGCCCCTATTACCAGTTTACTGGCCGCCTAAACCGTCTTGCTTCCCTTCTAGAGACATCTATTTAGCTACGACGAGGAGGAGAAATGTGAGAGGCAGGGGAGGTGAGGCTACAAAGAGACAAAATTTAGTGACAAAATGAAAGGCCCCCGAAGGAAAGTCAGAAGGGCCAAAGGAAAACCATCTTACATTCAGACAGCGTTTCTCCCAGTTACAAATTCACATGTAAGTGTGTATGTTTTTATGGTTCTAATAAAACAGTGCCTTATATAGACTCTTCTGCCATCTTCATAGACACCATTCTGCCATCTTCTCAGTCTGCTAGCTTTCCCATTAAAGTTGTTCTTCCTTGTCCCAACAACTTGTCTCCTGATTTATTGGCCTGTTGTCTGCTGAGCAGAGTGAGCTTGGGCTCTGCAACAAATTTTGGTGAGCCGGCCAGGACCCTGGGTGCTTGTGGCTAGCTGGCCTCTGTTGGGGAATTTTCAGGTAAGGCCCTAGCAGCCACCGGGACCATTTGTCCTGAGGATCTTTCCTTCAAAATTCCCTGAAGTGGCGCCGGCTGCCCCAGCGCTGGGCAGCTGAAGTGGGGAATCAACATTTGGGAGCCAAATGGGTCTCACATAGAAGGGTAAGTAGCTCCAGTATATACGACTGGGAACATTTTCCCCACTCAGTTTGGGCTTTTTTCCTTTAAGGGAAAAGCCAATTTGTTCGTTTGATTGGGGTGCCCTGCTGGAGAGCGGAATTGTTGTTGGACTCTACCTGCTTTGTGAACCAGTTTGTTGGCTTTTGTTTTGCATTCATTTTTTTTTTTTTACATCTTTATTGGAGTATAATTGCTTTACAATGGTGTGTTAGTTGCTGCTTTATAACAAAGTGAATCAGCTATACTGCATTCATTCTTGATGGAATCTCTTTGTGCTTTTGGTATTAGAATTTGCTTGTGCTTTTTGTGTTTTGTTGTTCTTGAACTTTTTAAAAATTTGATTTATCTAATTTATTTATCTTTTTGGCTGTGTTGGGTCTTCGTTTCTGCACATGGGCTTTCTCTAGTTGCGGTGAGTGGGCTGCTCATTGTGGTGGCTTCTCTTGTTGTAGAGCACAGGCTCTAGGCGCGTGGGCTTCAGTAGTAGTGGCGTGCGGGCTCTAGAGCGCAGGCTCAGTAGCTGTGGTCCACGGGCTTAGTTGCTCTGCGGCATGTGGTATCTTCCCGGACTAGGGCTCGAACCCATGTTCCCTGCATTGGCAGGCAGATTCTTAAGCACTGTGCCACCAGGGAAACCCACTGAACTTATAAATATGGGAAATACTTCATCTGTCCCTAAGGAAAGCCCTTTGGGGCGTATCTTAAATAAATGGGCAAAATATAGCTGTGGGTCTATGACTAAAGAAGAGATGATATTTTATTGTAATAGCGTGTGGCCCAATATATGTTAGGATCAGGAGAGCAGTGGCCATTGAATCGCTCACTTATTATACGATCTTGCAGTTAGAATTGTTTTGTGAAAGAGCAGGTAAAAATGATGAGATTCTGTATGTAGAAGCAGTTATGCTATTGTAAGAGGAGGAAAAGAAGTCAGACTGCTGCCACCTTATGGTACAGCAGTCGAAAGAGAAAACCAAGGGAAAACCTGTTCTACAAGAGGAAGGGGAGAAAGTGAGAGTGGGGACATGTTATTTTGAAACTTACACCCCCCCTCCGGCCAGCCCGGCTCCCCCACTGGCCGAGCAGACTGCACCAGCAGTTGTTCTGGCCACCCCCCGCCCACATGCCACCAACATATTCACCGCCTCCTGTTTCATTTACTTATGGGGATCAATTAGAAGTTCCTATGCTAACCTCCGGGGCACAGGGGCCAGGTTTGGTGTCACCATCTAAGACCTGACAGGGCACCCAGTTTGGACTAGGAGCCACTTCTGGAGCAGGGCAGTTTCCCTTGCACCAATATCCTATAGGAGGCCTTAATGCAGATGCGTTTCTTAAACCAGCTGGGTTTCTGTGGATGCACAAGCCATTCTCAACATCAGATATGTTTAATTGGAAAAACTATAACCCTACTTACCGAGAGGACTCCCTCCGCATGACTGAAATTTTCACTTCCGTCTTTGCCACTTACCATCCCTCTTGGGCATTCACACTCGTATGAATATGATACATACTGGGGATGAAAGAAGGATGGTCACTGACAAGGCTAAAGAGGAAGCACACTAGCTTCATCCAGCAGATCCAGATGGAACTCCAGAAGCAGATCTGACAGTTCCTGCTGCTGAGCCTGACTGGGAGCCTAATAATGGAGGTAGCCTGCTCCTAAAGCATTATGGGAAGTGTATCTTAGTGGGTGTTCCAAAGGGAGTACCTAGGCAAAAGAGCGTAAACAAAATTCAGGAGATACAACAAAAACCCATTGAGGATCCATCAGAGTTTCTAGAAAGAATTTATCAATCTTATAGGTGCTACACTGATGCAGATCCTGAGACCCCCAAAAATATGAGAATATGAGGTAAATATGACCTGCATTGGGCAAAGTACCCAGATATAAGAACAAAAGTTAGATGGTGCAGTTGGAATGAACCCTTCTCAATTGGTAGATGTTGCTTTTAAAGTGTTCAACGACAGGGAACAACGACAGAAGCGAGAGGATGCAAGACGGAATGCCACTTTTCTGGCAGCAGCATTGGATTCCTGGATGGCAAGTAACTGGAAGGGAGGTAAGTCACCATTGAGGAGGGAACAATGTGCTTACTGTAAGGAGGAAGGGCGTGGGAAAAAAGATTGCCCTAGACTAAAGAATAAGAAAGAAAACAATAAATGAAAGATGGGAGCCTCTCAAATGGTAGAAAGAGAGGAGCACTCTGATGATGAATGAAGAGGCCTGGGGGCTCCCTTGAACTTGAGGCGTCCAATTACAATTTCCCCACAGGAGCCCCAAGTACCTTTGATAGTGTGGGACAAGTTGATTGACTTTCTGATAAATACGAGTGCAACAAACTCTGTGATAAACACCAAGGTGGCACAGAAAACATCTCAATCCATCCAGTTCATGGCAGTTTCTGGAGAAGTACAAAATTTTTCTTTCTTACAACCGCTATGCCAATGAGGAGACCTCACCCTGAAACACAGTTTCTTATGTATGCTGGTGTGTCCAATCCCTCATTTGGGCTGAGGTCTCCCTTGTAACTTAAATGCTCAAGTAACTTTTTGCCAAGACAGCTTGACATCAGGGTCCCACCAGCCCACACTGTAAGCCTACAGATGGCATTCATGGATGCCCCAGAAGAGGAGACAGAGCTCTTCCCCTGCACCCACCAGAGGTCTACGAAAAGGCAAGGCTGGAAGTGTGGGCTGATAGCACACCAGGGAAGGCCAGAAATACATGGCCAATGCAAATCCCCTTAAAAAGGCACACTGGGACATCTAATCTAAAACAATACCCTCTGAGGCAAGAAGCCCCAAAGGGAATTTAGCCAGTTCTCAAAAACTTTGAAAACAGGACTGGTTAAACCTGGTAGGTCCCATTTAACACCCCTACCCTCCCAGTCAAAAAGCCAAACTCAACAGAGTATCACTTTGTCCAAGACTTGAGGGCTATTAATGAAATTGTCCAAGATTTGCACCCTGTGGTGTCTAATCCGTACACTCTCCTTACAACTATTCTGGAGAATTCAGCTGGTTCTCGGTTTTGGACTTGAAAGATGCTTTTTTTCTGCATTCTTATTGCAGAAGAATCACAGAAGCTGTTTGTTTTTGAATGGCAGGACCCAGCAACACAGGTAGTCCAACAGTATTGTTGGACAGTCCTGCCTCAAGGATTTAAGAATTCCCCTACCTTGTTTGGGGAAATGTTGGCTAGGGACCTGAGAAACTTAATATTGGATGAAGGACTCTTACTCCAATATGGGGATGACTTGCTCATAGCAATCCTTGCATATGATGTGTCTACAAAATACCATAAGAACGCTGAATTATTTGGCCAATTGTGACTATAAGGTCTCCCAGAAAAAGGCCCAAGTATGTAAGAAACAAGTCACGTATCTGCGTTTTGTCATTCCTCCAGGACAGCAGGGTCTTTTGCCTGATAGAAAATGGGCAACTGCAGGCTTGGGAACACCCAAGCCTCACAGACAAATGAGGGGGTCTCTGGGAATGGCAGGATTTTGTCGGATTTGGATCCCGAACTATGGATAGGCTCATACTAAAGCTCCTCTACGAGGCTTTAAAGGAACATGAACTTGAGCCCCTTACTTAGACTACAGAGGACAAAAATACATAATGGGGCCGAACCTACAAAGGACCAACCAGCAAGCCACTCAAAATTGCATGATTTGTGCTAAAAATAACCCAAAGACTGCTGTCAGGGCTCCCCAAATGGGCACACAACACAGAGGAACCTGCCCCACTGAGGACTGGCAAATAGACTTGACTCAAATGCCTCAAGCCACAGAAAATTTCAGACACCTGCTAGTATTTGTGGACACTTTTTCAGGATGGGTGGAGGCATATCCCACCAGGACAGAAAAAGCCTCTGAAGTGGTTAAAGTCCACCTTAAGGAAATTATCCCCCTCTTTGGGCTGCCTAACCCCCTTCAAAGTGACAATGGGCCTGCTTTTGTCTCCACCATAACCTAACAAGTACCTAAAGCACCGCGAATTAACTGGAAGCTACGTTCATCCTGGCGGCCGCAATCAACAGGAAAAACTGAGAAAATGAATTACATATTAAAAAGGAGCATTGCTAAAATATGTCAAGAGACTAATTTACCTTGGGATAAGGCCTTGTCAGTTGCCCTGCCACGGATCAGAGGGGCTCCCAGAAGCAGCTCAAATTACGCCCCACTGAGATATTGCATGGTAGGCTATTCCAGGTGCCTGCCGGGGAGGGAGAATCTATAAATGCTCTGAAAGATCTAGCAGTTGCCAATTATGTTAAAACTCCGGGCACTATACTAACCTCAGTTCATGAGTTTGCTTCCAGTAGGTCTGCCTATCCAACTGAGGTAGCCCTACATCCTTTCCTGCCTGGAGTCCTCCTTAAAATCTAGAGAGAACAAGGGCCTGAGCACCACCTGACTACAAGGTGGACAGGACCACAGGTGGTATTACTTACCACACACTCATCTGTCAAGTTAGCTGGAGTAAAGACATGGATTCATCACACTTGGCTTAAAGTAGCCCCACTGTCATCAGAAAATTGCCCAACTCCTGAGAGGCCTAGAGAGCAATGGGTTTGTGAACCCTTAGAAGACTTAAGGTTGCTCTTCAAAAAGGATAAGTATTGAGATTAAAATTTCATTGTAGAAGAGATTTCATCAGGTTCAAATAGTTGTAGATAAAGAAAGAGAACTGTATTGCTTACTAAAAATTTTAAGGACTATTCTTGACCCAAAACTGATCAATTTCATTTCACAACTACCCCCTCATCACCGCTGTTCAGTGAGAAGTAGCCAGAAAGATCATTGCCCCTTTTTCCCACAAGATCGTATAAAAGGAGCCTGAATTGGGACTAGGACAAGATGGGTTTTTTGAGATGCTAGTCTGCCAACTTCTCCATCTGCTAGCCTTCCAATTAAAGTCGTTCTTCCTTGTCTCAACAACTCATCTCCTGATTTACTGGCCTGTCACGCAGTGAGCAGAGTGAGCTTGGGCTCGGTAACAGCTCCTCCTCCATCACTTTTCCCGTATTTCATCATCCACTCACGAAAGTAGGCACTTCAGTGAAACTTTCCCATGGGATCATCTCAAGCTGCACAGAATTTAATGTAAATACCACAGACAGGGAGGAGGGTGATTGGAGCAGAGCTTTCTCAGAACTCACGGGACATATAAGGTCAGTGCCTCTGTTTTCCTTTTGTTTTTAATTAAAGGCATGTCCCTCTCGAGAGAACAAAGCCTATCCAGTGGCAGCCCTTCTGGGATGGCAGGAGAAAGCCGGCCGGATGCTGGTGAGATGCAGAAATGTGACCGAGGCTTTCTCAGGGTGCAATCCAGGAGGTTAAAGGGAGAAGCACACGCTCTGGGACCAAGGTTCACTTTCCGGCTAGGTTTAGACGTGCTGCATGGGTCTGAGATTCGAGGAGATGGCAAAGGTGCTCCCCGTGCTCTTTTCGATGTCCTGCACCATCAGGCCGTCCCAGAGCTCGATCAGGGTCAGTCCTCTCACGTCAAACACAGCCTCCTCGGTGATGATTTCACCTTCTCTGTCAAAGCGGTCCACGCACCAATTCCCAGTCAACAGTCTGGTGCATTTCTCCAAGATTTTGGGTTCACTGGCCTTGGTGGAGTGCTCCATGGTGACCATCACTCTGGTCTCGGTACTGGACACCAGATCCATCGCACCCCCCATTCCTTTCACCTTCTCACCGGGTATCATCCAGTTAGCCAGGTCACCATATTTGGAAACCTGCATGGCTCCCAGCAAGGTTAGGTCGATGTGTCCCCCTCAAATCATGGCAAATGATTCATCGCTGGAGAAAAAACAGCCCCCAGGAAGAAGGGTGACTGTGTGCTTGCCCGCATTGTTGAGATCTGCGTCCACCTCCTCTTTCAGTGGAAACGGACACAGCCCAAGATTCCATTTTCACTGTGAAGATGAACGGTTATAGTGGGGCTGATGTAGCTGGTGGCCAGAAGAGGGATTCCTATGCCCAAACTGGCACACAGGCCGTCCTCAAAGTCAAGAGCTGCCTGCTTGAGGATCCGTGTCCTTATACTATCTGCAGACTTGCATATTTCATCATCCTCTTTCCGCATCGTTAAACGCTCATTTCTTTTCTCATATTTTCCCCCCTGTATTCCTCGATCTAAGTAAATGTTAGGAACATGGATGTCCTCTAAGTAAATGTTAGGAACATGGATGTCCTCTGGGGCAAACGGCCCCAGGTCCACAATTTCTTCAATCTCCACCACTGAGGTTCTCGCAGCTTTGCACATGGGCACGTTGAAGTTCCTGGCGCTGGCCCTGACGATGACGTTTCCTGCCCGGTCGGCCTTCCACCCTTTCACCAAAGCAAAATCGGCCGTGACGTCGTGCTCCAGAAGGTAGTGCTGTCCGTGGAACTCCCTCACCTCCCTGGGCTGACTCAGGATGGCGATGTGGCCGTCCTCTAAGGACTTGCTGGGTGTGCCTCCCTCCTGGGCCAGGGTCCCGCAGGCCGTGGGGATGTGGAAGGCGGGCACGCCGGCTCCCCCCGGCGCGGATGCGCTCGGCCAGGGTGCCCTGGGGTGTGATCTCCAGCTCCAGCTCGCCCGCCAGGTACCGGTGCTCGCAGAGCGAGTTCTCCACCAAGTATGAGCAGACGATGTGGGTGATCTGCTAGGTCCCCAGGAAAAGGCCGAGCCCGAAGTTCTCCTCCCCCACATTGCTGCTGACCACGGTCAAGTCCTTCACGCGGGTCTTGAGCAGCGCCCCTATCAGGTTCTCCGGGATCGCGCAGAAGCCGAAGCCCCGGACCATGATCCTCGCGCCGTCCGGGATGTCTCTCACGGCCTCTACGGGGTCCGCGTAGGACTTGGCACGCGCGCGGGCGCTGCTGGCGAAGCCGCACACACTGCCCGTCGCCAGCGCGGGCATCGAGCGGCCGGCGGGGACCCGGCGCCCGAGCGCAGACTCCAGGAGCCGCAGGGTTGCCATCGTCCGCTCCGCTCCGGCTGGGGCTCCGGCCCCGGGCCCAGCGGGGACAGGCGGCGGCCGTGCGCGCCCCGCCCGCGCGTCACAGGGCAGGGGGCCCCCGGCGGTGATGCGGCCGCCCGGCTGGCTCCCCCGCCGCCCCGCTCCGTCTCCGCGCTCGGAGGGCCCGAGGCGCCGAGCTTCCCGGGCCGCGAAGGCGGGAGGCGGGACCGGTCCGGACCGTCAGGCGGGACTGGAGGGATCCGGGGACTGGCGCACGCAGGCCCCGAGGCGACGTCCCTCCGGGGAAGCCTGGGCGCCGTCTCCTTCCTCTCCATCGTCACTCTTCCTCCCCAGCGCGCTACTCCCGTCCCCCCGCCCCCAGATCCACCTGCACGTCAGCGGTTCCCACACCTGTGTCCCCAGCACGTACTGTCCTGGAACCACATTTGTCACAACTAATCAACCAATACTGGTATCTTATTATTTACTAAACATCACGATCTCCTCAGATTTCATTAGTTTTCCAGTGTCTTTTTTCCAGGATCCCACCCAGGGTCCCACATTGGCATATAGTCATCACAACTCCTTAGGCACCTCTGGGCTGTTACAATTTCTCAGACCTCCCGTGTTTTCTGATGACCTTGACAGTTTTGCGAAGTACTGGTCAGGCAGGTGTTCTGTAGAATGTCCTTCAGTTTCAGGTTGTCTGATGTTTTTCTCATGGTGAGACTGGGGTTCTGGGTTTTGGGGACGAAGACCATGGAGGTGAAGTGCTGTTCCCACTCCGTCAGATCAAGGGTGTCTGGGAGCTGCATGACGTGTTCATGGGAGCCTGAGCACCCGGCTGAGGGGTGCCGCTCAGGTTGCCCCTGCAAAGGTACTGCCCCAGCCCACGGCATACTTTGGGAAGCGAGTCTGTAAGCGCAGCCCACACTGAAGAAGGGGGAGAGATGCTACACCCCCTTGAGGGGGAGTGTCTCAGAGGGTTGTTTTATAGAACGCTGAATCAGATCCTGTCCCCCTCCACTGCTATTAAATAAGATGACATTTATTTCAGAGTTACTGTTTTGCCCACTTCTCTCAGCCTCCTCACAGCCGTTGCCCAGCCCCCTGTGGCCCCCGCTGTACCACAGACACACCAACCCTGGGCCCACCAGGAGGCTCTCCCCCAAACACCTGCTAAATGAATGAAGGTGTGAATCCTCATTCTACAGATGAGGAAACCGAGGCTTAGGAAGGTAAGTAACCTGCCAAGGTCACCGAGTTAGAAGGCTGCAGAGCGGAGATTCACACCCAGGCCTCTGCCTCAGAGCCTGAGGGTGTGAGCGCTTCCCCTCGCCCAGCCCAGGACGGAAACTCCTGGTGCAGAAGGCAGCTCCGTAGAGTAGAAAGAATCTCCCATTTCTTGGGGAGGGAAAACGTGGACTCACTCTGAGCAACACAACTGTTGGTCCTGCAGAAGGAGAGGAGGGACTCTCGGCTGGTAGGGGGTCTCCTGCTGTCCTACACTGCAGGAACCTCACTCTCTACCCACTGAGCCCCCGCGGAGGGGTGGAGGTATCCCCCAGCGCCACAGGTGGAAAAGGCCAGGCCTCCAGGGCCACGTGTTGGGCTCCAGCTGCGCCTGCCGCCAGCAGCTTCCTCGGAGGAGCCCCCAGGAGAAGGTTCGCTGCTGACCCGAGTCTTACCATCATCTGTTTCCACATAGAGGCGGAGTCCCAGGTCCTTGTTACGGTTCAAGAGCCAGCGGTCACTGGCTGCTGTCACGTCCAACACCAGCCAGCCCTCGTCCCCAGATCGGAGCGTCTGAAGATCCAAAAAGAACAAGTCAGACTCCCTGTGGACACGAAAGAACAATTAACCGAGGGCCGGCACAGCTGCCTTTGTGTTTCCAGTGCCCTCCTGGGGGACCATTAGTGGGGCATCTACCCCGCCTGGCTCTGGTGCCTTACATGCCTTTTCTCACTGCGTCTACCGTACAAAGGTGTTACTGTGCCCGTGTACAGATGCGGAAACAGGCTCAGGAGCTCAGTGACCTGCCCATGTCCCACAGCTGGGACAGTAGGATGGGGACTTGAATCCAGGACTGATGCTGGGCCTCTCCCCACGGTGACACGAGGCCTCGGGCCAACCATCTTTGTCCTTTGAGGGTGGGCTGCCCAGGAAGCTCCCCTTCTGTCCTCTGGGAAATGTTCCCCCCGGCACCCAGGGCTGGGCTGGACCCTCCGACAGAGGCTTGAGTGGGCCCGCGGGGCGCAGGGCAGGCACCTGTTGGACTGCTCCAGGACCAACTCGAACAGGCTGACGTGGAGGGTCCAGTTGAGCAGGTGGGTACTGGGCAGCTTGTAAATCCGGAACTCCGCGGCCGTGACGGCCTCCCCCGCCGGGATCTGGGTCAGGTCAAAGCGGAACTCCTTCCACTGGGGCTCCTGGTGGCCCAGGGTGCGGTCCCGCTCCACTGCAAGACAAAGTGGGACTGGCGGTCACTTGTGGTTCCAGCTCGGGCTCCGAGGTGGGCAGGGCCGGGTGGGATCCGGGGGCCTGGGCAGTCTGGATGGGACCGCTCCCTCCTCGAGAACAGGCTTGTCCCAGCTCTGCCTCCCGGGTGCCGAGAGGGCTCGGGGAGCTGTGTCGTGAGGCACCTGGCACGGCACCTGGCACACGGCGGTGCCACAAGGGCAGTGTCCATATCTGGTCTGCAAGCCCCAAACCCAGCCTGCCCCGCTCAGCACCCTGCTGGCTCTGGGACCCACAGATGGGGCACAGGACAGGTCCCTCCTCTGGGGAGATGGACATCAGACCCAAGGCAGAAAAGGGCCACGGAGGCAGCAGGGACATAGCTGAGTGCACCTGGGCAGGACGGGGCTCCCGGAGTCAGCCGGTATGTGGATGGGAGTTGAGGGGAGAGAGGGCTTTGGAGCTGGGCCTTGAGGGGTGAGAGTGAATTTGCCACGATGTCAAGGGAGAAGGACGCTGCAGAGGCAGGGTCCAGCCTGAGCAAAGGCCTAGAGCCGCGGAACGACAGCACCGGCCGGGAAAACAAGAGCCATAAAGCCCAGCAAAGGGTGGAAGGACAGCAGGACCCTCTTTGGATCAAGGGGAAGCAGGAAGCGGGGCCGGAGGGAGACACGGAAAGAACCAGGAGGAGGCAAGGTAGGATGACAGCTCCTGGAGATGCTGGGTCAAGTGCTGGGGAAGCTGGAGGGTCCCATGGCATGATCTGAGCAGGCTTCCCGGAGGAGGTGACACCTGAACTGGCCTTGAAGGATGGGACTGACTCTTGGTAGGTGGATAAGGTGGGGGAGAAGACATTCTAGGCAGAGGTCCTGCACAGGTGTGAGGTGCTGGGGCCGCCCACCATCCCGCAATGTGCGGCTCAGGGCATAAGTCTGGCTGTGGCCTAACTGCGGAGAGCTGGAATTCTGGCCTCAGAGCGTGGGCTGTGCTCTGGCCAATGGGGCGTCAGGGCTCTGGCAGCAAGGGAGTGTGGTTTAAGGGTAGAGTGGAAGCTATGTGTGGAGGCGAGGGTAAAGCCCAGGCTGGAGGGGACTCGATGCAGGCCAGTGGTAGGGCTGCTCTAACAGTCTGGGCAAGAGACCGCAGGAGCAGAATAATCCCCATATTTCCCCAGCTGCCCGGAAATGCCCAGGACAGTATATTTAGAGCGTCTCACTTTAGCCTCCTGTCACTTTCAAACACTAAAAATCTGTGTTTCCGCAAAGCAGGGGCGGGAGCCTCCCAGAGCCTTCCCCCAAAACCAACACTGAGATTTTAATTACATGTCTGTGAGTCTTTTTAAAAATTCTCTCTCTGGCTACTGGACTCAGAGACCACAAGTCACCAGGCTGGTGGCAGAGGCGGATGTGGGAGCACTTCCTGTCCTTGCGGTGGAGACCTGGTCCGGTGATGGATGGGCAAGCAGCTGTGCTGGGCAGGGCCAGTGGACACATGTTTGGGCAGGAGATGGGCGTTTCATCCCCTGACCAGGGAGGAGGGAAAATAGAAACTCCATCATCTGACAGGGTACTGGACCCGCAGCAAATGCCCACCTACGAGCCAGGCTGTTTCAGGGGCAGCGTGACACAGGCCGGATCTGGGTCCTCCCACAGAGGCAGGATGTGGAGGGCAGGGTTCTGGACCTTTGCCAAGTGATGCTCGCCATGAATATCACTGCACGAGTCCCCTCCTCCCTACACACTCAGACACAGAGCTTTGGGGACAATTTCCATGGATTCGGTAACTGCAGAGACCACCTCGGTTACGTGGCTGTGTAAGCATCCCTGATCTGCAGGATGAAATAGGTCCAGGCTGTTGGCTGTCACAGGGTGTGGCCCCAAGAATAAGGAGGGGTCACTCAGCCACGCCCTGAGCCCGACCCCTCTCAAAGCATTCTTAAGTATGTCTGCCCCCAAGGCACAGTGGGTGACCCTTGGTGGGTCACTGGGAGCCTCTGTCTGCAGGCCTGACACTGACTCATGTTGGATCCAGGACTGAGGGAACAACCACAAACCTCCCAGCTCCTGCGGGCACCAAGCTCTGTGGCCTCCCTCCCTTGCTGACCTGGGGGCCCGCCTGTGCTGAGTCGAGCCCTCTTCACCTGGACTGACCTTAGATCCAAGCTTCTGTCCTGTGGGTTCGTGAAATCGATACATGCCCCACCAACCCCCCACCCCTGCCCAATAGTTCCAGCACGGGAAACTGCCTGCCCCAGTGTTCTAGGCAAGCATTAGAGGTGGGACATTTTTAGGAAAATGATTTTCATCGGAAATTGATAAAACTTCTGGGATGCATCATTAAACTGGACATTTTGCTGCAGGTTGTGGAATTGGGAAGTTCATCCCCGGGTCCCCTGGCAGATTAAGACAGGCTGGGGGGTGCAGGGAAAGGGGTGCTCCCTGCCTGGCCTATGTTCTGGATCCTGGCCATCTAAGTCCTGCCAAGAATCCTCTCTCCGTGGTCGTCCTGGGGGGACTGCTGAGTTTGAAGCAAGAGGATAGTAAATTATTCCCCCTCTCTGCAGAATCTGGGGTAGGAATTCCTAATCTGGCGGGGGTGGGGGGGGGTCCTATACGTTCACCTTTGGGCACGCGGGAGAAGACTCCTGACTCTGCTGCCTTCTCATGCTCTGAAGGTCTTCTAGAACACTCACTTTTCCCTTCATGTTTCCCAAGCACATCTAGGAATACTAATTAATTTGTGTATGCAGCACATTTGAAAGCAGTGTTTATTGAACGCAAGTCAGTATTTAGGCACTGGGGAAACTGTGGCCCTGTGCCTGTGAAGTTTATGTGCAGGGGGGACGTCAGGTAGGAAAGAGGGAACAAACAAAGTCATTGTATGCGATGAGCCCTGTGAAGGACACCAAGAGAGGTGGGATTGGGGATAATGCAGGGAGGGTGTGTGGGGTTACTTTATGTTTCTAACTTAGTAATTTTAGATTATTTAGATTCAGAGAAAATTGTTGCAAGAATTATTGCAAGAAACTTCCCATATACTCTTTACCCAGCTTTCCCTAATGATAACCATCTTACACAACCAAAGCACAGCATAATGACCAAAACCAGGAAACTGATATTGGTACGATATTATTAAGTACACTACAGACTTTTCTAGAATTTTGCCGGTTTTCCAACTTATGCCCTTTTTCTGTTCCAGGATTCAATCCTGGATCCCACATCACATTTCACTGTTAGGTCTCCCTGATGTGCTCTGACCTGTAACAACTGCTAAGCCATTCCTTGTCTTTCATGCCCTTTCTTATGAAGAGCACTGGTCAGGTATTTTGTAGGCTGTCCCTCAATTTGGGTTTAGCTGATGTTTTCTCATTATTAAATTGAAGTTACGGATTTTGGAGAAATCCACCTCAGAATTTGTGTCCTCTTCTAAGCACGTCAAATTGGATGATATAATGTCAATATATTGACATTATGTATTTATATATATATATATATATAAAATTACTAGTGATGTTAACTAATTCTTTGGTTAAGGTGGTATCTGCCAGGTATCTTCACTGTAATGTCATTATTTTTCTTTTGGAAATAATAACTATCTTTAGGGAGAGATTTTGAGATTTGCACGTATATTTCTCCTCAAACTTTTGCCCACTAATTTTAGCAATTATTACTGTAATATCTGCAATAGTGATTTCCTATTTCCTTCTTTCCCTCTACTTTTATTAATTGGAATTCTTTTGAAAGGAAGGCTTGCCCTTCTTCCCATAATTATTCTGTCATTTATTTATATCATTATGGGTTCACTGATATCTCATTTATTCTGCGGGTTATAATCCAATACAATTGTTGCTCAGATTGTTCTAGCTTTGCCCCTTGGGAGCACCTTTGGGTTGGCCCCTTGTCCCTTTGACACGCCCCCCCCCCCATCCTTTTTTTGAGTACTTCCTAATTGTCTGGCACCACCAGATGCTCCAGGCCCATCTTGTGATTTCCCATTCCCCGCCACTGACATCAGTCACTTCTCCAAGGAGCTCTGGTTCATTTCATTTACCATTTATAGAATGGGGATTTAAACACCAAGCTCTGAGCACAGGGTGTGCTCATTAAAATAAAGTGTCATGCTTTTAGGCGCTCTCAGTGGACAGAGCTAGGAAATATATGTGTGTATACTAACCCAGGCATAAACACACATCTGTATTTATTTCTATTTTTTCTGGATATATCTATTTTAAAAATTGGAGTTATACCTTTAGTTCCAGTTCAGTGTGGGGTTACTTTATTTTTTTAAAAAATAAATTTATTTATTTTATTTATTTATTTTTGGCTGCATTGTGTCTTCCTTCCTGCACGTGGGCTTTCTCTAGTTACAGTGAGTGGGGGCTACTCTTCATTGCAGGGTGCGTGGGCTTCTCATTGTGGTGGCTTCTCTTGTTGTGGGGCACAGGCTCTAGGTGCATGGGCTTCAGTAGTTGTGGCATGCGGTCTCAGTAGATGTGGCTCGCGGGCTTTAGAGCACAGGCTCAGTAGTTGTGGCGCACAGGCTTAGCTGCTCCGTGGCATGTGGGATCTTCCCGGATCAGGGCTCAAACCCGTGTCTCCTGCATTGGCAGGTGGATTCCCAACCACTGTGCCACCAAGGAAGCCCCCAGTGTGGGGTTACTTTAGATGTGGTACTTTGGAAAAATCTTTCCAGAGAGACACTCTAAGACTGGATCAAGCGCTCGTGCATTGCTGGCAGGAACGCAAAATGGCATAATCCCTATGGAGCGGAATCTGGCAATATCTAGCAAAATTATACATGTTTTGACCCAAACATCTCATTTCTAAGAAACTGCCCCAAAGACACACTCACAAAAATACAAAAAGATGTACATACAAGACTATTTGTTATGACCCAACTTTGTAACTTGTTACAGAAAAAGACTGGAAACAACCCAAATGTCTATCAACAGAAGATGGAATAAATGAACCACGGTACCTCTTCATGATGGGGTGCTAAACAGCTGTAAATTAGAACAAAGAGATCATCTATATTCTGCAATAAAGTGATCTCCAGGAGACAGTTTTTTTAAAGAGAACTAAGGTGAACAGTACAGATAATATACCTTTTATCTAAGAACAGATCAAAATACAAATATTATAAAAATGCATACACATCATAGGTACGTATATATGTAATTGTATTTTTAAAACGGAGATAAACTACAAATTAATAAATTAATTAAAAAATAGTTGGAGTGGGTGAAATAGGTGAAGGGGATTAAGAGATAAAAATCTGCAGTTATTATAATAAATAAGTCATGGGTGTAATATACAGCGTAAAGAATACGGTCAATAATATTGTAATAACTTTGTAAGGGGACAGATGGTTACTAGACTTACAGTGATCATTTCATAATGTGTGCACATGTCAAATCACTATGTAGTATACTTGAAACTAACATAATATTGTATGTCAACTATATTTCAACTTAAAAAATGTAGTTATCTTTTGCTGGAGGAAGAGAACAGAGACAGAGTGTAGGAGACAGGCATGGAAGCCAGGCCTCTCTGAATGTCCCTTGCTTTGTAAATTTTGTAAATATTTCACATAAGTATAAAACAAGAATAATTCAAAATACAAAAACAAAGAGTAATACCTAAGACTAAAATGCAGAATAAAGTAAATAAATGGTGGGTATATTGAGTTGGTGGCTTACCCACACAGTGAGGAATGATTTCAAGTCATTTTCAAACAGAGTAATTTGACTGTATATCCCTAGTGGGATAGCTTAAGGACAAAATAAACTAAAAGTAAATCTTAACTTTTCAGTAATCATATTGCTATGATGACGTTATTCTACACCTATTGTACGTGTAGGATATGTTTATATATATAATATATATAAGTTATATATATATATATATAAGTTATATATATATATATACTTGTAGGATAAAGCAAACGACTATCATATTAATGTTGTTAGGACCAAATTATTCAGTGCAAAAGAAAATAGAAATATAAAATATACAAAAAAGAATTTAAGTAAGTCTATAATCCTAAGCTTGAATTGGAAATATTAGTTTGAGGGATAGATTGGGAGTTTGGGATTGACATATACACACTGCTATATTTAAAATAGATAACCAACAAGGACCTACTGTATAGCACAGGGAACTCTGCTCAATATTCTGTAATAATCTAAATGGGAAAAGAACTTGAAAAAGAATAGACACGTGTATGTATAACTGAATCACTTTGCTGTACACCTGACAATATTGTTAATCAACTATACTCCAATATAAAACAAAAATTAAAAAAAAGAAATATTGGACTTCCCTGGTGGCGCAGTGGTTGAGAGTCCGCCTGCCGATGCAGGGGACACGGGTTCGTGCCCTGGTCCAGGAAGATCCCACATGCCACGGAGCGGCTAGGCCCGTGAGCCATGGCCGCTGAGCCTGCACATCCGGAGCCTGTGCTCCGCAACGGGAGACGCCACAACAGTGAGAGGCCCACGTAGCACAAAAAAGAAAAAGAAATATTTGGGGACTTCTCTCGTGGTCCAGTGGTTAAGAATCCGCCTTCAAATGCAGGGAACGCAGGTTTGATCCTTGGTTGGGGAGCTAAGATCCCACATGCCGCGGGGCAACTAAGTTCACTTGCACAACTACTGAGCATGCGGGCCACAAACAAAGAGGAGCCCGCGCGCCACAGCGGAGGATCCCACATGCCGCAATGAAGATCCCGCGTGGGGCAAATAAGACCTGACGCAGACAAAACTAAAATAAATAAATAAATAAACATTAAAAAAAAAGAAGAAATATTAGTTTGGGGAATTCCCTGGTGGTCCAGTGGTTAAGACTCTGCACTTCCATTGCAGGGGGCACGGGTTTGATCCCTGATCAGGGAACTGAGATCCTGCATGTTGCCTGGCGTGGCCAAAAAATAATAATTTTTTTAAAAAAGGAAATATTTGTTTGAACTCATGATTTTTTTCTCTTAGAAAATACATATTCCCTAGCTCTGTCCACTGAAAAAGCCTAGAAATTGTGGCCAAGGAGGGACAGCGGGGAGCTCTAATGCCCCGAGTGTAGTCTTAAATGATCAACTCCACCACAAGGCACGAGGGCTCTTAGAGAAATGACCCATTTCTGACCCAGGGCAGGAAATGCATAAGCGCAGCCTGGAACATCTCATCCCAGAAGGCAAGGAAGCTCCCTGAACCTCCTAGGAGAGAGTTAAAAGTACTCTGAAGCTAACCTGAAGAGGCTTCATAATAGCCATGGAAGGGACAATTTGAGCATCAGAGAGAACGGTAATAGATTGAGAAGTATCACGTATATTAACATCCATTAGGTCATCAGCAGCAACATTGGTCATCTTTGGACAGAATTTCTCAAACTTGGCACTACTGACATTTTGGGCCAGATGATTCTTTGTTGTGGGTGATAATTCTTTGCTGTGGATGACTGTACAGTGTATTGTAGAATATTTAGTAGCATCCCTGGCCTCTGCACACTAGATGCCGGTGGCATCACCTTCCCTTCCCCAGCTGTGACAACCAAAAATGTCTCCAGATATTGCCAAATGTCTCCTGGGAGATTGAGAACCACCGCCTTTGCAGAATGTTAGGAATCAATTCACTCTTCTAAACCCTGGTAAATGAGGGAAATAAACAGTCAAGTCTGGAGGAGGAAGAAAAACCAGTCATGTGAAGAGGTGGTGGAAGAGCCTTCCAGGCAGATGGAACCACAAATGCAAAGGCCCTGAATCTTTGAGAAACATCCAGGAGGTCCACAGGGCTGGAATCTAGTGATCCAGGGTCTAGGTGTCCAAGATGAGGCTGGAGTGAGAAGCAAGGCCAGTTCATGTACAATAAATCCTACTTCTCAGCCTTCAAGAATTCATCACAGTGATTCAAGGAAGTTCTGTGACCTAGGAAGAACTTAATAAAGTTCAACTCTTGCTGATGCTATGACACTTCATGACCCTGTGAGGTGGGTTGGAAGCCACTTGTAGTTTCTTGAAGCCAACAGAGACTCTTGACAGCCAGCTCCACTGAGATACCTGAGTGGTGAGGCATGGGCCCAGCACTGGGGACGCACGATGCCACTGCTGGTTCCACAGGTACCTTCTTTTCTACAAAGCTCCACTTGGGGAAGCAGTCAGAGTGTTTGCTTTCTTAACCCCTTATTGTGGCTCTAGGAAAATAAGCAGTCTCAGACCCTCGGCCTTCTCCTCCAGCCTCTGATAAAAAGGCCTCCAGATCCCACATTTGCAGAAAGAGCCTGCCGGGGGCACGAGGCAGCCTCCACCACCACGGCCACCATCCACGTTCTGCCTTCCCATGTCTGAGGGCTGCACCCTCCACACAGGCTAGATCTCTAGATGTCACACCCTGTATCCGCCAGCCTGACACCAATAAAGGCTTGGGCTATCTTTGTGCCCTGGACCAAATTTAGAGTCACTGAGACAACCCAAGTCTGTCTTGTTTCTACTAAAATTTATCTTGTTTCAAAAGACACCCTCTTCTTCCAGTTCAGCATGCCCATTAAGAGAATGGAATCTGCTTCCCTGGTGGTCCAGTGGTTAAGACTATGCGCTTCCACTGCAGGGGGCTTGAGTTCGATCCCTGGTTGGGGAACTAAGATCCCACATGCTGCACGGCACAGCCAAAAAGAAAAAAAAAAGGAATCTTTTGACAGCCACCTATGGACTGGGAGAAAATATTTGCAAATGATGGGACCAATAAGGGCTTAATTTCCAAAATATATAAACAGCTCATACAATTCAATAACACACACACACACAAACCAACAAACAACCCAATCAAAAAATGGGCAGAATACCTAAATAGACATTTCTCCAAAGAAGACATACATCCAATAGACACATGAAAAGATAATCATCATCACTAATTATTAGAGAAATACAAATCGAAACTACAATGCAGTACCACCTCACACTGGTCAGAATGGCCATCATTAAAAAGTCTACAAATAATAAATGCTGGAGAGGGTGTGGAGAAAAGGGAACCCTCCTGCACTGTTGGTGGGAATGTAAATTGGTGCAGCCACTGTGGAGAACAGTATGGAGGTTCCTCAAAAACTAAAAATAGAACTACCATATGACCCAGCAATTCTCTTCTTAGGCATATATCCAGACAAAACTATAATCTGAAAAGATACATGCACCCCTATATTCACAGCAGCACTATTTACAATAGCCAAGACATGGAAACAACCTAAATGTCTATCAACAGATGAACGGATCCAGAAGATGAGGTATATATATAAAAAAGAACAAAATAATGCCATTACGGCAACATGGATGGACCTAAACATTATCATACTAAGCGAAGTAAGTCAGAAAGAGAAAGACAAATACCATATCACTTATACGTTGACTCTAAAATATGACACAAATGAACTTATCTATGACACAGACTCACAGACATAGAGAATAGATTTGTGGTTGCCACGGGGGCGTGGGGGAGGGAAGGATTGGGCGTTTGGGATTAGCAGATGTAGACTATTATATATAGGATGGATAAACAGCAAGGTCCTACTGTATAGCACAGGGAACTATATTCAACGTCTGTGATAAAGTATAATGGAAAAGAATATAAAAAGAATATATATAACTGAATCACTTTGCTGTACAGCAGAAATTACCACAACATTGTAAATCAATTATACTTCAATAAAATTTTTAGAAAGAGAGACAGAATGGCATCTTCTGACCTGACAGTCCTTCCTGCCCTCAAACCCTTCCCCAGCCCCTCAGGGCCCATGGGAGGGTCTTACGCTTGGCTCTGCTGTCCAGCCTCCGCCCCTCACCCACACAGGCTGGCCCTGCCCATCCTCACAGCCTCCTGGGCCCTCTGGTGCAAACACCCTCCCCCTGGAGTCCCTCCCCGAAGCCGCTCTCTCCGGGGTTGCCCCATCCCGCCAAGTATAAAAGCTATTTTCTTCTCGGTCCAGCTGTGAAAGCCCCCTTGCCCGCCTCTGAGCCCACACACATCAGCCTGCCGGGCTCTCCCTGTCCCCGTCCCGGGGGTCCCCGTCCCTGGTTCATCTGCCCTCTGGACGGTGACCACTTTGAGGACACAGACTGAACAACGTGGGGTGGAAACGGGAGGCCTCAGCAGTCTGCTCGTTCAGCCCCTCGTGTCCCGGGGGCCCAGAGAGGGGAGGCCTGGCCCCTCATCCCAAGGGCTCCTGGTCCCCAGGACAGTGGCTCAGCGTCCAGCAGCGCAGCCCCTGGGCTGGGGCGTCCTGCTGGTCTGGGAGTGGCTTCCACGTCACCGAGGGTTTCCAACCCAAGCCACCCATGTTCTCACTTTACTGTGGGACTCGCCTCCGTTCACGGCTCGGCCCCCGAGGTGGAGGACAGGCTCCCTCGGGGCCCTGGAGGCGGATGGGCTGGGCCCGTCTGGCTGGTCCTGCCGGTAACAAGGCCGAGGGGCCCCTCAGACCTAAGGAAACACCCGGGTCTCCGCGGCCCGTGCGGGTCCCGAGTGAGCTGCAGAATCCATCACCCCCCG
The DNA here is from genome assembly GCF_011762595.2 of Tursiops truncatus. Lineage (NCBI taxonomy): Eukaryota > Metazoa > Chordata > Mammalia > Artiodactyla > Delphinidae > Tursiops > Tursiops truncatus. The sequence continues at coordinate 152,098,500 of NC_047034.1, forward strand.
GTTCTGCCCCTTCAGGGCTTCCTCCCGCCCAGGAATCTCAGCGCTGCCCAGAGCAGGCCCCCCGCTTCACTTCTGGGGGTATTTTTAGTCAGTTCTCATTACTGACTTTTTCAAGAGCTGTTTCCATAAATGGCTCTGTGCTTATAATTACTGGTCCAGGCCTCGGCCGGCTTCAGAGCCCAAATTAAAAGGGAACAACCTGCCCACTGCACCACATCAAGCCCGCCAAGGCCAAACATAGATCCAAGGAGATGTGAGCAAGAAGGATGCGGTTCCTCCAGTTCAAACCCAGGAAAGACCTGAACTGTGGGGCTTTCCAGAAAGACGTGGTCACGGTGACACATCCCCTCTCTCCCGTGGGGAATGGGTGCCCGTGAGGAGTGGCGGGTGTCCTCCCGCCCTGTGCCTCAGCCCTGGAGGAGCCCCATCAGTGGGCAGGGAGGGTGGGGGACACATTCTTCTGTGGGAGCTGGAAAGGCCTTCGTGGCAACCCTGCCTAGATGGGAAACTGAGGCCCAGAGGGGCACAGACTTGCTGGGGTCACGTGTCAAGTTAGGGGCCCTTCACGTGGACTTGCAGACTTGGAGCCCATATAAAATGAGTGGCCCTGGACTTTCTGGGTGGCGATACTGGTATGGGGGAATCACCTCTCCACAAGATTCTTCCATCAACAGGTGCCTGAGAGGTGGCCTGCTGAGGCCACTGTTCTCCAGGCAGGGCCCTGCAGGGACTCGGGTCCCAGGGGAGGGACAGGGTGATCTGCAAAGACGGGGAGGCTGGAGGGACCTCCCTGGCGGCCCAGTGGTTAAGACTCTGTGCTTCCAATGCAGAGGGCGTCGGTTCCATCCCTGGTCAGGGAACTAAGATCCCACATGCCGTGTGGCATGGCCAAATTATAAAAAAAAAAGCAATAATAAAAAAAAAAGATGGGAGGCTGGCCCTGCTTATGTGCCACCCGTCCAGGCCCAGAGTCAGATTTGGTCGCCGTTCTGAGGTTGTTCATAGTTTCTTAGTAGGGCCGGGGGGTGGGTAGGAGAAAAAGGGACTAGACGTGCCCCCGAATCAGACAGGCAGAAAGCAACTCCATTCCTAAGAGAAATACAGATGATCGAGGTGGAGGGCGCTCATGGAGGTGCCTTGGGGAGGAGTGGTCAGAGAACACTTTTCTAGGAAACATAGTTGAGAGTGGTGGAAGAATTCTGACAAGCAGAAATGGAGTAAAGTATCCGAGGCAAAGCACGGAGGTGGGAAATAATGTGTCAGCTCCCATTTTTTGATCACTGAACTGTATGCCAGGCACCACCCTGGGCATGTTACACAGGCCATTTTTGTTAATGTTTACCTAACTGTGTTAGTTATCTATTGCTGTGTAACAAATTACCCCAAATATAGCAGCTGAAAACAACCAACACTTATTATTTCACATGGTTTCTGAGGGTCAGGAATCCAGGTGCTTAGCTGGGTGGCTCTGTCTCAGGGTCTCTCATGAGGTGACAGTCAAGCTGTCAGGTGGGGCTGTGGTCTCTGGAGACTTGACTGGGATGAACAGACCCACTTCTAAGCTCACACTTGTGGCTGAGGGTAGATGACTCCTCATGTGGACCTCTCACGACATGACCTTTCCTCAGAATGAGTCATCTTGGGGGTGGCAGGTAGAGCCCAAGACGGAAGCTGCAATGTTTTTATAACCTAATCTTGGAAGTGACACAGCATCCCTATTGTCACATCCTATTGGTCACATAGACCAGCGCTGGCCCAGTGTGGGAGGACATAAGGGTGTGAAAACCAGGAGGCAGGGATCATTGAGAACTATACTGGAGGCTGGCAACCACAGCAACCCTGTGAAAGAGGCATTCTTCACCCCATTTTATAGCTGAGAACACCGAAGATCAAGGAAGTTAACTGATTTGCACAAGACCACACCCAGAAGCCCCCAAGGTGGGATGAGAGTCTAGGTGTGTCTGTCTCCAAAGTCTACATTCTTTCTCCCCATCCACAGCCTCATCAGGTTGGGGACATGTCAAGGGAACACCGCAGGGTCCTGCTGGACTAGAATGTCAAACGCCGAGTGCCAGGCTGGCAAGAAGGAACACGCAGAAGGAGCCCAATCAGGAGAAGCCATGAGTGGATTTTCACTTGAGGAACTGGAGTTCCAAGAACAGGCTGAGAGCTTTTTCACCTCCATGCCTCCCCTCTGCCTGGACACCTTCTCCTTTCACCCGCTTCTGACTAAGTTCTACCCTTCTTTCAAGGTCCAGCACAATGCCACCTCCTTCAAAGCCTTCTCTGTCCCCCAGCCAGGAGGCCATTCATTCCTCCCCCTCTTCTGGCCTTGTTCATCCCCCACAAATGAGAGCGGGACCTGGTCTGTCTTCTGCAGCACTGAACCTTCATGCTCGTATCTGCGTGGGGGAATGGCCATTTCTCCCACTTTGCAATCATTTACATTGAGTTGTGTGTGGGCCTATCTTTCCCACTGTAATGAGCGGATCTTAGGCTGGGGCTCGTGCTTTGGAGTGGGCACCAAGATAACCAGGGAGGGCAACAGCACACAATAGGTTCCCAGGAGTGTTTGTGAAGCAATGACCTCAGACTGAAGGATCCAACCTTCTCCATACCTGGGTCTTGCAGCCTTTGGCTTCCCCAGAACCCTTCCTGTATTCAGAGCCCTAGACTGTTCTGAAGGAACGCCTGCGGCTCAGGGGGCAGAGCCAGCAGTTAAAGGAAATAACTGGGTTTTACTTCTGGTCTTGTCACTGACCAGCTGGACTTGGGCTAAAAACAAACAAACAATCAAACCAGGCTAACATTTACTGAGCATTTACCAGGCACTGTTTCAGCCCTTTACATAGAGTAAGTCATTTAATGCTCATAGCCATCCTAGGAGGCAGGAACTATTATCGCTCCCATTTTACAGATGAGGAACCTGAGGCACACAGCAGTAAATAACTTACACAAAAGTCATATAAATATATCTTAGGTCAGACTTCCTGGGCAACAGGCTGAGTGGGTAGGTTTAGTGGAGAGTGTTCTTCCAGGGAACAAGCAGGAGTGGGCACAGTTGAACAGCTGATGCAATCACAAAAGGGCCAGCCCAGCCCATCTGCACAGGGAGCTCTGGCCTGATGGCCCTTCACAGTTGTCCCTCCTTGAGGCAAGGGGGCTGGGCATTTATACCCCAATAAGCCAGGATGTGGGGTGCCCTCAAGGAGGGTGCCCAACCTTGAGCAAGAAGCTGGTGGACTGATGTCGAGAGAAGGACCCAGCCGTCAGCAGCCCACCCTCCAAGCAGCTGGTGCAACAAGTGACGCAGTCCCAAAGAGAATATCTGGGGAGCACCGCAGCATCCACTAAAAATGAGTGGCAGAATGGGGATCTGATCCTGGAACCGTGTTCTTACCACTCGGCTCCAGGTCCCCAAGTAAATGATGGGGGCGGGAGGGTAGACAAACACAGCAGGCTCTTCCGCATAATTCTGGCTACTGTTTACTGAGCAGTGCCAGGCACTTGCTAAGTTTTTCAATGCCTTAACCTGTATAACCATTGCACTATGGTACAGGTATTATTATCCTGATTTTAAAGATGAGGAAACTGAGATGCTGAGACTTCAAGTAACCTGTACAAAATCTCACAGATCTCAAGTAGCAGACCCTGAATTAAAACCTGGTCTTCCCCACTGTGCTCTCCCACCTCCAAGGCCAACCTTCCTCACTGCTGTGACCCAGTTTTCATATCTGCTCCTTTGGATCTGGGCACCCAGGACCTTGGGCCAGTCACTTATACTCTTTGAGACTAGACTTCTCCTCTGTCACCTAGGGGCAATAGTAGTCATTTATCTCAGAAGGGTGAGAAAAGACTGTGAAGATGGGGGCGGGGAGGAGTAGCCAGGCATCAGGGATTCACAGGGCACACCATTCTGGTGGCCAAACAGAGTTTTGGAGAAAAGAGACCCACCTTCAACTCTTGGACAGAGAAATACCTTTGGAAACCATCAACAAAATGAAAAGGTAACCTACTGAATGGGAGAAAATATTTGCAAACCACATTTCTGATAAGGGGTTAATATCCAAAATATATAAAGAACACACACAACTCAATAGCAAAAAAACAAACAATCCAATTTTTTAAACGAGCAGAGGAACTGAATAGACATTTTTCCGAAGAAGACATACAAATGTCCAACAGGTACGTGAAAAGGTGCTCAACATCACTAATCATCAGGGAAATGCAAACCAAAACCACAATGAGCTATCACCTCACACTTGTTAGAATGGCTATTATCAAAAAGACAAGCGGGGCTTCCCTGGTGGCTCAGTGGTTAAGAGTCCGCCTGCCGATGCTGGGGACGCGGGTTCGTGCCCCGGTCCGGGAAGATCCCACATGCCGCGGAGCGGCTGGGCCCGTGAGCCATGGCCGCTGGGCCTGCGCGTCCGGAGCCTGTGCTCCGCGACGGGAGAGGCCACAACAGTGGCCTCTGTTTTTTTTGCGCGTACCGCAAAAAAAAAAAAAAAAAGACAAGTGATAACAAGTATTTGTGAGAATGTGGGAAAACGGGAACTCTTGTGCACTGTTAGTGGAAATGTAAATTGGTGCAGCCACTATGGAAAATAATATGGAGGTTCCTCAAAAAATTAAAAATAGAACCACCATATGATCCGGCAATCCCACTTCTGGATATATATCCAAAGGAAATAAAAACAGGATATCAAAGAGAAAAAAGTGTAAGTATGGTAGTGGTCACTTTGCAATATGTACAAGTATTGAATCATTATGTTGCACACATATAATTGACATTATATGTCAATTGTATGTTAATTTAAAAAAAGATATCTGCACTCCCATGTTCACTGCAGCATTATTCACAACAGCTGAGACGTGGAAATAACTTCAGTGTCCATCTACAGATGAATAGATAAAGAAGATAAGGCGCGTGCGCGCGCGTGCACACACACACACACACACACACACACACACACAAGGGAATGCTATTCAACTATGAGAAAGAAGGAAATCCTTCCATTTACGACAACGTGGATGAAACTTGCAGGTATTACGCTAAGTGAAGTAAGCCAGAGAAAGACAAATACTTCATGATATCACTTATATGTGGATTTTAAAAAGTTAAAAAGTCAGAAGAGTAGAAAAGTGGTTGCCAGGAGCTGGGGGTGGGGGAAATAGGGAGAGGTTGGTAACAGGGTGCAAACTTTCAGCCGTAAGTGGAATAAGGTCTGAGGAGCTAATGTAAAACGTGGCAACTATAGTTGATAACATTATTATATAATTTTGAAATTTGCTGAAAGAGTAGAAATTAAATGTTCTCACACACAAAAAAGAATACATATGTGAAGTGATGAATGTGTTAATTAACTAGATGGGGGGAATGTTATATGTATATGCATAGTAAATCATCCTGATGTACCCTTTAAATAACTTACAATTTTATGTCAATTATACTTCAATAAAGTTGAAATAAAAATAAATGAATAAAAGGTAGATAGATAAAAAGAAAAATAATGTGGTCACTTAATAGTCACTTTCAAGACGGATAAAGGATTTATTGTTAAGTGAAAGACAAAATGGCAAAACAGTGGGCATTTAGATTCCACTTTGTAAAAAAGAATAACACAAATTGATAAAATATCAGGGCTGGTTGCTGGGGAAGGGCTAAGCTAAAGGACTAAACATTGGTTCTCCCTGAGGTAGACAGAGGATTACTAGGAGCTTCCATATTATATGTTTCTAGACATATGGTCTGAATTTTCTATCATGAAATTCTATAATGAATCTATACGGTATGAATTTTCTACAATGAATATGCATCAGTTCTATAAATCCCAAAACAAAGATAATCACGTTCCTAGTTTACAACACATGCTCACATTTAATACAGTCCAATTCAGCAGCACGTACTGCACCTAATGATGGGCCCTGGGCCAGGGGGAGAGGCAGCTTCTGTGTAGGACAAGAGGAAAGGATGTGCAGGCAGGGAGACAACCTGCTGTGTACCTTGGGAAAACCACCAAACTACCCTGAACCTCACTGTCCTCTTTTTATTTTTATTTTTATTTTTTTTTGTGGTACGCGGGCCTCTCACTGCTGTGGCCTCTCCCGTTGCGGAGCACAGGCTCCGGACGCGCAGGCCCAGCGGCCATGGCTCACGGACCCAGCAGCTCTGCGGCATGTGGGATCTTCCCGGACCGGGGCATGAACCCGCGTCCCCTGCATTGGCAGGCGGACTCTCAATCACTGTGCCACCAGGGAAGCCCCCTCACTGTCCTCTTTTTAAAGAAAGATGTGACAGTAAATGTGAGATGAAATGAAAGGACAGACATGGAGGTTCTGGGCATGTGGTCATCACTGGGTGTCATCTCACACAATCCCTGAACAGCCCCTAGGGTGGGTACCATGAGTATCTCCATTTTACAGAGGAGAAGACTGAGGTTCCTAGAGGTGGACTGAAAATCCAGATCACACTGAGAGTAGTGGGTGGAGTCAAGATGCAAATTCTGTTGAGTCCCAGGCCAGAACCTCCAGCCCAGAACCCCCAGCCCAGTCCTGCCTGCCCTCCCACTGTCCATCCGCTCCCGGTTTCCAGAGAGAGGCGTCACTGTCAAGACCACGTGAAAATCACCTTGTGGCTGATGTACAGTTATCTGTCTCTCTCTCTCACTGGAAGGTCAGCTCCACAAGGGGAGACTTAGTTTCATTCCCTGTTATATTCCAGGAACTAGAAGGGAGCCTGGCACAGAGCAGGTACTACATGACAATTTGTGGAGTGAATTCAGGAAAATATGCAAGAATTGCCTATTAAAGGACCAAAGAAAGTGACCCTGGGGCTCACGGAGGGGAAGGTCAGGGGGCTGAGCAGGACCCGGGCCAGGTCCCTCGCTTGCACTGAGCCCTGCGTCTCCCGAATCCAACAGCCTCAGCTCATCCCCACCCCTGTCCTCAGCCACCCAGGACCACGGGAGTGAATTAGTCCAGTCCAGGGAAGGGTCAGGACCAAAGTGAAGACGGCCCATCCAGTTCTGGCTACACTTCTGCCTGCAGTGCTGTTTGTGCCTCAGTTTCTCACTCTAGAGCATGGGCACCTGGTGCTCCAAGGAGAGGAGGCAGAGAAGGGCTCAGCAGGAACATGCAGAGGTGGTCTCTGCTGCCTCATTCCTCCCTCAGGGCTGGCTGGGCCGGCTGAGGCCCTCGGGGGTCCAGCCAGTCACACCGAGCTGGGCGGAGGGATGGGTGGTGGTGTGAGAAGCTGCCTCCGAGGAGCCACAGGGCCGGAGCTGGGAGGCACCTCGTTTTTCTGACACCATCGCTGTGGACTGGACAGGAAAGCAGAGGCCCAGAGAAGGGAAGGGATGTGGCTCGGGACGTGCAGGAGTCCACGGCAGGCCCAGGAGGGACAAGAACCTGGGCGCTGCCTCCCAGATCAGGGCCTCCTCCCCTGAGCTCAGGCGGCACCAGGGACAGGCTCCGTCTGCTCCTCGAGGGCACTGGCCCCGTCACTGTGTCCTGGCCAAGGGGAGCCAAGAGTCCACAGGCGGAGATCGACAGGCAGGGCCCAGCTCTGACCGCAGCCCTGGCCCCCAAGACAGGCCCTGTCAGTCACGACACGGCTCCTAAAGCATCTGCTCAAAAGCAGAGGCCTGACCCCTGGACGGCAGGCCCAGGCCTCTGGGTCCTACAGGTGCCACTGACGGTCAGGGGCCCGGCAAGCACCAGGCCCGGCTGGCTTCTCAGGAGCTGATGAGGCCAATAGGAGAGGTGGAGCTGGAGCCAACAGGTGTGGGAGCCTCGGCATGGGCGCTGATGCCACAGCGACTGCTGTTAGACTCCATGGTGGTTCAGGGGCCGCTGACCTTCAGGGGCCTGGAGCCGGGGCCTCCAAAGGAGGAAACAATCCTGGTAGGTTCCACCCCCCACATCAGCCTAGGTAATTACCAGTTAAAACTACTCGAACTGAAGGAGTTTTACTAGTGCGATTAGTACAGGAGAATAAAGAAGGCCCTCAGACAGCTGGCTGGACTGCCCACAGGCCAGGCTTCCACTGAACAAAGATCTGCTTGTTAATCCACAGCATCAGAGGCCTTAGATCTTCATGAAACACCCAGAGGTGGTGTGGGAAGAAACTGGGATTTGGAATCCACAGCCTGGATGATGCCATGGACGTGCTGTGTGACCCTGGGTTAGTTATTTAACCTCTCTGAGCCCATGAAATGAGGCTGGTAAAACAGCTTCCCAAGTTGCTGCATGGGTGAAATGAGTATTTATAGGACTATGGAACTTCAAATGCTAGTTTTTATTCAAAAACAGATAGAAACACCTTTGGCTGACTTCAAAAATCTGTTTCTGGGTTTCACATGTCTATAAGACATGTGGGGACATTTCCATCACATCCACACCAAGGCTGAGCAGCAGCTGGGAGGGTCTGGTATCAGCACTGACCAGGGCCAGGTTCACCCTAAAAAGGGGGCTGACTTTCTGCCCCTCCCCCTCTATCAACCTATCACACAACAACTCTGAGGAGCCCCATTTTACAAGCAGAGATCTGAGGCTCAGAGAGAGCAAGGGACTTCCCTAAGATCACAGAGCAGAAGCTGGAGGGCAACCAGCTCCTCCTGAGCTCAGGGTGCTGCTCGACTCACAGCAGCAGCTCCCACCAGGGCTGTGCACCCCTTGCCCCAGGGGATGCTGGGGGAAGAGGGACATGGGCTAGGCGGTGACTCACTCAGATGGACGGCTCCCCTGGAGGCATTCTCAGGGTGACTGCATCCACAGCTCTTCTTGGTCCTGAGCCCGGGGTCAGCTTGCCCCCAGCACGGAGCTCCAGCCTCAGTTCCACATGTGGTCGCCTCTGTCCCAAGTCCCCACCCCTGCCCTCTAACCAGGAAGGTGGCATCTAGAACCCGCCAGCCCAAGTCCTGTGCCTGGCACTGGGCTCTCCGCAGAGGTTAACGGCTGCCTCCTGCTGCTCGCTCCCCCACCTGAGCCCATCACGAGCTCTGGTTTGGGGGGGACGGGCCTCCTTGAGGCAAATGGCTGAAGACCCACAAAACTTACTGTCACTCTGACCCCTGGGTTCCTCTGCCGAAATCCCTCTGAAAGCTCTCTCCACCTTGAAAGCCTGCCCTCCTGACACAGAAACGTCACCTCCTTGAGCACTGGATGGAGGGCCAAACAACCTGGGCCTGTCCTGGCTTGGCCACATAGAGGCCACATTGTCCTGAGCAAGACACTGCCTCTCTGAACCTCACTGTCCTCATCTGGGAGATGGGGATGAATATCATGTCGCTAACAGGGTTGTTGGGAGGGTTAAGAGCGGTGCTGTAGGTGAAGGGAGGCTGGTGACCATGGCAAGGGTCCTCTCCCTGCTCTGGGTCCCACAGCTCTCCCCACCTGGGGCTGAGCTGTAGTCCTTGGGTCCCCAGGTCCAGCCTAGTGTCTGCCTCAGCTCAGACTCCTGCCCCTCACTGGCCACAGACAGGAGGCAAAGCAGGTGGGGGACATATGTTCATGAATGTAGATTAAAGAGAGTTTAGTAATGGAAAACGTTATCTTTGAGAACTTTAAGGGTAAATGGCTCCACGATTTGGAGTATAATTTCTGCAGAGAGGAAAAGCTGGGCTTTACGTGGGAGAACAAAGAGGGTCCAAGCTGCCCATCAGGTCATTCAATGGCCTGGACACTCATTCCATGACAAGCCAAGTCCCGGGTGTGAGCCCAGGGTGACAAGACCACAGTCCCTGCCCCGCTGAGCTCAGAGTCTACTCCTTCTCCACCGTCCCACCCCGCAGCGGCACCCCACCCCCACGTGGCCCAGGGAAGAGGCTGCTGTGGACTCAGAACAGCTGGGTCCTCATCTCTACTCTGGTGCTTTGATGATGTGACCAGGGTTTTCCACGCTGAACTTTGTCCCTCTCTTCAGTACCGCCCCTATCAACGTGACAGCATCACAGCCTCTGTTTACTCATCTGCCTCCCTTCCCAGGACCAGACTGTCTTCCTGGCACTGCCCGCGTCCACCCAACACTACGTGAATCTTACCATCGGGTGTGTTTGGCCGCGGGTGAATGTACGCCTCTGGGACTCACATCCCTCATCTGTCCCTGCTGGATCAGCAGCTCACCACCCCCCACCCCCCTGAGACTTCGCTGCCCTGACCCGGGCGGTTTACCCTCCCGCGGTACCTTGTCCACGACAAGGTGATTCCCCGTTCCCAGCAGGGCGCTCGCCCTGCCCGAGGTGGCGCACACGCCCCTGCAGCCCGCGCCCAGCCTCCGAGGGGCCCCTCGGCCAGCCGTCCCCCACGTGCCTTCTCGCGGGGTCGCCGCCGCCCACCCCAGGCCCGCTCTCACCCATGTTGACGAAGCTCATGACCAGGTCGGCGCGGCCCAGGCGCCGCTCGGGGGTCCCGCCGTCCTCGTCGTCGTCGCCGGCCATGGCGCGATACAGGTCCAGCATGAAGAGCGGCGCGGACGCGGGCAGCCGGGCGGCGGCGGGCGGCGCGCGGGGCCGGGGCCGCCCGGGCAGCCGGAGCACCGTCAGGATCTCGCGCTGCAGGTCGCGGCGCTCGCGCGGGCCCAGGCGCCGTTGCGGGCAGCCGGGCGAGGGGCGCGGGCCAGAGGCGCCGCCGGCGCTCAGCGCGCACAGCGCCAGGCCCAGCAGCCAGAGAGGCCCAGGGCGCGCGGCCATGGCGGGACCTGGGCGGCCTCACCGCGCGCGCATCCGCTCCCGGCCGGGCCCGGGGCTGGGGCCGCCCCGACGGCGAGCGGCGGGCCGGGCTTGGGGCCGGCGGGACGGGGCGGGCGTCGCCCGCGAACGCAGCGCGGTCCCTAGAGCGCCCGGCCCGCGGCGCCTGTCGTGGCTCCGGGTAGTCGGATGGGGCCGCACCTCCTCGGGCAAGGGCTCCTCCGGGGACCGGGGATCGTCGGCTAGTCTGTGCCGCCGCGCCAGACAGTCCGGCTGCTGCCGAGACAGCTCAGCTCAGAGGCGGAGAGCGAGCTCCCGCCGGGCTTCGGGAGGCGCGGACCCTCAGTCTGTGCCGCGCGCCCCGGGCCGAGGTGGCCTCTCTCAGTCCAACTTGCAGCCGTCGGATCCCGCCCCCTCCGGACCCGACCAATGGGGGCACAGCGGCGGGACCAAGGCCGCGGAACAGACGCCCCAGGAAGGGGCTCCGGATGCCAGGTGTTGGCGACCTGAGATGCGACCCGCTGGTAGGTGGGTAGGTGGTCGGCGAGGAATCCCTAGCCCAGCCGTCGGGGGCCTCGAGGTCGTCCTGGGCTCCCCTCCCGCCGCTGGCCGCGCTGTCGGGCGGGCGCGGGGACTCGGCCTGGGGACCCAGGGTAGCGGAGCGGTTCGGGGAGATCGGACCCTGCCCTCCCGCGGGGCGTGTCCTTGGTCACCCTGCCCAGGTGGCATCCCAACTCTCGGTCCGGCCTGAGGAGTGACCCCGCAGCCCCTCCTGGTGCACGAGTGTCGCTCCAGGACCGGAAATGCCTCAGTCGGGTCTAGAGGTAGAGGGGCCCCGCGGGTGACAGGCAGGCCCGAGAGTGGGGCGCATCCCTCTGCCAGCAGCCGGGCCCGGGTTCCCAGCCACCGCAGCTCCACGCCGGCCTCTTGGTGCCTTCTCCGCAGTCCCCTTGCGTGCGCCTTTGGGAGCTCTTTCCCGGACACCTGACGCCGCCTCCGTCACTGCTCCTGGCGCGCCCACCCGCCTGGTTTCCGCGCGCTCCCGGCTGGCGTCTCCGGCGGGCCGCCCCGGCAGCTCCAGCAGCCGCAATGCCACCACTAGGTCTGGCTGGGCGCCCTTCGGACCCCGGTGCGCGCGGGATACGCGCACCCGCTTCCCGCCTCCCGCCGGTCAAGGAGCTCTGGTGCCCTTCCTGAGCCTTTGCGCATCTGAATTGTCACGGCCCTCAGCGGCTTGCGAGAGAAGGCTCCTCACGGAAACTCCTCCATTGACTAGACCCGTTCTGCACACCCTGCTCTTCCCTAGGCGCCTTCTCACCGCATTTATTCGTTTATGGTTAAGGCGCCGCGCTGAGAGGAAGAGACACTTAGACTGAGCTCTGAAGGCCGGAAGGAATTGGTTGGGTTGAAGGAAAGGTCAGTGGGAGGAGAATGTTCCAGGCAGAGGAAATAGCTTGTGCGAAGGCCGAGACTCCAAGGAGCATAACAGTGGCAGGTGACAGTGAGCACCGTCCATGTGCCAGCCGTGTTCTGTACCATTTCTTCGTGCTCACACGTTGTCATTGGGTGGATACCTAACCGCCCCTCCCCCACCTCACTTAACAGACGAGGTGACTGAGGCACACAAGGGTTAAGGGACTTCCCTCAGGTCACACAACACTGGAGCTGGGCTGCAGCAGGTGGGCACATGCAGGTGAGCTGTTCAGTGGAGGCTGGAGAGCCTGGGGGGCAAATGGCCAGGTGAGGGGCTCTGGACAGCAGATGGTTACGGCGTCCCAACGTGGGTTCAAGATTAAACTTCAAAATAAAGGTACGATGTCCAGTAAAATTCACATTTCCCCAAGATCACTTCAAACTTAAAAAATATCAAATCTTAAATCCAATCATTTGATGGTGACTTAAGTCCATGCCTAGTCTTCCTTCTACTCAACAGGTAAAACTCCACCAGGCTGCTGAAGCTGGATGAGAATGCCACAGATGAGCCAGTGAAAGTTCTCAAGACAAGACCAGAGCCTGGATGCAGAGGGGACTATGGATTGGAGGGAGGGAGATTGGAGTCAGGGCCCACAGCTGGAGACAGGTACAGTAATGGGAGGGGTCGGGGGATGTTGACAATGATCCTCTAATGGAGAATCATTAGAGGAATGGAGGGCAGAGGAGAAGGCTCTTAGGAGGGCAAGTCCACAGCGCTTGGTGACTGCATGCAGAGGCAGGGGGCAGAGTCAAGGGGGTGTTCCCTTGTCAGAGCTGGTCAGGGTCTCTGAATTTCCTGCCCCCTTCACTATCCCTGGGCATCCTTCTGCATTCCCTGAGCCCATACATCACTGGAGGTCTCAGATCTAGCCTGTAATTCTCCAGTTGTGTATCGTAAACTGCTGGCCTCCCAGCAAGACTGCAAGCAGCCCAGTGCTGGTCTGATTCATAGAAGTCATTTATCTCAATTTAGGATGAGTGAAGATGGCTGTGCCCTTTAAACAATGGCTTCACATTCCCATAAACCAGTGGTGCTGCTCCGTGCTGTGGCCTGAGCCAGAGATGAAGCTGACCAGCTCCCTGCCCTCTAGTGGCTCCCAAGGGTCACCCCAGGGGTGACAGGTGAACATGCAGTCTTTTTGAAGGCAAAACAGAGGTTGTGCTCTGACAGAGGGGCCGGCAAATTGCCTGGATGGGCAGAGGAAGTGGGGACAGGCGATCTGTGAGTGGAATCCTGGAACTCCTCAACTGGATGGGAACTGACATGGGGAGGGTGTCTTGGGAGAAAGTTCTGTCAAACAAGGGCTTCCCCAGCCACCTGGCAACTCTGTGACCTTGGGCAAGTTACTGAACCTCTCTCAGGCTGTCTCTCATCTGTCAGTAAGGCTCACGATTGTAGGACTGTGATGGGAATTACATGAGAATGTACACAGAGCACTTAGCACAGTGACTGGCACACAGGAAGCACTCAATACATGTTAGCTATGGTTATTCAAAGCCCCAGAACCTGCCCTCCTCTATCCTAGCAGACACCAAGTTTGCATTACTAATTTAGCACTTGTATCACAGAACTGCAGTTTTAACCCCTTTCCTGCCATCCCTATATTTCCCACATGGTCTTGCACACAGGTGTTCACTGAATGGAAATACACTTCCTGCAGATTGCACCACTAGCTGAGCTTTGTTGCAAAGACTGAGGGAAAGCCTGAATGACTTGGTAAGAAAAACAAGTGACCACGGTCCAGACTTTGAGAAGATGGAGGTCAAGCTCCTTTCAGCATGCTTCTGCAGCCAGAAGGCCGAGAGGGGGAAGCAGATTTGGGTGGAAACGCCACCCTACAAAGTTCTGGCAGCCTGAAGTTACCAATTCCATGGAGAATACAGTAAGCACTTCCTTCAGAATCCATCAGGCTGCACATTCCTTCTGATCTGGGTATTTGGCTTCCAACAGCTTTGGCAAACGTGTGTCCATCTCACCAAACTCCCTATCACAAGGGGAGTACGGCCTAATGATGAAGAACACAGGTGGCTGACGTTCAACCCCTCTTATCTCTCAAGTTCCCTAGTTATTTCTTAGTCTAATTCCTGTCATCAGAATTAGTTAATATTTGGCCATTCTAAATATTATAAAGCCAACCAGGGACTGGAGGGAAGAGAACTGCCTGACTTGGACAGGGAGCCGAGGACTAGATTCAAGGTCCTCTTCTGCCATTTATTCATTATGTGATCTCAGGCAGATGACCTTCTCACCCACTTTCCCATTTGTTTCTCCTTCTGTAAAACAAAGGAGGTAAGATTTGATGACCAATTTTGTTTCTACCTCTGAAATTCTACCACTTAACCAGAAATATCAGCATACTGTGAGAATCTGGCCCCATTCTCTCAAAACCCGGGATCTGTGATTTCTAAAACAAAAATCTTCTTACATACTGGTTATTTGTTTAATCACGTAAGTGGGCCAGACAGCCCTACAGATTTCCATAACAACAGTCTGATCCTTTGTTCCCTTGTTAAATAAAATTAATGAGGATAAAATATATAAGAAGAAATCTATTAATGAGCTCCATAATTTATCCATCAAGATATCTGGATCTGAATAATGCACCGAAGTACCTAAAAGAGTCATGTTACACATAAGGTAATGGTTCAGAAGTAAAGCAGGAAATACAAAATATTTGTTACTGCAAGCAATTTTAATACAAAAGTGTGTCTTGTTTTTAAACAGTTCATTGGTAGAGCTTCAGTTTCTGCCTCAATTAAAATCAATTGAGATAATCACACAGCAACGTGGTCGGAGCTGAAGAGGAACAGCAGCTAAAAACCAGGAGCCCCAGACAGCCCCTCTTCATGATCACTTGGTCAGCTAACTTTATTACGCACAAAAGAAAAGACGGAAGAAGCAAACGGGACTTCTTAACAAGTGTGCTGGTGAACTCCTTTAAAGGACGAGCGAGTGTTTTATGTCCACGTTTTCAGAATAGGCTTGTGGAATTCATTCCTCAGTTTGTGGGAAGTTGATCGACCATTTTAAATAAATAGCAAAAAATGCAGATAAACAAATCTGTAATTCATGATGCCACCAAGGAGTCTCCCCTTGCCGACGGCCTGGGTCCCGGTGAGCACAGGAGTTATTGGTGGCTGGGCTGGATAGGAAGTTATAAACCAGGACTCTTAAAAACCCCAATGTTCTCACGTTTTCTGAACAGTTATATTTACCCCTGAATTCTAGCAGCTATTTGTCCTTTAAACACCTAGTACTGAAACAGTATTCAAAGACAGTATTGCAATGAACTCCTTTTGCTGTATCATGTGCAAACATTACCTAGATGAGGTTCCCTCTCTTCAGCTAAAATTACACAATATTAAAAACAATGGAAAAAGCAGTCAGAAGTGCCCTCCCCTCAGTTCTTGCTAATTGAGGTGTCCATGATTTACAAAAAAAGAGTTCCTTAAACACTGAAGGATTCTTATTTTTTTTTTAATATAATTTATCTTGCTGAGACAGCAAGTCAAGTTTATAAAGAAGATGCATTTAGGAATAATCCTAAAAGATAAAGCAGGTTTACAACCCTGCACCGCACAGAAACCCTACTTAGAGGCTTTTTAAAATTTTAATACACATTTGCATCTTGATCTTTTCGCTTATTTTTCTCAAATATTTCATTTCTGGGCCCCATCCATTACAGGGTTACCAGGAGGCAAATTTTATCTACATAAATATTCACATGAAAATAGTAACTTACAAAAAGAAAAAAAATAAGGCAGCTTCATAACACAATTATTCTTTTACACTTTTAACAATATAACTTCTCCCATTCAGAATAAATATACACCCAATGTGTGGGGCAGGATTCAAAGTGGACAGAGGCTTGGGGGTGCTTGTGTAGTGTTACCGCTTGGGACCCGGAGTCCTGGGGGAGGCAGTGGTGGTCTTCTTAGACATGGTGGGGATTTTGGAAGGCTTGTTTAGCCCTCTCCTCGAGCTGCCCTGGCCCCCTGCGGCACTGCTCTCTGAAGTGTCTGAACAAGCAGACTGCGTCTCTAGAAGGTCAAAGTCAGAGGCATCGCTTCCACGCCGGCTGCTGGCCCGACTCCCGGCCCGACTCCCGGCCCGACTCCCAGGGCGACTGGCTGATTTTTTAGGGTCTGGAATTTAAGAATAAAGCCACAGACTTTAATAGAGACAGCATTGGAGGGGGCGGGGGGAAACAAGTTACCAGAGGCCGGGGTTCTTTTTTTTTATTTTTTTAAATTTTTTATTAGCGTATAGCTGATTTACAATGTTGTGTTAACTTCTGCTGTACAGCATCTCCTATTACTTATTAATTTTTTTAACATCTTTATTGGAGTATAATTGCTTTACAATGTTGTGTTAGTTTCGGCTGTATAACAAAGTGAATCAGCTATACGTGTACATATATCCCCATATCCCCTCCCTCTTGCATCTCCCTCCCACCCTCCCTAACCCACCCCTCTAGGTGGTCACAAGAGGCCAGGGTTCTGATCCTAATACCACCTGATATGCTGTGTGACCTTGGGCAAACTACAGCCTTTCTGAACCCCGGTCCTCTCACCTACACAGAAGTTGCTGAAACCCTTTCTGGCTTTGTGCTTCTACTTGAGAAGCATCCTGAGAATTAGAAACCAGCTTCTATCAGCAGCACTGTTAGCTCACACGCCCCATGGTGGAGTCGAGCAGGGCTGTCCCATGGCCTCGGCACAGAGGCGAGCGCCTGGTAGTTGCATGGGCAGACTGAGAATGGGGGCGAAGGGATGGCAAACAGAGAGCAGGAAATGGCTCCCAAAAGGAACATCAACAGGTGAGCAGATGTAATCCTTCCCTGACTTCCTCAGCTCCCCGGCAGCGATAATAAATATGGGGTGTCGGAAAAATTACTAGCAACCTGCCAGGTCCCATACTGCACGGGCTTCTGAGGAAGGCCCGGCTGCAGGAGGCCCTTTTCTCCTTCTACTTTCAAATACTATCATTTCTGATCGAGAACAGGTGGTCTGGCTTTGGCTGTGAGAGCATCTGCTCTCAGAAGGCAAGGTTCGAGCTACTTGTACTGACAGGAGAAGAAGTCAAGGTCGGCAGGATATCTGCAGGGCTGTCTTTCAGCATCACACCTCAGTGCTACTCTCATTATTTGCTCCTTGGGGAGCAGTGAAGCATTGCTGAGAGGCTGCTGTTTCCAAATTCCTAGTCTGGCCACTCCCCTCACCCTCATCCTGATGCAGAAGTGCTGGGGCAGGTACTTACCTGCCCGATTAGTTTTGGCACCTGTGGAGGCTGGGGAAGAACTATTGCTAGTATCGCCAGCAAGCGATGTTCGACTCGAATGAAAAGTTGGTGTTGGTCGTTTCAACTTGCTGCCTGTTGATGGAATAATCTTAAAAAAATAAAAATAAAAAGGTCATATTTACTTGGTGTAATCTTTGGTAGAAATTCCACTTTAAAAGGTCTACTTAAGCCCTCCTTATGACTAATCAATTGAAAAGCCAATTAAAAGTCCAGGAAAACAAAGATTTATTTTGAAAGTGTCCTAGGTCATGTATTTTGAAGATTCCCAAAATAAAGGTTTCATGTCCCAATTAAAAGTTTTAAAATGTCTTCCAATACCTTTTACCTTACCGACAAATTTCTACTAAAAAAAAAAAAAGATCCTCAAATGGTAAGATTATAGTAGTTATAACAAACAGAAACATGGTAAATGAGTAAAGGAAAAAAATCCAAATACTCCCAAGTATCAAAGTTTTGGGGTTAGAAATGTGACATATGAGTTCTAACCCCAAATATTTAACATGGAGATCCAAATATTACTCCAATCCCTACTAGATAGATGCAGTAACTTCAGTCAAGTAAAGATCTATTTTCGCACTGGCAGAATGCAGATTAAATTACTTGACTTGATCAAATAAGTGATTAGGAGAAGCACACATGAGTGGGGCTGTGATATCAGGAACAAGGCTCTGAACAAGGGGCCAGAAGAACTGAGCTTGGGTCTGGGCTCTTGGCTTATCTAAACTGGCATCTGTGCCTTCACTTCTCCCAGTGGAAACCAGAGAAGGGTCCTGCCTCTGAGACCTCATTCCTACCACATTCCCTCTCGTTCAGTCCACCGTTGCAACTGGCCTCCTGGCTGTTCCTCCTGTAACAGCCCAGGAAAATTCCCTGTTTGTTGCCTGACTCTCTTGTATTAAAGCAGAAACTCCACAAAAGCAGGGACTTTGTTTTGTTCCCTGTCACACCCTTGGCACCTAATACCACGTCTGGCACAGACGAGGGGCTCAATAAAAACTTGTTGAGTGAATAAGTCATGTGTGGAAGCACTTCCTAAACTGGAGAAGAGCTGGATAGATGTACATAATCATTACTGCTGCTGATAGGAGCTCCATTTCCCATTTGAGTGTATTTTTTTTAAAGATTTAATTTGGAGAAAGAATATTTTAAATCTGTTTTAAGTATCACTCATGCCACAGCATGCTATTCCAATTTTTCTTTGAAATCAATCGTGTAAATTGTTTTCCAGGACTTTTAAGATGTTTATACAAAGAGAAGAGTAAAGCAACCCATTGCATGGTGTTTCTTATATCTTCAATTTATAAAGAAAGAGCAAAAGCGACAGAGAGGGATTAACATTCCAGCACAAACCCTCCTGGCCCACACAGGAGGAAGAGCACCAGTTTCAGAAGCTACTGCTGCTGGGAAGACGTGGCGCCAGAGATGCCGGGCTGGGCGTCCGCGTCAGGACACAGCCTGCAGAACACCAGTGGGTAAGGAAAGATGAAACCTCGAAATGAAATGAAACCAAAGGTAAAACCTTAAGATGAAACAAAAATGCTGATCCATCAGAATCCCATGAGAATTGGCACTTCATAATTAAAACATTAAAAATTTTAGAACTTTTGAGACTTTCATGAAACTGGAGCCATTTAAGGAGAAGAAAAGCAGGATAAGCAGGTTGAGTTGTGGGGTTTTAGTGTCAGTGGGTCCCCAGATCATGTTCTAAGCCAGATGTATTTCTGAATTGGAGTTTTAGCTTGGAGTGGGATGAATCCCAAAGCAGCAAGTCCATTCCTGGGCATTGGCTTCTTGTACCTCCTGCGTTTATTGGCTGAAGCTTTACATGACTAAAGGCAACGCTACCTTTTGCGGCACAAGAACCCAATGTTTCCCAGCAGGAGCTAGAATGCAAATTGTAGTGCTATCACACAAGCCTGTAGTCCACATTTTATTTCTGAAACACTGCTCTTCCAACAGTACTTGGGCATTTTAATGACTGTACTTGAACATGCTTCATTGCTGGCATATGTATTCAAATCAAGGCTATAGAAACCCAAGTGCCTAGGCCAAGGAATTCGAAGCTAAAACCTGAGCCTCAGAGCAGTGTTCACTGATACTGTGTGTGGCTGAAGGAGACGGCACCCACACCCGGACCACTGTGGCGATACCACCATCCCGGGGATGTGGCTCGGGCGGGGGGCGGGGGCACCAGCCACTCTTCTGTCCTAAGCAAAGATAGAACACTGTTGAACATGCACCGTCGTTGAATTTCAAGTGTTCGTAACTCGTCTGTGTCAGATATGACGTTTGGAGGCTCCAAGAGGCCTGATTATAAACAACGTCAATCAACAGATCACCACAAATGACCATTGTTTCTCACCCTGAGCAAATATCATTCTAAAGACTGTTAGGAAGTTGTTAAACAATCCAGTCTTAGGCATCTCTTATTTATCTCCAATTTTGGTGAATCCGAGTTAGAAACCCCTGAAAAACACTGGACGAGATGAATCAGCTGTGAGAGCAAGCACCACAGAGATGGAAAAGAGCACGGACTCGTGTCAGGAAGAAGAGCTGGTCAAGTCCTCGGCATGAGCGAGGGCCTGGTCTTGACTGTGTCCTTAGCAAAGCCATACTCTACCTCGGGGCTGGGCAGCTGGAGGTCAGGATAGTGGCTGTCCCTGACAGGGGTGCCAGCTTTACTGTTTACCAACCAGGGTTTGTCATAACAGCGAGAGAACTGAAGTGGAGTCTGTGAAACGGAAATCCAAAGGGAAGGACGGGAATAATTGAAAATGGAACAGAAAGGGAGCAAATTGGGAACATAAAAAAATAAATAAATAGAAGACACTAAATTTTAAAGAAATAGAAGACAAAATAAAATGCACATCAGTCCAACGGGATGAAAGGGACCAGGCAGAAAGGCAACAGCATTGTTCATCCATCACCCGTCGTAACAACAAACTTCTCTGTTAGCTCCAGCAGCACAGATAGTGCCTGGATTTTCAAGATTAGTAACTAGATGGGCTCAAACTCAAAATGGGAATATGTGGAAAGAAGCGCTTTGGACTTAACAACCCGAGTTCCTATTTAATAATGTCCTCTTCAGTCATGTTAAAGGTCCGGATCTGTGTACCACTAGGGCCTGGCCAGCCTGGTCTGCATGTCTTCAAGTGCCTCTCCTCACTGGGGTCTTTCGGGGGCTACACTGAACAATGGACATCCGCAAAGCTGGGAGCGGGGAAGGAGGTCACACTGCAGGTTGTACGTACCTTGGTGCCACTGGCTGGGGTGGCTGGAGAAGACGGCATGGACGTACAGCTGTGGTTACTCTGACTAGCACTTGAGCTGGAGCGGGTAGGGGAGGCTGCCCGGGAAGATGGTTTGGACCTTCGGCCCCGTGATCGGAAAGGGGTCATTCCCTGGGATGCCCCCTCAGGTAGGATGAATTTCTCTCTAAGTTCGATGTTAGTTCTACCTCGTGCTAAAAAGGGAATAAACACACACATACAATAACAGTTAACCTTGAAAAAAAAATATCTTTGATGGTCATACAGATGCTTGACCCCATGATAACAGTTATATAATTTATAGGTTTAGTACCATCTGTGGATTCTTTTAGAATAGGGATAAATTCATGATTTATCAGCCTTGTCATGATTCTTACCCACAGCAGACACACTAACTAATAAGCCCCTTGGTTTGCTGTAATAAAGAAGTCTGTGTACAAAGCACCATCCCATGCTGTGGTCACGATCTGGCCTTGCCACTGTCCCCTGGGGTCAAGAGAAAGCAGATGAAGCAGTTCACAAACCTCTGAGGTTAAATCAAAACCCCTCTTTTCTCTCTCATAGTACATGTGTACTTTTTGCTCAACTGTTGCAGGATACACGGTAATGAAATAGTAGAGAAAAACAGATCATTGAAATTGACGTCACCTAGACTCTTCTATTTGAATTCAGTCGATAATATTATTAAAGAAAGGGGTCCAGGAACTCAGGACAGTAAAAAGATCTGGACTGAATCATTAAGAAGTAAACATGTGGGAGGAGAGAGATCAAGACCATGCACAAAACTTGCCAGTGAGAAACCGTTAAGTCAAAAGCTGAAAGCAATGAGAAGCTGAAGGCACACCTGCAGTGGGAGAGGGACATCCAGCTGGAGAGTCTGGAAACACCACTGAAGGCCAACAGTGCTGTCCTGGGGCTTCCTGGAGCCATCAGAACAGAACCCAAAATCTGGATTCGGTCAGAAGATACCAAGTACAGCCAACACAAACATTAAATGTGAAAGACGTTATGAATTTAGAAGAAATAATTCCTCTGGAATGTGTTCTTAGATTATTCCTCACTGAAAGGTGCTATTCTGCAATCACCTTGTCTGCTCATTCATCCCCAAGCCGCTCACTTTTTAGGATGTACTAGATAGATCTAAACAAACAGGACTGCTGGTAAAGCCTGGGAAAAGGGAACCATTAGAAACAAAGTATTTGTCTTTCTTTCCTCTATTAGATTTTTTACTTTGGCCAGAAACTACAAGTTTAGAAATTTTCAGGTAATTGTGCCTACCCTCTCCTGCCCAACTCCACATGTCCTCAAGAAATTTGAGGAATCTTGGTAGAATCGGATTTTAAATCAGGTTGCATGAGTGTCCAAGCAGAGAGGTTCTAAATTCCTAAATCAAATCAAAATTCTTTTCAATATACTCAGTTGACGTAACATATCAAAGTATGAAGTTAAAAGGACTAACTTGCATTATCAAAACCCCTGAATTACAGTCCAGGCTCTGCCCCCAACTGGGATCCTTCCCACTCTGGGCCTCCGTTTCCTCAGGCTCACTAGAGGTGATCAGTCAGGCTCACTGATGTCCAAGAGTCCTTCTTGTCTGGACAGTCTAGGATTTTTGGTCCCTGGAATGCTAAGCTGTCTCCTCCCTTCTTAGGCTCCAACAGAACATGCCCTTCAAGGTTCATTCCTTGGCCCTCTGTTCCCTACTCTAACCAACCAGGTTACTCATCCATTTTCCAAACTCCAGCACTTTCCTCAGTGTCCAGTTCTCAAAGGGAATTTCCTTCAGCGCTAACCTAGGTACTTCAGTAAGATTCCACATCGCTAAACACTTATTTATCTTATGTTTGCTAAAGGGCCAAGCACAAGGGTGGACACACAACAAGCACTGAGTTAACAGGGACAAATGGAAATCATTACTCAGCTGAGGACTTGGACCCCAGAAGAACTGCTTATGGCCCTAAGCCATAAAGAACTTCAGACATGTGGTTTAAACCTAGTAGAGATTTAACAGTTCACTGAGCCCACCCTCCCAGAAAACAACACAGTGACACAAGAGGAAGACTCTGAAATGGCATTGCAGATGAGGGCAATGACATCTTAAGTGTAACGATAATAACATGTTCTCCATGCACTGTACAGTTTACAGAGTGTGATCACGTGTAATACTGCACTTGACTGTTATCAGCGACCAGTCAGCATCCCCATGTCACAAAGGAACTGAAGCATTCAGAGGCTGAGGTCAAGGAACGCTGTGGCAGAACTGGGACCAGAACCAAGGTCTTCCACCTGAGCTGCCTTCTGCCCGGCCCAGCTCCTTGCATTCATCTACGCTAGCTCATCCCACTCCGCCTTCCTTCCCCACCACACTACTGTAACCACTGGCAAAGGTTACGGACAACTTCTGCCTCAGGGGGATGCTTTTAGACTGTAGAAAGGTTGAGATCTACAGAAAAGTACAAAGAATAAAAATTGCTTAATCTTAGGGGACAGCACTATTAAAACGTTGGTGTCTTTATTCCTTTGCACAACGGTGTGTGTATATGTGTGTGTGTGTATACATATATATATATAAAAGATACAAAAATATCAGAAACATTCCTCCATGCCTGAGGAATAACTTGCATAACTTCAGCTAGCTGCAAAGTATTGTTTCATCATATCGACATAATTTATTTCACCAACCTTGTATTTTGTTCACAATTTTTAAAACACTGTACACAACGCTGTGACAAACTACTTGTAAAAAGTTTTTGTGCCCACCCATGATGACGTCCTTAGGATAAATTTCTACAAGTGGATCTGCTGGGGAGAAAGGATGCACACTTAAGGTTTTTGATACTTGTCGACTGACCTACAAAATTTTATACCAATGTACACTCTCAAAAATAATGTATGAATATATTCAATTTACTTCACTCCGGCCAATGCTCTCTGTATTAAAAGAGAGTGTGTGTACACATATGTGTCAGGTAAAAACCCTGATAATTTGACAGGTAAAAACACCTCTCTGCTGTTGTCATTTGCACTCGGGGGAGTTACTATTTTGTTCTTGAAACACTCTCCTCCCTCGGCTTCCAGGGCCCCCGCTCTCCTGCCTCTCCCCCTTCTCCCAACTACTCCATCCCACCCACCTCTTAAACGCCGATGTTCCCCTGGTTCCATCCACAGTCCTGTTCTCCCTCTTAGACTTTTGACCTGGTGATGAGTTCATGCATCTGAGACTTCAGCACCATCATACGGTCCTGCCTAACTCTCAAATACATCCCCAGCATAGACCTCTCCTGGATGCCAGAGCCTTACACCCAACTGATTAGACACGACTGAAGCCTGAAACCTGGTTGTTGACGTAGGTCCCTCCCTCCTGATGGCAGTTCAGTCTACTATTGATTCCACCTTCTAATGCCTCTTGAATCCCTAAGCCCTTCCTGTACCCCTTACAATTACATGGTTCATGGAGTATCTCCTCCACCCTGGACCACTGTAACAGGCTTCCAAATGGTCTCCTTGTTTCTCATCTTAAAGTCATCCCTCCCTCACTCCTCATTCCCCACACTGAATTTCTAAATAAAAACCTGATCTCTCTAAACAGCTCCAAATCTTTCCATGGTCTTTCACTGCTTACAGCAGAATTTCCCAAACTGAGGTTTCTGAGGGGTTTCCTATGAAGAGGAGTTTCGTAAACACTGCATTCTACATTTCTCTCCCTAATGCAATCAATCAGCGTTTTATAAGCTCTGAGAAGTCCTGCAGCAAAGAAACCTGTTTAGTTTTAACTCAGTGTTTTCCAAACGCATTTGACCATGATTTTTTGGTTTTTTGAATATCACATTTTGGGGTCCAGACCCCAAAGACAGCCATTTCAAGTTCAGTTTTTCAACCACCAGAGAGACCACCATTTTCTAAGAGACTGACTACCGATGTTGGCTGGAACAGGCTTGTTAGTTAAAATTCAGTTCTGTTGTTTAATGGGTAGCGTTCCGGTGTAACAAGATGAAGCGTTTTGTGGGTGGGTGACTGTGATGGTAGCACAGCAGTGTCAATGTGCGTAATCTGCTGACCTGTGCACTTCAACATGTCAGGATGGCGAGTTTTTATGTTATGTGTATTTTACCATAATAATAAAAAAAATCAGTTCTAAGCCAAATTTCTAGATTTTCAGTAAAATTTGGGGAATTAATCTGCCTAATGCTCAGAAACATTCCCGGAACCCTCGGGTAAATGTGCGCCGATTCACTAGGCAGGGACGTTGTTTTACCTCCATCCAAACATCATGATTTCCTTTGCCGTGGCTCAGTTCAGAAAGTGGAATCTCCAATTCTGGCAGTACCAGGAACCTACCTAGTTGAATACTTTTACCTTTTACACTTGGCTAAAGCAACGTGCAGTCTGAGACAACTTTCATCTTCTTAAACAACTGTGTAAAGGCAGATAACACGATTGTGCAACACTGGCATTATAACCCCGTCGTACATTTGGTACTGTCCTCAGAATAACATTCTCTATGGTGCAGAGAGCCAAGGAAATGCAACCCAAATGAATAAAAAAAAATCCACCCCAAGTGGTGCTTCTGTAAGCCACAGTAATCCTCACAGAACCCTAGGTAGCTTCAAGGAACTTTTCTCTTTGTGATGTTCATGCCCTTCTAAGTCATGTATTACATCCACCTGGGCCTTTAAGTGTTCCCCTCGTAGCACAATTTTTTATTTGCTTAGATGTAGCTCATCCTGTCCCTCACTAGTATTATGAGGCATTATGATATCTAAGGAGTATGATATCTAAGACTGCTGGGAGTTCTTGACCCTGTAGTCAATGGAATTGGGATGAGGGCATTCCTGGAAAGGCACAGGGGAAAGCCTTACCTTGTTTGCTCCAAGGGATGCTGAAAAAGGCTACTATGTTCCATAGAAAATAGCTCCTAGATGGCCCTCCCAAATCTCCTTGGGGTTCCAATGTCTAGCTAACAAGATAAGGAAAAAGCAAGCAGTGTTCTCCTTGGCCAGCAGCACAATGTTATCGTAGAGAGCAAGTACAGCAGGCAGCAAACAGGCAGTCAAAGATTCCAAAATGTCACATGCAGTATCTCTTTTGTTTAGTTCAATCACACACAGCATGAAAAATAAAACCTTATTAATAGACTTGGAAAGGAATAATGTTGTTTTACTGAGTTAAGGTTAAAAAGAGAGAGATATATATATAGCTCCTCATTTAAAACAATCAGAGGGTACTTTTATATCAAAGAAATTGGTTTGCAATATAATTAAGTTCTAAAACTAATTTAAACCTGCTCTAGTTTTTATCAGAATAGGTGTTTTTAAGACTAACTACTTTACAAAAAGGAAATCCTAATGAAAATTATTACTCTATTATTACTCTGGTTTATTGGAGTAAATGCAGAATGAGTTAAGAGGAACTAATTCATAAGCGTATCTGAATTCATGTGAGAACCTTTAGCTTCAAATGCTTCAGATTCTGACTATAAATCACTTCCAAAGAAGTGACATAACAGTATTGTAAACATTTCTGCTCAGCTTATAAGTAAGCCTTACTAACTTAATTACGTAGTTGGAACCAGTAAAACACATGTAAAAAAGGGTGGTGGGGCTTCCCCGGTGGCGCAGTGGTTGGGAATCTGCCTGCCAATGCAGGGGACACGGGTTCGAGCCCTGGTCTGGGAGGATCCCACATGCCGCGGAGCAACTAGCCCCGTGAGCCACAATTACTGAGCCTGCGCGTCTGGAGCCTGTGCTCCGCAACGGGAGAGGCCGCGATAGTGAGAGGCCCGCGCACCGCGATGAGGAGTGGCCCCCACTTGCCGCAACTAGAGAAAGCCCTCGCACGGAAACGAAGAGCCAACACAGCCATAAATAAATAAATAAAATTTAAAAAAAAAAAAAAAGGGTGGTGGTGGGTATGTTAGCATCTGAGACACAGCATGGAGGTCAGGAGCCAGACGGTGTTGGATGTGAATCCTGTCTCCGCCATTAGCTGCCTCTCCTCGGGCAAGTTATGTACCTTTCCTATGCTTCAATTTCCTATTCTATAAAACGGAGATAATAATAGTAGCTACACCTCCTAGAGGTGTAAATGTGTTATTATTATTTGTAAGGTCTTATAATAAACAGTGTGTGGTATATAAAGCTATAAGTATTTGTTAAATAAACAGAAACTCAGAACAAATTCCACGGGTACTGTCTCAACAGGCATATTTTGTTTTG
Organism: Tursiops truncatus; assembly: GCF_011762595.2. Lineage (NCBI taxonomy): Eukaryota > Metazoa > Chordata > Mammalia > Artiodactyla > Delphinidae > Tursiops > Tursiops truncatus. Next base: position 152,125,447 of record NC_047034.1, read on the forward strand.
TCAACTTATAATAGTTAGAAAAGCTATGGTTTGGCTATTTCAAAGCATTCATAAAGGCAGCAGATACCACAGAGCCAAGAGATGCTACAGTTTAAAAAGCAAAGCCATTCTCAACGGGCTGGGATGTGGGTAAGAGGGACAAAGCTTAAAAGCCAACCTATGGGAGACTGACTGGAAATCGAAGAGCTGGAATCAGAGCGCTTTATTTTACTCCCAGGATGGTGAACTAGAATAAAAAATATATAAACACAAAGAAACAGAGCAGGAAACGCAGAAACTGGTCAAGAAAGACAAACTGGCAGACAGTGGGGGAGCCTCCTGTGTACCCACATGCAGCTTGGCTAACAGGAGAAAGGAAAGGAGCAGTTGAATGGGATGTAGCAACTGGAATCTGATCATCCCCCGCTTGCTGCGGCCCTCACACGCCTCTAGCTGCAGATGCCATCACTCACATTGAGTTGACTGTTATCTTTGGCCTTTGGGCTAAAAGAGTAGACCATTCTCTTTGGCCTTTGGGCTTTTTCAGGTTGAAGCAGACTGAGACCCCATGGACTTACTTAGGTGACCATATGCCTCACAATGCAGTGCCCAGGCTCACTGCTAGGTGTTCTCTATTCCCCTCCCTGGTTAAGGGAGCTCCCAGCCCTCCCCTGCCTAGGAGGGGCCCGATACCCTCTCTGAGTTTCAGACACGGGAATTACAGGCAAAGTCATCTGCAGCACTAACAGGGAACCGACAGGGCTTCTTTCTAGGCTGGGGTTAATTTAACCCCTCACACAGAAACATTTGATGACATCAATAAATTCCCAATTCTCGTTAGTGTGTCCCTGGAAACCCGTCTCCCCTGACAGCATCAAACCCTCCTGCTCTCTCTCCCTGGTCTGCCCTGCACCCGAGTCCCAATCTGTGCTAGTGGGATGACACCTGGCAGCTTAACAACAGAATCAACAAACAGACCCCACCACCAACACCCTGTGGAATCATGAAAGATCAGCGGCGAGGGCGTAGCTAACAAATAACACGAGCTCAGAACGGCTTCTTACCTCGGCAGGGGTCATTTTTCACTAGGAATTCATCCAGGGCCATCCATCCTCCCCCAACGCGGACCATCACTGTGCTGCGCAGGATGCGGACCAGCCGCAGCTGCTGGGAGTCCCCAAACTGCAGGGCCAAGGGGAAACGGTGAGCGAAGGCGCCCGAGAGCAGGGCTAGACTTTCTTCCCTAAGCAGACTGTATTCAGATAGAATGACAATTTCACAGTTTGGGGGCAATTTTACTTCTCACTATTTTGCATTTTTCCCAAAAAACTTAAAATATGGAAAAGCTAAAGGTCATTATTTTGACGTACTTTCTGTTCGGATAAAGTTAACTGTTGATGGTTGCGACCTTGCTCCAGAGGGGAGGAAGGAGGACAGACAAGGCATTAGCTCACTTTGATTCCTTTAAAGATTCTGCCCAAATTTAAATCCAATGATACAATTCTTTGTTAAGCTAGCTTGTTTCCATAAAAGAAAAGGTAGCTCTAAGGTGGATGTCAGCTTCTGAATACAGTGTGCTCAAAAGTTAAATGGAGAACAGCAAATCATATTTCAAATCTCAAGGAAAACCTTGCAAAGGATCACCATTATTACAAGCTTAGAAAGAAATTTGATTTTCCACATCATTTTCAGAAATAAACCCCTAAGTATTCTCTAATTGTGTTGTCACCAGCAGAAAATTTTCTTCAGCTGAACAAATGATTAGTGTTTATACTAAAATTTAGTTGAAGAAATTAAAATTTTTATCTACCATGCTGATTGTAAGTAGTTTTCAACAATCATTTTGGGATGTTAAAACAAGCATGATTTTCTGATATTTATTTTTCCTTTTTTTCTTGCCAAATATTCCTACTTCCCAGCCCTATCAACATCTGGAGTTTCCCACTGCATAAATTATCCTCTTCCCAAAATAAAAGTTAAGAGGTAACAAAAGAGAATCATGCTGAGATCTCAAAACAAAAATCAAACATATGGTTGGAGAAATGGAATTCCTAAAATTGGTTAATTTAAGGAGAATGTTGAGGGGGGTAATTTAATCACTTAATTAGGATTTTCAAAGTTGTAGAGGAGAATCATAACTTTGAAAGAAGGCACAAAAATTAAAAATGCCAGAAAGGATGTTTAAGGATGTTGGTTAAGGACCCGTAACCAACCCCCCTCAAAATTAATATTTCTGTGGTAATTCTCTGTATTACTTTGCACTGATTCAAGCTCACTGTTTATACAGGCAAGGTGATTGAAAAAAATATCATCCCCCACCCAAGCCCTTTTCTTTGAAAATAAAAATGGTCCTACATCTTTCATCTCATGCAGGTTTTAGGTTTTCATACAAAGTGACTGCAGCCACAGCATGGTGTAGTGTAAAGAGCACTGAAGTCGGGATCCAGAAACATGAGGGAATAAAGGTCCTGTCCCGGGAAGGAAGCTGCCCTCAGACACTGGCCCCATGCGTGGGAACGGGGAGGCCCCTTGGGAGGAACTGAGGATTCCACCAGACCCAAGGGCAGTGCCAGCCGGAGTCACTGTTTGGGGTCCTCTCTGGATAAGTGAGGGGAAGAAGGAAATAAGGGCCAATGTGTCCTCCAGAGGGAATCAGGAAGGAACCCCAAGCTGTACTTTATTCTTACATTACTGTGCCCTGTAATTTATTTGTCAACCTTTAGAATTAACTCCACTGATTTCATTCTTGTTTCCCCCTTAATTTCTTACCAAAGCTCTCTCTGAAAGATTCTAACTTGCTTTTACTGAGCTATAGGGAAAAGGAGGTTTGACCCAAGCCGGGGGCCAAAGTGTCTGGGGGAGGCCAGAGAGATGAATGTGGAAGGAGTTATAGCAGCTCTAAAAACAGGGACCTGCAGGAATCTGGCAGAGAGGGGTTGCCAGTGAGGCAAAAACCTCCTAACAGTCTTAGTGGCAACAACAGTAAGCTCTGCTTCCTTCTCTGCGTCACTGCTCTAACATTTGCTGTGTGACTGTTGGCACAGTGGTCCTTAAGGCCTCAGGTGCCTCGTGTATAAAGTGAAACTTCATAATTCTGTTCCAAACATTGGAACTAACCCTCCTCTGACCCTCTGCTGGTCAGTGGAGTAGAGGAGGACATCGGTGCCACTTCAAAGGGGCCCCTGGTACCCACATGCAGTCATTAGCAAACAGGTACAACCTTTAGGTACTACTTGGCACTCTTACGCAATGACTTATTTAAAGCCAGTTTGACTGTTCTTGTCTTTAGTTTCTTTCCATCCTTCGTTCTTCCCACTGGCCCAGAATGTTACTGTAGTTGGTGGTTAAAGCAGTGCCTGGAACTTTGAGTGAAGGCTTCAAATCAACTATTAGTGTTTCTGATTTCATATCACAAGACGAATTTTACCCATGCAACTTCCTTCCACTTTAAGACATAGGACCCCAGAGCCCTCAAAGAGATCTAAAAGGTTAGAGTTACCAAGTGGAGTCAAAAGCATTCAATCTTTGCAAGTCTAATTTGATCCCATTAGATTATGCTGGCTGGCCATAATCGGCAAACGTCAGGCTACAAGCCAAGTATGAGTTCCACACTCCTTCTCACATCCCTTATGATTATAAAATGTAACGTAAGCACAGGTAACTAAAATTTTAGTAAGGTATTTAAACACAGTATCTTAAATACCCTAAGACTTTTCTGACTTAGTGTGCATTATAAAATTTGTGTTAACGGTCAAAAGACTTGGGTGTAAATCAGAACTGTGCTGTCTGGTATTCTGACAAGACTGGGCTCTTTTTTAGAAGTGGGATGGATTGATACCATAGCTTTAACTTCCCCAGAACCATACTACTTTTAACTCAGCCCACCAAAATATCGTCGTCAGCCAATCTAATTTTAAATGGAAAATTATATATACTTATATCCTTTTGCTTCTGAGACAGCTTTACAATACTAGCCCTGCTATCAGTTTCTCCACTTGGTAAGACTACCAGACATGACCCAGGCATGCTTCAGATTACGTCCTCTCCCCACAGCAAAGAACAGGCAGCATTAGCCACACAGACCATTTCCACCAAAAATAACATTTGCAAGGCACACTGTACCTGATTGCCGAGGAAGAACTACAGACAGTAAGAGTTAAGGATGGAGGAAAAGGAAGAAAAAAAAAAAGAGAGAGAGAGAAAAGAACGTTTTGTCAAATTAACACTAAGGAATGAAAATCACGTAATCATATTACCAGTTCCATGCAGAACAACACATACTGACCATATTCTTTGTTAACTCATTTCTCTCACAGGTAATTAAAAAAAAAGAAATAAAACCATTATAAGATTGCTTGGAGCCTTATTAACTCAAAACCCTGGGCTGGATCCAAGGCAGAGTCACCCAACACTCCACCCCCTGGCTCAGAGCAGCACAGTGGGACTCTGCTGGACCTTGAAGACGGTTGTGACGTGCTAATGGAACCTCATTTTCCTGTTTCTAACTGGGTGCATGTAACTATGCTATCTGGCCATCTAAATCCTCTCTGACAATCCTAGATCTTCCTGAGGACTGTAGAGAACCCTGACAAACTGCTGGATACATTTTAGGGGTCCTGTCATAGATCCCTTCTGTGCCCCACCCTGGTCCCCAAAGAAGCTAAAACACAGCACAGTTCACTCAGTTATGGCCTCGCTCGGCACAGCTTTCCAGGGAAGACTACTGAGCAGGCTGAGCGTCCTGTGGGGCCTGGACAGAGCTTCTCCAGCCCTTTCTGAGCCTGCGAGCCACTTGGGCTCACAATGACCAGCTCTCTGGGGGCAATGGTCAGTCATTAGATAACTGTTTCCTTATCTTATGATAAAGGTGCCTCCATTTCCTCAAAGACCTGTTTGGCAGTGAAGAGAGGGCTCTGAAATGTCTCCTATGTTGGATCCCATACAAGCTACTGCTGGCTAGATACGGCACTATTTTCCAGATGCAACTATGTGGGGCACTAAAGCTCAGCTCACAGGACACCTGATAATTGGCACCTACAGAGGTGAGGGCCACAGACTGATCGCATTGCAAGTCTCCACTGGCTTTGGTACTCCAAGCATCGGTGACGGGAAGGTGGGATCAGCCATCTGCTGTGTGTCAGGCTGCTTTCACCTGTAAGGGCCACACAGCAGGAATGACCACCACAAAGGACTGGTTTTCTCTTTCTTACCCGGTATTTATTCTCTCCAATCTGCTCCACCTGAAACCTTTTTGCACATTTACACTGAGCCACTTGTCTTGTGACCTATTGGTTGTGAACAACAGAAAAAGAGAAAAGTGTGAAGGGTAAAGCAAGACTTCCTCTGCAGAGAAACAAAGATTTTTATATGTCATCAGAGAAGCTCTTCATTACATACTTTTTAGGCACCTCAGGCTTTTGACACATGTGTTTATCTTCTATTGTGAGTCTCACTAACTGGGATACTCAGACGCTGAGTATGAAAGAAATTCCCCAGTAATGATACAACAACACAGTCTTCCATCCTGCTTCAAAATTTCCTCAAATGTGCTAATACGCACGCATCAATATTAACTGACTAATAAAGCAAACTATGAGCTGATTTAAATGTCAACCTAGGAGCCCAAATTCCCTGGAAGTCAGTCCTGGGGTGCTCCAAGCCACTCTCCAAGACCAGGCCCACTGCCTCTCCCATCCCAGGATGTGCTACCAATGAATTCACACTTTTTGGTGTGATACAATTTTCAGTGTGATACAGTTCTTAATTAGGCAGAAAGTTTGGTGGGTACACATCATCTTAAACGTTACTTTTATGTATCACCCCTTAAATGCTACACATGAAGACGCTCTCCTGCATCCCGAGGTAGGATCTCAGGACTGAGAGATGAGTCTGTTCTAAGCAACATGGTGCCCTGGAGAGGTTCTCTGCAAGCTGCAGAGCACCACACAGAGGTGACTCACTTAGGTAACAATTCATTGAGACTGAGCTACAGCTCAAGAGTCGGACATCCACTGGGGCAACACCATCCAAAAGGGGATCCCCAAAAAGAACTCCAGATAATCACCTCCCAACAGACACGCTAAAGGGCTGATACGGCAATTACACCCAACCAAATTCAGGACAGTAGTAACCTATGGTCAAAAATGTACTCCAAATACAACTCTTTCCCGTACCTCATCTTCAATTTTATCTGCATCAGTTGTTGGTCGATAAGCATCCTTGTTGGGATGGAGAGCGGCCACGAATTCATAGTAATCAATGTAGCCATCCCCATCGCGGTCAAAAATGTCAGCAACAGCAGTCATCTCTAACTTGGTAGTAGGGAACTCTGGAGAAAATTAATCACATTTTGGAACGTTAACTAAGAGGGCTTACTTGGTTGGTTGGTGGTTGTATAAATACTTCTTTAAAAAAAAATTTGTCTTGATTTTTTTCTGGAAAACAGTACACAGTCCTTTTAGAAAACTTAGAAAATATAAAATATTATAAAGATAAAAATCACCAAAAAAAAAATTACGCAGAGCATACTCAGGTTTTTGGCATTTTTGCTTATAGACTCATCTACCCCCCTCCCCAATGCAATTTAAAACCAGAGGCCTACCAACAAACTTCAGAATTTACTTATCCACTCCACTGTTGTTGGATATATAGATTATTTCAGGAGAGCGACAATTTGGAATTAATAGGATAAAGTTTTTCTACATTTAGATTACTGCCTTGGGTTCTTGACAACTGCTTTCCAGAGTGTGAATGTTTACAATAGCCAGAGTGACTTATTAAAACGTAAACTGGACTATACTGTCTCTCAGATGGAAACCTCTGCTGGCTGCCCACTGTCTTTAGAATAAGATCTGATCCGTTCATGATGGCCAACAAAGCCCCGCATTAATGGCTGTTTCCTACCTTTCCAACTTCACATCTTACATCTCTAAGGTCATGACACTCCAGCCGTGTTAACCTTTCCATTCCTAGAACATGCCAACTTCATTCCCATCTCAGCACTTCAGATCTGCTGTGGCTCTGCCTCTATCTCTCCCCTGAGATCTTGACATGGCTGGAACCTTATCATCACCTAGGTCTCAGCTCCAATATTACCTCCAGACAGGCCTTCCTGGGCCACCCACGTGAAGTAACACAGCTGTGAGATGTGCTTTGTGATCTTGGCAAGTCACTTACAACTTTATGCCTTATTCCTTCTGCTGAAAATAAATGCGATCATACATTTTGTAAGCTGTTATGCAGATGCCAGAAACTGACATCATGAGGGACGTGATGTACGACATGATAAATATAATTAATTAGCACTGCTATATGTTACATATGAAAGTTGTTGAGAGTAAATCCAAAGGGTTATCATCGCAAGGAAAACACATTTTTTTCTATTTCTTTAATTTTGTACCTATGAGATGATGGATATTCACTAAACTTATTGTGATAATTAGTTCAGAGTCTGTAAACCAAATCATTATGCTGTACATCTTAAACTTACACAGTGCTGTATGCTACTTATATCTCAATAAAACCGGAAGGAATAAAAATTTAATCTGATTTAATCTGAGAAACTGATATTGTAAAAAACTTATTTTAAAAAACATTTTACAGGCGCATCTCATGTTACTGTGCTTCGCTTTACTGCACTTCACAGATATTCCCTCTCCCCCTTTTAAAACAAATTGAAAGTCTGTGGCAACCCTGTGTCAAGCAAGTCTGTCGGCACCATTTTTCCAACAGCATTTGCTCACTTCATGTCTCTGTGTCACAGTTTGGTAATTCCTGCAATATTTCAAGCTTTTTCATTATTATTATATTTGTTATGGTGATCTGTGATCAATGATCTTTGATGTTACTATTGCCAAAAGGATTATGACTTGCTGAAGGCTCAGCCGATGGTCAGCATTTTTTAGCAATAAAGTATTTTTAAATTAAGGTATGCACATCGTTTTTTAAGATATAACACTACTACATACTTAACAGACTACAGAATAGTATAAACAACAGTTTTATATGCACTGGGAAACATTACTGCAATATTTGCTCTATTACGGTGGTCTAGAACCAAACCTGCAACATCTCCAAGGTCTGCCTGTACTTAGAACCTCGTTATTCACAAAAGTTAGCTTCTTTTCTATACCTCGAATGTGTTTTGCTTGCCATAATGTGTCAAACAAGACCTGCATTTTTTATTCCTAGCAAAATGATGGAGGTTCTTCCCTCCATCAAAACAACAGACCAATCTTAGTAAAGCAGGTACATTACTTCTTCCCTAAGACTACAGCTTTAACTTGAGAAAGACTGTTTAGCCGGAATACAGCCTGCTTCTACAAAGTAGGTGCAAGGAATTATGACTGGACTCACTGGATGCTAGAATGCCATCGATAAACTCCTGACGTGTTATCTTCCCATCCTGGTCCTTGTCAATTCGCCGGAAGAAATCCATCACCCGAGACTTTTTGTGATTCATCCAACGCATATACTTTTTCCTCCAAACATCAAAGTCAAAGTTGGCAAATTCCTTCAACTAGACAGAAATCAGAGGTGTCAACAAGACCTACTGTTTGGCCTTCAAACCTGCCCAGAGCATACGAAAACTTTCAGACATCCAGCAAAGCCATGCAGGCCTTTCAAGGGGGACCAACAATGATATCTGTGTATTGCATCTTTTGGGAACGCACACTCTGGCTCCTTCACTTAAAGCCATGATTATTTACACAAGCTGTGGTAAAATGGAGCAGCGAGAGAAACGGTAACTGAACGACCACCATGGAAAATACGGAGCACGCAGAACAAGAATGGGTGGAGCCAGCCTTGCTTTCCCTTGGCACTTTTTCAAAAGATCATCCCCTTAGATGTAAGAGAATGGATTCTATCCCAGAAAAGACGTCCTTAGCACTCCTCACTTATGTGATTTTGAAAGGAACTATAATCACGTAGAGGCCTCTGTCTTCGAGGCTCAGCCCCCCTCCCCACTGGTCTTCTGAGATAGTTTGAGTTCCGGTTGGAAGCATCAAGAATCCAGTCCTGCACCCAAGCACATTTCTTTGGGATGGCAGCAGAGGGAGTGAACTGTCCTTCTGACTCCCATTTTAAATATTTGGCCCTGGTAGATGGCAGCAGGTCTATGCAGTGGGCAGAATGATGCTGAGCTACTTGGACTATGTCAGTGACACAGACTCAGAATGACTTAAACAGTGCAGCGGTTTTCCCCCTGGTCTTTCAAACTCCAAAGTTGGAAGGAATGGGGAAAAAAGAAAAAGCCAAAACCAAATATGCTTAAAACTCAACCGGATCTACAGAAATAACAACAAAAAACACAGAACACTCACTTCTGGGCATAGCTGCTTTGATATGCACAAATAAAAAAATATAAAAGATATTAGAAATTTGTTTTAGAAACTAGGAAGTGAAGTACTATATTTTTTAGATTGGTTAATGATACTTCAAAATAGATTAGCTTTTCATAATCTACTGAAGAAAAATACTGATAGAATGACAGGCCGATAAAAAAATTACTCGTTTTAGAAATGGGTAGCTTATATCTACACAAAAGGCTCAGTAATGGTCATTTTTGTGAGAAGCTCCACACTTGGCGGTAACCTTGCAAAGTTATGCCCCTGATCCTCAACCAAGGCCAGGTGCCGAGGAGGGTCGCGTCACAGGCTGGACCCTCCTGGACTGGCTGGCTGCCTGCTTTCCACCACCAGTGCTACGGCCTATCTGTTGTTGGTTTCCTCACATGTGTCTGTTCTCCCAGGGGGCCTGGAGGACAGAGTCCTGGCCTACACTGCTCGGTTCCTCCTTCTGCATAAGTGGGTCAAGGCACACAGGTGATGTTCAGAGGGCCTCAGAAGGGCTGTGTTTTGATAAAAGTCACCTCCCTCCAGGGAAGGCTGCTTGGCGGGGCCTCACCTCCTCCAGCCTGTCCAAGGCGTCGTTCAGCTTCCGCTGCCGCTCCAGTGCCAAAAGCCACACCTGCTGCCAGCGGGCAGAGAGCTGGTTGATCCGTGGGTTTTTTGCTTCAGATTGTGAAAGGATTGGCATGGGAGGAGGTGTGGGCTGACTCAAAGACTTTCCTGAAAGGAAAAATCATCATGAGATTAGAAAAGCTGGTTTAGTCAGTTCACAGAGAGAAGCTGCCGTCTGTATGGACCTAGAAGATCTTCATGATGACGTCCGGTCAGTAACTGAGAAAAGGAAGTCGGGACCTGGCTACACCTAGACATGGAAGCACACTGACCTAAAAGCTATTGATGCTTTTCCCCAGTCAACAGGTACCTGTCTCATACCTTCAATCAATTCTGTCCTACCTTAGCAAACTGAGGAAATGTCAGTGGTTCTACAGGAGCAGATTTATTTTATGATGAAATTAGCGCAACAGTCAGCGCTGATGACCAAAACATGGAAAGGTCACTGCAAAAGAATCTGCTTCACCAACTCCAAATTTCTACCAATTCAAAAAACTGGAGTCTAGTTATTGTTTGTCAGTGTTAAGAAAAGTGAGTTTCAAAAAAGATTTTTGTTCAAATCCAATATGGTTTTTGAAAATGGAAAAGAAATTTCTGCTGGGCACTTGGGAAGCACTCATCAGTGAGCAGGAAGGAAGCATCCTGCACAACAGGCGGCCACGTACTGCTGCCACCGCGGGACTTCTCCATGAAAGGCGCATGGGCTGGCTCTATGATCTTCCTTTTGTACGTCTTGGTGACCCGGTCCACGTCAGGCTGTTTGCGAGTCATCTCCTCCATAAATGTCTGTTAAACACAAACAACAAGGAAAAGGGTTGAGAGTTTTCTTGGACTAAGATGGGATTAGGCAACTTCTTACTAACAAGGGCCAAGCCTGTGACAGATGGAGCAACTGCAAATGCCTTCGTACACGGCTGCACTCCTTTCAAGAAACATGATTGTGGCCTTGAGTGAGGCACTTCATCAGGTTCTGGAGACCTGAAGGAATAAGACATGGCTCTGACTTCCAGGAGCTCACAGCTGAGTGAGGAAACCAGGCAGTCAGAGCAATGAGTGGCACCCAGGGCTCCGAAAGAAGGACTAGGACAGGCACCCACAGCCCAATGTGGGGAGGAAGGCTGCCCGGAGGCTGGTGCCTGAGCTGTGTGCTGCAGGATGAAGAATGAGCCAAAGGCTGGGGGCAGGGCAGTCCCACGGAAGCCTGACAGTGGAGCGAGCCAGAGCCCTGCTGATCACTGGCTGAGGATACAATCAGAGGAGAGGCAAGAGGGACAGCTGGAGAGGCAGGCAGGAGAAGGGTCCAGAAAGGCCTTGTGTCAGGCTAAGGGACTGGGGTTTTATTCTGAGAGCAATCTGTGTGTGTGGGGGAGGGGGGCGCGGGGGGGGGTGTTTACGGGTGGGTGGACAACTGAAGGATTCCGATCTAGAGAAGAGACACAATCAGATCTCTGTTTTAGAGCTACCATTCTGGCCTCAGTGTAGGAGGGAGGATGGAAAGGGGGGAGGCAGGCAAGTTGGGAAGCCATTGCAGTAATTGAGGCAAAACACAGTGAGGGCCTGAGCCGGGGCAGGAGAGAAGGAGCCAAGAAGTATTTTGAAAGTAGGACAGGTAAGACCTGATAACTGGCTGAATGTAGGGGGTAAAGAAAAAGGAGTCACTCCTGTGTTGGGTGACTGGGTGGATGAGGAGAGAGGAGGCAGGTGCGCAAGGGAGGGGTGGGGTCAGGGCCAGGAAGCAGGGATGAAACGGAGTTTTAGAGCTGCCTCTAGCTTCCTGCATGCTGCAGACAAGCCAAGAGATGTGGAAGCCCTGGGTGTACAGGTGCTGGATGAAGGTGTCAGGCCAGATACAACCTCAGGTATGAGAAGAGGGTCAAGAATGGAACTTTGGGGAACAACGTTAACCAGTGGATAGAGGAAGAGGAACCAGCTAAGAAGACTGATAAAGAGTTGTCAGAGAGATGGGGGGACACAAGAGGGGGGAGCTTAAAGGCACAAGGAATGAGAGGTGATAACAGAAGGGAGAGGGACTGGCCCTGATGGAAGAAGATAATCTCACTCAGGAGAGAAGGGGTCAACGTAGGTAAACTTGATGGGAAGTACAGGGAGTCCTCACTGGCCAGGCTAATTACATATGCTAAAAAGACCTTATGTCCACAGTATAACTAGGCAAGATCCATGCTTGCATTTGGTGTAAATTATCATGGTTAAAAACCAAATTTGTCTCCTAACTGAGCTTTCCTCTGTTCAGTTTAGTTTGATGTGTTGTCTGGCCCATCTCTGAGTACATGCAAGACGTCTTTCTGAATCCAGTTGTAATGGGATAGGTCCCAAGTAATGGGACCTTGGCACAGAGGCAAGTCAATAGAAACAGGATGCGGCAGGCAGATTTCTAAGCCAGGCCCCAAGACTCCTGACATACATGTCCTGTGTACTCTCCCCCTCAAGTGTGGGCAACACCTGTGGAAAGCATGGGCAGCCACTCCTGGATTATGGTTTTTTTTTTTTTTTAAAAAATTAATTAATTTCTGGCTGAGTAGGCTCTTTGTTGCTGTGCGCAGGCTTTCTCTAGTTGCAGCAAGCGGGGGCTACTCTTTGTTGCGGTGCGTGGGCTTCTCACTGCAGTGGCCTCTCTTGTTGCGGAGCACGGGCTCTAGGCGCACGAGCTTCAGTAGCTGTGGTTTGCAGACTCCAGAGCGCAGGCTCAGCAGCTGTGGCGCACAGGCCTAGTTGCTCTGTAGCATGTGGGATCTTCCTGGACCAGGGCTCAAACCCGTGTCCCCCGCGTCAGCAGGCGGATTCTCAACCACTGTGCCACCAGGGAAGCCCTGGATTACGTTTTATTATATAAGATCTGTCAGAGCAGGATGGAGGGTCTCCTGCTGGCTTTGAAGACAGACGCTGCCATACTGTGAGACTGCCGTGTGCCTAAGACCTGAGGGTGGCCTCCAGGAGCTGACAGCCAGCGAGAAAAGGGAGACCTCCATCCTACACTGCAGTGAAATGAACGACACCAACAACCTGAAAGAGCCTGGGTGGGAACTGCAGTGCTGGCCGACACCTTGATTTCAGCCTGGTAAGACGTCCCCTGGTCCCCTAGACGGGGAACCAGCTACTTCAGGCCCGAAGTCCCGCCCCACGGAAACTCTGAGACAGTAAGCGTGTTTTAAGCTGCTAAGTCTGCGGGAGTATGTTCAGCAGCAATTAAAACACGGATGCACAGGGCCAAGGAAACGGGCTCCATGAGCCATGCAGGAAACACGCGACCACACGATGTGGTGAGGATACCTGATGCTCAGCGATAAGGGCTTTAACTCGGTCGATGTTCTGAGGGATTGGCTCCTGATCCCGTTGAATGAGGGTGGTCTCGGCCCACTGGATCCACGCCAGAAGTTCTTCCAAGAGCTCGGCGTTGGCCACCAGTTCTGACAGGGCGGCTTCGAGGCGCTGCTGGTGCTGCTTGGCCCACGTCAGGACCTGCGGGGGAGGGAACCCGTCGGCTGTCAGCCAAGCACATCCCTCGTTTTCAAAGCCCTTTTTTGTGTGAGCCTAACAATGACTTTTAGGGGAAAGACCACCCAAGCAGTCAAGAGGCTTCACTCTTATTCTGGAGACAGAGCTGGAGTAAGAAATCAGCTCCCCTGAAACCAAATGTGGCACGTGGTATTAGACACAGAATTCTCAGGAAGGAGGGAAGAACACACCACGTGTCCACCGGGCGTCATCAAGGAACACATCACAACACCAGCACCACCCTTCCAGGTTTCTGCACATTATCAAGAAAACAGTCACTACTAAAATGCGAATAACTTGATTCTTGTTGAGATATTCACAGTGAGTGAAAGATTCCTTACGTGGGGGTGGGGAAGCTCTGGAGTATTTTACTGCTGTTCACCCATTTTACGGGGCACGTGCGGTCTTCCTCTAAAACTAGGAACTCACCTCCTCAAAGCGAGCCCGGATGATGGTGATCCAGTGTTTGATGGTGGTGATGCAATCAGGATGGCAGACCACCAGGATGACTTCTCCCATGGCCACTGCTGTGTTAACATCCACGCGCTTTTCTTCCACTTTCTTCATGAATTCCTAAACAAACAAGATTTGAAATCAAAACCTTAAACCTAGTCTAGCAGCGCTGTTAGTTTACACTGAGAGGGGTAAACAACTTTAGTGTGTTTTTCGACTCTTTGTTGACACAGAGCTCTAAAAGCCTGCATTTAGGCATCTCTGTCATTTTCTTTCCAGTTCTCAGAGGTGGGGGGAAGCGAGGGATTTCACAAAGATGACTTTCTCTGCACAGATGATAAGGACTAGAGAGACACAGGCATGACCCTTTTCCTGATCTCTCTCTCTTTTTATAAATTCCTGCTTGGATTCATTTCCATATGTGTAAATGGTGTTGTCTTGGACACATATAGTGACAGCTACAAAACAATACATTTTTGTTGTTGTTGTTCAAGATGAGATAGGAAAAAGATTATGAATACTACTAGAACAGAAGGCAATCGAATGACCATAGCTTTTCTCCTGGACTCAGAGACCAAGTGTCCTTCCTAACAACCAGAGAGGAAGCTCCTGAAGACACACATCTGGGAGTTCCACCAGCTCCCAGCCCTGTCTTCCCATCAGAATCACCCCAGTGCCTCAAGCCCCTCTTCCCAAACTTCATATATGCACATTACATTACAAATTTCAAAGGCAAATAATCTGCTTTGTTGCCAACACTACAACATTTTAAAAATACCTACAACACAATGCAATGACAAAACCATGATTAAAATCTCTCGGTGGGAAACACCAAAATTAAAAAAGGAAACATTTCCCACCTTGTTAGCACAGTCACACTGAAGCCCCAGACACTGTATTATATTCTGCAGCTTGGTGAGCAGTTCTAGGGGCACAGATCAGGGCCTGGAGCTGGTAACGTAAGGAAAGTCACACAAGGCGTGTGCAGGTGGGGTATAAAGGTAGAGCAGCCCGTGTTTTCCTCTATATTAACACCAGCTGTCTGACTTGTTTACAACCAGCATGCGCTACTTTTGTAAGAATGAGTGGATGAGTGGTCTTTAAGGGGTCACAAAACCCACCAATCGTTTCCCTCTCATTCCTGATAATGAGTAAGCTGGGACCATTCTGGCTTTGCTCCTTTTCACGTGAGGTCTAACGTTTCTAAGCAAAAGCTGCTTTCCGTTGCTGGCGTGGCCACCCTCCCCATGTGGGTGGCATGGGTCCCTGCACCCGGGGGATGGATTACCTTATGAGTGTCGATGAGAGACCGCAGGGCCTCTGTGTCATCAGGAAGTGCCCCCCGGAAACGCAGTGTCTGCTCGGCTTCAGAAAGCCACTCCAACAGCATGTGAATTGTGTCCCGAAACTCTTCTGCCTGAAATACCCAAGCACAAGAGACTGAACCTCTCTCTGCAGCCAAGGTCCTGGACATGGTATGCCAGGGAACGGTCTGGCCTGAACTCAATGGAGTACCACAGGCACTTGAAGGCTCTATCAAAGCCCCACAAAGGTCATCTTTCATCTGTGCAACTTGAAAAACCAACTAAATTCATTATTTCTCTTATATGGATGCGGGCTAAAAACTTGTTGAACATTTAGAATATCAATTTTTGACTTTGTGTTCCTTACAAGACTGGCTGAAACCAATCCTGATAAAGAGGCTAGACTGACTCTGCTCAGGCCCAACCCCAGGCGCCGTCTGACCTGCTTCAAGGCCTGCTCAAGCCGGCTCTGTTTGCAGACAGAGAGTTTACACACGGTGTCCCAGCGAGTGCTCAGTTCCTGGAGCTGCCCTTTCACCCAAGTGGTGTCATCTCGACTGTTCTCAATCAGCTCCCGGCCTGATCGCTTTAGGACCTGAACGGTTCCCGTTCGCTTTCCCAGTTCCTTCTGGAAAACCTGGAAAAGAAAACAGGAGAATTGGTTTGTCTTACAAATGTTTTGAATTCAAGAAGTAAAACCACAGAGAAAGTAGTCATTTCCTTCAATTCTCCTTGGTAGGTTCCAATTGTGTGTCTTTTATGCACAGACGGAGGTGGGATCACAAGTAAGAAAGAACCACCACAGGATGTGGCTCTGAATGTGAGAGGCGTGACTTTGGGTAAGCTGCTTAACTGGAGTCCCAGTCTCATCTGTGAAACAGGAATTATGCTGTACTAGCATCTCCAGAATTGTGGGAGTTTTTTTTTTTAAATTAATTTTTATAGTTGATTTAACAATGTTGTGTTACTTTCTGCTGTACAGCAAAGTGAATCAGTTATACATATAAATATATCCACTCTTTTTTAGATTTTTTTTCCCCATATAGGTCACTACAGAGTATTGAGTAGAGTTCCCTGTGCTATACTGTAGGTTCTTATTAGATATCTATTTTATATATAGTGGTGTGTACATGTCAATTCCAATCTCCCAATTTATCTCTCCCTCCCCCCTTCCCCCTTGGTAAGAGCCCACCTGCCACGCACATAAGAATCTGGTGTAACTTCAAGGTAAAGCTCAACGCTTCGTGCTGAAGCAGGACAGTATGTAGGTTCAACGTACAGGTGTAGGTTACACTAAATGCTGGTGTGCACGGAGCTGGCCTGTCAGGTTCAGATGTAGTTTAAAAAACACTCATTTTCATGTTAAGAATCAGTGGAAATGGATATCTTGAGGGTCTCCTGAATTTAAATCCATTTTGACTCAACTGAGAGATATAAACAGGAAACTGAGGGGGGGCCCTCAATGTGAAGTTTACACACTGGCAAATCTGAATCAAACCAACTTTGGTAAATTCCTTGTGGCTGATGCAGAATCCCTGTACCAGTTTGTTTAAACACACAGAGCAGGGAGCTGCCTCTCTGACAAGCAGAGACACAGGCTCTTTCAGACCTTCTTTCTAGGGGAGCCGTACAAGGGTACCATGAGCTGAAGGCACACACAGGTGCAGGACCCAACGGCTTTGCCCTCCACGCAGCCCAGATCTCGCCCCTCACCTTGTGGGCATCCATGAGGTTCATGACGAGGTCCAGGTCCCCGTGCACAGGCTGGTCCTCAGCCAGCTGCGGCTCTACCTTGTACAACCAGTCCACCAAGGCCTGCAGAGCGTCCATGAACTGGCCCGAAAACAGCAGGGCCTCCTCCAACTTGTGCTGCCTGAGAAAAGCACACAAACTTCACTGGTTAGTGGTTCTTTTATGAATGGCTCACAATTCTGACCACTGAACAGGAATACTGCTTGAACTTTATCTAGAGAGGGACTGCTGTGTTAGAACAGTTAGAAATACTGTAAAAAGTGACTAAGAGATGTTTAGACATTTTAAATTAAACCACTCTCTAAAATGGATTAAGCATAGTGCAGGAGACCGGTGTAGATGCCCTTCTGGCATTTTAGAGTCCAACTGCTATGCACACGGTATGCTATGCACACCCTACAACCCAAGGTCTTTTTATTTACATTACACCACTCCAGTAGAGGGTGGTGGTTCTATTAATGATTTGGAGCCAGGAGTTCAACTCCTAACTCTCCACCAGTTGTGAGACTCTGGCTGTCTCTTTGAACCTCAGTCACTTCATCTGAAAAATTGGGAGTACAAATAATACAGAGGTTATCATAATGCTTACATAGCATAGCTGGTACAAGTGGATAAAAGTACAACTTTTAGAACCAAATCTCAGCTCTGCTGCTTAGTAGCTGAGTGAGCATGGGGGAGTTAAGAAACCTCTTTGTGACCATTTCCTCATCTGTAAAATGGGAAGAACAGTACCCACACCTCAGTGGTTGTTGTGAGGATTAATGAGCCTCAAGATGGTTAAATGAGATACTACATTGGAGGCTTTGTACAGTGTCTGACACAGAGACACTCAGTGAGACAGCTACTGGCATTACAAACTTGTGATTTACATGTATTTAGAGTTACAGATCTTCTTTTACTGTTGGCCTGATTTTATAGGCTTCTCTCTTTGTAATACAGTAAAGGTTCAAGTTTAAAATATGATAATTTTAATATATCTGATTCAAATTATTTCATAACTCTCACTGAATTAACTGGAGATAGCAAGATGCTACTGTTACTGATACATTAGCTTTATTACCACTTTCTAGAATCCTGTCACTGTCTCCTGGTTACTTTGGGGATAACACACAGATCCAGGAAAAGGGACATTTCACACTCACCTCTCCACAGACTTGCCACAAACAGTATCCCATTTGTCTCTGACTTCTCCCAGTAAGTTGTCAAGTTTCTGAGTGTCATCAGGAAGCAAAGTCTTTTCTTTCAGTGCTCTGCCTGTTCTAATTGTGGTATCATACACAGGCTGTTTGCCACCAAGAGTTTTCTGGAACTCCTGTTCTCAAAAAGATTTAAAAAAAAAAAAAAAAAAACCACGATAAAAGTCAGATGACATCGAGTTTTCAGGTAACCAGAAATAGTATGAATGTCACTACTACTTGAACTAAAATTAACAACAGCTTATCCTGAAGAAATTTATAAGGTTTTGTCTGTGCCACATACAGCAGTGCATGACTATTTCTAAAAGCCCCCAGTTTCAGCTGGTTACTCCCACAGTCACTTTGTTTGAACTCTTATTTAAATGAGGAATTGTCATGGTTAGACACTGTCCAGATACAACATGGCTCTATGATCTTGGCCGTTTAACATTAACCGATTAGTTTTCTTTTGACTAGTTCTGTGTTTTTATCAAGCTACAATCATCAGTGAACACCAAGCTTAGGACCTAAGAGCAATGAACTGCTGTACCTTATGCTTTGAGAGCTGAAGTTTAATTTTGTCTGGGTCGTTGGATATCTCCAGTTCTGAGTCCAGGTGACTCTCTGCATCTTCTAGCCAGTCAATCAGTTTTTTCCAAGCTTCATGGAACTAAAATTATGTAAGAAATACGTTATAACAGGAATGAATATGCACACTACACAGCACTTTTATGTGAACCAATGCGGAGACTCAAAACATGCAGCCCAAGGTTGTTCAGTAAATTAGTATCTTTCTTTTATAACTTACTTGTTTTGCCCGCTTTCTGGCATCATCCAGCAATCGTCCTCTTTCAATAGATCGCTGGACAACCTTCTCCCATCGAGACTGGACGCTAACCAGCAAATTTTTGATCAGAACAACGTCCTGTTTCTGGCTAAGGAATTTTAACTGATTCCCGGTTTGATCCAGCTCAATGATCTGGTCTCGATGAGCATTTACTTCATTAGCAAACACCTGAGGGGAAAATATTGCTCTTTTTAAACTGGAGATAAGATCAATGAGCATCACTTTCAATTGGCGCTTTCAAAGGGAAGGCAGCATCGTAATGCCATTGTTACCTTGTGCTCCTCTATCTGGGAAAGGACGGTGTTTAGAATCAGGCTGGGAGGAGAAGCGATGTTTAAACTCTGCTCTGCTAGAGTGAGCCAGTTGATAAATTCTTGCAGGGAATTCTGGAATTCTGTTGCCAGGTTGAGGGCCTCTTCCAGCTTTGACTAAATTTTAAGTTAACACACACACACACACACACACACACAGAGAAAAGTGCCAAATTCAAGAATTATAGTTTTAAGGACAAAGGCGTAAATTGTACACCAAATGAAATGACTTCTAAGAAGGAAGCCTCATTTAATCAACCTCCAAACATGCCCTGTTTGCAAAGAAGGGGACATTTTAGTGCTAGTGTTTGAAACTGAAACAACTGTGCTTGGAAAAGGAAAGGGCACAGTTTGCAGCTAAGTTGCTTTCTCTGCCATTCCCCACTTCCTGAGACATTAAAGAACAGGAATAAAGGCATTCAAGCCATTCAATAAATGTTAAGTGAACAGACCCTTTAGTGGTGACAGCTGCAGGATCTGCAACCTACTTTGGGCAAAGTCTCAGCTTCCTTTAATGTCCTTTTTGTGGCATAACACAACTAAATGAGAAGCACCTGACTGTGACGGTGACGGTCACCGCAGGGCTCTCTCTATCTGAGTATGTTTTCAGGAAATATGGCACTTGAAAAAGTCTCAGTCTGAAACTTATGCTTATGCTACAGCAACAAAAGTAATAAAAGCCAGAACATTTCAAACAAAAATGTGACAATTTACATAGATGTAAATTTTTAGTCATTACGATCTAAATCAGAATGACAAAAAAGAGTGGCTCATTCAGGGTGTGCGCTACTCTCCACGAGTACATCCCAGTTCCACAGTCTACAAGCTCCATCCTCAGAGACCTCTACCCCGAACATCTGGGTGATGGCCTCTGACCCTGGCCCGTCTACTAGGCAGGCAAAGTAGAATAATGGCAGGTTGTTAAAAATGAATATATGCAAAATATTCACTGAAAGAAACCCCAGAAGTACACTGAAAATGTTCATTGCTGTTAAATGGGTTGTGTATTCTTTCTACTTTCCTCTTGGTGTTTTCAGGTTACTTCTGTAACCTAAAAAACACTGTGATGAATGTTATAAAAATGCATAGACCCAGTCTAAACAAGTTCAGTGAACAAAGGAAATCTACCTCAAATCTATCATAGAAATACTTAGCAATAAATATATTGCAAGTTCCTAGATGGCAGGAAATCTTTCCACGTCATTTTATCTATATAGTCTTCAACAGGGCTTAAATAATTTTAGCGAACCTGGAATGTAATGTTCTTACAAAATCAGAAATAACTATCATTGACAGCTAGCCTTTGCTCGATCAATTCAACAACTAAAGTTGACCCCTTAACAACATGGGTTTAGGGGTGTCGATCCTCCGAGAAGCTGGAAATCCGTGTGTAACTTTAAAGTCTGCCCTCCACATCCACGGTTCTGCATGCAAAGATTCAACCAACTAGGGATCATGTAGGACTGTAGATATACTTAGTGAAGAAAAAAAATCCTGCATACAAGCGGACTTGCGCAGTTCAAACCTATGTTGTTCAAGGGTCAAAACTATATTCCTTGAGGCAACTTGTTCCACTGTGTCAAAACCCTCTAGAAACTACTTGATTTTGAGCCAGAATCTACCTTGGTTTCTTTAATTAGTCTTAGCTCTACATTCAGCAGGAATTATAGACAAGACCCTGTCCAAAAATTAGAACACAGCCATACACTCAGGTCCTCTGCCCACTCTTCATGTAACGAAGTTACCAGACCCCACACTAGAGGGACCCTAGGAAATTAATGCTTCTCTCAAAATGTTCATTTATATGTGTGAAGATGTGGTTTACTTCCTTCTGCACATTAAAGTTCATGATGACAGAGTTCATGCCTTTATTGTTTTCCACTGTACACCTAGCACAGTGCCTGGTACATACATGCTTAACGACTACTTGTTCAATGGATGTGGCCAATGGATTTGGACACATATTTTACCGTTTCAGCTGCCCAGCACAGAAACTCTATGCAGAGTGATATTCTAGAACTCTGTACTCATAAAAAACAAGTTTGGGGGCAAATGCCTTGATCTCTGATCACTTTTCGTTTGAGGAGAATTTGATTTTTGAGGAAGAGTAAGAGGAGGACATACAATTTACTGCTCTTGAGTTTTAGTAACTAGACATCAAATTCCGTGTGAGGAATAATTAGTGATACTCCCTGCATGCTGTTCCCAACCTCCCAAGTCCGACAAAACCTATTTTTAAGTCCATCACTGAGCAGTAACAGGCAGTAATGCCTTAACTGGTAGATGCAGAAAAGGAATGCAATATTATAAAAGCAAGTATCGGCAGAAACTATCAGCATCAATGCAATTTGACATGGATGGAAAATAGAAATGTAATGGCAGAAAAGATGGCTTGATTTAGCACAAAGCCAGTTCTGAGGATATCAGTTCTGCTAGCTTGCTACAGTATAATGAAAAATCTTCCATAGAAACTAGATGATAATTGCATGTAATCATTAAGCAAACTACTCAAACAGTAATCAAACTGAATTTTGTGGTGATACCTTTCTTTCTTCCATCTTACTGCTGACCACATGCCACTTCTGTTCCAAGAGTGCTACGCTCTGTTCTGTCTTCGAGCCAGATCCAGAATCATCACGGCTGAGAAGCATGAGCCTGCCCTTGTCAAGCAGTTGATTGTAAGTCTCTTCCTTGGCTTTCAGCTGGGAATAGAGTTCCTATAAGGGCAAGAAAGATATCAGTAATGCAAATTCCCTGAAAGACACCCACACAGATTTACAAGCACAGTTTGGAAAAGCCAAGGAAGGTCTCATTTTGATTAAAATCCTTTCTTTTGGATTCAATTCAACTGCTGAACAATTAGGAAATGAAACCCACCATTCTTCCTTAATATAAAAATAATTTTGTCACCAACAGAATTTTTAAGGATCAGAGATCACAAAAATAGACCCCAATAATTTACTTCTCCTTTTCCTGAGGGATATGCCTAGAAATTATGTTGCCTCTTGTTCTCAGCCACTTTCTGGAAATACTGTCAGCTTCTATTGGATTTCCCTAAATGCCCCCTCAAGTAGGTTTTTCCTTTAATTTTTTGGCTGCTCCATGCGGCATGCGGGATCTTAGTTTCCCAACCAGGGATCGAACCCTCAGCCTCTGTAGTGGAAGCACAAAGTCTTAACCACTGGACCGCCAGGGAAGTCCCAGCAGTCTTTTTCTTAAATACAACCATATCTGTGTCACTATCTGTCTTGATGCTCTCACCTTCACATCAATATTCTTGTGCCAGTCAATCTGATTAACTTGAAATCTGCCAGCTCCCCAGGGCATTTCTGGTTCACTCTTTCCTGTCGCTGCCTATCGCAGGGTGTTAGAAGCCTGTCTAAGCAGCAATCCCCAAGTACTATATTGTCAGTAAAAATGCACTACTTTGTAGACTCCCAACTACATATATCTCTGTGAATTCGGAAAGGAGCTACTGAAAATGGGATGCTTATGCTCAATTTCAAGAAATCTGTTACCATATGTGTATCAAGCTGCTCCCTAGCCGTTTCAGGAAGTCCTCCTGTGGGCTTCGATGCAGAAAGTTGGGTCTCCATTCTAGTCAGTTCCAAGAGGAAATCTTCAATTTCACTATGGAAACCCTGGGCCTTTTGAGAAAAGACATTATCAAGGTCAGTAGTCAATTCTAGTTTCAGAAGTAAGCTTTCTAAATGACCACATGAGGAATCTTTGAGGGAGGAATTTTAGGCTGCTCTCACGCAGGGTTGTTCTGTTGCTGGATGATTATGGGGCCAATGTATTTACTTATTTTCAGAATTGAGCAGAATCCTTCAGACCTCACTGTAACAGAGATGCCTGATATAACCTGATGAACTGACTGACTAAGGTACTGTTGAATATGGATACGGAGGGACCTGACTTGATCCAAAAAATAACTAAATCTGTGAACAAGGTTCGTTACAGCAAAGATCTACTAACTTTGAATAGTAGATAGAGGGACTGGATCACAAACTAATCCAAAAAGAATGATCCAATTAAAGGTTGTTCTTTCCAGACAAGTCTAGCACAGAACTGACCCTCAAGGCAGAGGGGCTTCTACCCCAAACTGCTTTTCTTTTGTCGACTTAGATGGACTTCCTTCTGAATACTGTCATGTGCACAGCCCCACCCACCTAACCTGGATAGTGCATGTACCTGCTGCAGCGTCGACTGAAGCTGCTGCTCCCTCTCCTCTGTTTTTTGTAACACTGACTCCCAGCACTGGTTCATGGTTTCTAAACGGCTCCTTAAGCTGCTGGCATCATCTCCAGCGCTAGATTCAAGAAGCTCATTGCCAGCTTTGTTGACTGTTTCCACTGTGGCTTGATGGGCCAGAACATCATTTTTTAGAACCTAGAAAATGTTGAACAACATAATTTACCTCTATAGGTATCATTAAGCCTGGCTCTCTAAGGTACACACGACATCAAAAGGTACAGAAACATCAAAAAGCTTCTGATGGCAATATCTGGTCTCAAACCAATAGGCTTAGAGATGAAAAATGAAAATACTTACGTGGTGCTTTGCGAGCTCAACTTCAATGACTTTTGGGTCTCCACTTATTGGTCTCTGAGCATCTAGCAACTCTTCAGTGTGAGTCAACCAACTCATTAGCTCCTCTAAGGCATGCTGGAACTGGCCAAGGGCCAAGAGAGCACCTTCTAGCTTATGCTACTCAGAAAATGATTTAAAGGGAACGTTTGTTAGGAAATTAGAAAACAGTAGATAGTAGTCCACTTTATGTACTCTACCATTTGCCTTACCTGTCTGTGAGCAATTTTCTCACCCAGGTTCTCCCAGAGGTGTTTAAGTTCCGTCATTGGTTCTCGTATAATGTCTCTGTCCGTTTCATCAGTAGCTTTCTTTAACATCAGTTCACCCTGGTGATTGAGCTTCTCCATCTCAATTTGCTGTTGGTAAACTTCCACTTTGAACTCCTGTCAAAGACGTAGTGAATGTTAACATCAAACCAAGTCTTTAAAAACGAAAAAGAAGCAACCCTTCTTCAAAAACCCTTCCCAGGTACAAACCTTCATTTCATTTAACTGATCTTTAACAGTGTTGAGGTCAGTGCCGACAGGGGGCATTGTGCAGAGTTTAATCACAGTGTTATCTAGCCAGTCAAACATAGCCTAAAATAAACATACAAATAAACAGTCAAAAAACAAAAACATAAGGACTTGGGAGACAATTAGCATGATCTCTGCTAATACAAGCAGAGATAAATCAAAGTATCAATACTTTGTGTTGTTTGTGCTCTCAGGTTGGGGGCAGAAATAAGGGATAATGATCTTTATTTCAGTAATATGGGGACTTAAGGATGAAGCCAACACGACTGGAATAATGTCCAAAATAAACTACTATTTCTTATGGCCAGCTGGCAAGCCCACAATGTGCTGAAGCTACCGTACTGTGCTGTGCTTTGAGATAACCTGGGTTGGGACCTCTAGCAAGCAATGACTTTGACAGTAAGGCCAGCTTTACTCTACAGCCACTGTGAGGATAGATAATATGATGAAAAACATGGCAAGAAGACTAGAAATTTGGATGTCAGAACTTTTCTTGCTACAAGTGGGAAACTTTGGCTAGAAATAAAGAAATAGCCTGTCTTTGGTTCAAGAATGTTGCAGTCCTGTGAAGGTGACCGACTCACGCTGGACTCAGAATATGACAGAAATCACGGGGGGCTTCCCTGGTGGCGCAGTGGTTGGGAGTCCGCCTGCCGATGCAGGGGGTGCGGGTTCATGCCCCAGTTCGGGAGGATCCCGCGTGCCGCGGAGCGGCTGGGCCCGTGAGCCATGGCCGCTGAGCCTGCGTGTCCGGAGCCTGTGCTCCGCGACGGGAGAGGCCGCGGCAGTGAGAGGCCCACGAACCGCAAAAAGGAAAAAAAAATAAACAATAAGAAAGAGAGACCACGGAACCTGTGTTTCCGTGGTGGTCACCTCGTGGCCTCTCACCTGAAGAGTGTCCTGATACTGCACAGCGGCTTGCATGGCATCCTCAAGCTTTTCCAGTCTCTCTCTCCATGTTTTGTTTAAGTTCTCCCAGGCATTATTCATCTAGGGTAAAAACAGTGGATCAGACTCTCCAATTAATCCCACTCTTAGTGTGAGTCCAGTAACGTTTTGTCTGAACCCCTTGTCCACTTCTCCACACCTCATCAATGCTCTTCTTCACTTCCGGCTTCTCAGTTTCTCCACAGGCAAAAATCAAATCTGCTCCAAGGATTCGAATAAACTCCAATTCCTCATGCAGACCATCTGTCTCTTCCTTAATAGTCTACATGTAAATGAACAGAACATAAGCCGAAACAGAAAGCAGAAGAGAACTTCCCAAACTTTGCAAATGTAATTTATACCCCCATCGACGGCCGATGTTGAACAGAACGGTCAATTTCATTAAAGTCTTCCAGCGTTCTTAATATTTCACTCATCTAAACAGTGAAGCTTCAGAGTCTGGTTATTTTTCTTATATATACATCAAATATATTTTTATATATTAACAATAAATACATAAAACAGTCTGAGAAAGGTGCAATGAGCTTCAATAATTTACTAAAGGTCCAAGGAGATCATAATCTACAACCAGAAGTCTATTACAGAGAAGAAAATTAACTAGGATAAAATACTAGAGTACAAAAGGCACATATCTAAGAGCTGGGAGATGAGCATAATAGGAACGCTAGGCTGTATCATCTCAAAGAAAGTCAGTTCTGTGCCAGATCCTTAAACATAGTTCATGGACTGGCAATGACGGGGGTGGGGAGGTGGAAATGGCTGAAGTAAAAGGAAGATATGAGTGTTAAGAGGGAGAATATAGAATAGCAAGACAGTCTTGCCTTGGGCTAAACGGACAAAATGAGGTGAGAAATGCATTTAATAAAAACTAGGATCCCCAAAAAGGCTAGAAAAAGGTATGTGGAAGTAACAATTGTTATTTCTGGATGATGAGTCCAGAATTTATTTTTTCTACTTTCTATTTTTCTACAGTAAATAAATTTACTCGAGAAATAAGTACACCAAAGAGAAGACTAAATTCAGAAATGAAAGCAAAGCTGGATTTTTAAAGCACATGCTACTAATATGAATTGTTAAGTTTAAAACTGATGACAGAATTACTTCTGTGTGATGGATCTGCTCTATATCACGACCAGTGGCGGTTGTATGTACCTATACAAAGTGGTAAAACTTGTACATTAAAAAAAGAAAAATCTATAATGAGCAGGTATTTTTGTTCTAGTGTAAAGACATACTATTAAGCTTAAAACAAACAAACAAAAAAAAACTTTTAAGGCACTCAGCCTGGCTAAGCAGTTAACACAACATAGTTGGATACAGTGCTTTCCCACAGGACAAACACATGAGAGAAGGGGTTTTGTTTCTTACCTCGGCGGCTTCAACCTGTTGTTTGATAATGGATGGGTCAATGCCAGGGCTTTCCAAGTCATGGACGATGTCCTGGGTGTCTTTGATGGTGGTGAGGAGAGCTGCCATGTCATACCAGAACTTCTCCGCTAGTTCAAGGACATCAAGGAATTTAATTTCTCGCTCTTCAGCCCGAGCTTTGATGTCCTCCCAGAAGAATACCATTTGATCCAATTTGTCCTGGATTTCTGAGGGGTACAGAAGAGTGAACAGGCCTTTTCTAAGGGCTTAAAATCAGCCTCATCAGGTATTAGATCTAATCCTATTTTCACTGAAATTATCCTTAAAAGTCTCTAAAAATGTATAACTGAAGGATAGTTTTCTATCTTAGCTTTATTATTAATTATTTCTATGCTCTCATTTATCACTTACATTGGTCTCCCACACAAAGAGATCACAGAGGTTATCTGGAAATGAGTTATCATCTACTATAAAAGTACTGCTAAGATACTTAAAAAGGGGCTGAAATGAGAACTCTGTTTCCAGTCTTCTGTGTTGAACCTGCTATGTTTCCCATGGAAAGTGTTATAAAAGGTAGTTATGTTCTACCCACTACTGGTACTGCAGTTTCCTCGTATTAGGGGGTAAAGGAGCATTTGTTTCCTGGTCTGGGAATCTAACTACCAATTGTAACCTTATTTCAATGGGGAGATGTGTTCTGAATTCTAAATGACTTCGTGGAATACTCATTACTTGGGCACTGCCTTTGCATTCAATGAAGTACATCTGGTGGGATGCTGGAGGTAACCACAGCCTAGAATTTATTCTATCGACTTTTAAAAAATGATTAGATTAATCAAGCACCTTTTGCAGCCAGATCCTTGTCAGCTCCCTGAGATCGCCCAATGAGCTCTTCTCCACGGCGCTTCAGGGCCTCAAAGGATGGCTGCAGTTTTTCCAGCTCCACGGTGGCACTTTTGTTGTCACTGATGCACTCTCTGATCTTGTCTACTTCAGCAGGGATCAGTGGTGGCATACGCAGGCGAGAGGAAAGATTCTCCAGAGTCTCCAACATGGGCTCAATTTTATCATGGAACTAAACAAATATTGGACCATTAGCCATCACAGCAGTACTTTGTCACACTTCTGGGGTAAATGTTAGGGATTAAGGCCAGTGTATAAATCTACTACTGTTTAGGATAAAACCTATGCTCAGCCTAGCCCCACGGCTGTCAAGTGTTGGGTTTGTCTAAAAAACTGTTTTGGGCATAGTATACCAGAGCTGGCCCATCAGAAAAAGTAAATGTTTAAGAAGCAAAAAGCTATTACTTACTATACGAAAAATCAACTCAAATCCTTAATGCTGCCACAATACTTCCCCAATTCCAACTAACGTGATGAAAAAGGGACAAGACTATGAAACCAGTGAGAGTCAGTGTGTCAACATCTCAGATGACAGTTGCATGCAACAGAGTAGACCAAGAAGTTAGATGCCCTCCACCAACTGTATAAATGGATGGGGAACTCAATATGCTACATGACTTGGAGTTTAAAAGTATCATGGCATGCAGTTTGACAACCCACCAGTGTAACAGTAAGAAACTAAAATGTCGGCATGATGAAAGATAATTAGGGAAGGCCAAATCTAACCTTATTCCGAGAGAACTACTGCCCTTTCCACTTTTCTGGTACTTTGAACAACGTATCTATAATTGTAAAATTTTAATTTGTAATATGAAGCAGAGAGGGGACAAAAGGGAGCACAACAGACAAGTCTGCCCCTTAAAGCCAACTCTGGATTCATTGATTAGAATAACGCTTACCAACTGTTGAATGTCCTATAGGAAATAACACGGTAAACAAACAAAACCCCTTCCCATCACTCCCTCACTTCTAGGTTCTGCCCCAAATGAAACTGGCATAATAAACTGCATTAATAAAATTTATTCCACTAACGTTAAGGGAAGTTTCCTTATAAATAATCCTCTCAATTCTCAGCTTCGTAAGAACACCCTAATCCCAAGGGGGTGGGTACCTTACCTCTGTAATCTGTAATGGTGGGCGCGGTCAACACAACAATGAAATGTGACGATGTGGGGAAGACAGGAGCAGGCAGCAACAACACAAAGTAACACATTCCACAATGTGAGTGAGAGATGGGACGGAAGGTGGGGGGGAAAAACTTGAGTAAGTACAAATATTAACCAAGAATATTGACCAAACATAGGAATAAATTACCCAGACATAACAGTAATATATTAGTTGGAAAGTATGTAGTTACATGCTTTAAACTCCACTGCTAGTGGTTTGTTTCTCCTTGACTCTACCTTCTCCCTAGTCAAGCATCTTTCTCTGAACTAGGAGCTAGCTGGTGGCCTCGTGAATAGGAAAACCAATGTGCTGTCTAAATCTCGAAAGCAACAGGCCCAATAGGAATTTGACTTCTTGAGGCATTTGTTGCTTCAAGATGAATTTACCCAAAATCATCCCTGCTAAAGGATTATCACAATATAAAATTTTCAAGGAAACAATCAACAGGCAATATATACCAGCCAAGATGCATTTCACCCTTCTTATAGTTGTCAGTATAACCAATGCTCCCTGGAATAAAAATGCAGACAGGCAAAGGCTCCCAGTCTCCTGATAATGTATCACCAGCATACTAGTCTGGACATTCCTGAGCATAGGGGCATGCTGATACAGAGCCTCTTGCTTAGACTAAAGGACAGTTGAAGGTTATATGAGTTTAAGACACACACATACCTGAGCTGACTGGGAAATAGCCTCGTCCAGAGCCAGGGCCCGCTGGCGCACCTCCTCTTTAATTTGGGCATACGTATTTTCTGCTTTCTGGTATTTTTCTTGCACCATTTCCCCCTCTTCAGGGTTTAACTCCTTTAGTTGAGGGCCTATCTTTAGCAGCTTATCGATATGAGGTTTGTGTTCAGCAATGGATTCCCTTAGTTGCTATGCAAAGAAATATGGATTAAAATAAAATGAGCCTTCTTATACCAGTTTGTTTGTTTAAATACTTTGATCAGAGCTCATACCAAATGAACAAACTGAGTTACTAAAACCCAGCAAGTCCCAACATCTCACCGTTTATGGAGGGAATAAAATCTAAGTCTTGGACTCTGACTCTAATTCTCTTCAGTTTCAAAAGCCAGTTCACATGTTCCGCCACCCAGGACGCTTCCCAGAAATCGTCTCTCACTCTCACCCTCCAATACAAATGTATTCCACTGTCTTCTGTACTCGTAAATACTTCTCTGTACTCTACTGTAGTTTGCACGATTTAATGTCTGTCTCCCTGCCCAGACTGGGAGACACTAAGCAGGACCAGCTACAAACAGCAACATTTCTGGTAATCCAACCGCTCCTTGACTATACTGCTGGCTACTTCCAGTTTACATCCTTCCTCTTACAGGAATACAGAGATAGCAATAAACATGAGTCATACACCACAAATAAAATAAACATTAAAAAAACTACCTTTAATGGTAACAGCATCAGTTGAAGTGTCTACAAATTTCCCTTTCATCTCAACTCTAGGCAGCAAATTGCTTTCTGATATTCCTGAGTGAAGGCTCTCACTCCAGCTAGGGCCTAACCACAAGGAAAGGGCCACCCAACCACAACCAAGTAACACCCCACTGTCACTGGGAAGATTTTAAACTCCCTTGATTTTTACGTGGTGCTTTGTTCACTTCTGCAATACCCAGGTTCCTGACATCTCCATAATCTTTTTTTTTTTTGCGGTACGCGGGCCTCTCACTGCTGTGGCCTCTCCTGTTGCGGAGCACAGGCTCCGGATGCGCAGGCTCAGCGGCCATGGCTCACAGGCCCAGCCGCTCCACGGCATGTGGGATCTTCCCGGACCGGGGCATGAACCTGTGTCTCCTACATCGGCAGGTGGACTCTCAACCACTGTGCCACCAGGGAAGCCCCATAATCTTATTCTTTAACTGATTCATATTAAAGGACAAAGGAAATAATTCAGATATGTATTTTTACTGTGCAAAAAAAATTCTAACTGGTTAAGAATTAATTTCATAACATTTACTTATACTCAGTAGGTACTAATAAATAGGCTGTTTTTGAATAAATCGTAGAGCCCATTTTCAGTTCTGTGATTAAATAAAACTCGGCATGCTCCTTACCCTCATTTCCTCTTGTTGCTGCCTGAGCTGCTCATGATCAATAGCAGGAGGAGGTAACTGTGCTATTAGTGTCCGAGTTTCCTCAATCCAGGGGCTGAGCTCCTCATATGTTTCCCAAAACTGGTTCACCAAGACCTGTGCCCGTTCTAGGCGGGCGTAACGCTCTGAATTGAGCAGACTAATGGCTTCGTATTGTTGTATTAGAGACTCTGTCTTTTCCTGTGAACAAACAAAAAAAATGTAAGCATTATTATCATGATGAACCCTTCTTTAAAGTAAAAATGTAAGTATATATAGGTGTGTGTGTGTGTATATATATATATATATATATATATATATACATACACTAAAAAGTTTAAAGAAATACACACTAAAATGCTAAAAAATATGGATTAATCTAGTAAGCTTACAAGTGATTATTTTCTTTATACTCAGCTGAATTTTTCTATCATACATATACATAATTTTATAATTTTTAAAATATGAAAGTAGTTTCACAAACAGTAAAACAGCACAAGCACAACACACCAAAATTAACCTTTTAGTGAATACCTTTTATAACTTTAGATACAGCACTACTGTAATAGGCCAGTTTGACTGAATCTCTCAGGGGCTAAGATGGGTATTTGCTCATCAAGTTTCATTTGTCTTTTTCCCTCTGATAAAAGTCTCCACAAACCTGGCATTTATGCTTTATATGTTTAGGATGAGCAGCTCAATTTATGAAGACTTCTGAGGAAACAGTGGTTACCCATACCCTTTATAAAAAACAAAACTGGTGTACAAATGGACTCTGTTGGTCAATTCTTTTAGAAATGGGTAATGATTTTTTAGAAGGACCTGAAGCAGAAATTAATATCTGCACACGGTTCTGAAAAATCTATCTACCTGGAAGGGTAACTCAAAGATAACTCATTATGGACTGAGGATGAGTAGCAATTCCTCTGTTATAAAGAAGATGGATTTGCAGTGTATTTCGCATTATACAGTACGGCTGTTTAGACATCTGTGAACACAGGGTTAGGAGTCTGAATGCCCCAGAACATCAAGCTGGACTTAAGTTATCACAATCAGTAATAGAGGGAAAAAAAAACTTCTTCAACTATCATTTCACAATTGTACTTCTAATTCACCATGATCAAGATAAGAACAATATGGTGAATAAATAAATGTAGTTTACCTGTAATATAGCTTTTTGCTCTTCCCCACATGTGCCAAAGATTTCACCACGATGACTGAATAGTTCATCCATGGAATCTTTGTGTCGAATGATGTCAATGGAGAAAGCCTTTGAAAAGTAAACTATTGTTAAGTCAAGAAATATAAGAAGCCCGAGCCTGTGTTAGTGAAAAGTTAGACATACCCTATGAAAAATTCTTTGCTTTAAAAAACCCACATCAAAAAAAAAAATCAAAAAAAAAAAAAAAGCCACATCAAAAACTGTTCTTATAAAGTTTGACACTTTGCCTATCCACACATCTTCAATGCTTATCTTTTAGTAGCTTATAAGAATATCTTCCCTCCTGAAAACCAGGAAGAAAACAGCTAACTACTCTTTCTTGGATTAAAGGGCCTATTTCTATCCTTTTCACAAAGCAAAAAATCTCTTCCTCATCCTAACCAAATATTTATATAATTAGTCTCTACCCACCATCATGACACTGACTCATTCTACTTTACTTGGGATAGTCAGAAACTCTCTGCTAGTCACTCTTAAGAGACTGATGCTTCTTCTAGCTCAGGACACAGTGACTACGTCACTTACCTTCTGTACCTGCAGCTGAGCTGTGGTCTGGTCCTGTTCCAAGCGGATTGGACCCAGCGCCATCAGTTTCCGTTTTGTTTCAGCAACCCAAGCTAGTTCTGCATCAGCAGCTTGCTCATACTAACAGACATATTGAAGAAAAATGGACATATTACAGCCAACGTCCTCCTTCTGAGAATTCTCATTTATTCAACATAGAAAGGCCTAGATTTTCAGTAACACAGTTTACATCTCACAAAGTAAAGCCAAAATTGGTGACAATTTCATAAAATCACAAATCAAGATGCAGACAATTTAGAGTTGATCCTACTTCAGCAAATATGAGTTGATCTTATTTCAACTTCTTTAGAAAGACATTACAGGACCCAGTGAGTGGTTCTACAGCTAGAAACAACCATGGAAACCAAGACTCTTCAAAAGAAATACACCTTCTAATGAGAGTACTTTTTTGAGGCTGTGCTCTTTTTCTGCCAATCCTCTTTCCTACCCATGCTCTAAACAGTAGCAGTCATGTGTTTAAATACAAACTACCATGGCGGCAGACGGCTGAGTCAAGTTAACTTGAAGTACTTGCTCAGTTGAAGAACCCTAAGGCCCCAGAAGAACACCAAACCTTTAAATGGAATGCAATAACGTATGCAATGCCATCAACAAATACAAAACCTAAGAACATGTTCTATGTGACCATTGTTTAATGAGGTCCCTCAATCTTTTACCTCTTCCTCGTCAACGTTGCCGAATTACACTAATACTTAAAGGAAAGTGAGTTCCCAAGCATGATAAATTTCACACTGAAATATCTGGCCAGGATGAGGGATATTAATTAAGACATAACAGGAATGCACTTGGCATCAGAGCAAACTTCTCTGTGGTTCAGAAAGCATTTGCTTATCACTATGAACTCAAGGAGTCATGTTATATTAATTTATTTTTTGCACCATGGCACATTAATAGGTGCATATCCAGCTACAAAGAAAAGCAAATAGATTTTCCCAGAAAGTAGGAAGGAAAAAGGATTGAGGGAAATATGACACCTGTGTTTACTTGGGAGGGTTCTATTTTGGATGGCTCTGCTATTTTGGTTAGCATAGTTGATAGTAATTATAGTTCTTGGTTCTGTCCCCTTTTCCATCTAATGCTAAAACAGCTGATTATGTCAAACTAAGATTGTGATGCACTTGGACCTTTCGGATCTAGATATTATCTACCCCCATCACCATCTGCCTCTTAGCAGGGCAGTAGCAAGGAAAGGGCTCACACACTCTCTTCTCCAAGTTCTTTTCTGCTCAAAGGGGTCAAGTATTTTTGGTCAAACCTAGATCCATCCTCACTTACCTTTACCTAATCAGTTCCCACCACTGAAATGATTCGTTGCATCAGATTTAGCTTGATCTCATTTATTCCTATTCCTGAGCCTGTATTTATGTGGGTCATAGTTTTGTACTTCACGCTGCCTAAAATATTAATGCAGAGGTGTTTATAAAGATTACCTGTTGTGATCTCTGAATAGCAGCATCGATTTCATCCACCCTTTGTCCAACAGTGTCACTGACCAGCTTGTACTGCTCATTGGCATCAGACACAAGTTTATCCAGCCCTTCTCTGGCTCTCCAGGGCACCAGCTCTAAGAGAGCACGGCTCACCTCATTCACTGTGTCCAACACCAGCCTGTGCTCCATGACCTCCTTCTTTAGCTCCTAAAGAGGGAAAAAAGTTTTCAGGCCATCCCTTGCTAAATTAAGCACATTAGCAGCTGTGCTGGGTGGAAAGTGCTCTCTCTACCACACATCCCAGCAGGGCTCTGACCTCCTTCCTTCACTTATTTATTTTTTTTCTTGTCTCAGATTTTTCAATCACTCCACAGCCTGACTTTAGGCTTAGCCGCTTAGAACTGTCTGCAAGACTTTTCCAGCCAGACTGTCTCTGGGTAACATGAATGGTGCTTTTTGCTTTTTTTCTCCTTACTTCAGTAGAAATGATAAATAATGCTTTAATCATAGGTATTTACCTCAACAAATACCTACACAGTATTTCTGCACATCTAGAACTGCACTAGATCCTGCAGGAGAATCAAACATAACCATGAAGTACTCTTTTAGAGAATGAACTATGACAGTAAATTCTAAAATGTTGCATATAAAGCAAGCTTCTTATGTTTTTTTTTTTTTAACAGTTTTTTAGAACAATTTTATTTATTTTTGGCTGCGTTGGGTCTTCATTGCTGTGCGCAGGCTTTCTCTAGTTGCAGCGAGCGGGGGCTACTCTTTGTTGTAGTGTGCGGGCTTCTCACTGCGGTGGCTTCTCTTGTTGCAGAGCACGGGCTCTAGGTGCGCGAGCTTCAGTAGTTGTGGCTCGCAGGCTCAGTAGTTGTGGGCTTAGCTGCTCCGTGGCATGTGGGATCTTCTTGGACCGGGGCTCGAACCCATGTCCCCTGCATTGGCAGGTGGATTCTTAACCACTGCGCCATCAGGGAAGCCCTTCCTAGGGTTTTGAGACAATCTTTTTTCTTCTTCAGACCATAACAAGTGCTTTATATAGGTCTGTATATCAAATTTTATTTTCCAAGAATAAACGAAAAACAAGGCAGGCAAAAATTTCTGGTTTACATTTAAGGTATAGATAGTTGGTATTAAACACAAGAATTTAAGGATTCTAAGAGAATTCTAAGAGAACTTAAGGATTCTAAGAGGAAAAATTTTTTCCCTTTACAGTGTGAAATGACAGCTCACCTTCTGCCTTTGCTGAAACTGGGGTATTTGCTCCCCTGTGGGAGACTGTCCTCCACTGGCTGCCAGCTCCTCCTCCACTCCCCTCAGCCACCAGGTCAGTTCCTCATACGTGGACTGGAACTTGGCGGCCAGCTGCCGAGCTTGCTCTAAGGTTCTGAGGGCCTTGGAGCTAGTGAGTGTGATGTCTGCATAGCGAGTCTTTATGCCATCCAGTTTCTCTTGGATAAGCAATACCTCTTCACCTGTGGGAGACAGCACACAATTATTCACATTTAATAGGATATGAGGGAGCCCTCTTAACCTCCCTTTCTTCAAATCAGAGCTCAACTTTTATAGATGCTCTCTCCCTATGGCAGTGGTTTCACCTAGCATCCCACACTAAGGGAGGTGGGAAATACACCTTCAATCAATAGAAGAAGTGACTTCTGAGATTATTAAGATCTGAGTTTGACTGCAGGTGTTCCTACACATTCTCAGCACCTTTCAGTAAATGCTGGCATTCACCATATTGGAGGACAGGGGGAGCCTTCATCTATAACCAGATCTGAGACAACAGTGTTTTAGTTTTCAAAAATTGAGCAGGAAATAGGAACCCAAGCTGCCCGTCACCTGGGAGCACGTGGTAATACAATCTTAGTGAGTACTAAGCTCCTCCTATCTGCAAAGAGAAGTGGCTACTGCAGGGTGCTGATGTAATTGTCTGTGGGACCACAGAGGTGCTTAGAGATGCACTTTTCAAAGTACCTGTGGTTTGTTTTAGAAGAGCCTGGCCGTTTTTAATAGCTTGATCTACATTCTTCTTTCTATTAACAATTTCTTCATTTAAAGCCTGAAAGGAAAGAATACCATTAATCCTAAAACTATGGCACAACAAAGGGAAGGAAATGTGACCCCTTTAAGAGACCAAATTTAAAGTAAAGAGATCAATACCAGTTTAGTTTAAACATGAGATATTTGATTCCTTCATTTTCTCTTTGGTTACCCCCTTCTTTAATTACTCAAAACAATGAAATCAGCTACTTATAGGCAAACTTTCCTTTGATGAGAAGAGATTTAGGACTAAATCCACTTTACTAATCTATTGGTACCAAACGTGAACCCAAGAAAGGTAGAAGTAGAATTCAGCAAAAATGTCTACTATGTCCAAAATAAAGAATAAGGCGGAAAGTTCAACAGAAGAAAGTCAGCAAGAACGGGCTGACTTAAATCAGGATCCTGGTTAAAAACTCTCAATATCTGAAGTCAACGAAGCAGAAGAATCTAAGATTATTAAAACCCAAAAACTGCTTTGCTGATTTTTACCATCCCCAAGGAAATGTCACAAAAACGAAAACAAAAAGGGGCAAATTGTTGTTTCTACTCAGATGACACAGAATCCCTGGAATTTGAGTATATAAATTCTAGAACCATTAAAAAACCCTAGGCACTACTATTTAGGTAATCTGGTTTTGTTACAGAACATTCTTTCACATAACTGCTCAGGTGGAAACTGAATGATAATTCCTTGATGATGTAAAACATGAGTTGGAATTGAGATGGCCCGATTACATTCTGGATCATCTTCTAGGATTATTGATTCAGTCTGTTAAGTACAAGTATTTCCATGTAAATCATCAAAAAATAGATTAGTCCAGTCTGTAACTATGCACTTGTGTATAAAATAAAGTTGAAATGTTTGGAATTTAAAAAAAGAGAGAGAAATGAAGAGAAACATGAATCAAAATTACAAAATAACTTAGTAACATAATAAGAATGGAAAACACGAATACCAGGTGGTCAGCATGCTGCTTCTGCAGGACATCCTGTCTGTAATCCTTTACGAACACTGAACTGAGCTTGTCCTCAACCTCAGCCAGCCAGTTGAGCACCTCCACCTCATCCTCCCCGAACAGCCTAGCGTTAGACAGTGCTTGTTCAAGCAGGGCTGCTTTCCGACAGCACCGGTCTTGAATCTCACTGAATCGGGCCTGCAATGAGTCTAGCTTTTCAGACAGTACACCCTGCTCTGCAGAACATGTCAGGGAGGAGAGGGACTGCCCAATTTTGACTGCCTGGTGCACATCTGTTGCATGGCTTTCTATTTCTTCCTCCAGAGCCTGGAAATCCAGATGGAAAAAATGAATAACAGAAACAAAATAAATGAAAAGTAGACATGAAACAATGAATCACAAATGATATAATAATAATATAAGAGTTCACCTACTGAAGGGCAAAAATAACATAGAAACAGAGAACAAAAGCTGTTTTTCCTGATAGCAGCCTATTAGGCCATTTCTATTTTTACTTCAAGAATGTGACTAGTCCAATTAATAACTGGACCATATTTTAAATTAAACTTATTTTTTAATAAGTTTATAGAATGCTGCAGGCAGTTTTCTAGGATTTCTGGTTCCAGTTCTGTGTTTTCATTCACCATAACTACTTCTTACCTTGTGCCGAACAATCTGCTGCTGTATTTTGGCAGTCTGAGTGCCAACAGGTTCTGAGTTAGCGAGCTTTTTCTCTGTGACAGATAAGAAGTCAGAAATAGGCTCAGCTGTCTCATGGAATTGTTTGGCCAGAACCAGGATATCTTCCAGCTGTTTTTGCCTACACAAATATATAGAACAAGCTGCTCAGGCAAAAAGTCACATTAAGACTGATAATAGTACTATATTCAGTAAAAGACCAACCTTAATGAGGCACATTTGAAATATCAATAGTAAACAGAACACACATAAACAGTACTTTGCTGTTTTAAAGGCTTTCATAAGCAGTACCTTATTTTGATTCTGTCATGCCCTTGTAAGGTAGGCAGAATTATCCCACTATTACAAAAGAGAAAAACAACCCTGAAGGCTTAAAGAAAGATCTGTCCAGGTCGCCCACTGGGTAGCAATAGTACAATGAGGATTATAATCAGACCTTCTACTACTCTGTCTCCTATTGGATGTGGCACATGCATCCTCTGTACAGGTGACCAAAATAAAGTTTAAAGGAGTAAAAAAAAACCATCAGTTTTCATTTCTCTTTCCCCATCACTGCTATCTTCACTTGTGAATGAAGAGAAGAGAGAGCATTTGAAGAGCAAAGGCAGACCAAGCTATGAATGAGAACCCCCCTTCCTATCTCCCCCAATCCAGTCAGGCTTCTAGTAATTTCAAGCCCCAGAGCATAACTTTGAATTCTGATTCAAGGCAAAAAATGACCTCAAACTAGCTGAATTTGCCAAGGCAAACAGCAGCCAAAAGATCTATGGACTTTATAAATGGAATCTTAAATCTGGAATCTTATTTAGTGTAACATCCACACTTAGCTTGGATTTCAAATACCCTGCAGATTAAAATCAGCAAATTACAAAAGGAGAGAGGAAGCCTGAATGCTGGAGGCAGCCTAATAAGCAACAGACAGAAAAACCACTGCAGAACTGTATGAGCACACAGATTAACAATCAAAGGCCATGACGATGACGCTGGAGCATTAAAAACAGACTCAGTGCTATGTCATCTGAAAAGACCCTGGAAGCATGTGACTTTTATTTCAGAAAACCTTCACTGAACACCTACTCTGGACAAACTTATCTTAATAAGAAATGATTTAATATAAAGATCTGCCATCTTAATTATCTGGAAATTTAATTATGCTCGAGTATAAAGAAAAAATATTTCTAGATGCTATTTTTAAATGTCAATATAAAGTACAGAACTTCCTTTCTATGTCCACTTGCAAAATACATCTTGAATTAATAATACAACTAAAACATATAATCTTAAATATTATTAATCAAGAATTTCAGTTTTAAAATATTGCTTGGTGGGTTATTTTAATTGGTTAATGACCTGCTTATAAATTTTATTCTTTTTTTAAAAAAGAATAAAATACTACATTTTATACTGGAGTATAGTTGAGTAACAATGTTGTGTTAGTTTCAGGTGTACAACAAAGTGATTCAGTTATACATATATATGTACCTGTTCTTTTTTAAATTCTAAATTTAAAAAATTTCATTCTTAAAAAAATTGCCCCTAATTTCTATGTCTTTCTTACTCACCTCTGATTTTGGAATCTGAAAGTTTGAAGAAATCAATGTAATAGGATTTGGGGTAGCAAAGAGAAGAGCTAAAATAATTTAGAGGCATCGAAAAACCAGTATTAAAGAATCTAAACAAAAGTCTTTAGGATGTCTACAACAAATGACACTGCTCTTGGTATTTCTCTTTAAAATATTGGCTCAGAAACTGTGTTAGACTAGGAGGATGGAAGCAAGTAGGGTAGAAGGAAAGAGTCATAAAAAGATACATTAGGAACAAACCATGACTTTAGTGAGCTTAAGGATCTAGGAGATAAGTACATAAAATAATGACCATAATACAAGGTACAGATGATGAGTTATGGCAGTTAAGATGAAACTGAAATTGTTCTATGCCTGGGGAATAAAGAAAACCTTCATAAAAGCAGGGGAGACGAATAGAAGTATTTCATGGAAGATGCAACACCATCAGCAAAGACAGAATTAGGGAACTGACAGAAGATACTGAAGAACCGAATACGGTTTACTGTGCCCACAAGGAATGAGAACAGTGGAAACTAAG
Source organism: Tursiops truncatus (assembly GCF_011762595.2). Lineage (NCBI taxonomy): Eukaryota > Metazoa > Chordata > Mammalia > Artiodactyla > Delphinidae > Tursiops > Tursiops truncatus. The sequence continues at coordinate 152,165,371 of NC_047034.1, forward strand.
AAAGGTAGGTTAGGGCCAAACAGTAGAGGGCTTTGAATGTTGGATTAAAGAGACTTTATTTTATAGGCAACAAGGAGTCATTAAATGTCTCTGAGCGTGCAAAGAGGGGAAGGCCTGAGGGTAAGCAGCAGTAGAGTGATGATCAGGTGAGCCACCTCATGGGAACTAGCTCAAGTGAGAGTTTGTAAGTCATGAACTGAGGCGAGTGGGAATTAGAGAAATGGACAGAAAGGAAAGACACTGTAGAAGTGAAATGGACAGAATTTAGCATCCTGACAGATATGGGACACAAAGCAGGGGGGAAAAAAAGGGTAAAAAATGAGGTTGAGGTTTTAAGCCTAGGAAACTGGAAGGTTAATGGTGCTATTAGTGGAAATGGATGGAGAGACAGAAAAAAAGTGGTGCAATTTGGAAATGAAAGTAAGTTGAATTCTTTCATTTGTTTCTCCCACTAACGTGGAGCAAGCAAATACTTTGTAGCTCAGATAAGAAATAAGCAAGCCATGGATGGGTAGAAGTAAAGAGACTGAAGAGGAGGTCATCTGAAGAGGGCCCATGGCTACCTAGATAATACATGATCAGCTCTACAACTCTCATACTGATTTCTGATTAGTTATCATTTATTTTTAAAACTGAGAACAGTATAAGCTAAAAGTGAAGACATGGTGTGACTTATTAAAAGCTCAAGTGACACTGGGCTAACTTATAGCTATGGAAAGAGAAAGCACTTCCTTGGAGAAGAAAAGTATACTGCCTGTCTCGTGGCCATTTAGTGAAGGAAGTCCATGCATCTCTTGAATGCTCATTTAACAGAACCACAGACTAGCTCCTAGATGTAAGAACATCTAATATTAGGATAAGCTAACAGAAAAGAACATGATAAATTTCAATTCCAAGTATCGAAAACATTATTTATAAATATGAATGGAAAAAATCTGTTTCCAAAACTCAGAAAATAACTTGGCTGGATTGTAGGAGTCTGCGTCTGCTGTTTGGAACCAAGATTATACTGCAACAGAACACCACCAAAGAGCAATGAGTCTTCCAGGTCTCAGAAATTTATGGAGTAGCTGAGGCTCATTTCCTGAGTTACTCTGGTTATGAGGATCACCTCTAAAAACTTCTCTCTCTTCAAGACAAAAGCCGTTAAACACCTACCAAAGCACTGTATGAATCATCCAGGGGCTCTTAGAGCACCTCAGTGATACAAGTCAGAAACCACCTCGGACCTATATTCCTCAAAACCCCAATGGCTTTACCTGGCTGCTGCCTTGCTGAGTAGTCCTGTCCATCTAGTTTCAAGACTCTCCAACTGCCCAGTGATCTTCTCTCTATCAGCCCGCTCAGCTGCCTGGGCTATTCTGCCTCCTTCTGCTTGAAGCATGTCTACTGTGGCCTTTCGATCATCTAGGAGCCGCTGGAGCAACTGATGTACATGTTTAAAAGGAATGAAAAGTGATAACATGGGGTCACTTTAAAATCTGAAACAAGGAAAACAAACAAAATCCAAAACCTCACCCCACTGAGCCCTAAGTTTAATTGAATAATGAAGGTTTTTTTTTTTCATCCTAAGGCAAAAACATGAGATGTAATTCCTACCACCCATATAAACTTTTCATACACTTAGGGTTTTAAATGGAGCAGTGACTATCATTATGTGACTGATAGGGAACTTAGTTTGAACCGGGAGAAAAAGGCACTGAAATGGAAATTAAACCAAAAATATATACATATACAGATAAAACCTTATACATGATATACATTATTTAAATACTGCTGACCCAAAAAACACTAAAAACCTCTTAAGATAAAGTGGTGACTGAAACACTGAAATAGGATAAGTGAACAAGCAAAATGGTTCAGTTCAATACATGTCATGGTAATCTAGGAGATTATAAAGTAAGATGATGAAAATCAATTTCTGTCTTTCTTTTCTGGATCACACAAGGTAGGTTAGGATTCTACTAAAACTCCTGAATATGCTCCTGAAACCATAAGCAAATGTGTTGTCTGTCATTCCCTACGGCTGTTACAGTTCACTGCCCCAACATTCTCACTTACCTTCTGTTCTTGGATCTGTGCTTTCACCACTTTATACTCAGCAGATGGGGGTTTCTGATTGGCTATGAGCTCCTCAGTGTCTGCCAACCAGCTGAGCAATGGCTCCAAGGCATCTTGGAACTTCCCACAATGCAACAAAGCCTCCTGGAGTTGTGCGATTCTTTGTGCAACCTGTATCACAGACATGGAGGTTCATTACGAGAAAGGAGAGAGCTTTTAAATGACTACTCACCCCTTTTTGTAACTACAGACTGGAACTGCAAATTTTTATTTGCATTCAGGTGCCAGGGAAACCAGAGATTGCAATGTCTCTTTTCTCTGCCCTCCATCCCCGGTATACTCACCTTTTTATTCAATGTGTTCCACCGAGCGTTGATCTCTTCCATGTCATGTTCCAAACCCTGCACATCACAGTTTTTTCCGGCACTCTGGATCAAACCCTGGCCGAGTCCATTCACCTGCTGTAGTTTCATCTGAAGAGGATCCACCTGTTCTTTCTGAAACATCTAGATAATTGTAAGCCAAAGAAGATTTAATCCAAAGGCAATGAGATCCTCTACACCACACAGCGACTGGTTATTCTTGGGAGATTTATGATTTAACAAGGGACGGCCAGGAATAACAAGAGAAAACAAGCCATTTGTACAGGAAAGGATCAAGGAAACGTGGTTTCATATTTCAATACATACATTCTCTTATGGACAAGTAATTACAGAGAGTTACAACACTACTTAGGCATTTAACTCAATGACTCATGGTTTGTCTTTGTTTGTTTTTTAATCTTCTTAATTTTTAACGCAAAAAGCTATAGAGAATAAAAGCAGCACCAGCCTCAAGATATCATGAAAGTGTGATGCATATCAGTCCTAAAAGGGAAGACTGACTAGTATTTAAGATTAAGAATACCTTGGGGAATAGCTTTAATTGACCTCTGATACATGCAAGGCTCTTCTCTGACTTGGACTAATAACTCAATTAGCCAAAACATATTAATGGTGTGAAGAACACCAACCTCATAGCTTAATCCCCCTGTGGCTATTTAACTCCATTCTGTTCCAAGGCCACAGACCACACACAGCCAATAATCTTGAAATAGTATTCTTCTGATTACAAAGGGAAATGGGCCAGTAATACTGGGAGATGTCCTTAACAACTTCAGGCACCTACTCTGAGTAAGATGCAGGTATACATAAAATATTTTTAAAATAATGATACTATATATCCATGTTCACCATGAAACAATGGCATTTTAAAACAATATGAACAAGTATAACAAGCCATGTGAATGTTTCTTTCTAATGCAGTCAAGGTCCATTATTACTTGGAACTTTCTAAAAGGAAACAAAGAGTCACAAGAGAACAGTACTTTTGCCACTCTAATGGTATTAAGGAAAAGAATGAGATAAATATTTGTCCCTAAGATCAGATTTCTCTCAATTATCAGAGGATAAAATGAGCCATATTTCCACTAGTCTCGATCTATTTCCATTCTTTTCTCTTCCATAAAAAGTTCCTTCAGTTTCAGTAAGACAGGTGAGCCAATTAAAGCCAAAGAATGACAGAAAATCGAAGAGGACAAAAATAAATGTGAAAGAAAATTATAAGTTTGGGTAAGACTAGTTTTGGCCTATGTGAGACCACAGATCACACTAGGATTAGGAAAGTGATTCTAGCAAGAGTGGTCTGTGGCTGAACAAGTGAGTCACCAGGGAGGAAAGGCTCCAGGGAACACTGAAAAAGGAAGGTTATACAGGTACTCACCAGTGGGCTTCATTTTACACTATAATCCGACTACACCATATTTTGTTAGGCAACACTACAAGGCAGTTCAGTTAAAAATGACTGTTACTCCGACAGAATGGTTCCCAGAGAAAGCAAGTGCTATGATTCTATTTTGTGTTAAAGATGTTTTCACTGCAGAAAAATCAGAGCAGAGGGGGGAAAAACAACTCCCACGGCTTAAGCTGCTTGAGTGCAACAAAACGGCTGTGGGGCAGGGGTTGGAAAGGCAAAGAAAGCAGAAATGCCTAAGGTACAGAGAGAAGATGTCAAGTCCACACTGAAGAGCCCCCTTTTACTCAGTAATTAAATCCTGTCTCATGCTATGACTGACATTTAATTTTTTCTCTGTTGTGCCAATATGGTAGCCAACAGCTACTTGTGGCTCTTTAACTAGAAATTCAGTTCCTCAACCACACTAGCCACATTTCATCGGGTCAACAGCCACGTGTGGCTAGGGCCTAATATATTGGGCAACACAGAGAATACCTCCTCTCCTGGCAAGAAGCTCTATGGGCTAGCAATGTAAATGACACAGAAAAGCAAAAATAAAATTTAAATAGCTTAACAATCTCTTTCATATAACACAGCGAATTCTTTTCTTAAAATTTGGATTTACTTTGTTCGTGAAGATTTCACATAGAAGCATTAGAGGTTACTTCATTTCCCATGCCCACTCTATGGATTAAGTTGACAGGGAATGGGTATTTGTCTCATTTTTTTCCCCAGAGGTTAAAAAATATATGAAAGTGCCTCTAGATACTAAGTACTGTTTAAATATTTATACTGAACACCAGTGAACAGAATGTTAAAGAAAGTAAATTTGAAAACACTTGCTCCTTTTCTCTCAACTCCCAAATAAAGCTGTTGTGCAAAACCAGTGCTTTTAGGATACATTAAATTCCTACTCCTTACTATTTCAGTGGGACTGTGCCATGTTATTAACTAACCAGTGCTGGCAGACATTTCCCAGAGCGGAACACTAGTAAAAATTATTGCAAGGCTGTAAGATGTAACAGGGACATAAAACAGAAAACTTCCCAAAGAACTTCTTCAAATGCTTTTATCTTTGGTAACACCACAGTCTCCCAGTTTTCATCCTGACCGATCCTTTTTTGATGTCCTTTGCCCGCTTCCTCTTCTATATCTCCAAATGTTAGCCTTTGTGGGTAGGGATAAGAGTAGCACGTCAGTCCTGAGCCCTCTTCTCATTCCACACTCTCCTCTAAGCAATTCTATCCATTCCTACGGCTTTAAATACTTACCATGATAAATGCTCATCACTCTAAAATTTATAAGTATCTTTTGAATTTCAAATCTGGATATCCAACTACTTGCTTAATATTGCCATACAAATGAATCACAGGCATCTTGAACTTAAACATTCCAAAATCGAACCTGCTAATTTCCTCTTCCCCAAGTCTGTTCTTCCCTAAGCAATTTACTACCGCCCCCATTGTATGGCTGTGAGCATAACTGACACCATTTTGGGCCCTTAGAGCTTCTCGCATCCTTTTGCTGACCCAACCCAGGACTGTACCATACAGTAAATCACTTCTCTGTTGTCACGGGCTTTGTAGATAATAGATATTGTTTAATAATCATCAGGACCCAGTAGCCCCTATGCTCTGTTAGTCCCCAAACAATGATGAAAACCTTCACTGACATATATTCCTGGCGCCCATGAGACTAGTACCCATTCATAAATCTTGACTTAGGAATGCACGTCCTGTTTCCAAGCACCTGCTGCCCCCACCCCATAAACCCCAGACCCTAGGTTAACTGTAGAATTGCCCCAGTGGCCCCCTGGGCGGTGCAGAGTACAGCTGCGAATGCTTCGAGTTGTTGTCTGTCTAATCTCACCCTGACAGTAAGTTACCCTATAATAAACTGATCCATTGATTATATGGAGCTACCTGCCTCCTTTTTTGGTCTCAAGATGCCTTCTCGGTTTAATGAGTACTTTTTGTTCCCTCCACCCTCCAACACCCATCCACTCAGTTGTGCAAACCAGAACTAGAAGCCATCTTTGATAACACCCCCTCACTCCCTCCCAATATGAAAGCCATTATCAGGTCTTATTGATTCTGCCTCCAAACTGTATCTTAGATCCATCCAATTGTCTTCAAATCCACTGACATCTCTCTAGTCCAAGCCACCTGGACAATTGCAGTAATCTAGCAGGCTTGTTTACTCTGTCCTTGATCCCCTGCAATCCACTCTAAACACAGTAGCCAGTGTGATTTTTTTTTTTAAGTTGCAAACCGCTCTGTGTTTTCTGTATTCCATGTCAATAATCATAATACGAACTAACAAATATAAGACAAAAGAAATCTGAGAATTATAAACCCCGGATAATGTTGAGAATGTTTACTGTCAGTGTGAACCAGTTTTCTCTATCTTTAAGCTGAGAGCCATCTTTTAAAAAACGTAAATGACATCATTTCACTCCCCTACTTAAAATCTTTCAATAGCTTCTTACGGCTCTTAAGGTAGAAATCCTTTTGAGGACTTCTTTCTCAGCCCCTGCATCATCTGGCCCCTTCCTAACTCTCCAGGTTTACTGCAAGGCACTCTTCCGGAACCCTTGCTCACTGTGGTCAAGCCACTTGGCTTTCTTTTACCTCTAACATGCCAAGCTCTTCCCAGTTACCATTTCCTTTGTCTGGAATGCTCTTCCCTCTGACTCTCTAAGTAACTAAATAACTTATCCTTCAGGTTTTAGTTTTAAAATTCCTTCCCTGACACCACAATTGAAGTTAAATACCCCTATTGTTTCTCATCATAACCTTTATTTTTTATTCAAAGCATTTGCCACATTTGTAGCCATGTATTTGTGTCATTTTTGTTTAATGTCTGCCTCCCCTACTACAGTATAAGTTCCACAAGGGCAGGGACCATGCCGATGCTATTCACTGCAGAAGCCCCAGTGCCTGGCTCAGAGTAGCTACACAATGAATATTTATCCAGTAAATGAATGAATCCTTGCATAGAAATGGTGTTAGAGAAAGCAAACAAATCCATAAAAGTTCTGCTGATCAGCTGAGTATTCAAACACTGAACCGAAGTTGCGGGGCTCCCCAGTTTTTGCTTAAAGAGACTTTCTTGGCAAATTTTAATTTTATCGAACCACTGTTTTATACAAAAGGTTTTTTTCTTCCATTGAACCAATGACTGGAAATAAGACTAAGGAAATCTAAACATGAGGAGAGGGCTTAAAGAACCACATATTGTTCTTAGTGGGCCTAGGATCCCACTACAGAAATAGCAAGCAAGTTCTGGCCTTTTGCTTCCTCTATCAAACCTTCTTGCGATTGCAATTGGAAAGCTTTTATCTATTTTAACCATGTATACATGTGTACATTTGTACATACACATGCAGAGGATCTAAAGCAGTTCATTTTAAATCATAGATTTTACAGCTGGGCTACAATTTCCTTCTCCTGTCATTTATATCAGGCAATATTTCATAAAATGACAACCTCCTGTAGCTGGAAGGATCCTTAGAGATTACCTAGCCCCACCTACTCATTTTGTAGATGGGGAAACAGAGATCCCAGAGACTGATATTAAGGGTTTCTCTGAATATTCTTCCTTTATGCAGATGTGACTGGCTCTTTATAATGTAATCCCTATATTTCATTGATTATTGCTGTAGGCTTTATACTAGAAATATTCTGTATAATCAAGAATGCTGGTGACTTTGGATAGGTTGCTGGGATCTTAGTGTCAATCCCAAATTCAGTAAAACTCAGAAAACTGAATCAAATCCCTCAATCTGAAAGGTGATGCATTCTAATTTGATGGGATGCCTAATTACAAAATAACTGGTGAAGCCCAGGTGACACTACCATCACTCGGCTAAGCAGGAGGATCTGTGGCACAGTTGACGGCTTATAGCCTACAATCAAGACGATTTTTCATTGCTGGCAGCTGCATGTTTAATGGGTCCTCCAGCTAAGGCTGCCCTGGAAGGTTCTGCAATGGGGTGAACCCAGCTTTCTTGCAGCATCCATGGATATTCAGGAGATTAATATTCATCCACTCGCAACAGGGAAGGCATATTATGAAGAAGGCACTGTTTTGGGTCCCGGGGATGGTGTAAAATCAAAACCATCTCCTCAGTCAGTAACCCCTGACTGTATTTGACTAAACTTCTAACTCCTTCACTGCTTACCAGCGACCAAATGACGACAGGACGGTGAACTGCAGAAAGCTGCCACTTTCAAAATCCTTTGACCAAGAATATGCTCAAGGACAGGAAGCCTGGGAAGAGGGTTCACAACACATTCTGTTTTCTAACATCAGGAATCTCAAAATCCTGGAGCTAAGAGAGACCCAGGAGGACATCAGCCCAATTCTCATTTTATGGATTAAGAAACAAGAGGTCCAGGAAAGGAAAAGTGACTGCTTCAGGATACAAAGTTTGACAAGATGACTAAAATGTCTCTTTTTCATAAATATTATTGTGCCTTATTAGGCTTTTAAAAACACACATTTGTATTAAAAAACTGTTATTCACACATCTACATATGGCTTTCCTCCAACCCGCCTTGGTGAATTCTTTCAACTAACCAACATATCTATTCGAAAGGGAAAGTGTGGGGGGGCTTCCCTGGTGGCTCAGTGGTTAAGAATCCGCCTGGCAATGCAGGAGACACGAGCCCTGGTCCGGGAAGATCCCACATGCCGTGTAGCAACTAAGCCCCTGCGCCACAGCTACTGAGCCTGCGCTCTAGAGCCCGCAAGCCACAACTACTGAGCCCATGTGCCACAATTACTGAAGCCCGCGCGCCTAGAGCCCCTGCTCCACAACAAGAGAAGCCACCACAATGAGAAGCCCGCGCACCACAATGAAGAGTAGCCCCTGCTCGCCGCAACTAGAGAAAGCCCGTGAGCAGCAACAAAGACCTAACGCAGCCATAAATAAATAAATAAATAGACAGATAGAAAGGGGAAGGGGGGAGCATATTGATAGTAATTGAAATCTTCTATGTTTGGTGCGTTTAATGGATTATCTCATTTTATCCTCACAACCCTCATAGGGTTCTTCTGCCTTAACAAATGAAGAAACTGGAGCCTCAGGACATTTAACTGTCTCAGAGTGGTTAAAAAGTACTCCAGGTCTCACTCCAAAGTCCACATTCTAGCCTCTACCTGACTGCTGACATCACTGATGAATAAGCAGCCTCTTGATTTAGGAAAGAACATGCTTATTGTAAAATTCAAAAGCAGAATCACCCTTTCTTGTTAATAATCTTTTTCAAAATGTAAGCCAAAAACTGTTTACATCCCTGTTTTCTTTGGGTTTTGCTTATGTCTGAATTAAAAACAATGAGTCTGAATTATGAAGTTTTTCAGCAGATAAAAACACATTTTCCCCATAAACTCAATAAAAAGACCAAAAAAGCCCAGGAAAGCCCAGACACCTCAAAGGGAACCAAAGAAAGAACAATCTGTGCCCTTTCTAATCACCACCAAGTCAGAGAACTTGCAAATCTCACTTTACTTTCCAGATCCTTCCCCAACAACATGAGCAACAATTACCTCATTTGAATTTAATCCATCAACTGCAGCCAGAGGCACTTTCCCATGCAGCACTGTGCCAGTCACCTCTTTCATTCCAAATGCTGGGGAATCAAGGTCCTCCTTGATCCACATTCCAGCAGGGGAAGCCTCCTCTAGAACAGGACTTCCTTCTTCTAAGACAGGCACTGAGTCAGTATGGGCAGTATCTCCCTGGAAGGGTACGCCAGCAGGGAACACTTCCTCCACAGCAGGCACTGCAGCAGCCGGGGCAGCAGGCTCCCCTGGGGTGGGCACTGCAGCAGTAGGGGCAGCAGGCTCCCCTGGGGTGGGCACTGCAGCAGCTGGGGTGGCAGGCTCCTCCGGGGTGGACACTGCAGCAGCTAGGGCTGCAAACTCCCCTGGGGTGGGCACTGCAGCAGCTGGGGCTGCAGACTCCTCTGGGGTGGACACTGCAGCAGGCAGGGCTACAAACTCCCCTGGGGTGGGCACTGCAGCAGCTGGGGTGGCAGCCTCCTCTGGGGTGGGCACCACAGTAGTGGGAAGTGCAGGCTCCTCTCGGGTGGGCACTGCAGTAGCTGGGGCAGCAGGCTCCCCTGGGGTGGCAGCCACCCCTGGGGTGGGCACTGCAGCAGCTGGGGCGGCAGGCTCCCCTGGGGTGGGCACTGCAGCAGCTGGGGCTGCAGGCTCCCCTGGGGTGGGCACTGCAGCAGCTGGGGCTGCAGGCTCCCCTGGGGTGGGCACTGCAGCAGCTGGGGCGGCAGGCTCCACTGGGGTGGGCGCTGCAGCAGTGGGGATGGCAGGCTCCCCTGGGGTGCGCGCTGCAGCAGCTGGGGTGGCAGGCTCCCCTGGGGTGGGCACTGCAGGAGCTGGGGCTGCAGGCTCCCCTGGGGTGGGCACTGCAGCAGCTGGGGCTGCAGGCTCCCCTGGGGTGGGCACTGCAGCAGCTGGGGCTGCAGGCTCCCCTGGGGTGGGCACTGCAGCAGCTGGGGCGGCAGGCTCCCCTGGGGTGGGCACTGCAGCAGCTGGGGCGGCAGGCTCCCCTGGGGTGGGCACTGCAGCAGCTGGGGCGGCAGGCTCCCCTGGGGTGGGCACTGCAGCAGCTGGGGCTGCAGGCTCCCCTGGGGTGGGCACTGCAGCAGCTGGGGCTGCAGGCTCCCCTGGGGTGGGCACTGCAGTAGTGGGGGCGGCAGGCTCCTCTGGCGTGGACACTGCAGCAGCTGGGGCTGCAAACTCCCCTGGGGTGGGCACTGCAGCAGCTGGGGCTGCAGACTCCTCTGGGGTGGACACTGCAGGAGCTGGGGCTGCAAACTCCCCTGGGGTGGGCACTGCAGCAACTGGGGTGGCAGCCTCCTCTGGGGTGGGCACCACAGTAGTGGGAGCTGCAGGCTCCTCTCGGGTGGGCACTACAGCAGCTGGGGCAGCAGGCTCCTCTGGGGTGGGCACCACAGTAGTGGGAGCTGCAAGCTCCCCTGTGGTGGGCACTGCAGCAGCTGGGGCAACAGGCTCCTCTGGGGTGGGCAATGCAGCAGCTGGAACAGTCCCCTCCAGGGAGGATTCTGCAACAGCTAGTACATCCTCCTCTGTGATGGCCACTGAAGCAGGTGGAGCAGTCCCCTCAGGAGCAGGCACTGCAACAGCTGGGGCAGCAGCCCTCTCTGTGGCTGATACTGCAGCAGCTGGGACATGTGCCTCCATGGTGGCCACTGGAACAACAGGTATACCCTCCTCTGGGAAGGGCACTGTAAGAGCAGCTACAGCAGTTCCCTCTGGGGCAGGCACTGCAGCATCTAGGGCATCTTCTTCTACAGTGGGCACTGCAGCAGTTGGGTCAGGCTTCTGTGGGATGGATATCCATTCCTCCAAAACTGGTTCTGTATTACTAGCCTTGGTAACTTGTTCCTCCAGAAGGATATTTAGCAATGAATCTGAATCTCTCATTTCTGTTTCCCCTCCCTCCAATGAGGCCACATTCAGCTTGGGCTTTATGTCATTCACAGTTTCCACTCCATTTCTGCTATGTCCCAGTCCTCCAACCTGCAGGTGCAGACTCAGGATCTCTGACTCTGGGGACTTCCTCTGGAGATCCTGGGAGACCCACTCTGGGAGGTCTCTAGGAAGATGTGCTGGGGCTCGGTCCTCCAGCCTGGCATCATAACCCAGTGCCTGTGCTTCACCATCCTCATCACAAGCTCCTTCCACGGACAACAATTCACAAAGGTCCACATCTCCCAAGGAAGTCAGACTGTTATTTCCTTGATTAATAGCTCCTTTCTCACCTTCCCAATGAATCTCATCTGTTAGTAAATGTGAATCATATGGTAACGCCTCTACTTCAGATCCTGAGGTAACATCTATTAGTTCATAGCTAACAGCAGAACTGAGGGGGACTCTGTCCACACACTCCTCAGCATTCCCCTCAGCTTCACTACAGTCCAGCTGGGACAAACTGCCATTTTCTTTGGCCAGCTTGGCTTCAAAGCCTGATACATTTTCTTCATGAGAAGCCCTGTGATCAGAGTTGGACAATCCTCCTGGGTCTGGCTTTCCTGGTGACTCCAGATCAGCTGGGTGTCTAAAGTTAAATTCCCCTGCAGTCTCAGGGCTAAAAGGCACTTTTTCACCCTCCTCCTCACTAACAGTGGAAGCGTCCCTCACGGTATCAGAGTAGGCAGTAAGTTCCAAAGTATTAGGCACCTGAGAAGAATCCAGGGCATTAAAATAGTCACAATCCAACCCAGGATCAGAGTCCTTTGCTCTTACATTTAAAAGGCCTACATGCTCCTTTTCTAAGGCAGCCCCTGGAAAATGACTAATTACAAGTGAATTTTCTGCATCCTGGGATGGGGCCAGCCCTTCAGAAGAGGCTTGAGTCTCCAGCTCAACTAAAGGAGTTACTCCTTCTTCACATAAACACTCCTTTTCAAGTTCAAGAAACATCTGCACTGAATCTGTGTCAGAGAGCTGCTCTGAATCGGCAGGACCAACAGTGCATTCTAAATCTGAAACAAGACCCTCTAGCCCCTGAGCAATTCTGTTTCTCAGTTCTCCTACAGCACTCTCACCTGTTAGGACACAACTGTAATCAAGCGATGCATCCTTGAAAACAGACGCCAAAAGGTTCTTAGCTGGCTGTGGGTCATCAGAACAACAGATCTGACCAAGAGCTAGGTGGTCAAAAGTCCCCAAGACAGCAGCTGAGAAGTCGGCTCCATCCTCCACCACTGCTACAGTGTTTGCTTGCTCTCTTTCTTCGAAAACATCTGCCAGGCTGTTCTTTTCCTCATCTGCCATTAGAAAAGTCTTTCCTCTCTCTGACAGTTTCTCTTCCTCCCACTCCTCCTCAGCCTCCATCATGATCCATCGCTCATCCTCCTCAAACTTTAGCTCAGACTCTGTTTTCTCTCTCAGGCTGGGGGTTATGAGAATACGCAACTCTGGATCCAACAGCTCTTCACTCAGGCAAGGGGAGAGAGGTGGCATTTCTACAGTGCAACCTGTGTCCTGAAGGGGGTGCTGCTTCTCGCCAAAGCCTCCCTTAGCCAAACTTTTCATGGCTCTGGGCCAGGTTGCACTTGAGAATCTGTGTTCCTGCGTTACATCTGTGTTACCACTTGCTGCTGCAGCTTCTGACTCTAGAGGCTGGAATTCACGGGGAGAGATCTCACTGTGCTGCTGAAATCTGAAGTCTTGGCAATCTCCACCTAAGGTTTTCACATCCTGCCCTTCTGGAATACCTATGGATTTGGACACATGTTCCAGAGTTACGGACTCTGACTTAGGTTCCCTGTGGTCCAAATGACCAGAACTTTCTGTTAATGCAGAACTGGATTCCTTCTTCTCTTGCAAGCAAGGATTTGAAGCACCAGCTTCGGAAACCTCACTGAGAGAAGCTTCCATCCTTTCTGCAAATTCTGGGAAATTCGGTGGCATGAAGGACTTCCATGATCTCCTGTTAACATTGTCTTTGCGTTCTGCATTTGGCCGCCTTCTGGGTGGCACAGGTGCTGACTTTTGCACATCACTGCTTAGCTTTAGTGCATCAAATATTATTCTCTCATCCAACTTTTTGCCTTCTGGTGCTCTGGATTCAAAAACATTAGCTGCTGCTCCTAATGTACCATTGCTGGATATAGTACTTCCTTCTATCTTTTCCATGGTGCTTTTTGAAGTCTGATTAAGCTTTGACCCCTGGTCAATTTGTTCATTTATCCTCATTGTATCATATATAGATCGCTGCGGAACATAGCAATCCTCTATATAGCCATCCTCTTCCTCTCCTTTCCCCAGGCAGATGGGGTTCTGCCTTAAACAGTCTGGCCTGCTGAGTGGCTTACCCATATTTTTCAAACAAGATGAACCATCAACCTTTAAAAAGTTTCTCACGGGTTCCCCCAAAATGCATTCTGCTAAGTTAAAAATCCTTTTACATGTTCGTAACCTCAAACCACCAATTGGAACTTCCCTCCAGAAAGGCCTGGAAGTCCCACTTTGAAACCATTCTGAGAGACGCTCTAAGAAGAACAGCTTTTTCCTCACAGGTTAGCAGCCTCATACTTGCAGGCAAATAAACGGTACAATGTATTCAACAAACAAAATAATTCCTTCTATGGCTTTTTTGTTTTTTTAAGAGCACTGCTCTTTCCAATTTAGTTTAAAAAATCATCTGATATTGACAAGTCTTATTCAATATCTAGTTCCACTCACTTCTCACCCAAGCAGAGTTGGAAGCAGAGGATTTATATCGATTGTGTCCTTTAATAACAATGGCACAGCCCCTCTGGTCTTCAAGTATGGCCCAAGCTCCTAGGAATTCCTTTCATTTTATCCTTAGTTCCAGCCCTGGAGAGTCCAGCTGGTCTGAATTAGCCATTCGTCCTCCCTACTTCGGGTGTTTGCATTTGAACTGGGCTGGTCGGCGGATATTCCTGCAACTTTAAACACAGGAAGTCCTTCATTCGCGGCCAGCTTGGGGCTTCCTGTCTCCAAAACATCATGGCATTGTTGTGGCTCCCAGAACAGCCCTGCGCCGTGGCCGCCAAACAAGGCGAGTGGAGCCCGGCGCCGGGCCTTTCAGAGGCCGGCAGGCTGCAGCGGCGGCCGAGAGTCACTCGGAAGGGCTCGCTCAGCGCTGCTCCCCCGCGCCGTGCCGCGCGCCCCGAGGGCCAGGGTTGCCTCACCGCAGCCTGGCAGGTGGCTCCCGGCCGCGCCGGCCTCCGGTCCCGCGCTCAGGAAGTTAGTTTGTCCCTCCGGCAGCTGAGTCCCGCATACTGTGGGCACCGCCTCCCCCGCCGCCTCCAGTCCCCGGCCCGCAGCCGCCGCGCCGCGGGCTGCATGTCAAGCAGCCGCCTCTATTCTCCGCCGCCGCCGGCCCCGCCGTCCTCCCCGCCCGCAGCTGTCACGGTCCCGGCATGCAAACTTCTGGCTGGGAACAAAAGGCTCCTCTCGGGCCGAGCGGGGGCGAGCCCTCCTCCCTCGCGCCGCGCGGCCCGCTCGCCCGCCGCTCGCTGGAAGTGCTCGGCTGGCGGAAGGCTCTCCTCCCCTTCCCCGCGCCGCCCCTCCCGGGCAGCCCCCTGGACGCCGGGGAGCGCGACGCGGACGGCTAGGGGAGGAGGGCAGGGGCGGAGCCGCGACGGGGAGCTGCCCGAGCGGGAGGGAGGGGGCGGCGGAGGCGATTGGAAGCCGAGGCACCGAAGGAGGGGCTTCTGCGCGGCTCCGGGCGAGGGAGCCCGGCGCCGGCCGCTCAGCTCACAGGCCCACACCCACCGCGCCCCGCCGGGCCGGAGGGAGAGCCCCGCCCCCCGAGAGGGCGAGGGGCGGGGAGCGACACCCGCGTGAGTCTCGGCCGCGCCGCGCAAATCCCCTGACAAAGGAAAGCCCCGCCCTCCTGCCGGGGGCCGGGCCCCCGCTGCCCCCGCCGCGTACCAACCCGCCGGGCTCCTAGCCCAAGGGCGAGCGAACCCAGAAGGGGCGCTCCCGCCGCCCCCCAGCCAGCCGGCTCTGGCGAGGGCCACTCTGGGCCCCATCTGCCGGCAGGGTAGCGATGCCGCTCGCATCGCTCCCGGATTCGGTTCTGCCGCCAAAGGGGTGTCCCTAGTCCCTCCAATGTCACCTTTAGCGCGCCTCTGCCGGGCCCAAGAACACTCCAGCCTTAAACCTGGCACTTAAATTCGGACCGAGTTATTGGATAAACTCCAGCACCTTCTCTCTTCGGCTCCTCACGTACGTCAGGTCTTGTTCCATTCCCCCTCCAAGATTTCTTTGCCCACAGATGTGAATGGTGTTGATGACTGAGGAGTAGGGAATTGGGGGGCCGCGCGACGGTGGAGATGCTGGCAGCAGTGCCCCACGCCCAAATACCTGGGCTCCTTTATTGCTGGGCACATCCAAGGAAACGTGAGCTCCCTGGGGCCAGCTAAAAAGCATGGGTATTTCAAGTCTCAAGATGGAAAATACTAGAGAAAAGTGGCCCACAATCCCGTCCACAGCTTTTTGGCTTTTAGAAAAGCCATCTAGGACTTTCCTGGTGGCGCAGTGGTTAAGAATCTGCCAGCCAATGCAGGGGACAGGGGTTCGAGCCCTCGTCCGGAAAAATCCCACACGCCACGGAGCAACTAAGCCCGTGCGTCAGAACTACTGAGCGTGCGCTCTAGAGTCCGCAAGCCACAACCCCGCGAGCCACAACTACTGATGCCCTTCCGCCTAGAGCCCGTGCTCCACAATAAGAGAAGCCACTGCAATGAGAAGCCCACACACGGCAAAGAAGAGTAGTCCCTGCTCTCCGCAACTAGAGAAAGGCCTGTGCGCAGCAACGAAGACCCAAAGTCGCCAAAAATAAATAAATTTATAAAAAGAAAAGAAAAGCCATCTAGTCATCTGGTGACTGTTAAACAAAGAAAGTATAAAGGGCAACCCACGAAACTGTCCACCAGAGGCAGCTTCATATCTGAAGGGGTGTAATATGCTGCTCCCTTTGTGATGATCATTTTCTGATTTTATGAAGGAAAAAAAGTCTATAAATTACTGAATTGACCAAGTGGTCAATACAGATGGTAAAACTTATGGAAAAGTTATTTCTGTCCTTTACACAGACAGTAAGTGAAGCCAATAGTTGGTGTATGGAGATCTGGCAATGAAACCCTGAGCTGAGCCTTAGGCTTACTTGAGCCAGAGAGGTCCTTGACAAAAATGAGGTGTCAGCTGAAGCCTGTGATCAGAATTAAGCAGCCAAAAGACCGGCAAAATGTCTTACACTTCATTTCTCACTTTGAAGCTGATCAATTTCTGCCTACTCAAATCCAGAAGACTCTATCTGTAACTGAAAGGGAGGATGTGCAGACTAGATTGTGTCTTGACAGCCCTTCTAACTTGAATATTCTTTAGTTCTAAAACTGTTAAAGGAGCTGCCCCAGAATCCTGAGTCCTCCTGGTCCTATACTGCAAGACACTACTAGAAACACTGTCCTCTGAGGAACAAACAGCAGAAAGAACCAAGAATGCTTGACCTAGAGAAGTTTCCAAGCAATATGATGAAGTATCTAAAGGGCTGGGAAGTGGGAGGAAGGAAGCTTGTTCTGGATGTCTACTGAAGCTGGCACACTAAGATCCAAGGGCAGATTTCAAACCGACAAAGAGCTTTCTCACAGCTATTCAAAGAATAGGGTGTCCCCTAAAGGGATGACTTTTCTGACCCTGGAGGTGTCTGAGCAGAAATTCAAGCAATCACTTGGCAGAGATTTGGGGAACGAGATTTACAATTCCTCTAACAGTTTGTTCAAGATGAATTTTAAGGTCCCTTCAAACTGTAACACAATGTGCCTGGAAGGCTTGATAAGCTTACAGATCTGATAACTTTACGTTTCAGGGAATCTGGGTTTTAATTTTCCTTTAATTATTAAGTACAACTGGAAAAACCCAGGAAAGGCAAGATCAATTTCACTAGCAAATCTCCCTGGCCAAATACACTCACTTATGTGTTGAGATATCATAACAGACTGTTTAGTGTGCCAGGGGCCCTCTGTTCGGAAGAATCTGAGCAATTCTGGCTCTGGACTAAGGGTGGGTGGTTATTCTATTATAAAGAATGATATTGATGTGGAATCACAAACTTCATGGCCAGAAATTCCTTTCCTGTTTCCTCACCAAGGCAGGTGCCAGTCAATTCAGTCTTTTCTTAATCCCTCCCCACACCTATCTACCTTATTCTCACCACTCTCACCAATGCTCCATATTATAATACAAATAAATAAGTGGAGCATTTTAGCAACTATGAAGTTCAGATTCAAATTACTTATCAGCTTAAGTCACACTCTCTGACTAGCGTATTAGGAGACCATTACAGATAAATCTCCCCAAAATTCAAACACATCCCCAAATGCAAACACAGCCTTGTGGAAAGGATTACATAAAGTTGGCCAATTATCCCGCCCCCCACCCCCGCAAAAAGTACTTCGCTCCTTATGTAACATCATCAGTTTGTGTTTAGAAGGAAAGGAGGCACAAAGTCTCTTTCCTCCATGTCTTATTTTTTTTTTTTTAATCTGTTCATGAGTTTCTCCTTAGTTTTGGTATGTGGAACTCTGCCAATAGCCATCTCAGTGACTGAAATAAATACCTGATACAGCTTTCAACTTCTTGTTACCCTGACAGCTCCAACAAAAAAAAGCATCTGTTCATTTCACATGCTGTGTGTAAACTTTTAAAAAGAGAAGTACAGGGAGCACCCCTTTGGATGCTTCCCCCATTCCTATAACACAAATATCTGTGTTGATGCCAAATTTCAAATTAGTTTCCAATTAATTGATTACAGAGTTCAAAGAATTCTCTACTCATTTCAAAATTCCTAAGAACAGAATTGGTGTCAGATTTTCCTTTGGTGAACTTGGAAGAAAGAACAGTCCTGGCCTTTCCTGCTGTCTCCTAATTAAAATAGCAAGGTGGAGTCTCCTCACACCCTAACACAGCTCCCTTTCCAAGTTTTGGACTTGGCACTTTGCCTTTGTCTGCTCCCGACTTTTAAACCACCAGCCTCCTAGGAAAATCTGGAGACCCTAGATCCACACTTCCTCAGATTCTATACTGCCTTTTCATCCACCTCTCTCTCGGAGGATTAGTGCTGACTAGAGGAGGGGACAGAAGGCTGGTTGGATCTTGCACATTTAAAATTTACAAAATGCCTTTCATCTTATGATCTCTAGACTTCACAAGCGTTTATTTAGTGGCAAGTGGAAATTCCACAGTATTCGTCTGAACCTGTTGGGCATCCGTCACTACCATCCTTTTATTACATAAAGATGGCTACAGAGTGGCTCATTAAGCAACGCAGCACGATGTGAAGCTTGCTTTAAATGGGATATACTAAGGACTTTGATGCTCTTTGAGTTCTCGTGTATTTTTGAACTCATGAGAAAACTTTCCACACACTCTTCAGGAACTCTCATGACCTCTGTAAGCCCTTTCCTGCTTGTAGACTTTCCAAAAGACAGTGTATTAATCCCTCTTTAGCCACTCCCCAAGACAGTAGTGATGACAAAAGCACAGGGCTTTGTAAGTGAGAAAGGGCCTAACAGAAGCACAGGGCTTTGTAAGTGAGAAAAGGTCTAACAGAAGAGTGGGAGGAAGGAAAGCAGGGGATTACGGAGGGAATCACATTTACTCATTAGGATCTGGATATACAGAGACAGTAAAGAAAGGATTTCTAAGTGAAGGACTAGAGGCAGGAAACCTAAAGAGGTAGGGACCCTAAAGAAGCAAATTCAAGGTTATCATGGTTTAAGTTATAGGATATATGCAAGGGAAAGATATGCAAAGGTCAGAATGCTAAGTAGCTCAAGGCCAGTTCATGAAGGCCCTTGAATGCCAAGCGTGAACTTTTGCTTTATTCAGAACACCATGACTACACCAAGACTTACTTATTTAACTTACCAGGGGGTCATGTGAGTTACTGAGTGGTGTGTGGAAAGTTTCCTAAGAATTTGAGCCTGGCTGCTCATTCAACTGCTGTTTAATATATATTATTGCATTAAAAAATCCAAATCCTTAATTTACAAATGACGCTTGGGGTGCTAAACTTACTTTTCCAAAGGAACACAGCTATTAAACACCTAAGCTCTTAAGATTTGAGCCTAGGTCTGCTAATACTGCACTGGTATAATATGTATAGAACAGAGCATAGTTGGGGAAGATGGAAGGTGGAACAATCAGCTAGGAGGGTTACACAGTTTAGGTAACAGGTAACAAAAGCCCGGACTCATGAAACTGAAGAAGGGCGTGATAAAGAAATTGCAGAGGCAGACGATTTGGACTTTACAACTGATCTGATAGAAGGTAGAGGTTAGGGGGAAAAATAAATTTAAAATAAGGCTGTCATATTACTCTTGGAAGACCGAGGGCACAGTAGTACTGTAAGACGGCAGCAGGGAGGAAGAAAACACTGCAGGAGACAGCACATTCCATGTGGAGCATACTGAGTGTGAGGGACTCAAAGGCTACCCATGTGGAGGTGTCCAGAAAGACTGAAGTTCAGGGCAGAGATAGACACGTGGAAACTTTCTCTTGTAGAACGGTGAGGGGTTGGACATCCTGGGGCTGAGTGTGGAGAGAGGGGAGAAGAGGGCAGATGACAGGATTTTAGGCACCACATGTTGGGGAGGTAGAAAGACAAACCAAAACAGAAAGCAGAAGAGCAGCCAGAGAAGAAAACGGAGAGAGCACAAGGTCAGGAAAGTAAACGGACAGGAGGGTTTTAAGAAAGAAGATATGATGTTAAATGGTGCACAAGGAATGAGGAAGACAATGAGTTAGACAAGGCCACTAGCCTTGGCAACTAGGATGTCAGGAGGTACTTCCGAAAGAATGGTTTCAGTGCAGCAATGGGGGCTGGGTCAGACTGTAGGGGATTAAGGATAAGCAGTGGTGAGAAAGTAAGTATTGGTCCTCCCTTATTGCGACTCTTCTTCTGGCTTCCATGACACTGTGCTATACTGATGGTACCTTTCTAGCCAGTCCTTCTTTTGTGTCTTTGGGCTCCTCTTCCCATCCTCTTAAGGCAAGTAATTCCACAAGGTGTAGCCTTGGTTCTTTTCATTTGTTCAATAAATATTTATTGGGATCTACTACGTGCCCTAAACTATGCCAGACACTAAGGGAGAAAGTGACGAGCAAGACATGATCAGGAGCCTATGTTCTAGTAGAGGAGACAGACATTCATTTTAATTCAATTGCAATAAGTACTCTGAAGGAAAAGCAAACAGTGCTATGAGAGCATCTGTCAAGGGCCCTGATGTGGTCTGGAGGTTCAGGGGAGGCTTCCTTGAGAAAGTGACCATGTGGGCTTTCACTTAACACCAAGAGGAGCCTTTCCAATTCTAGGATGGCATGACTTCACAACTTTCACAAAGTAGCAACTTCACAAAGGTGCTTAGCTATTTCTATGAAACATATCCCTGGGCTGAATCTCTAAGGAATCTTGCTGTAGGGGTCCTCTCTCCAACGTTAGAAAAGGAGGTAAAATAAGTAATACAGAGTCAAGAGATTTTTGAAAACTCTTTCATTTTGTTACTAAAGCAATTCTTATCACTGATCACAAACAAACAACTTAGGTTTGAATTTAAAGAATTAGACCCAAATCAGAGCTCTTTCTCTGGGAGTGAACTGCAAGATGAGAGAGATACTAAATGGTTTACTTGAATGGATGCAATGAATTCAAGCTGGAGAAGACCTAAGACAGGTTCAATTTCTTTGAATTCTTATCTTCTTCTTCCCTTGCTCACAAATACACGCAACCAAATACTAGAAACATATATTTGCTGAAAGCTTTTCTGTAAAACATCTTGATCTGGTATATGTGCTTGGCAGAGAGATTAATTGTATCTGTGTTTTTAAGCTGTTTCCTCTGAAATTAAGCTGATATTTTTTCCCCTCACATCTTAATGTTTTAATTAAAGATTGATTAATATTAAGAGGTGTCTCTCTCAAAGATGCTGACTTGGTAGTTGCCATTGTATGGCAACAGAGGAAGGTAACATGGTCTATGCTAAAAGCTAATTAGGCCAAGGACCCTGAGATCATTAAAGCTGATCTGCTAGGTAACTGAGTGACTGGGGAAGTCACTGAGCTGATAATGGCTTCTGGTTAATTCTGGTTAATGATTTGAAAATAATACTGATTTGTAGAGCACATAAACCAAGGTCAAAATGGTCTCAGAGAAACTTGCTGGCTGTGGGATTCTGATATCAATGAATGAATAAATTAATTAATAACCATGTATATGTATGTATGTGTACATATAGTATATTTAAAGCTGTGTTAAGGAGTCATGACCTAAACCTGCCTATGTATTGCTGGTATAGGGCTGGAAACAAGCTCTTCATTTGTTCCCCAGAAAAACTGCTCAGGAAGGCTCTTTGTCCATCCACCTGTTTCACTGCTGTTATCAAACTAATTTACTTTATCTTCATCATTTCCATTTTTTCAAGAAGAAAAAGAACTAATTTAATCTGTTGCTGGGTCTTAGATCAGAACTTCTGGGGAATGATCAAGCTGTAGGCACCAAGGGAATACCTTTTCTTATTAAAAAGATTTCATAATATTATAATTTGTGTGTCTGGATACACTTCTTAAAAGAATATTATCATTTATTAAGCATTTAATATCTGCCTAGGGTTTTCATCTACATCACTTCATTTGATTCTCATAAAAACCCTAAAGGTAGGATTTACCACTGTTCACATTTTATAGTTGAAATAACTATACAGAGAGGTTAAGTAATTTCCCCCAAGGTCACTCAGCTAGTAAATGATAGAGCCAGAATTCAAAGTTGAATATTTCTGACACAACCTCGTATTCAGTTTTTCTCACTACGCCAAGCTGAATGAAGTATGAAGATTCTTCTTGGTGTCAACTAGTTGAGTAAATGACAATGACTCTAATGTAATGGGTAACTACAAGACAGTATTTCAGAACCTGGCTTTCTTCGGGTGCATCTCAAGTAGTAAATTCCTTAGTTTTACTTTGTTCAGGCTAATACTGAAATGAAACTGTGTTTCTTTAACATATGATAACTAGTAGAGAAGGAAGGGAGCCCAGAGGCAAGATGTAGAGGTGAGAAATCCAGGCTAGGATTAGAATTTCTCAGGACACACAAGGATTTACCTCAAGTGTTGCGGAACAGTTAGCATTTTGAATCCTACAGTTCACGTGGCGTAAAGAGCACTCATTCAATCAGTCAAATATTCACTAATCTCCAACTATGCATATACCCATATGCTAACTACTTCGAGAGACACAAAAATGGATATATTAAGATGAGGGATGGGACAATGCATATAATCATTAAACGCCAAAATTAGGCAGTATATGATGAAGGCCAAATGAGTTACACATATTAAGTGATTTAAGAGAACAGGAGAAGTAGTGAGCTAGCCTGGGGCGGGGGGCGATCAAGAAGATTTTGAGAAGGTCAGGTATGAGTAGAAATCAAATAGGTAAAATGAATAAGAAGTGTTTGGGATAAGTGGATGGAGTGAATGGTCTATATAGGAAACAAGACTGGATAGACAGTAGGGATCAAAAATGTGGTTCCTAAGACCGGAGAAGCAAAAAAGTGGAGGCACAGACACAGACCAGTTTTGCAGGATGCCACCACTTAATCCATCAGATCGGATGGCTCCTGCATTGATCTGGGGGAAGGATAGCACTCACAGAAAGAAGGGTGAATACAGACAGATGCTAAGGGAAAACCACCTTGGAGGCCCGAGTTTTAGAAGGCTACAGCATAATTTATGTCTGTTTTTTCCGTGGGAACCATGTGCATACACGCTAGCTGTCCAATCACACTAGCTCTCTGCATTCCTAACAGAGGATCTTTTGTTCCAAATAGCAAGGCTCAAAAGAGACAGTCTGATAAAATCACACTGAGGTCAGTACTCCCAGCTGGTGCAGGGCTGATGCCATTCCATAACACACCCTACAGGAAGCAGCTTGAGATACACAGCTGATTGATTTCCACAGCAGGAACCTTGTGGCAGGCAGGGTGGGGTGGGGACTGGTCAAGCATGGAGAGAATTCTTTAGCCACTGACTCAAATTAGTTCACCAAGATCCTGACCTGATCCAACAGATCTGTACAAGTCATTCTCAGAACCAACACTGTTTCTTGACTAAATTTTGAAAAAAGGGAGGAAAACCACGAAGCTTCCCCAGGCAATGGGACTATTTCATCAGTTAACTCTTACTTGTTATGGAATCTGAAAAGGGCAAAATATCAAAACCCCCTATATTTCTAGAAGTGGGCTGAATAACCCTTTATTGTAAGGGGCTATCCTGTGTATTATAGGAAATTTAGCAGCACCCGCTAGATGCCAGTAGCAGCCTCCCCAGTTGTGACAGTAAAAAATGTCTCTAGACATTGTCAAATGTCCTCCAAGGGCCAAAATTGCTCCTCCCACCCCCATTGAGGGCCACTGGTCAAGCACAAGCTTTGGTGCCAAACAGATCTTTCCAATCCCGGCTCTAACATTTATTTGCTCTGTGCTTGAACAAGTTACTTTAACATCTTCAAATCTCAGTTTTCTTACCTGCAACTGGGATTTTAAATATCTGATTTACGGGGGTTTAGGATCAGAGATAATTTAGACTTAGGTCTCTCTTACTGTTCTTACCACTATATCACCACCACTGCAATTCTTTGTGCCTGTTTCTCCTACTGCACTGTTAACTAGAGACTGTCTGAGACCCCAGCTCTCACCACAAGGACTGGCCCAGAGCAAATGCTCAGAAAGATGGACTGAAAGGAATACAGAGCCCCTTCCTCCTAACCCCCCAAAAGTGATCCACAGACCATCACCCTGCAGCACACCACTTATTCTCATCCCTGGGTGGCCAAAGTTCTGAAAGGTCCACATTTCAAATCACAGTACTGGTGGTAGGAAAATAGCTTCTGAAGGCCCAGGGGATAAGTGTATCCCATTAATCTGCCACAGCCACTAACAGAGACTGGTATTTGAAAAGTACTCGGTAGTGGCACTGGCAAAGTAATAAGGAAGGTGGGGAGGGAGCACATTCTCCCCATAGCTAGGTTTTTCCAACCAGGACAGCTGAGACTTGGGAAGAGTCTGTCTGGCAGGAGACAGCCTTTTGGTGCAGTAATGCTTTGGTGCAGTGACCTGACCTGAACTGACTCCCTGTGGGACTGATTTTATTCCTGGTAAACCAACCACCTCTAACAACAAAATGCCCTTAAGAGCAACTCATCGTACCTCCTAGAGAATCACCACTTATGGCTTGTGTGCCAGCCAGTTAGCTGGAAAGTGCCCAGGACTAGGCTAAGGCTGAGACCACTTACCATGCATTCTAGACACAGCGAGAAACAGCGCCGCTCTGCAAGTCTGTGCTTATCTCAATCACGTCCACTAATCAAAAATCAACAATAAACACAAGTTCTGCACAGGATAAATTCCAGTTTTTCTGGACACACATGTTTCACATGATGATCAATCTTGGTTGCAAATGCTACATGCTGACACTACATGTGGAGAATTTCAGTAAATTCAAAGAGAAACTCCTCACTCCTTCCTTCTGGTTGAGGATATATTCGCTTTTGCTTTAAAATCTTCCCTTTGCTATCAAAATTTCCAGATGGATTTTTGTGAAATCCATCAACACTTTCTTGACGCCCTTCCATTTGATTTTACTACCTTCACTGAGGCGTGAGGCTCCTTCAAGATGATGTAATGGCTACAATCTTGGGATTTTGCTTGTGGTGCTGATATTTAAAATATTAATGGCCATACTTTAAAATGGGGCTGGAAAAAGTTCAACGTGAAGCAAACTTAAGGGTCTTAAAGGCTCCTTCACCTTCTCCCCACCCAGCGGCTACGGTGTGGGTGGAGAGGATTATTACAGAGCATTGGAATTCTTGGTGGGGGGGAGGGAGGTGCAGAGGGGGATGGTCACATAAGGGTTATAAATATCAGCGGCCAGAGCTGTGAGCTCCTGGGCTGAGGACAGACTGTAGTCTCCCCTTAAAGGCACAGAGCAAGGAAGCTCCCTCAAGTATTTCCACAAAGGAAGTTCCTCTTCTCCACAGAAATGCTCAGCTGAACACCTGCAACAACCAGTCAACGCAAAAGAAACCGCAGATGCCAGGAAAAGGGACGAGGTTTTTAAACCAAACACAGATCAGCACCAGCAAAAATAAAGAATCCAGGGCCCGGCCTAAGGGTGTTGCTAACTACACAGTCATAACCAGATTACCAGAAGGCAGCGTGCCACGTCAATATTTATCTTAACGAGCACCTTTTCCAACTGAGTCCTAAATTTCCCACATACAGGTGGCACTTTTCTCCTATCTAGGGCAATGGTTCTCAACGAAGGGAAAATTTTTCTTTCCAGGGGACATCTGGCAATGTCTAGAGGCATTTCTGGCTGTCACACTGGGGAAAGGTTGCTACTGGCATCTAGTGGGCAAAGATCAGGGATGCTGCTAAACGTCCTCCAATGCACCGGACAGCTGCCCACAACAAAGAATCATCCAGCCCCAAATATCAGGAGTGCTCAAGTTGAGAAACCCTGTTCTAGGGCATTCGTTTTACTTCCTTGGACCCCAGTAGTTCCTATTGGAGTAGCCTTGTTTAAGGAAGAAGGAAAAAACCAAGGCAGGCCAAGGGTCAGCACAAGGCAGGGCAGGCAGGGGTGGTGAGGTTCTACTCATCTTATCCTGACGGCTGTAAAGCTGGAGATACCTAAACCTCCGGTGACAGACAGGTCACACCAAGTGTGATTTCCTTTCTCTCCAAGGGCAGGTAGATAATGCTAACCTCACTTGCTTTCTTCTCTGGTAAATCTAACTGGCAAAGACGAAGATGAGCTGATACTGTCTTTGTAATTATTTGAAAGTAAGGAGTGAATATCTATCATTGTGCAAACTGGCAGTCTCTCAGCTCCATGGCAGGCCCTGTCCTCCAAGGGTTTTCACACGTGCTCACAGTGAAGCTTATGCTTGCTTTCCATGAGGCCAAAAAATCAGATGAACCGGTTTATGGGGCTTTCTTGTTCTGGCTTCAGAGTAGGATAGAGGTCCCCAGATACCCTGGGCTCTACTCAGACTGCATCAGGACTGAGAACAGTCCTAAGAAAGCCTGCTGCCTTACCTGTAGCCCACCAAACCCCAAACCTCCACACGCCCTGACTGAGAGGCAGGTGTGGTTCCTGAGGGGGGTGCAAGGGAGGGGCTGGTGTAAGACTCAGAATGATCTCAATTCTTGGGCTTCCCTGGTGGCGCGGTGGTTGAGAGTCCGCCTGCCGATGCAGGGGACACAGGTTTGTGCCCGGGTCCGGGAAGATCCCACATGCCGCGGAGCGGCTGGGCCCATGAGCCATGGCTGCTGAGCCTGCGTGTCCGGAACCTGTGCTCCGCAACAGGAGAGGCCACAACAGTGAGAGGCCCGCGTACCGCAAAAAAACAAAAAACAAAAAACAATGATCTCAATTCTTGATTACAAAACCTACATAGGGAATTTCAAAATGAGGAAAGCTTCTTGTTACCATCAGACTTACAGATTTCTTCTCCAAATCTGGAGTCTTTCTCTTCCCTTCCTAGGAAGGTCACCCTGGGGGAATTCTTTGACTTAAGTTTCAGTGAAATAAAGGTCCCTCCTTTCTTGTTAGACTCTAGTTATATATATACAGTTCCTTTTCCTCACTAATCAGAGACTCTCTTGTTCAGGAAAACAGAATTTCCTGAAGAGATGAGCCAAAGTCTTCTGCTTCCAGTTTTCTGCAAACATGCTCAATATTCTCTTTCGTGATTTCTGGAATGGCTTCTTCCTTTCTACGTCCAACAGAGAGCAGAACCCAGTAAAGTGCCTAACTCAGGAGGTTTGAGGCTTTTGCTTGTTTAGTGGGAAA
Source organism: Tursiops truncatus (assembly GCF_011762595.2). Taxonomy (NCBI): domain Eukaryota; kingdom Metazoa; phylum Chordata; class Mammalia; order Artiodactyla; family Delphinidae; genus Tursiops; species Tursiops truncatus. The sequence goes on from NC_047034.1 coordinate 152,192,643, forward strand.
GGACTCTCTTCCATTCCCATCTGATAGGTCCTCGCTGGCTGTCCAGATTCTATCAGTTATTCAGAAGCAATCGAGGGAAAAGTCTTTCCTAGGAATAATGACTTTCAGACTTTCACATTCATTTAAGAAGGAAATAACTTTTCCCAGAGGCTAACTGCCTTTCCTAGCATTTTTCAGCACTGTTGCACAGTCCCAAGTAAGCCTGGGGTTCTCCACAGACCTGACTCATTTCTCTATTCTGACCATCCCCCGTGGAGTCAGCTAGGTCAAAGCACAGCCCACGTTTCTGTTTCACAGATTCATACCCTCTTCTCTACAGCAGATTCTGTGCTGAGAGCGTGATCCCATTGTAAAAAGACAAGAGTTGAAAACTTAAAGCGAACACTGTTTTTTTAATATTTACCTTCATCTCTGCTCTTTCTTATTAAAAAAATTTGAATCTGAAAGCAGAGTCACACTGTATGCATCTGGTCTGCTGCTGGTGTGAGGGAAGATTAATCTATCGCTGGACTACTCCGCACATTAACCCAGGAACTCAACGCTCAGATCGTGAAAATGACTCAGTCCTCAGAATGGGTACAAAAAGACCTTCCCTTGGCTCAGCCTCTAGGGAACTGTGACCTGACACACAGAGCTTTTCCCTTCTCATTGTTTTCACTTCCCATGAGCTCAGCATGAGCTAAGCCAGTACTGTGTTCCTCCCCTCCTGCCTCAAAACCTTTGCTGGGAGGAGGCAAAAACTCTTCCCAAAGCCCTTGACTTTACAAGGTGGACCTGTGGAACCAGGCTTCTGATTTGTACCCCCAGCTGGAGGAGGGTACACACGGGCACTCAACTTCACCACCCTCCTTCTCGCACTCATCTTCTCATCTTGCCTTGTCACCACCAGTTCCCTGCAGATACACACACTGGCCCCAGCTGCCATATCCACAGTGTCGGTGGTGGGAGGCTTCTTCTTAGAAAGCAGCAAAACAAGTCTGTTATCCCAAGCAACTAAGCGGCTACTGAACCCTGAGTGCTGCTGGGCTACACACTAGGATACAAATAAAATATGGGAATGTCCAATAATTTCTCAAAAGCTTTCAGCAGCGTCAAAATTCAGAATGTCTCTAGAAACCAAGGATTAAATGAAAAGGAAACAATCGCTTGTCCTCAAATCCAAACACTATATATGCCTGCCTGTGGATTCTTTTTTATATCCTAGGTCATATTTAATACAATTTTAACAGGCTTGTTTAGTTTGTTTTCTAGCTCACAGAAGATCAGAAGGAAGGGACAGACTGCTCAAGGCAGACTCAGTGACAGCAGTGAAAAGTAAAGCAGTGAGAAATAATAGCTGATAGCAGGGCAATGGGGGAAAAGGCAGAAACTACATCCCCCCATGCATACATACACATACACATACATCCAACCCAACCAGTTCAGCAATTAGAGGCCCTAAACAAGGACTTCAATACAGAACTCAAACTGCATGGTAATTTAAGAACATTTAGTACAAAGCAGCCTCACCATAGTAGAGAACAGTATAATCTGTTTAGTAATGTTAACCTGCACTCATAAGAACTTACATACAATATAATGTTTAGGAAATTAGGCAAATAAAAGTTAAAATAATTCCATATAAACCAGAATCTAGTTTGATAAAACTACTTTGGTGCCTCAAGGGATAAGCTTCAATTTTCTAAAAAAACTCATTTAGTTGGTTAGACAGTTGATTCTAAGTAACCCAGATCCAAGTAAATCAGATAAATGAAGCATGCCTGTAGCAGAGCCTCTCCTTTTGAGGGGCTTACAATGGAAGAGGGAAGAGAAGCCCACGTGGTGAAGCAGGAAAGGCCACCCAGCCACTGGATTAGTTGTATGCATTTCCCAGAGGATAACATGTGGGCTCATGGCTTTGAACCTTCTCTACCTACCCTTTCCTCACCCGGTGCCTCAAGAATCCCAAATACGATGACTTGTGTTGCTCCACATTGCACTGTAAGGGGGTCTCTGGCCAATGTCTCACCTTAGTGTGCTAAACATCCCCCAGGCTAGAGGGCCCTTCTGAAACAGCCATCTTTCTACATCTGGATCCTGCCTACAAATCTGTGATCTTTTTCGGGACCACGTGGCTCTGGCCTGGTGTCAACACCACCTTTCCATCCATGTTTTTAACAGAAAGAATCCTAACAGGCAGGGGCTCTGAGAGAACTAAGTAACTCTGATGGCAGAGTGTTACTGTGTAAGTAGGAACAATCACCACTGGTGATGGAAGTAAGGTACCCTTTCCAAATCTACTCCAGGCACCAAGAAGGAAGAAGCAAGCAAACAGGCCTCCAGCAGGGAAGCGAGGTGCTTTTAGGTTAAGTCTTGGGGTGAAAGGCTCAGGCAGTGAGAGCCAAGACCCAGCAGACAGCCCTGGGTTCCAAACCCAGACCTGGCAAATTTGCGCTTTTGAGTCAACTCCTCTCATCTTCCCGGCTGTTTTAATATAGACTCACAAAATCTCAGGACTGGAAATTCTGACTCAGGCAAAGAATCAAAATATTTTTGCAGTTAAGGCAGTGCTTCTCAAGCTCTCGTACGGGCAGAGAGCTTGTGCTCTTGAGGAGTCTAAGGTGTAGTCTTAAGCACTACTTGCTACAAGTGGAAAATTTCTCTTAAGTGTCATGTTTGGTCTTAATAATTCATGAGAATTTTTCATTTTGTCTCATAATACATCAATAATACATCAATAATTTTCCCTCGAAATCTGTGAAAAAATCCACACTTTAGCAAGATGAGCCCATGTTTATCTTATGGATTCTCATACCTCGATACGAAAAACAGGGCCCTCAACAAACATTCACTATTGTTACAAAATTGGTTAATCTGAAATCTCAAGAAATCATAAGAGAAGATTCTTAGAGTAAGAAATAAGGTTTGGACATTTCTTTCCATACCCTTAATTGGTTATAAACATTAAAACAGATTACAATAGAAAAATGTTCAAACCTGTTGCCCAGAAGTCCAAGAGACTGTCTAGTCTCCAAACTGTGTGCTATGGTGGTGACAGAAGTGAGAATAATGAAACCAGGGACAGAAGTTAAGATGTGCACTCAATCGGTCTCCAAGTTACAAGAAAAGAAATACACATATTAGACAGAAAAAGATTAAAAAACAAGGGTAAGACTTACTTTAAAATCTGCTAATTGTTGGTTGATGACATCCACCTCGGTCCCCACTACCCACTGGAGCGCTTCCCCCTCCTCTGCCGCTGTGGTCATGTCATTGAGTGCTTTCAGCTTCCGATAGAAGTCCTCGACCCGGCCCAGGGTCAGCTCCAGCTGCTCCTGCCGAGCTTTACTCCTCTCCATCAGTTTGCCACACTGTTTGCTCAGGGCTTCTAGCTCCCTCTTGAGTCCTAACAAGTCCAGAGTCCCTTCTTCCTCCAGCATTTGTCGGCACTCTGCTTCAGAGGCTTCTATGTCGAACTTGAGGGCTTGGATTTTGTTAAGGAACAGCCGTACATCCTCGATCTGGGACTGGAGGCTATCAGTGTCTCTGCCGATAGCACCCATGCCATCGAGCTCATCGTCCAGGTCTGCCAGCTGAGAAAACATTTCTCGGACTCGGCAGTGAAACTGGCCAATGCCCTCCAGCTTGCTTTCCATTGCCATGCAACCACTGTTCACTCTTTGCTTCACTTCTAGGAACTCCTGCTGGGTGACCTCAGCTTGATGCAGAAGTTGGGAAGCATCAGATCCGTCCGGGGCATCTTCTACCAGGCCCCGAGTGAAGTTCCTCAGATAGTCCACCTGTGGCTCCAGGGTCTGCAGCACTTCCTGTTGGGCTCTTAGCTTCTCCAGGTTCTTGTTGCTGCAGGCTTGAGAGCCAAGAGCATCAAAGATCTCAAGTTGGTGTTTGGCCCCTTCAACTTTCTTTTCAATATTCTTAAAGCTTTCCTGGAACTCCTTGAGCCTCTGAGTCATTTCTTCAAGGGACCCTGTCTTGGCCTGTAGCTCTTCTGTAATGGAATCCATGTTCTGGTTGATCCCAGCCTTCTCATCCCGGATATCATCCTCATCTGTTTCTGAAGAGTTAATCAGAATGTCAGCAGCACTGTTCAGGATTTCTAGCAGGGAGCGGCGCTTTTCCACCTCACTCAGCATAGCCTTTGATCTCAGGAGATTGGACTCCAGCTGCACTGGATCCAGAGTGACCCGCAAGTCAGACATCTTGACCTTACAATCTTCTATCCATGGCACGAGATCCTCCACGTGCCACTGATATTTCTGAGCTTTCTGCAGACAGTCCTTGAGCCTGGACTGTCTGTCTGCAGTTTTTTTACTAAGCTCTTCCCAATGGCTTTTGAGCTCAAAGAGCTGGTTTTGTAAAGTTTTCTTCTCTTCTCCAGGAGGTACAGAAAGAAGCAGAGATTCTCCTTCTGCCACAATCACCTCATAGGAACCACTGTGTTGGTTAAGGTTCTTCTGAAACTCTTCATTGTCCTGTAGCTGAGACTGTAGCCGCTCTAATTTTGCAGAAATTGGGCGGTTTTTTGCTTGCTGGCTTTGTTTGTCATCCAACCAGGTTCTCAGCTCATCAAACATTTGCTGGAACTGCTGGGTGCTGGCAAGAGCTGCCTGGAGTCTGTTCATGCGATCAGCTGAAATGAGAAAATCAAATTTAAATCATCAAGTCTGAACATGGCATTTAAAATGTTTGCTGAGAGTACATGGTCTAATCTTAGGAAAAGGAAACTAATGCTAATTGAGGGTCTACCATAAAAGAAGCACACAGCGAGGCTCCTTCATTTACTATACTCTATTTAACCCTCACATCAACCTTGTAAGGTGATATGAGTAACAGAAGCAAACTTTTAACTTCTAAGCTGGTAAAAAGCCATAAATGTTTCTAGAAAAAGAGGCAACAAATTAATGACAAATTTTTTCTTATATAAGGCCATCCTAAAAAGTCTAGAACATGTTCTAATTTTGTATATATGGTATATGTGTGTGTTCGTACACATATAGTATGAAGAAACTAAGTGAGTATCAGTGAAAGTATGCGTGTAAGTCCACCTATAAGTACCTCTATGAATCTCTACCTGCTGGCTAGATTTATATTAGTGTTCTTATCTCTTAGATTATGGTGTGTAAAGCTTCACATATTGCTAGTGCCCAATCAATGTGTAATGACCACGGCAGTCCTCACTGTAGGTGGACAAAGGGATACAGTAACACTACTCTGAGTCCAAAAGCTACTTAAGGGTCGCCCTAGATTCTTGGGACCACTAATCCACTCCTCCTTTTGGCTTGCCACTAATAATGGCAGCAGTGTATTCCTCACCTGCAAGGTCTTCTAAACCTTGGAGAGGCAGGGCAACAGTCTCCAAACGCTTCTTCAGTTCATCCTTGAGGTACTGCTCTCCAATGAGCACTGAAAGTTCATCGCAGAGTGTCTGTGCCTCCTTAATCTTGTGGTCTAACTGCTCCACATCAGATCGAATCTCACTGGTCTCCTCCAACTGCTGCTTCACAGCCTCAGGTTGGGTGCTGATGGCTGACTGGCCACTCAGTCGCTGTCTGACTGCCTTCACTTTCTCTGACAAGTCCTGGAGCAGTTCCTGGTACTGGGTGCTTTTGACAATAGCTTGGTCAATTTGGCTGGAACGGGAATTAAGTTTGTCAGTCAGCTCAATCCACTTCTGATTGATGCTCTGGAGCTCCTTCTGTACTTGGCTGGTGGAAGGAGAGACATCTCCAGGGCCTGTTAGGATGCCCTGAGCTGCCTCGTTCAGCTGCTCATGCTGTTGCCTACGTGCTTCAAATTCCTTCAGCATAAACTGTAATAGAAATGACACCAAGATGTTTAGAGAGAAAAGACAGATCTAAAAACACTGTCAAAACAAAAACTGATTTTGGATTGTGCCAAGCAGGGCCAACTCCTTTTGAAAATAAACCAGAAAACTCCAAAGACCAGGCTACTAGGAAAATGCAGTATCACTTCTAACAGCTGCTTAATAAAAACCTGTTTTGAAAGGATCATTGATTGTGTCTATTTTATTTCTTTTCCTTATTTGTCCTATACCGTTTCAACATCAGTTACTAAGGTTGGCCTTGGTTGGGAAACCAAAGTTTGTTTACTGGATGGGCACTTGTCAGCTTTGCCAGGCAAAACCCAGGCCTCTGAATGGGGAGTTTGGAACCCTGGGTCCCAAAGTGAGCTATATTACTGGCTGGGCTTGCCATTTCAACTCTTAATGTCCTACTTTTCTTAGTTCCTTTCTCAAATTTCCACCAGCACATATAATCTGCACATTATAATATAGCACAATTAGATAAAAAGCTTCTTTAAAGCAAGTACCATTCCTTTTTATTTATTTCTATTCACTGTTTCACTCATCAAAGAAGTTGAGATTACAGGCTCTGTAGTTAGACACCTGGGTTCAAATCCTGACTCCATCACTCACTAAACTGTATAAACTTAGGCAAGTTTTTAAAAGTTCTCCAAATCTCAGCTTCCTTATCTGCAAAATGAGGATAGTAAAGTACTTACTTGGCTGTTGTTAGGATTAAACAAGAAAACTTATGGAAAGTACTCAGCACTTACATTGCATAAAAATAAATACAACAGGACCTCAAGGACTAACAGATGTGCAAGTAATGAACTATAATAGAATGTAACAAAAGTTAAAATGATAGAATGCTGACGTGAACATGGAATTGTGAAAGCAAGAAGTAAAGGTGGTAAATTCCTCCGGGGATGACAAGAGCAGAAGAGGGAAATCAGGAAAGGCTTCACAGGTGACACAATAAAGAATATGTGAGTTCTCCAAGAGAACAGAGAGTAAGGCTGGTTCAGAGAAGGGCCTGGGATTAGCAAAGGCACAGAGATCCTGAGATCTATGAGTGCAGTGTGTTCAGGAAAGAACCCATTATCCGGTGTGGGAAGAAACCCAGGTATATGGGGGAAGAGCTGGCAAGACAAACTGGGACCAGACTGTGAAAAGCCTCATGCACCACAGTGAGCAGGTATTTGAACTCTGTTCAATAGGCAGCCAAGAGCTACAGAAGCATTTTAATATATTCAGATATATGATTTAAGGGGATAACTTGATAATTGTGTAGAGGATAAACTAGACCAAGAGGCCCTTTAGCGGGCTGCTGCAATGGAACAGACCCAAGATCCAGCCTACCAGCATGTACAGTGGAGAAGAGAAGCTTAGAACGGTGGTTCTCAAATTACAGTCTGGTGACCCCTGGCAGTCCCTAAGCCCTTGCATGGGGTCAGTGAGGTAAAAACTATTTTCATAATAATACTAAGATGTTATTTGCCTTTTAAAATTCTTGTTCTCTCACAACATCCGATATCACAACAGATTGACTGCAGAAGCAGATATGAAAATCTGTGAGACTGTTCTATTAGTCAGCCATTTTTATTTTATTTCATTTCATTTCATTTATCGCTATGCCTTGCAGGTCTTAGTTCCCCGACCAGGGACTGAACCCGGGCTCTTGACAGTGAGAGCGCGGAGTCCTAACCAGTGGACCGCCAGGGAGTCCCAAGCCAGACATCATTAAAGAGATGTGCCAAAGATATAAAACAATGCCACTCTTATTCAATTTTTTACATTTTGGAAAATGTTATTTTTTCATAAAAATGTTATGTATGTTAGTGTTATGGTTGTATCATCATAATTTTAAAAATTAATTTATAAATACATACTTCAAAAATTCCTCAGTGTTTTAATACAGTTAATATTAATAGATATTAGTAGATAAACACAAGCTCTTTGGGATCCTCAATAATTTTTAAGAGTGTAAAGGGTTTTGGGATCAAAAAGTTTGAAAACCACTGGATGAGAAAAATACTTGTAAGTAGACTAAATAGGACTTGATAAATAACATGGATGCAGGGGCTAAAAGAAAGGGTTCTTTCAAAAACTACTCTTAGGGGACCTGGTGGGTGGTGAGAAGAAACAGAACAAGTTTAGGGAAGGCTACAGAACAACGAAAGGGTCTAGGCAGGATTTCACTGGAAATGACATCACTGGACCAACCTAAATTTCGCAAATGTTGGGTACTGAGATCTGATCAGCAGAAGATCTTTAAGTAAAGCTGGCAGATATAAGATACTGCATGAAGTAATGTGGATCACTACCACTGGGGATTGAAAATAAAATACGATGCTATCATTTAGTCAGAAGTTCCCTGTCTCCCATCTGCTCATCTTACTGCCTCGGTCAACGATATTAATAATATAGTTACTGACATTAATGATATTAACAATACTGTTTGCTATTTGACAGGCACCATGATAAAGACCTTACAAGCATCTCATTTAAAGTGAGGAAATGGAGACTCTGAGAAGTTAAATGACTTGTCCAGGGTCATGTAAATCTACCTGTTGAGAGCAGCATTCAGACCCAGGTTCAAGTGCCTCTGATTTCTTTGCTCGAAAGCTTTCAGCCATACTGCTCACCTGGACCTGCTGCTTCTGTGCATTCAGCATGTTGGGGTCAATAGACAGGGGCCCTAGCACCCCCATCATCAGCTCTTTCTCCATTAGCCAGGGCCGGAGCTGGGATTCTGCAGCCTGGAAGCAGGCCAGATGACTTGCGGATTCCTCCAGCTGCCTTTGCCGAGCCATTGTCACCTCAGTGGCCATTTCCCATCGGGAATCTGTAGAGAGGAAATGAGAGAATGTGTCCTTTTACCCTCATCAGCCACTAGCCTGGTCCCTAAATTACGTTCCTAATATACTACAGGAAATGACCCCTGGAGCATTATTTAATATTTTTTTAAGTTAAAAATAATCTGCATTTAATTTTAACTAAAGTAACAAACTGTTTTGTATCTTGACTGCGGTGGTGGCTATATGAAACTACACACGGGATAAAACTGCACAGAAGTACGTACATACATACACAACGCATGTAAAATACCTTATGCGACATATATATTATTTTATAACCTGTTTTTAAGCTTACTAATTATGAGCATCTTTCATGCCAATAATTTTTTTCATACCAATACACATTCACCTACATCATTTATAGTTCAATATTATGAGTGCAGCATAATTTAATTCCTTCACAGAATGTTTAGATTATTTCCCATTTTTCATTTTTATCATCAATGCTCTTTGTCACAGCAGATCGTCAGTATGACTTGCCCAAGAAAGCCAATACTGATACTTTGAATGCAATCTCTAAATTTTTTCCACAATCAGGCTCATTCTCTAACCCTCCCTGCCCCTTCTTGCTTGCTTATGACAATTAACTAAAAATCACTCCTGTTTATCGGGTATGCCGAAAGCCTGTATTTACTTTGAAGACAAGGAATTTAGTGAATTTGTTAACACCCCAGTGATAACATACTGAGCTCCTCTTGCATTTTCTTCCAGTTTTCTGCTTCTTGTGAGTTGGGATATGTCATCAATAATCCAGACAGGGCTTCCTTTACATTTTGGACTTTTGGAGAATTCTGTTCCAATTCAGCCAGGAAGGCCTAGGAGAAAGAACATCATGAATGCCATGAGATTTCTGGACAGGAAACAAAGCTGTGAGTGTGGAGGAAATCACGGGAAGACGGGGCAGCAATTACAGGCTCGACTTCTGATTCTATCCATGATTGTTTCATGATTTTAAGATGCTTAACCTTTCTGCTTGAATATTTAATTAAAAGGAAAATCTAGATGGCAAGATTTGAATTTCTTTTATGTACAACACATCAGTAATCCAATAAGAAAACTGCTAATCCCTATAAACTAAAAGTGTCAGGAATTGATGATGATGATGATGACGATGATGACGATAATGGCGATGTTTATGCAGTTGTAGGATATGACATGCTGGGCCTCAACAGGAATACTAAATTTTTGGCAAAAAATTTTTACCAGATTTTCTACATGGTCTTATTTCTTCTGACATTTTCCCTAGGCCTACATGTCAATCTTTAGAATGAACTGCAATCACAGCTGTTTAGATCCCTCCAAGAGTTGGAAAGGTGCTTTGATGGAATGATTTGGCTTATACCATCACATGGAAAACGAGATCCCATTCTCAATGAACTGATGCTTCTGAGGAGAGCTACTCTCCTTCTGCAAACAGATCTGGTTTTGTTTCTCAGTCTGATGTGTAACAACTTCTAATTTCACAGGTAAGAAAATTCTCTGGGAGAGTTTAGGCATACGAGTCATTTGAAAGTCAAACATGCTGCTCGTAACGACTGGGTGGTTGGCCATGTCTCACTCTCAGGCCCCCAGGCTCAGGTGGGTACACTGGTACAGCCGCCCCTTCCTCTTAGTGCTTGAGATGTAGCTAATGGGAACACAGTACCTTGTTAGATTCAGCTTGGGCTCTCACTGTCTCTGTCTTGGTTGGAGATGAAGAGGCCTCCATGCCTTTCAGGACTTCCTCTTTTAACTCCAGCCACTGCAGCACCAAGCCTGCCTCCTGCTGAACTTCCTGCATTCGGCTGAGGACAGCCTGAAGACTTTCCCGGCGTTCCCGAAGCACTTCCCCAAGTTTCTCATATTTCAGGTTTACATCTGACATGTCACACTGGATCTCCGTCAGATCTAGCATCACAGAAACAGAGATCAGACTGGGAATAGCTCTCAACCATCCCCAGTGGTTCCTCACTAAATTATTCATCAGGATTAAGTATCTCTCCCACTCCTTCTAGTGAACTAGAGATGATCTTCCTGCTAAATCACATAAAAGTTCCTGTTTACATACAAAAAGCAAAAGAGCTCTCATTAATCTGATTTCTGATTTTGGCATTATACACTCAGATGTATAAATAAAATGCTAAGCAAACACGGGAGCAGCAAAAGTGAAGGGAGTGAAGGATTTGGGGCATTCTTCTACTTCCTCTTCTTTAAACTGCAGAGAAGAAAACCTAGCTGGGAGGCTGAGGGCTAGATTTAGACCACCTCTAATATAGCTTCTTTATAATTCAAAGATTTGCATATATTTTCTTCCAGGTCTTTCCTTATTGGTCTTATCTAGTGGTCCAGTTTATTTGCTTAGTAACTTTATTTCACTGGTTGCCAACCTATTTAGCCTCTAGCTAGCAACAAAGAGGCATCACAGGTGCTTCTCCCCAGACTTTTACCCTCACACCCATCCTGGCAGCAATCCTTCCACACATATGGAAACATACACAGATGCAAACATGAACACTGTCCTAACACACCCAATGAAGAGGCACTGTTGAAAATGGCATTCTCACCTTTGCAGGTGTGGTATCCGTTTACACTGCCTACAGAGCTTCCTACAGAGGGCAGTATGGAACCTGAGCAGAAGGACAGAGAGACAAACAAGGCAAGACAAATGTGTTAGGAATACATACAGGCACCGAATTTATTCTTTGGCACTCACTTTAAGCTCAGATATCAGGAAGTTAACACAGCACAAGACAACATACTCATGGAAAGAGACAAATCATTTTAGCTGCCGGGCAACAGTGTCACTTGGGAGTTTCAGCTCCTTAACCCTAACCCTAACCTTTTCTAGAGGAAATCCAAATTCTCTTCTTAAATCTCCAATTTGGATTCTTTGGACCTTGCCCTAATTTTGTGAAGCAAGTATTAGTAGAATGACTAAGTCTTTAGACTGGCATTCGACATACTTAAGAACGAGGAGGATTTATAAAACAGCCAAAAAGGTTCAACTTTAACATCAGTGTTCTTCAACATAATAAAAATAAACAATAAGTACAATTAAGGACATAAAAAGCAGCATTCTTTTAGTAAAGACATTAAAATGAGCCTTTCCTATATTGTTTCAAAAGATCCCCTGTCTTTTTTTTTTCATGACTTTCTGCTCCCCTTCCCCCACCAGAAAACAGAAATTCTAAGCGTCAATAAATCTGGCTCATAAACATTCCCATAAATTCTGTTTAGGGTCTTTGGTTCTGTTTCTAATTACCACAATTTCACCTATATTCTCCCCAAGTTGATTCCTTGTGTTTCAGGAGTATCCCAAATAAGTAAAAACCAGATCATGTAATTACAAAGATTATAAAGAAATGTGAAGAATAGTCATGACATAATGTAACATTCAAAGGGCAGAATAAGACTCTCACATGCACTGATTTCACTGTGGAAAAGGTCAAGTGCAAGGTTCTATATTAGACAATAATGACTGTAAAACTTTTAAATGTTAACATTATTGTAATTTCAATTTAAAAAATGGATCAAACCAAAAGATCATATTCCACTGCAGTCTGGTGATGACCAAAAAGAAACTGGACTAGTAATTTGGAGAAGACAGTCGTAGCCAAGACTGTCACTAACTCAGTACATGAGCCCTAATCTATGGACAGACCTCGGTATCTTCTCTGGGATATGAAGATAATACTACCTATCTTGTCAGCTCTCATGGGGTTACTGGTGAGAAGTAGTGAGGTAGTGTATGTGAAAGCACTTTACGAAACCAAAAGAGCTCCACGACCGTAAGGAACTAGAACACGCGTGGGTTTTCAGAGATGGAAGAGAACTTTTTAAGAGCACTCAGGCTAGTGATCTTCAAACTGGTTTTCAAAGCACCCTGAGGAGGTGCTTTAGGGACTCTGTAAACGTTTGGTTTAATTTTAGTATTCAGAATATATTCCTAAGTACTTAGAAATGGCAGTAAAACATGCACATCTCAATTATGTTGAACACCACATTTTAACCCAGTAGATATAGCCAATTTATGCTGCTTTTTGGAGAGAATAGAGTAGCTCCTGCACCTCTGTGCATACATTTAAACTTCTTTCTGAGTGTCACTGATGGGAAAAGATGTAGTTCTTCATTAGCACTCTGTAATTTTCAAACCTACATGTGTCCACTCACATACAAAGAAAAACATCTACAGCACATATGAATTCCATTAAATAAAATGACAAAAAAGGCTGAGGTATATCTACTCAGAGCAGGCTCTCATCAGGGTAGAATTGTGTAGTAAGAGAATTCTTAACACTTCAGATTGTAAAGTGAACTTTTAAAAACATTTGTCATCATTTGCAACTATTTATCTGTGTGAAATGTATTTTCTAGATACAATGCAACCAAGGAAAAAATTGAGAAATAAATAATGAAGCTGTCATTCAAAAATTCTTTTTTCCAAATTTTCATATTCACTAATATAGCCTCAATATCTTTTTTTAAAAATTAATTTATTTTTGGCTGCATTGGGTCTTCGTTGCTGTGCATGGGCTTTCTCTAGTTGTGGCAAGCATGCTTCTCATTGTGGTGGTTTCTCTTGTTGCAGAGCACAGGCTCTAGGTGCACGGGCTTCAGGAGTTGTGGCACGTGGGCTCTAAAGCGCAGGCTCAGCAGTTGTGGCGCATGGGCTTAGTTGCTCTGCGGCATGTGGGATCTTCCCGGACCAGGGCTCGAACCCTTTTCCCCTGCATTGGCAGGCAGATTCTTAACCACTGCGCCACCAGGGAAGTCCCGATAGCCTCAATATTCTCATTGATGAATTTCATAATAGATAAACGCTATAAATTCACTTATATTTTTATTTGTCTTATAGTTCTACATGAAATTTATTTTTAAAAAAGATTACAGTACTTTAAAAAGTTCAAACAACCACTGATCTAGTCCAGAAGTCAGAAAACTTTAGTGCACCAGCCAAATCTGTCCCTCTGCCTGTTTCTGTATGTGAAGTTTTACTGGAACACAGCCACGCCCATTCATTTATATATTGTTTACGACTGCTTTTGTGCTACAATGGCAGAGACATGTAGTGTGACAGAGACCATATGGCCCACAAGCCTAAAGTATTTATTCTATGGCCCTTTATAGAAAAAGTTTGCTGGGTGATGTCACACACTAATAAGTCAATGAACTTAGAAATTTAAGTGTTAGAATATAAAAATCATCAATTCTCTGAAATGCTGTCACTTCTAGATAGTTCCAAGACATCTTTAAACTTTAGGATACAATAGGAAAGTAGCCATTCTCAGGAGGAATAAAGAAAGTAAACTTTGCCCTTACTATTTAAGTGACTATAGGAGTGCATTAACATAGTCTGGTAATAAAACCTAGGAGATCCCAATTGGCAACCAGCAAGTGACTGTGAGCTCAGAATGCTTTTTTTTTTTTTTTTTTTGCGGTACGCAGGCCTCTCACTGTTGTGGCCTCTCCCGCTGCGGAGCACAGGCTCCGGACGTGCAGGCTCAGCGGCCACAGTCCACGGGCCCATCCTCCCAGACCGGGGCACAAACCCGTGACCCCTGCATCGGCAGGCGGACTCTCAACCACTGCGCCACCAGGGAAGCCCTCAGAATGCATTTTGTTTGCAAGACTTAATTTGTAGGCAGAGATAATTCATATAGTTGGGCACAACCTTTGTATGCACTTCTAAGAAGTGTGTCAGTTCCTGGTGTACCACTACTGACTCCTAAACACTTAGCCTCTCCCAAGATATCATGCTTATACCCTCCAGGGCTGACCCTAATTTAAAGTTAATGCATAGCCATCCATTCACATATTTAAAAGACAGAAATTCCTCAAGATGGAAAATCCTATTTTAATCCTTCTATGTTCATTTCACAGTTCTAAGTGGGCCAACTAGTCCCTTTACTTTTTCCCATCACAGGAAGGGGTTTTGCAAAATGGAAGCAATGTTACAAAGGAAATGGGAAAACAGATCAGGTTGAGGGGAAGACTGCTTCATGAAACATCCTTGGTTTTCATATCCAACCTTGATTCTAATGTTTATTCAATAAGCAGTCATCACCAAAGGGCAAAGGGAAGAATGATATTTATTCACTACATTTTCAAGAGCCCACACTCACCTGTCTTGGCTTGAGAATCAGGTGCTGTGATCTCCATGATGAGATTTTCTAAAGAAGTACCTTTGCAATTGATTTCTTCTACCAAAGTTCCCTTACTTGTCCAGTCATCTAGGAGACCCTGTTTAAAGAACAAATTAGCAAAATGTAATATCTGGAGGCTTTCTCCTCATAAGGAGGGACACCTGTTCTACATACACTCCCTAAAGTTTTGATAAGCATTAAGCAATCGTCCTCATTTATTCAGCCATTTCCAGAACTTGGTTTAGCCAGCCAAGATGTGGGAGAATGATATCCTGGAATATTCAGGCCCTTCTCATTCATTCATTCATTCATTCATCAAGCAAATATTTTTTGAGCACTTACTATATAGGCCAGGCATTGTGCCAAACACTGGGGATACAAAATAGGCTTATGACACAGTTCCTAAAACCAAGAGCTCAGATTATCAATGGCATTATAATGTGATAATGCTATTACAGAAATATGCACAGCCACTAGACTCTGAGAGCACAAAAGGACACACATCTAACTCTGCCTGGAGAGAGGAAAGACTGGAGTTAAGGTAAGAGTTTGCCAGGTGGACAAAGGGAATACCATGCTTGTAAAGAATATAAAGGAAATGGTAATTGGAGGGTAAAATGAGGAGCTAGGTATTGAGATGTAGAGAAACATACAGAATCATAGGCTACACTTTGCCTTTTCAAGGGAATTTTATATTGGGTTTGAAGTCAGAGCTCAAACCACCACAGAAAGTTGTTAGGAAACAATGGCATTTGCTCTAAGACAAAAGTATCTGGTCATGTTGTCTCTAAGCTGTGAACTGCCTGCTACAGAAGTAGAATTTTACTCTTTTCCAAGCTGGGACACCATCCTAGCCTTCAATCCCTTCCTCCATCCTGAATCTCCCTCACAATCTACTTAGTTTGCTTTTGACTTCAAGCTACAAAGCAGCGGCAGAGAATGACATCGAGCCATGAACATCTGGCAAGCTCATGCTGCCCAGCTTCAAGCTGAACCTTGCCAATTCAGAGTGTGTCAGTTCTTTTATCAGTCACTCTTGATTCCAAAGAGCCAGCAGTTCCCAAACTATGCACTGACTCACAGGATACTTTAAATTTTTGAGGGAAAAACAGTGACATCTGTTGGACACCATGTGAACAACTACTGTTAAGCTGTTGGGACCTGACCACTTAGTAAGTGAGGTTTTTCAGTTTTTTGGGTGTTTTTTTGTTTGTTTGGTTTTTGCCTTGAGATGCCATGAAAAATGTCTTGAAACATAAAGGGAACCATGAACCAAGAAATCAGGGAACCTCTGTCCTAGGGAACTCCCCATGGCAAATGCTCCTGGCACTCTCTCTGTGAAAGCTCTTCTCTTTCATCTATTCAAGATAAATCCTGTTTTACTAAGAAAATAAGGACAAATGCATGAGCGTTAGTTGGAGACTGGTTTCAACAAAAGTAAGAAACATGTTAGAGGTGCAAATAGAGCTGGATGACTATGAATCAAATATAGGAGAGAAGGGATTCTGCAACAGATGGGAGAAAGGCTGATGTACCATGCAGGTACATTCCAACCATGTGATTGTAACTTTTCCTTTATTAGTTGAGGAGAAATTCTCTCCTCAATTTTCTGATCACATATCTGGTCACTTGCTCACATATAATTGTCTAATTCTCAAACATACAACAAGAGTGTAATCTTCTCAAGACTGGACTCTGACAACTGTTTTTTTTATGACCTGCCACAGCATGACAGGCATCCCCAAGACAGCTGAAACTTTATAGATACCATTCCCAGATTACTTTTTTGGTTTTGGCTTTTAAATAGGAGATGTTTTGGTGCTCAGTGCTTGGGTAGGGGTAGGCTGGACTCACGTGGAGAAAATGGAGGAACTGCTATTCTGATACACATGGATAATTTGGATTTCTCATACCATTTGCCCACCACAGGTGGAAATGAGTCCACACAAGATTCCAAACTGCTGTCCAGCCTGATTCCTGGAGAGACTTTGTTCACCTACCTTCAGGTGTTCAATCTGTTTTTCCAGCTCTTTAGTGCTCATGAAAGTCTCTGTAGGTGGAATACTCCCTTCAGTTTCCTTCAGCCATTTCTGGCAAGTCCTAACCAGCTTCCGGAATTCATCTAATTGCTGCTGGCAAGATGATGCATCTTCCTCTCTGTCAACAGAGACAACTTGTTACTTGCCAGACTAAGCTTGTAAAGAAGTCAACGTGAACTAAAACTATATTCATTCTAGGACTCCAGGCATCAGTTTCCTAACAGGGCCTTTCCTTCTCATAATCTTTTCCATGGCAGCTCTGGCTAAACAACCACATATAATGTAGGAGAGCATCAAACTAAGGGATCTGTTGCCCTTGTTTGGACATTTCTGGGGAAAGGAGTCTTCAATCTTACTCTAGGCTAAAGTGAAAATGAGAAAAACTAAAGGGAGCCTGCTATTTAGGTACTATGATACAATGGAAAGAATGCAGGCTTTGGATCTCAAGGCCAGCTCTGCTACTTTTTAGGTATTTGACTCTTTCAAGGCCCAATTCAAATGCTAATTCCTTTAACAAGGAAGATGCCAAAATTGAGGCTCAGAGAAGTTAGGCTAAGCATACCAATGAGTAAAATAAATCAAGGAGAAAGGAGAATTCAGTTTTGAAATTAAGTTTTGGAAATGGTCACATCTATTAGACTTCAAGCCAGAGATCCTGGCTCTTCATATAGCTACATAGCCCTCAGCTGAGGGCAAGAAAAACAAAGCCTTCGTGGCCTTTGTCCTGTCCCTTTCACCTGCACTAAATAACCGCTGCTTACAGTGGTGATTTGAGCAACTGCTTTCCCCTAGTCACTAAAGCCATCATCTGCTAAATCGAGATATTTATGGCTAAACCAAGAGAAGTCTTATCAAGCTTTTAAACCCACGTGAGGCTTTCTAATGGAGGAATTACGGCTTTTCAACTGTGAGCTAATAACCTGAAATCATCTACCTTTGTTGTATATTCCCATGTTTGCCTTAAAAGAAGAATCCAGAAACTCCTCCGTAACAGCAACTTAAATGTGGTCAAAACAAGCAGTGTGAGTTCCAATATAATCCTTAATTATGTCTGGGAAGTCTCTTCCAATTTTTCTCATTATTTCAAATCCTGCCACAATCCAACTTGCTGCCCCAAATTTGTTCTGTTTGGTCCAGGTGACCTGGACTTTTGATTGTACTCAGGGGGAACTGAATCCCATTACTGAGAAGGAACTCACTATTTACTAACAGAAAGACCACTAAGCATTAAGTAGACTGAATAGCTTTGTCTGAAAGAGGCACTTTCCAATCTCCTACGGCTCAGTAGCAGAATTTTGATGCCATCTTTTCTGGTGAAGAAGGAAGGAGGAGAAAGTCATTTCATTCAAAAGCAAGAAAAAATTAGCTCCATGACACTGATCCATACATATGAAAACTCACCTTTCTTTAACTGTCTTCTGTAGCTCTGTGAAGTCCTTTTTGAGGTTCTGTACCCTGTCCTGGTGCTGGGACAGGTCCAGGGCAAAGCCACAGGAGCTCAGGTCAGTGACCAGGTACTCAAGAGTATCCAGGTTCTCCTGTTGGTCTTCCATTTCCAAATTGAGCTCCTGTCAAGGAAACAAGGAAATGTATTCAATCCTCTGGTCCTTGTAAATAATGACTCTAAAGAATGAAAGATATCTAGATTAAAGCTGGGGCATGTTCTCCCTTACTTGTAGAAAAAGAGGGAACAAGAAAAGAGGCATGGGGCTTCCCTGGTGGCACAGTGGTTGAGGGTCCGCCTGCCGATGCAGGGGACGCGGGTTCGTGCCCTGGTCCGGGAGGATCCCACATGCCGCGGAGCGGCTGGGCCCGTGAGCCATGGCCGCTGGGCCTGCGTGTCCGGAGCCTGTGCTCCGCGGCGAGAGAGGTCACAGCAGTGAGAGGCCCGCATATCGCAAAACACAAAACAAAACAAAAACAAAAACAAAAAAAAAAAAAGAAAAGAGGCATGTTCACCGGGTCAACTGCTAGATCAAAACATTAAATATGTAGGATTTCTCCAATCCACCTGAGAGTGGCTGGAAATTACAAAGGAGTCTTGTCTCCTTTAAACAAATCTTTAAAGATTCCAGAGGCAGCATGAGAGAATAAAAAGAATGGAAGTTTCTGGAGTACAACAGACCTGAAAGTCAATCATGGCTTTGCCCTTGTGATCTTAAGCTATTGAACTTCTCTAAGCTTCTGCAGTCTGTCTCTTCTTTAAAACAGGTAAACACACTCTTCACTATTATTTAACACTGTATTGACAGTATTAGCCAATGCAATTAGGTAGGAGGAAACAATTTGTGGCATAAGAATTTGAAGAGGTACAACTATATTTGCAGATTACATGAAAGTATATTTGTAAAACCTCAGAGAATCAACAATACAACCAAATTGAACAATGAAGTAATCCAATAAGCAAGAATATAAAATCAACATATAAAAATCAAGAATAATATAATAGCAACACAAAACGTACAATTTTAGGAACAGTACAAAACCTTTATAAATAAAACTTTAAAAGACTTCTGAAAGACATGAAAGCAGACCTGGAAAAAAAGGAAAGATGTCCATAAAGCTATGTGCGTATGTGTATGTATGCATCTATGTGTGCATATATGCATGTGTGAATGAGTAAAGTCATGTGAGCCAAACAAATATACCAACTCTTTTCTCTAGGGCTGATAAAGTTGATTCTAATGTTCATATGGAAAAATAAATGTACAATTATAGCTATGAGAAATCCTGAAAAAGAAAAAAAGAGAAAATGAAAAAAGAAATAAGGGAGATTAGCCTTACCAGATAGTAAAACATACCAGAAAGCCTCTAAAATTAAAAATAGTATGCTATTCTTAATGAATAGAAAGACCAGTGAAATAGAATAGAAAATCAAGAAATAAACTTCAATACATAAGACATTTTGTATGTGCTAAAGACAGATTCTCAAATCACTGGGGTAAAGACAGACTTTTCCAATAAATGATATTGGGAGTAACTATATAGAACTTTGAAAAAAGATGAACTTGTATTCACAGCTCATACTATACCTCACAATAAACTTAAATTGTTAAAGTATTCAAATGTAAAAGAAAAAAAAGAAAAGAAAAAAGGAAACCATTGGGTAAATTCCATCATAACCTGGGTGTGGCAAAAGGCTTTCAAACTATGACTAAAAATACAACTTCAATGAAAGAGTGATATCTCTGGTTTCAAGCTATACTACAAAGTTACAGTAATCACAACAGTACAGTACTGGCACAAAAACAGACGTATACATCAGTGGAATAGAACAGAAACCCCAGAATATAAATCTAAATGGATAAAGAAGATCGATCTCTCTCTCTCTCTCTCTCTCTCTCTCTCTCTCTCTCTCTCTCTCACACACACACACACACACACACACACACACACACACACACACACACACACACACACACACACAATGGAATATTACTCAGCCATAAAAAAGCATGAAATCTTGCCATCTGTGACAACATGGATAGATCTAGAGTATATCATGCTAACTGAAATAAGTCAGAGAAAGACAAATACTGTTGATCTCATACTTGAAATCTCAAAAACAAAACAAATGAACGAACAAACAAACAAAAACAGACTCATAAATACAGAGAACAAACAGGTGGTTGTTAGAGGGAAGAAGGTTAGGAGAATGGGTGAAATGGGTGAAGGGAATTAAGAGGCGCAAACTTCCAGTTATAAAATAAATTTAAGTCATGGGGATGTAATATACAGCATAAGGAACATGGTCAATAACACTGTAATAACTCTGAATGGGGACAGATGGTTACTAGCCTTACCATGGTAATCATTTCATTATATATTTAAATGTTGAGTCACTATGTTGTACACCTGAAACTAACATAATATTGTAATGTCAACTATATTTCAGTTTAAAAAAAAGTGATAAAATCTATTGTGTAAAAATTAAAAAAAAAAAAAACTTTTATATGGCCAAAAACACCATAAGCAAAGTCAAAAGGCAAAGGACAAACTGTGAGAAAATATTTCTAACATGTTAAAAAGGCCTAATTTCCCTAATACAGAACTCTTGTTAAGTTGAAAGAAAAAAAAGATCAAACTCTTGGCAGATGATAGCAAAATACATAAACCAATGATTTACAAATAAATGTCTCTTAAATGCATAAAAATATATTCAACTTAGAGAAGAAATAAAAAATTAAAACCACATTGAGATATGTTTTATTAATTAGATGAGCAAAAACTCAAATGCTTGACAATACATTCTATTGGTGAGGCTGCAGGGGAAATACATAGTACTGTCATACACTTCTGCTAGGGATGCAAAATGGAGAAATCCTTATGGAGGGAACTTGGCTATATCTAACAAAACCACACAACCGTTTACCCTCCGATGCAACAATTCCAGTCTAGGAATCACTCTGAAGATACACTTCCAATAATACAGGGAAAAAACACAGAATTATTCACTACAGTGTCATTTTTAATAGCACAATTTTGGAAACAACCAGAACAAGAGTCTGGTGGAATAAACTACGGTTCATCCTCAAAATGAATGTATAGTTTAAAAACAACAAAAAAAGAGGAGGATATCTATGAATTAAGTGATTTCTAAGACATATTAAATATAAAAGGAAAGTGCAAAAGATTATGTATTGTACCCCCTTTTGTGTAAGGAAGAATTGGAAATGGTGTGTTTATTTTGGAAAAAATAAATAGAAATAATAAATGTGAAATCCACTACCTGTGGGGGGTGAATGGGATAGAAGACACACGGAAGAGAGTGAGAGTATATCCTTATTCACTTTCCTACACCCTGACTATAACTTTTTGAAAAGTTTTGACTTTTGAGCTATCTTTTTTTTTTGAAATTTGAATTTTATTTTTTTATACAGCAGGTTCTTATTAGTTATCCATTTTATACATATTAGTGTATATATGTCAATCCCAATCTCCCAATTCATCACACCACCACCACACCCTGCCACTATCCCCCTGGTGTCCATACGTTTGTTCTCTATATCTGTGTTTCAATTTCTGCCCTGCAAACCGGTTCATCTGTACCATTTTTCTAGATTCCACATATATGTGTTAATATACGATATTCGTTTTTCTGTTTCTGACTTACTTCACTCTGTACAACAGTCTCTAGATCCACCCATGTCTCTACAAATGACCCAATTTTGTTCCTTTTTATGGCTGAGTAATATTCCATTGTATATATGTACCACATCTTCTTTATCCATTTGTCTGTCGATGGGCATTTAGGTTGCTTCCATGACCTGGCTACTGTAAATAGTGCTGCAATAAACATTGGGGTGCATGTGTCTTTTTGAATAATGGTTTTCTCTGGGTATATGCCCAGTAGTGGGACTGCTGGGTCATATGGTAATTTTATTTTTAGTTTTTTAAGGAACCTCCACACCGTTCTCCAGAATGGCTGTATCAATTTACATTCCTACCAACAGTGCAAGAGGGTTCCCTTTTCTCCACACCCTCTGCAGCATTTGTTGTTTGTAGATTTTCTGATGATGCCCATTCTAACTGGTATGAGGTGATACCTCATTGTAGTTTTGATTTGCATTTCTCTAATAATTAGTGATGTTGAGCAGCTTTTCATGTGCTTCTTGGCCATCTGTATGTCTTCTCTGGGGAGATTTAGGTCTTCTGCCCATTTTTGGATTGGGTTGTTTGTTTCCTTAATACTGAGCTGCGAGAGCTGTTTATGTATTTTGGAGATTAATCCTTTGTCCGTTGATTCATTTGCAAGTATTTTCTCCCATTCTGAGGGTTGTCTTTTCATCTTGTTTATGGTTTCCTTTGCTGTGCAAAAGCTCTGAAGTTTCATTAGGTCCCATTTGTTTATTTTTGTTTTTATTTCCATTCCTCTAGGAGGTGGGTCAAAAAGGATCTTGCTGTGATTTATGTCATAGAGTGTTCTTCCTATGTTTTCCTCTAAGAGTTTTATAGTGTCCAGTCTTACATTAAGTCTCTAATCCATTTTGAGTTTATTTTTGTGTATGGTGTTAGGGAGTGTTCTAATTTCATTCTTTTACATGTAGCTGTCCAGTTTTCCCAGCACCACTTATTGAAGAGGCTGTCTTTTCTCCATTGTATATCCTTGCCTCCTTTGTCATAGGTTAGTTGACCATAGGTGCGTGGGTTTATCTATACTTTCTATCCTGTTCCACTGATCTATATTTGTTTTTGTGCCAGTACCATATTTTCTTGATTACTGTAGCTTTGTATACAGTCTGAAGTCAGGAAGTCTGATTCCTCCAGCTCCATTTTTTCCCCTCAAGACTGTTTCCGCTATTTGGGGTCTTTTGTGTCTCCATACAAATTGTAAGATTTTTTTGGTCTAGTTCTGTAAAAAATGCCATTGGTAATTTGATAGAAATTGCATTGAATCTGTAGACTGCTTTGGGTAGTATGGTCATTTTCACAATATTGATTCTTCCAATCCAAGAACATGGTATATCTCTCCATCTGTTGGTATCACCTTTAATTTCTTTCATCAGTGTCTTATAGTTTTCTGCATACAGGTCTTTTGTCTCCCTAGGTAGGTTTATTCTTAGCTATTTTATGCTTTTTGTTGCAATGGTAAGTGGGAGTGTTTCCTTAATTTCTCTTTCAGATTTTTCATCATTAGTGTATAGGAATGCAAGAGATTTCTGTGCATTAATTTTGTATCCTGCTACTTTACCACATTCATTGATTAGCTCTAGTAGTTTTCTGGTGGCATCTTTAGGATTCTCTATGTATAGTATCATGTCATCTGCAAACAGTGACAGTTTTACTTCTTCTTTTCCAATTTGGATTCCGTTTATTTCTTTTTCTTCTCTGATTGCTGTGGCTAGGACTTCCAAAACTATGTTTAATAATAGTGGTGAGAGTAGACATCCTTGTCTTCTTCCTGAACTTAGAGGAAATGCTTTCTGTTTTTCACCATTGAGAATGATGTTTGCTGTGGGTTTGTCATATATGGCCTTTATTATGTTGAGGTAGGTTCTTTCTATGTCCACTTTCTGGAGAGTTTTTATCATAAATGGGTGTTGAATATTGTTAAAAAGCTTTTTCTGCATCTATTGAGATGATCATATGGTTCTTCTTCTTCAATTTGTTAATATGGTGTATCACATTGATTGATTTGCATATATTGAAGAATCCTTACATCCCTGGGATAAATCCCACTTAATCATGGTGTATGATCCTTTTAATGTGTTGTTGGATTCTGTTTGCTAGTACTTTGTTGAGGAGTTTTGCATCTATTTTCATCAGTGATATTGGTCTGTAATTTTCTTTTTTTTGTAGTATCTTTGTCTGGTTTTGGTATCAGGGTGACAGTGGTCTCATAGAATGAGTTTGGGAGTGTTCCTTCCTCTGCAATTTTTTGGAAGAGTTTGAGGAGGATGGGTGTTAGCTTTTCTCTAAATGTTTGATAGAATTCACCTGTGAAGCCTCTGGTCCTGGACCTTTGGTTGTTGGAAGATTTTTAATCACAGTTTCAATTTTACTTGTGATTGGTCTGTTCATATTTTCTACTTCTTCCTGGTTCAGTCTTCGAAGGCTATACCTTTCTAAGAATTTGTCCATTTCTTTCAGGGTGTCCACTATATTGGCATAGAGTTGCTTGTAGTAGTCTCTTAGGATGCTTTGTATTTCTGTGGTGTCTGTTGTAACTTCTCCTTTTTCATTTCTAATTTTATTGATTTGAGTCCTCTCCCTCTTTTTCTTGATGAGTATGGCTAATGGTTTATCAATTTTGTTTATCTTCTCAAAGAACCAGATTTTAGTTTTATTGGTCTTTGCAATTGTTTTCTTTGTTTCTATTTATTTCTGCTCTGATCTTTATGATTTCTTTCCTTCTACTAACTTTGGATTATGTCTGTTCGTTCTCTAGTTCCTTTAGGTGTAAAGTTAGATTATTTGAGATGTTTGTTGTTTCTTGAGGTAGGCTTGTAATGCTATAAACTTCCCTCTTAGAACTGCTTTTGCTGCATCCCATAGGTTTTGGATCGTTGTGTTTTCATTGTCATTTGTCTCTCGGTATTTTTTGATTTCCTCTCTGATTTCTTCCGTGATCTTTTGGTTCTTTAGTAACGTATTGTTTAACCTCCATGTGTTTGTGTTTTTTACATTTTTTTCCCCTGTAATTGATTTCTAGTCTCATAGTGTTGTGGTCAGAAAAGATGCTTGATATGATTTCAGTTTTCTTAAATTGACTGAGGCTTCATTTGTGACCCAAGATGTGACCTACCCTGGTGAATGTTCTGTGCGCACTTGAGAAGAAAGTGTAATCTGCTGTTTTTGGATGGAATGTCCTATAAATATCAATTAAATCTATATGGTGTATTGTGTCATTTAAAGCTTGTGTTTCCTTATTAATTTTCTGTTTGAAGGATTTGTCCATTGGTGTAAGTGAGGTGTTAAAGGCCCCCACTATTATTTTGTTACTGTTGATTTCCTCTTTTATAGCTGTTAGCAGTTGCCTTATGTATTGAGGTGCTCCTATGCTGGGAGCATATATATTTATAATTGTTATATCTTCTTCTTCGATTGATCCCTTGATCATTATGCAGTGTCCTTCCTTGTCTCTTGTAACATTCTTTATTTTAAAGTCTATTTTACCTGCTTGAGTATTGCTACTCCAGCTTTCTTTTGATTTCCATTTGCATGGAATATCTTTTTCCATCCCCTCATTTTCAGTCTGTATGTGTCCCTAGGTCTGAAGTGGGTCTCCTGTAGACAGCATAAATATAGGTCTTGTTTTTGTATCCATTCAATGAGCCTGTGTCTTTTGGTTGGAGCATTTAATCCATTCACATAAAGGTAATTATCAATATGTATGTTCCTAGTACCACTTTCTTAATTGTTATGCATTTGTTTTTGTAGGTCCTTTTCTTCTCTTGTGTTTCCCACTTAGAGAAGTTCCTTTAGCCTTTGTTGTAGAGCTGGTTTGGTGGTGCTGAATTCTCTTAGCTTTTGCTTGTCTGTAAAGCTTTTTTTTTTTTTTTTAACATCTTTATTGGGGTATAATTGCTTTACAATGGTGTGTTGTAAAGCTTTTGATTTCTCCATCAAATCTGAATGAGATCCTCGCTGGGTAGAGTAATCTTGGTTGTAGATTCTTCCTTTTCATCACTTTAAGTATATCATGCCACTCCCTTCTGGCTTGTAGAGTTTCTGCTGAGAAATCAGCTGTTAACCTTATGGGAGTTCCCTTGCATGTTATTTGTCATTTTTCCCTTGCTGCTTTCAATAAGTTTTCTTTGACTTTAATTTTTGCCAATTTGGTTACTATGTGTCTTGGAGTGTTTCTCCTTGCGTTTATCCTGTATGGGACTCTCTGCGCTTCCTGGACATGGGTGGCTATTTCCCTTCCCATGTTAGGGAAGTTTTCGACTATAATCTCTTCAAATATTTTCTCTGGTCCTTTCTCTCTCTTTTCTCCTTCTGGGAACCCTATAATGCGAATGTTGTTGCGTTTAATGTTGTCCCAGAGGTCTCTTAGGCTGTCTTCATTTCTTTTCATTCTTTTTTCTTTATTCTGTTCCACAGCAGTGAATTCCACCATTCTGTCTTCTAGGTCACTTATCCATTCTTCTGCCTCAGTTATTCTGCTATTGATTCCTTCTAGTGTAGTTTTCATTTCAGTATTGTATTGTTCATCTCTGTTTGTTTGTTCTTTAATTCTTCTAGGTCTTTGTTACACATTTCTTGCATCTTCTTGATCTTTACCTCCATTCTTTTTCCGAGGTCCTGGATCATCTTCACTATCATTATTCTGAATTCTTTTTCTGGAAGGCTGCCTATCTCCACTTCATTTAGTTGTTTTTCTGGGGTTTTATCTTGTTCCTTTATCTGGTACATAGCCTTCTGCCTTTTCATCTTGTCTATCTTTCTGTGAATGTGGTTTTTGTTCCACAGGCTGCAGGACTGTACTTCTTCTTGCTTCTGCTGTCTGCCCTCTGGTGGATGAGCCTATCTAAGAGGCTTGTGCAAGTTTCCTGATGGGAGGGACTGGTGGTGGGTAGAGCTGGGTGTTGCTCTGGGGGGCAGAGCTCAGTAAAACTTTAATCCACTTGTCTGCTGATGGGTGGGGCTGGGTTCCCTCCCTGTTGGTTGTTTGGCCTGAGGTGACCCAACACTGGAGCCTACCCGGGCTCTTTGGTGGGGCTAATGGCAGACTCTGGGAGGGCTCACGCCAAGGAGTACCTCCCAGAACTTCTGCTGCTGGTGAGACACAGCCACCCCCCTCCTCTTCAGGAGACCCTCCAACACTAGCAGGTACGTCTGGTTCAGTCTCCTATGGGGTCACTGCTCCTTCCCCTGGGTCCCGATGCACACACTACTTTGTGTGTGCCCTCCAAGAATGGAGTCTCTGTTTCTCCCAGTCCTGTCTAATTCCTGTAATCAAATCCCACTAGCTGTCAAGGTCTGATGCTCCAGGAATTCCTCCTCCCTGTTGCCGGACCCCCAGGTTGGGAAGCCTGACGTGGGGCTCAGAACCTTCACTCCAGTGGGTGGACTTCTGTGGTATAAGTGTTCTCCGGTTTGTGAGTCACCCACCCAGCAGTTATGGGATTTGCTTTTATTGTGATTGCGCCCCTCCTACTGTCTCATTGTGGCTTCTCCTTTGTCTTTGGATGTGGGGTATCTTTTTTGGTGAGTTCCAGTGTCTTCCTGTCGATGACTGTTCAGCAGTTAGTTGTGATTCCGGTGCTCTTACAAGAGGGAGTGAGAGCACGTCCTTCTTTACGCCATCTTGAACCAATCTCCAACCTCCGATACTTTTTAATTCCCAAAATAGTTTCTTCAAGATAGATATTATTATTCCATGAGAATTTAGTCAACTGTTGATCCTTTAGAAAGCAGTCTTGGAAAATCTGAGCTTTCTTAATGTTTCACATATTTAAAAATAAAACTTTACAAAGAAAAATAAAATCCTAGAGTTGAATACAAATAGAAACAAAGAAAGCTAATTATATAAGAAATTACAGGGGAAAAAAAATTCAGGTAACTTCGAACATAGTATACAGTAGGTCAGAGTCTCAGGACAAAAAGAAATCTGAAGAAATCTTGAATTTTACTTAGTAGGTTTGTTATTGGTAGAAATAATAGTGTAATTCCAAAGTGATCTTATTTTATTGTAGGATATAGCAAATAATATATTAAGTTGTTGGAAATGAGGGTTCTCCCTGTGGGCAGAGGAAGATACAAATAGGGAATGGAGGAAGAATCCTATGGTGTTGAGTTCGAGTTGGATTATCAGTATGAATACATGATATAAAAAACTTTCAAGATTTCCTAATCCTATCCACTTAAGGGACCTAGAAGCAATGACACCCTAACGGGCTCATCTACTTATCTGGATTTTGATATCTAATCACACTTCTCCAGTAAAAATAAGGCTCCTTGGAGAAACAGGTGATTTCAGGTATGGGACAGGGAAACTACAAGGTGACCATGACACATCTTATTGTGCCAGAAAGTAAGAGAGTACTCATATACTGGTAGGGACATGTCAAAAAGACCAGGAGACAGCTTAAAGGGGCACCCACTGACCAAATTTGAAAACGTTTGAGCATAAAAAAGAACAATGATGATAATGAAAATAGAAGCCCATAGTGATACTCTTTTATATATTTATAAAGAGAGAAAAAACAGCAATTGGTGGATCCAGGTGAAAAGTATGCTGATGTTTATTGTGCTGTTCCTTTTACTTTTCTGTAAGTTTAAAAATTTTCAAAACAAAAAGCAAAAAGTTAGGAGAGCAAACCAAACAAAACAATGAAATTGCAGTACAATATGGAAAACGTTAGATAGTTGGATAAACCCAAGGCAGCGATGTGAGAATCCAACAATGTTGAGGTACTACAGGTGGGAATGTGGGCAGGTGCAGCCATTCTGGAGCTCAAGTTAGTTACTACTTGGTCAAATTAGATACAGGCAGGTACTATGACCCAGCAATTCTGTTCCTGGATATACATCTATATCTACAGGAGGTAATAACTCTTCACCAAAGATTTTCAGCTCTGCACCTACTAGATATATGGTAGGATTACATTTCTCCACCCCCTTGAAAGTCAGCTATGGTCACGTGAAACTTGCTTTGACTAATAAAATGTAAATGGATATGATATGTCCTCTTCCCCTTGCAGTAGTAATCGTGAAAACATATGTCAGGATGAAGTTTCCATCAACTTGAAAGACTGAGTGACCTTGATGAGCTAAGTATTCCTGCTGATGTGGGTTGAACATGTAATATGAGTGAAAAATAAATCTAGTCTGTGTTTTTAAAAAATGAACAAACAATATCTAGCTTACAGGATGGCTGTGAGAATTCTTTAAGACAATGCAGGTAAAGTTTCCAGTACATTGACTGACATATTATGTGTTCAGTAAATATGTTTTTTTCCTTGCCTTTCTTTCCCCTTTATTCTGCCCATCTGGCAGATATATCCTTACCTGGATCTGTTGGAAGAAATGTGCAATATCTTGATCTGGCTGATTCCCAGAGGCCAGCAACCGACTTTTGTTTTCCATGAATCGCTGCAGCTTATCAGAGAGATGCTCAAACATCTCTGCCTGGGGCAGAAGCTTCTTTAGGGAGCTCTCCTTTTCTTGCTGCTGTAGCCGGAGCTGTTCAAAGCGCTGGCTCACCTCGGCCAGTTTGCCCTGCAGCACTGCGGCCGAGTTGCTGTCTGCCGTCTCCGTGAATCGGGTCACCATCTCACGTGTGGCCTCCAAGCTGCTCTTCTGCCGAGCAATGTCCTGCTTCAATTTCTGTCATCAAGAACACGTCTGTCAGCTCCTGGCTCACTTATTCCAGGATATCTGAGCCACAAACTAATAAGCTTCTAGTAACTACATGCTCACCTCCTCAAGGAGGGTTGGAGGATTGCAACTGAAACTTCAGAATACCATCAATACCCTCAGTTCTCCACCCCATGTGACCAGTGACTTTGCCATCACCACTTTTCCTCAAGCTTACCAATGGTTTGGAAATTGGGTAGACAAACCTTTACACGGATTAGTCGACATTTCTAAGTCTTATTAGAAGATTCATGGAAATGAATTCTTTTCCTGATACTTTTTCAAAATGATATCATTATGGAACATGGCAAATATACCCACTATGCTAACTCTTGGGGCGCAGGTCTCACCATGTTAGTGGCCAGGGCTTCCTGTATGACTCCTGATGACAGCGGTGCCACCTTCTCCTCTTCCAGGTTATTTTCAACTTCACCGATGGACTGTAACAAGCTGTCCAGGCTTTCCTGGACACTCTGAGACTGGGCAATGGCTTTCTGCAGCAGAGCAGAGCGCTCTGCCAAGCTACTGGAGAGGCTTTGGAAATGGCTGAGTATGGAATCTGGAAATTCAAGGCCATGAGAAGAGAGAGTGGGGACAATTTTTGTGTTGCACTTTAAAAAGAAAACATATTTAAATTGTACATGTTAGTTATAATAACAACAGAAATCAAGACAAACAGAAAGAAAAATAAGCCTAAATACATCACTATTTGAACCAAATTCAAGAAGCATTATATATTTAGCACCTACTAAGTGCCAGGAATTGTGCTCGATGCTGAGGACTAAAGATTATTATGATAAAGTCCCTGCCTTTTACAAACCTTAAAACTCTAAAAGAGAGCATAGGTAGTGGAAGGCACATCAACTAACCACAATAATAAAATCATAAGTGCTAGATTGGTACTAGGAGTACTGTACTAGAGAAACCCGAAGGAAGAATGATTAGTTCTTATCTTTTACTTCTTCTTGGGGGTCGGGGCGGGGGTGGTGTCAGGACTTTACAAAGGAAGTAACTTCCCGGTTACATCTTGAAGCACGAGCAAGATTTCATCATGCACGGTAAGGACTCAATAAATGTTAGCAGCTAAGCAATAGGAAAAACTTCAGGGGTAAAGTAATGAGGAAATGACTTGGGAAAGGAAAGAAGTTGGGTGTGGCTAGAAGGCGAGTGCCTGGGGAAAAGAGGTTGAAGTCAGACCATGAAGGCCTCGTATGGTGTAAGAATAAAGTTCATTAGAGGGTGAGCTATTCGTGTTTATATCCACAGCCCCTAGCTAGCACCACAGATACTTGTACAACACAACGTGATATGTTACAGAACAGAGGCACATACTAGGAATTAGGGGAACACTCTGGCTATTGCTGCTTCATACCTGTAGTTTCTTGAACATGCCTGTGGTCTGGGGCTGGCTCCCCTTCAATTTCCATGAAGTCGTGAGCTACCTTTTGGAGCTTTTCTACAGGTACTTGATGCTCAGCCAATTCCTCCTGCAACTGCTGCTTGTCCATGAAAAAGGACAAAAGAAAACCATCACAAGTGCATAATCAAAGCTGGTTCTAGGGACTGAGAGCTACTGAGCAGCTTTATAGAATAAATTCTGTTTATCCATAGCCACAGACATCAGAATAAAGTTTTTAGGAATCATATGTTGTCCAAGGCATCCCAACCACCGCCTTTAACCTATGCAAGCATTTGCTTCGCTCTGAAGCTACTCTAAGCCATGCAGCACAACAGCTTGTGTATTGGCTCACCTTTGTGGTCACAAGCTGCTGTTGCAGGACCCCAGGGTCAGAGGCAACAGTTTCTGAGAGGAGCTTCTCCACGTTGGCCTCACAAGCTTTCATCCAGGCCTGCAGGCTTTCGGCACTGCTCTGGAACTTCTGATACTGGCCTAGCAGCAAGTTCAGGTGAGCGCCCAGTCGTGTACACTGCGCCATAAGGAAAAAAAAAAAAAAAAAAGAAGAAGGGAAAGCAGACTTAAGTGGGTCAGGCCAAAGGCAGCAGCTTCCCAGGCACAGTCCAAAGAGCTCTGGCTATGTTACAGGGAACTGACTGTAACTACAGTTAAGGTTAGTGTGGGCCCCCACAGATAGATGGTAGCAACCATTTTCTGTAAGTGGGGTCCTGACTGTTTGAGCCATACTATCCACCTCCACTTTATTATACACCTGGGAAGGTTCAGTTGTATGACAAGCCATCAAAGAAATATACATCAGGTTGCAGGCAAAGGTGGGGACTGAGAGGTACAAAACGTGTTCCTTTTGGGGGTGAAAGATGTTGGCAAAAAGCACAAAACAGGTAAGAAGAACTGACTGGATTCTATGTCTTGGGAGCTAAAGGGAGTTCTTTGATAGGGAGGAAGATAAGGATTTACCCTAGATGTTCTGTCCAGGAATAAAGACTGTGTATTTGGTTTAAGTCTCCCTGTGCTCTGTCTCTTGGGAGGCCATGGCTGCTGGTCAGGACACAGGGAGGTGAGCACTTCCACCTTCACCACTGCAGTGAGACATACCCCTGGATATTGCTCAGATCAGGCATGAGCCCCTGGGCCTCTATATTTTGCAATTTTTCAGAACTCATAAACACTCATTCTACCCATGGTCAATCTACAAATCAGCTTGTTCACTGTGTCTGAGGTTCTTATTGTAAAAGCCCCAGAAACTACCCACAGTTGTGTGAGGGCTGCCATGACTGTTTCACCAGGGGCTGCCAGGAACCTCTCCTCTACCTTTGAATGGAGAGCACTGTATCTTTCCGTTGCATCCTTCAGCTTGTCCTTCACTAAGGTTCCAGTTGCTGATGGTTCTTTGCCTTCCTCAAGGCTGTTTTCTGTGTCCAAGACTTTCTGTCCTGAGATAGTCACAAATCTCAAGTCTCCTTTGTGGGAAATTACATCCTCCGAGAAGCTTCCCTGTCGCTTGAGTAGGGCGGGAAGGGCCTCGGGGCTGCTGTCTCGCTTGTGCATGTTCTCCAGCTCTTTCTCAGACCGTTCCAGCCAGTTTTCAAACTCTCGATGATCCTGCAGAAACTTCTGCAGCTCATCCCGTAGTGTCTGCACCTGCTTCAGTTCTGCCTCTGACTGGGCCAGGGAAGTCACATACTGCTCCTTTAGCTCTCCGAGCTTTTCTTGCAGCATCTGCTGCTCCTCGGGTGTGAGATTGTGGCCATGCTGGTCCAGGAAGGCCTGAGCAGACTGGGTGGCCAGGATGAAATTTTGCTGCTGAGACAGCAATTCTTGGTGACGAGCCTGGCAAAAATCCCCCCAAACAAAGGACAATCAGTAGGGAAACCACAATAACTTGTTTATGTCTACGGCTAGAAGTAGGAAGAGAGCTCAATAGGTCACTTTTCCAGCTGCTCAGAAATCATTAATATCTCTCACTCTCTATGCATTATGCTATCTACTAATCCCAGATGAACTGACTCATCTAGGATCTGACAGTTTTCATGTATTATCTCATAATACTAGTGCCACCATCTGTAGTGTAGGCCGACCATATAATTCCCATATCAAGGATGGGATAAGTTAATACCAAAAAGATGTTGTATGTCTTGACTAAGGTCATGCAGATAGTTAAGGGACAAATTGTGACTTGAACCTGACTCTCTTCATCACTAAACTACCCCAGATCTAAGAGAAGGTACAAATGGCCCACTAAAACTACCCACACTGATGGAAGGAGACAGTAAGCTGCATAAGTCATACATATGATGGCATAAAAACTGCAAATGCTAAGCTGTGAAATATGTCATTCACATATCCTTGATGACTGTCCCTACTAGAAAAAATGTTGGAAAATTAATTCTTTAAATAAACAATTTGTATATTAGTGAGAATAGACTGTATTTCTGGATAGTACAGGTAATCTGTACGTTTTATTTGTATGTGTTATGTCTATGTACAGACATGTAGACCTTCTTTCTGTTTCAGTGGAACGTAAGTTCTTTTAGGACAGTTGTGGTTGCTTGGTTTTGTTCCTAAAATGTTCTTCCTGAGTCTAACAGAAGTCGCTGGGAGCTCAGTAAGTGTTCTTAACTATCCATACTGTTTATGCAACTCCCTAGAGAAGGACAATAGCAACCTGATAGCTTCAGCTTCTGACGTCATCTCAGGGAAGCTGGGGTGACAAATATATCCGGCTCAAAGAGACAGTAAGGGACAGTACTACAGCTTGTCTGTATACTGCCCAGATGTCCCCACTCTCATCCACCCACAGGTAAGACAGTGTCCTTCCTAGATGGAGCTGCCAGCAAGCAGTATCAGGAAGCCCCTGTGACAGCAGGACCATTTCTGCTCTGTGCCAAGACTGCCGTGGCTTTAGGGTACACACTGCAATGGATCTTCCAAGCACAGAAGCAGCATGCAAGAGGCAGAAATCCTATGAATACAAAATAAGGCAATGGCCCACACAGGCTGTTCAACAGAAGCATGTCAGCTAAACCAGTTTTGTACGCTATAAAGGGATCACTAACGTATGTGATCCGTGTGTCTTCTAAGTTCCCTGAATAGTCTTTCAATCATGTAATACAATATACCTGCATATGTCAGTTAATGTTTTGGAGATGGTGGATCTGGCTGGTTCACTGGTTTATCTCCAATACCTGTCATGCATCAGGCCCTCAATATTTGCTGAATAAATAGATGAGTAGAGATGAGTAAGAAATAGTTTCCTAAGGGCAGCAGGGAACTATTAAAAGGGTTAAGCAGGGACACAGCATCTTAAAAAGATCACTTAATAGTGTGGGAATGGATTGGAGGGTAAAAGCCAAGAGTCAAGGAGACCAGAAGTTACTATAACACAAGTGAGAGCTGATAGCAGCCTGAACTGCAATTAATATCTCGATGGAGATAAAAACGTGTGGATGATTTTAAAAGAGCTATAAGAAGCGTGGGGTTTGATGACTGATTCAATATGGGAGAGTGAGGGAAGGAAAGGAATCTAGGGTGATGTTTAGTCCAGGCAAGCAAGTGGGAATATAGGAAGGAGAACATGTTCAGTGGGGGAGGGGTATTTTAGAAAATAGGAGGTCTAGTTCTCAGGTTGAGGTGCTTGTGGTTCCAAGCTGCAAATAGGCAGATGGATTTATACACTGGTTTGAAGCTCAGGGCAGGCATCTGGGCTGGAGACAAATATATACATGGAAACCACTAGTACAAATGGGAAGTGAGGTGTCGTGGGTGGATGAGATTACCCAAGGAAAATATATTCTGAAAGACGAGAAGAGGCCTAGGCTACAACCTGGAAGCATATCAGTATTTCAAAAGCTGGCCAGAGGAAAGGGAGGAGGATTATCAGGGCAGATAGTGCTATGGAAACAAGGGAGAAACTATTTCAAGGGGAGCGGTCAAGACTGTCAAGTCCACTGAGAAATCAAAGAAGATATGAACTGAGAAGTGCTCACTGGACTTAGGGCAGGAGGTTATGGTGACTTGCCCAGGGCAGCAGAGATTCACCCAGCATTGTAAGAACAAGCTAACATGCTCACCTTCAACTTCTCACATTGCTTGTCCAGCGTCTCTGGGGCTTGGTTCACCCCCATGTGACCATCAGTGGTATCCAAGGCTCCTTTCTCCAGGTTACCTCCTGAGACCTGCTCCATCTGTCCACCCAATGATCCCACTGGGTGGGAAGTCAGCCAATCCAAGAGAGCATCGATCTTACTCCTGTTCTCTTCCAGTTCCTTTGCTGCTTTACTCTGAAAGCCACAGGGGGAGTCTAGTGAGAAGGCCTTAGATACTCAGCTATGAACCAAAGGTTAAGTAAAGGGGAAGACATTTAGGCTTAAAAAAAAAAAAAAAAAAAAAGCAGCAGCAGCTCTAAGGCTGGGTATAAACAGTCTTTGCATCCACAGAGAAAAATAAGCAGCTTCTAAATCTGTTGAAAAATAATTTAAAACAATCCCTAGATTTGATCTATATCTCACTGCTTTTAATAAAGGAGCAGGAGGGCGGCAAATCCCAGGATTTGAAAGGGCTTTGTTAAGAGATGATTTAGTCCTGGCACCTCCAAGCTTTATGGAATCCTTTCTAGGTACGCAGAAGTTATACACTGCCTTGGTAGGATAAAAAATAGCACAGTCACACTCAATTACCTTTCTGTTCTTCCTTAAGGAAAATGCAGACTACTCCCAGCAGTTTCTCTGCCAAGTAGAGCACTGAATTCTGAAACTTGTCTCTCAAATTCTATTTTCTGACTCTTCAAGTACTTTAATAAAACAGGTTATGCCAAGTGATATATTCATGTATTTCAGAATTCACCTTCAGGTAACTTACTTCTCTTTCCACATTCTCTACCTCCCTCATTAGTGTACAAGTTCACAGCCAGAAAAAGAACTTTGATTCAATAAGCCAGTGCTGAGTGGGGTGCAGAAGACCATGCGACTTTATCTTCTTTTAGGTTTATCCCAGTGCCATGACTTCCCACTGAAACTATAGTGGCAGCTTGAGGACAGCTTGTGGCCCATTAAGACTGTCCAGGTATTTTCACTAGTACCCTTGGATCACCAGTCCAGATTCATGTTAGAAATATGCCATTTGCTTTTTCCCCAAGGATGATGATGATGATGATGGCGATGATTTGGAATATGAACTTACTACCAATTATTCCTGACTTAAAGTCCTTCAGGATGTTTCTTATAAAAATAAGTATTGGCTCACAGATCTGCTTCGGAATTAACCCTTTTTTGTGATTCTATGCTCTCTGTAAAGCAGTTTCCCTTCATTACCTTTTATTTGTGTAGGTACCAAAATTTTCTTTTTTGAAAAATACCAAGCATCACAGCAGTCTGGTTACCTTTTCAGTCTCCTGCTGTAAGGCTGAGGTCACCACTTCCTCCAGCTCCTTCTGGGCCAGCTTCGTCCTTTCCTGGAGAGCCTCATACTGCTCCTTAGCCTGATGAAGT
This sequence comes from Tursiops truncatus, assembly GCF_011762595.2. Classification (NCBI taxonomy): domain Eukaryota; kingdom Metazoa; phylum Chordata; class Mammalia; order Artiodactyla; family Delphinidae; genus Tursiops; species Tursiops truncatus. Next base: position 152,229,172 of record NC_047034.1, read on the forward strand.
TTCTCCCGGAGAGCTGTCAACTCATGGGGGCTCAGCTTAGCTTGGTTCTCTTCCAGGAACCCTTCAGTGTCTTTGACAACACTGGCAAATGAGGTGGCATGATTCTGAATGTCACCCTGTAAATCCTTAACATATGAAAACAGGATGGCAGAGGCTTCAACTTTAGAACTTCTAAGACCTCTCAACAGCATGAAGACGAATGACTAGGATGACATTATCTGCAATTGACGTATGTCCCTGAGTATAATTTGCTTAAGGTTTATGCCTAAACCAATGGAGATAATAAAATTTTAAATGCTTCTAAATTAAGAAACTTTTTTAATATTTAATTTTCTAAGAAAAATTTAAATTTAAATTTCTAAGAAGATATTTAGTGAAGACAAAAAAAAACAGACCGCCCATAAACATGATTTTTATTCTGCAATGAGTTATCCTCAAAGAGATCATTCTTCCATAAAGAAGAGTTGACAACAGGATTCTACCGGAGTTGAGGCCTGGTTGGTCCTTTATAACTCTCTTGGTTATCACTCCTTAATCCTCATGAGCCTATAAGGCCCAGAGTGATCTGGGTCCTACTCTCCAGACTCATCATTCACTAATCTTCCTTTTCTTCTTTGCAGTCCAATTGAACTAGCTTTCTTTCAGCTCTTGAATACACTGTGCTCGACCCCATTCCCACCTCCAGACTGATGTACAGGCCTCTGCCTGGCAATTTTCTTCTTCCTCCCACACCTTCATGCATCAACCCCTATGTACCCTCTGTTCCTCAGTTTAAGTGACACTTCTTTAAGGTAATCTTGATAACCAAGTCAAGACTGGGTCTCTCTGTTATATGTTCGCATGTAACTTTTCCTTTATAGATACAATACTGAATAAATTATATGTTCATTTTTGTGATTATTTGTGTAATGTCTGTCTTTTCCACCACACTGTAAGCTTCATGAGAGCAGGGACGTTTACTATTATGTTATTGGCACTAAGCACTGTGCCTGGCACATAGCAAGCCTTTATAAATACTTGAAGGAATGAAAAAAATGAGTTAACTGTTACTGACCTTCAAGTCACTTTGGTTCTTCTGCAAAGCAGAGAGATCCTGCTGGGTGGCTCTACCTTGATGGCCAGCCAATGCTCTTTCTGCCTGTCCTACCCAGTTGCAAAGATCCTCCAGTTTCTGGTGACAGGTATTTTGTTGTTTCTGCAGGGTCTAATTAAAATGCAAAGGGGCCAAGAGACAATTAATGATTCTCATTTTATAAATACAAGATAACTCCCTGAAATGTAAAACAGGAAGGTTATATCTCAAGGATGGAAAAGTTGGTGGGAGACTAGAGGAGGAAAAGGCACAGAAATCATATTCAGAAAGCTCCCCTCAATTGGATCGTCTGTTAATCTGGGGCTATGGTCGGGATTATAATCAGGGGTGATTTGGGGTGAGAACGCTCCCAGGTATTGGTCTGGAAGCTCCTTTGCCAGACTGCTGTTATTATCCTTGGAAATGGAGAACAGAGAGCCCAGATGCTTAAAATCCACAGATGATATTGGTGGTAATAATAAATTAGTGGTTCTGATCAATTCTACTGGAACTGGATGATACACTACATGTTAAGTCATAGTATGGAAAATTAGAAGGACTAGGCAAGGAGTAAAAATCAAGAAACTGGATAATTTATAAGCTAATTGAGTTTCTTAGTAATTGAGCTGATTTTATATAAATCAAATGTCTCACAAATGCAGACACCCATTAAATGGAATGATTACGTGCCAGGCATGAAGGGCTTGGCTATTTTGAGAAGGGAACTGCCCCAGAATAGCAACGGGCTCAGTCCTTCAGGTGTCTATACCATTACCCAAGAGAAAAGCCAGCCCAAGGGGAGGAGGGAGTACGCTTCTGTGCCTGATCCTTTCTCCAGACCTCTCAGTCGCATGACACTGAAGCACCTGATTGAGCAATTGAGCATGATGTGTTCTCCTGACCATCCTCCTAGAACCGTTTTCCACCAGTTTCTACCTTCTGATGGTGTTTTAGTCACCTGCACTTACAAACAGGTGCCCAAATTGGCCCTCTCTCCCCCTCTTTAGGACAAATAGAAGGGCTCTGGAAGAGAACTCCTAAGAGTTCTTCAGCTGTAAAACAGGATCTTCATGGGTTAGGATGGGTGCAGACTGAATCTGAAAAAGCAAAGCAAACAAGTTAACACACAGACATACACATGCATTCAGGGCAAATATAGAGAGAAGCAGAGCATTTCTGACAATAACAAGGTTAATAAACATTGTGGAATTAATTACACACTTAGAGAGAATGTTCACATGCAACTGTATCACCTTCTGCAGCTCAGGAGCCTATCCTGGATGTGGGCTGTGTCTTAAGGTGGCCCAGACCAATGCTATTTCGTTAATTATCCATAAGCTACACCAGGCTATATAAATTCCCAAGTGAGGACACTGCAAATTTCCAGATATGGAAGGTAACCTATTTCATTAGTATTTTACTTCAAATTCAATACAGTTGAAACAACTAAGCAGTAATAAGGGACATACAGACTTGACTTTAAGCCTTTAATATCCTTTAAGCCTGACTCAAAAGCTCAATTCTACTTTGCACAATATTTAATAAAAGAGACCCTGAGACAGTTTTGCTGATGACAAGGACAATTCTAGTATCATCTTGCTGAATTCCAACTTATTATTCAAACAGCAGAAATGGCATAAGCATCATTCTTGGTATTATAAGGTTATGATGTTACCATTAATGCAATTATGTTGAGTCCTGCAAGAAGAGGCTTGTGATAGAAGGTGGTGAGATGATTAGTTGTTTCTCCCCACCCCCCAAAACGTATCAAGAGTGTTTCTACACACCGTTTTCCAATAACTGAATAAGAACTGGGCACAACAGTGTAAAGAACGGTGCTAGAAAATAATAATTTCAAATGTGCTAAAAAATTAATATGATTCTGATAAAAATCTTTTTGTCAGCTGTTTGAAGGTGGTCAAGGAATCTTACTGTTAATCATTTGAAAAGCCCCAGAATAAAACTGATTTCAGGACCATTCTTCTCAAGAGCTCAGAGTACCTAAATGTTCCTAACAGTCCTCAAAAGAATGCTGACGGAGAGAGTAGGAGAAATAAGGGCTAGGGATAAAATTTTCATTTGAAAGTCAGAGACTGTGAGACACAGTGACAGTAGAGTCTCGCTAAAAAGAAAACGCTTGCACATGCATACACACGTAAACACACGTATTCTCTCTCATACACACACACATAAAACCAAAAACACGGCAAGAAAAACGGCCAGAAGAGCTGCCTCCTGGACTAGAACCAAACTGGCCTGAACCAATCAAAACTGGTAAACGCAGGCTCCTGGAATCATGACAAACGGACTCTGGCCAGAAAACCCAAAGATAGAGGACATCCCAGAGACCAACTGAGCCCAGCTTCTGGTTCAGTCTGACCTTAAGCCGGGCTGCCTGCTCCATCTGTTGAAGACGGCCTTGCAAGGCATCCACCTGGGCTGTGGTCCGATCCACATGGTCCTGGAAGGACCTCTGCAGTTCATGCAGAAGCCTTAGCATCTGTCGGTTCTGCTGAGGAGGCAAGTCCTGGGCGTGCTCGGAGATAAAGAACTGAATATCAAAGGCAAGTGCATCCAGCTGAGATTTCCTCTCAGCCATGGGCTGTTTCAAATCCTAAGGTAAGTGGGGAAAGGAAGAAAAAGAAAAAAGAAAAGAAACTTCTTATTCTCTGTAGAAGCAGAAGCTGTTGGTTCTAATCAAAGAATCAACATGATCAAACAGAGGTTAATTTCTTGCATTTTTATAACTGACACTGATAATTTCTAGGGCCAAACCGAAGTCTCTCTCACTTCTGGCCTCTCCAAACCCCTCACATATTACAGTTAGGTTTCCTTTGCTAGCCCTTGATTTCTAAATGCACTAAGCTTTCAATTATTTATAGTAACAGAATTACAGTACAGCTAATCCCAGGTGTCTGTGAAAAAATGTATTTTTTTAAGTTTTGGAAAGTATAACATGAATTTTTGGTCTGAGATATATCTGTCTAATTGTATTTTCTTAGATTCAAATACCTATTTGTATTTGTCTAGCCCTGAGTACCTGGTAGGCCAGAAGTGAGAAAATATTCAATTTATTTTTGGTTCACTGAAATTTGACTTTTAGAGTAAATAATGTTGCTTACACATTTTAAAACTGTAAAGGATTACAGTCAGACTTTCTTATATAATAGTTATATTGCTTCTTTAAAGCAGTAGAAAACTGCCTAAACACTAGACTTTATCTGTTTTCAGACAATTAAAAAGCATGCAATTTTCTCACAAACATTTAGTGATCATCAACTATGTTATACTGGATGCAATGAAAAACATAAAAACAAGTAAGATATCTACACATCTGTCACTTTGAAATTGAGCGTAGTCAGCAATCTTGAAAAGCAGGCTGGGAGGAGGGCTTCTAGATATTTATCACAAGACTATACTTCCTTCATGTGTGAACACATGGATTTGGGAAACTGTCACTAAGGAAAATGAGGCTTAGGCTGTGGCTCTCTTTCTATAACAGAATTTGTATAACTAGGCAAGGATCCCAATGCATGAGATGCTCTGTTTTCATATCTCATACTGTATCTTAGAAATTGTTCTCACCCTTGCTTCTTTTAGTACTCTGCCCGTGAACAGATAAAGTCTGCTACTCATTCCTCCAATGGTATATTTGGATAAAAGGCTATGAAAGAAGAAGGCAGGCCAACTCTTGCAAGATAAAGAGGGACGAGCTTGCATACAAGGAAGCCTGACCACAGACAACATTTAGGTCTGTATCTCCTAAGACTGGGGAAAATGAAGGGGATGGAATAGGAGGGAACATCTCTAGTTCTGCTCTGACTTTAGAAAGAGTTTTAGGAGAGGAAGATCTATAGCAGAGCATGGATAAACCAACGTGAGTATCACCTGATATTACTTTAAGTATAACCAAAAGAAACAACAATGTTGGAAGTGGGGATGGGGGGGAGAATCCTCGGCTCATATGTATCTCAGAATCTTTAACTTTCTCTCACTGACTTATAAAAAGAATCACATAACTTGGGAGTTTGACAAAAAGAAAACCATCTCTCGAGATCAGAGGTCGGCAATCTGCAGTCCCGAGCCAAACCTGCCTGCCACCTGTTTTTGTAAATAAAGGTTTTTTTTTTATAAAATAAGTTCATATTTTCCAACTTCACTTTTTTTTTTAAATTTATTTTTGGCTGTGTTGGGTCTTCGTTTCTGTGCGAGGGCTTTCTCTAGTTGCGGTGAGCGGGGGCCACTCTTCATCGCGGTGCGCGGGCCTCTCACTATCGCGGCCTCTCTTGTTGTGGAGCACAGGCTCCAGACGCGCAGGCTCAGTAGTTGTGGCTCACGGGCCCAGATGCTCCGCGGCATGTGGGATCTTCCCAGACCAGGGCTCCAACCCATGTCCCCTGCATTGGCAGGCAGATTCTCAACCACTGCGCTACCAGGGAAGCCCGTAAATAAAGTTTTATTGTAACATGTCCACAACCATTTGTTTATGTACTGTCTATGGCTGCTTTCATGTTTCAACAGTAGAGCTGAATGGCTGCCACAGAAACAGGTCACCTGCAAGGCCTAAAATACTTACTATCTAACCCTGTATAGAAAAAGTTTGCAAACCCATGCTCTAGACCACTGATCAAAGCTGGTGTGTGAGAGGAAAACATAGGCAGAACACTCTATGACATAAATCACAGCAAGATCCTTTTTGACCCACCTTCCTAGAGAAATGGAAATAAAAACAAAAATAAACACATGGGACCTAATGAAACTTAAAAGCTTTTGCACAGCAAAAGAAACCACAAACAAGATGAAAAGACAACCCTCAGAATGGGAGAAAATATTTGCAAACGAAGCAACTGACAAAGGATTAATCTCCAAAATATACAGCTCCTGCAGCTCAATATCAAAAAACCACCAACCCAATCCAAAAATGGGCAGAAGACCTAAATAGACATTTCTCCAAAGAAGATATACAGATAGCCAACAAACACATGAAAGGATACTCACATCACTAATCATTAGAGAAATGGAAATCAAAACTACAATGAGGTATCACCTCACACCGGTCAGAATGGCCATCATCAAAAATTCTACAAACAATAAACGCTGGAGAAGGTATGGAGAAAAGTGAACCCTCTTGCACTGTTGGTGGGAATGTAAATTGATACAGCCACTATGTAGAACAGTATGGAGGTTCTTAAAAAACTAAAAATAGAACTACCATATGACCCAGCAATCCCACTACGGGGCATATACCCTGAGAAAACCATAATTCAAAAAGAGTCATGGGGGCTTCCCTGGTGGCGCAGTGGTTGAGAGTCCGCCTGCCGATGCAGGGGACACGGGTTCATGCCCCGGTCCGGGAAGATCCCACATGCCGTGGAGCAGTTGGGCCCATGAGCCATGGCCGCTGAGCCTGCGTGTCCAGAGCCTGTGCTCCGCAACGGGAGAGGCCACAACAGTGAGAGGCCCACGTACCGCAAAAAAACTAAAAACTAAACGTAGCTGACTTTATTTCTCAAATGGAAAGTCAGACTTTCTAAGAAAGGCAAGTACAGACACCAGTTTGCCTAGCAGAGAAATAAAATTGATACAACTCAAAAGGACAAATGAAACATGCTCGAGAACTGGTGGAGTGCTTACCTCACACTGTTGGAGATGGTGACTCAGGCTGTCGATGGCATCTGTTTCATCGACATGCTCCTTGTTGTTCAGAATAAGATGGGTATTGCCAACCCAGGCTCTTAGATCTTGAAGTTTGCCTTCTAGCTGTTCATACTGATTTAAAACTCTAGTCTAAGAAATAAATGGCAAATTAGATAATAAAATTCTCCAAGCCTACCGAGAGTTTGTGAGCCTTTGTGAATAAAAACAAGAAGCTACCTTTTTTACTTCTGCAGCATTCTGGAGGTGGAGTAGTCTGGAACCCCAGGTGTCACTCACAGAGCTGAGGGACTTTTGAAGATTCTTGGCATCTTTTTCTAGAGCCTTCAACAGTTGAGCTGGGACTTCCTGAGGCTGGCTGATGATAATCTGATTCACACATTCCAGTTCCTGACTCACCACCGTGGACAGATCCTTTAGCTCCCTGTCTACCACCTGAAGGCATACAGTGGAGTTACCTCCAAAATCAAGACTAGAAATCTTGCTGTCTAGGAATCAGCTGTGAACACATTTTTCTGTCACCTCAAGCCTACCCAGGCTTTAGGGTTTATAAAATGTTTTTATAGACATTCACTAGTTTATTTGGTGCTCACAATAATTCTTGAAGTAGGCAGAGTAGATATTATTATCCTGGGTTTACAGTAGAGATGCCTCAGTGCTTAAAAATGTGAATTTGTTTTCCCCTGAGGTCGCCCACCTGGTAAGCAAGAGAGCCAAGACTTGGATTCAGGTTTTCTGACTCAGTGCAATGCTCCTCGCACTACAACTTGCTGCCTCTCCAAGAACAGAGCAGAAGTATATGTTATTTTGTATATGTGTCATTATGCTTTAAATAATGTTATGCAATATAAGTCAATCAAAGGACAAGTCTTCCACTCCAAAGCCCAAGGGAACAGAACCAGTGCATATAAAAATATCCCAAGCCAGCTTTCCCACTCAGCTACTCCTCAGTAGAGAAGCCAGAAACCAGCTGTGGAAGAGTTTGGTAGTTGTTCTGGGCATCATCCTCATTTCCCCTTCAGCCCCCCTGCCCAAGGCCATACTCTAGATACTGAGAGAACTGGTAAACCTCTACAATCTCTGTCCTCATCGTGACTCCAATCCTGTGACAACTCTCAGCCTCCAATTTCAAAGAGCTATTCCTCCTCCCACTCAAGGCTGTCTAAGTCTATGTCTTTCCATGTCCTCAGGGACCTCATTCCACCAGTCAGCACTTCCTCTCTCCTCTAACTTCAAATTCTCCTTTTCTATTGGTTCTTTCTACTCAGCCTAAAAATTCACTCAAAACGTTCCTCTTTTAGTCCATCTCCTCTAGCTAGTGTTCTACCTCTCTTCCCTTGCCTGCACTATCAAGCTTCTGCAAAGAATGACATACATTAATTGTCCACACCTTCCAACCTCCCGTTTATTCTCAATGCAACCTAGTTTATATCCCATGACTCCACTGTAACTGTTCTTATCAAGGTCCCCAGCAACTCTCAGGCACTAAACCCCCTTTTAGTCCTCACTGTACTCAGTCTCCCTACTGCATTTAACACTGCCGACTACTCCTCCCTTGAGTCTCTTCTGCTTTGGCTTTTGTGAGACTAGTACTCCCTGGTGTTCTTCATAGATCTCTAGTTACACTTTTCCAATCTATTTTTTGTCCATTAAATGGTAGTGTTTTTGAACACGTTTTTCTTCCTGAATAGTCTTTATTTTCTCCACGCCGATGGGCCTGGAGGAAGTCTCTGGGAACCTACCTTGGCCTGACACAGCAGATCCTGTAGCTCTGCCAGATTTAGCTCTAGAGGTTGAATTTGTTTGGTCCTCATTTCAATGTCTCGTAATAGAGACAGATAGGATACCAACTTCTCATCATGTTCTAGGCAGAGCTGCCGGTTAAATACATTCTGTGGAGCCAAAAAGAAAACTCACTCAAATCTGACATACTCCTTTATGTTTGCTTTTTAAGCAGGCAGGGTCTTAAAACAGAATAGAAATTTTTACTACACATTGGGTGGAATGAAATAAAATGTTATTTTGTCTAAATTGTCTCAAATCAATAGACAAAAAAGCGATTTTATTATATTTCCTCAGGGAGCAGAAGCTCTGAATTATCAATCTATAAGCATCATTTTAGCAAAACTTTCAAAACCTATTCTGACTTCAGGTACCATAGCCTCAGTATTTTAAATTAGCTTCAATGTTAGTGTCTAACTTAAAACCCTTGCAAATTTCAGAAAGACATTCAGAGCCACTGCCTAATTTTCCAACAACTATGTTACAAACAGATGATGATGAACTAAGTTATATCTTAGAGAATCATCTAGTGCCCTGAAGTGTATGTATGTATACAATTATACACATGAAAACTCAGTATCTTGTCAAGAGTCTTAGCATGAAATTAGCTATAACAGATACCCACCCACCCACCCACCCACCCACCCACCCACCCACCCACCATTGGGTAACTTACTTTGGCAGCCCTGAAGGGCTCCGGGTTCACACTCGTTCCCCCTGGTGCAGTCATGAAGGGGTTTTGTTCACTGCCAGGCTCTGAGCTCTTTCTGAGTTTCTCCTGTGGTGTTTTCTCATCCATCTTCATTGTGGGGTATGATATTAGGGGTACCATCTCTTCTTCACGGGTTTCTGGACTAGGACTAATGGTGGCATCCTCTTGTCCTGTACTCTCTTTTCGAGATACATCTTTGGACAGTTTCTCTGGGAGAAGAGACACTGAAACTCTGGGAACTCCCTGAGTCACTATGCCTTCAAAGGACCCTGCTTCTGCACCTGTAACTATAGGGATTTCCTGAGTTGTTACTATTTTAGATTCAAGAATTCCGCAACGTTCACCATCACTTTTGTTGTCCTGAGGACGAAGGTCCTTTCTGTCTGCGAATTCCAAATAAGTGACATCTTTGGAGCCTACTCTAATTTCTTCCAATTTAACAGCGCTTGTTGAGTCAAAAGGTACTTCTTGGTATGACTTTTCTTTACTTTCGTTAGATGAGAAAGTCAGATCTTTGGTTTCCCTAATCTTAAAAGTAACACAAGAATCTTGATGATAATTGGTCTCCTGTCTGGTGGTTCCTCGGAAAGACTTCTCTGTTGTGAAAACTGGGGATGTGTCTGCAACTTGGGCTTCTCCAACTGGTTCCTGGTAGCACAATCCTTCAGGTTGTGGGGTCAAAGAAGAGAGTATTTCACTCTGGGTCCCAACAGTAACTTCTTGAGATAAATTTTCTTCTGGTTTTAAAGTCAAGCAGAGGCTTAAATTTTTCACATCTCCTTCACTGACCTGATTAGAGTTGAAGAATGTTAAAGCATCTTGATTTCTTACAGAAATTCCTTTGGGTATCATTTGGGAAGAAGAATCTTCAGCTTCACCAACAACAGAAAATCCCAGCTCCCCATCAGTTTCTTTCCCTTTTTCACTTATAGTTATTTCCACAGGTTGACTCTCTATATTAGAGTCATGGTCATCTCTAATGGCAGTTTCCTGATTCAGCTTTTCTTCTGAAAGAACTGCTGGTTTGCGTGTTTTGACACTTTCTTCTACAGTCATCTCCCTCTTTCCTCTCTTACCTTTCTCCCTGGTTTTCATTGGTTTCTGCATAACCTGCTGACTAGGCAATTTGCCCAGAGTTTCACAATTTGATTCTTGTACTTCTGAAATAATTTCTCCTTGGTTTTCCCTTATTTCTTTAGAATCTAGACCTGATATAAACTGTTTCATTTGAGAAATAATTTCTGTCTGTGCCACTATGTTTTCTTGCTCTTCATTTGTATTTTTTTCCATGGTATTATAAGCCACCTCTTTGGGGTTCAAATCACAAATTTCTGAGTGAGGGTGTGTCACTGAACTTTGGCCCAATGATTTACCTTTACCATCACTAGAAATTATGACACTGAAAGATTCTTTAGCACCTCGAGAAGATCTCCTAACCTGACCCTTGCATTCCAATTCCTTTAATGAAATTTCCCTGCTCTTTTTTGCCTGCTCCCCATTAGAAACTCTCACTTTAACCTTTTTCTGCGCAGACTGGTTTTCAATTTGAAATAATTTCTCACTTTCTCCTTTACCACAACTCATTTCAGCAGTCTGACTGCCAGCAATTAACATTTCCTTTCTTAGAAATTCTTTCTTTAGTTCACATACTTCACTTCTACCTTGCTTTTCACTCTGAGCCTGGTGATCACAGGACTCGAAGGTATCTACTTGGATTATAGTTGCCAGTTCAGGGCTAATAAGTCTTTTCTCAATAGCTTCCTTTAAAGTTACTCTCTGATCATTAAATATGTCAATAATTCCTCCATCTAACACCTGACGGGATGCAATAATTCGGACCATGCTTTCATCCACTAATTTCTGTTCCAAAGCTGATGCCAATGTCAATCTTTTCCCCGTGGCAGTGTCTATAATTCCTCCAGCATTTGCCTGAGCTTCCAGAACCTTCAGTGTAGCTGCAAAATCTACTTTTCCAAGCTGAATTGCTTGAGACAATGTAAGTACTTTGTCACTTGCTCCATCTTTAATGTCTGAGAAGGGGATTACTTCTAGATACCTCTGTCCAGATTCAATATCAATCTTACACTTTTTTACTAATTCTGCATAGGGAACAATTCTGTAATTCTCAGGATCTATAATCCCATTCATCATTCCTGAAGACAACATTTCTTTATTAGTTAAGAGTCCTTCTTTTTCAGCTTCTGCCAAGGTCAATCTCTGGCCAGAAATGAGATCTATAAAGCTTCCAGTCAAGGCCTGAATTTCTTGGATTTCTCTCTTCAAGTCCGGGGTAACAAGATCTAATTTTATGGCTTCAGAGAGGGAAATAGTTTCCTTTGTTTCAGGATGAGAGAACTGATGGAGGCTTAAGCTCTCAACTTTTTTGAGTTGCTCGGCTAAATCTTCATCAATAATGCCATGTTTAAAGGCACTATCAACAGAAAGTCTCATCCCAGATATATGGTGAATGATACCTCCATCTACCACCTGCTTTGTCAACAACTGCATGGCCTCATCCCTCTCCAAAAGCCCTCTGTCGATGGACTGCACAACTGTTAAAGGGGCTTTGCTGTCAGGGTCCATAATTCCAGTTGTTTCCAATTGTAAGCTAATTAATCTCTCTCTAACTGCTTTTTCAGCATCTCTGCCTTTAGAAGCTTTCTCCAGATTTATAAGCTCTGTCTGGTCAGCACTGTCCACCAAGCCAAGATTTGAGGCCAAAGTTACTGAAACCTTTTTGCCTCGTTTCAGGTCAACAATTCCACCAGTCACCACCTGCCCCTCTAAAATTCTGGTGGCTGTTTGTGTGTCAAGAAGTCCAATGGCAACTGCTTCCTTCACAGAGCAGAGTGTGTGGGTACGAGGGTCTAAGACGCCACTTATAGCTTTGTCTGCCATGAGGACATTGTGTAACAATTTCTCATCCATTAGACCTTCATCAATGACTTCTTCAGTTTTCAAAGACTCGCAGGTCTGAGAGTCAAAGAAGCCCCGAAACATGTTCAGCTTTCCCAAAAGTTTCACAGCAGTGTGACTAGGCACAAGGCCTCGGGCTATTGCTTCATTTAGTAAGAGTTTTTGACCTGTCTGTTCATGAAAGATACCACCCTCTAGTAATTGTGTAGATAATATATTTAAGGTAGCTTCTTCAAGCAACTCTGAAGGATGACTGCATGACAGGGAAGTTTCACTGCCATTAGCTTCCTTGTCTGTCTTTTCTAACAACATCATACCACCACCTGCCATGCTGTGTCCTTCTGGACTTTGTTTATGGTCATCCCTACCCAAACAAGTCTTATTTAATGCTTTCTTTCTGCCCAGATGAATATTCTTGTCCTTTTCAGACTTTAGTTCCGATTCTAAAACTAGAGCTTTCTCTATCTGAAATTGTGACTTTCTGCTTTGGGGTTTTATGAGAGGTCTTCCAGTTTCACCTAGAGTATATTCAGTTTCAAGTGTGTCTGCTTGTTCTTTCTGACACATAAAGGAAGTCTTTCTGAGAGTCTGCCATTCCTCCTTTGGTGATTCAACAGGAAAAGGATCTTTGTCCTCCACCAAAGTCACATCTTCTGCTTCCTCAGGAGGTACCATAAGGAGAAATCCTTTGTTGACATTTTCTCTGGTAGACACTTCTATTTGGTCTTCCTTTTTGGTATCTAACAACTGCCTTTTAAACTCTGACTTGACTTTATCTATGACCTTCAAAGTATCAACATTTGGATTTCCCACTTTTTGTTGCCCTACAAACAGGTCCCTTTTGGTGTTCTCTTCTGTTTCTACAATGGTCTTTTTGCCTTTTGCTTCAGTGCAATTTGCCTGATCAGGATCTTCTTTGTTCTGAGAAGAAAACTGGAACTCATGTGGCCTCACAGTCAGCCCATCACAGAAAGTTTCTGTGATTTTCACGTTCACCGATTCTTGTAATTTCTCAGGAGCATCTAGTCTCTGGTGCCCACTTCCAAACACTTCTGGAGGACTTGCTTGATCACCTCTTGCTGTTAGTGCCTCTATCAGCTCATTGTCCAACAGGAGCAGCCTCTGTCCATCCCGCACATTAATATAGCTGTGAGTCATCAGATGAAACAGCAGCTTCTCGTTATGGCTTGCGATGCCCTCAGTTTGGCCCTTGCTACACAGCACACCTGCCGCTCCAGGATTCGTGTTCAATTTGCTTCGTTCTAAAGAGTCTGCTAATTGCATGTGGGGCATCACATCAGGGATACAAATTGACTTCAAGTTATTGGCAAGATCTTTGTCTAACATACCATTTTCTACTGCTTTTTTCCAGGACCAAATCTCTGTGGTTGCTGGTAGATATAGGGCTTTAATATGCTGTCGGCCACTAAGGATTTTATGGGCTAGTTCAGTAGACACAATACCTTGTTCCAGGGCATCTGTAATTGGGAGAATCTCTCCGGACTCGGGCCATAGCAACCCCATGAGTGACCACAGGGACTCCAGAATCACAAGTGCAATCTTAGCAGCTATTAGATCATTGCTCACTGCTTCATCTACTGTCAGCCTACGCCCAGTGACAGTGTCTATGATGCCTCCTGTCTGAAGCTGCCTTATGAGAAGAGCACAGGCCATATCTTGGTCAATCAAATTATGTCTCACAGCCTCTCCCACTGTAAGTCTGTGTCCTGTTCTTGGATCTACTATGCCTCCAGCAAAAAGCTGAGCTTCCAGCACCCGGACAGTGACCTGCCTATCTATTAGCCCTTCCTGAACTGCACGGAAAATGCTAACCTTCCGGCCTGATTTCAAGCTCACCATTCCCCCTGCCAATTGCTTGACAGGCAGCAATTTCAACCCTGATTCCTGGTAGACAATACATCTCCTCATCAGATCCAGTAAACCGATTTTCTCAGCTGTGTTTGGGTCTATCAAGTTCTTGGATGATCTCAGGTGAGACTCTAACACTGAGTAAAGCCAGGCAGAAATGAGGCCTTGGTGAAAAGCCTCCTCTAGGTTAATACAGTTCTCATCAGGGGGGAGACTGAAACTTCCAGTTGCCAGGTGAGCTTCTAAGATTTTCAGTCCAACTTTCTCATTGATTATTTTCTTTTCAATTGCTTCCACCACAGAAAGAGGGCCTTTGTTCTCAGTAAGCCTGCTGATTAAGGACAGGGCATCCTCTAGTTCCTGGAGCTGCTGGTATATCTGGGGATTAATGAGGTTTCTGGCTAGGCCCTCCTCCAAAGACAGCTTTTCACTGGTCTCAGGGGCAATGAGGCCAGACATGATAACCTGGGATTCCAGGAGCACAAGGCCTGTGTCTTGGTCAATGAGGCCCTTTTGCATGGCTCTGAAGATGGGAAATATCTCCACTGTGCCTAGGTCAATCACCCCAGCAACTGCTCTGCAGCCCTACAAGAGAAAATGAAAAAGAACACTGAATCAGAGAAGCACAATTGTTGAAAAGAATCATTCAAAGAACTACAGTATATCAAATTCTGACCACAAGAAAAACCCAGCCTGGATGAGCCCCAACCTGTAGGAAACATTCTGAAGCCTGGCAGTGTTAATGCTAAAAAAGAATTTTTCTAAACTACAGAATGTTTAACATGGCCAGAAGTTCACAGATTACTCAAGGGATGGTAGCATTAAGCATATCTGAGTGACAAGCTCTACAAAGTAGCAAGCAGTGAAAGTGAGGGGACAGCTACTTATAAGACTACATCACCACAAAGGCTCCTACAGACACATACCAGCTCCCCCAAAGTGAGAATTCAACCCCATACAACAACTTCTCAGTGTTGCAATCCACGCAGAAGACTCTTGAAGTAGGACCTCCCTGCCGATGAGTTCAGCGCGATGGGTCCACAGGATTCGAAGGAGACTTAAGCAGCCCAGCAACAGCTGTGCAGCTCAGTAAATGGCCCTGTGTATATTACTCAGGCAGCTGTTTAGCAACTGGAGCGGTCATACTCTTGGTGGCCAGTGCTAGCGTGTCCCATGGCAATGGCTCTGAGTTAAATTAGCTCTAGGAATTGGAAGTAGCAAGTCAAGGAAGGAGCAGACTAGGGACTCTTGACTCTGGAACCACTAATAACTTTTCTTCTAGTCCAGGCTAGAATGGGTAGTACAATCATCATGATGACAGCTACTACTTGTTGGACACTTAATATATTTATTAAGCACTGACACCCCCACAACAATCCTATGAAAGCAATTAATTTTTAGTTTGCAGATAAGAAACTGAGGTACAGAGAGATTAGGTAACTTGTCCAAGGTCACAAAATGAATGAGTTCCAGAATCAAACCAAGATCTTACTCTAAATCTCAAGCTATTATACTGCCTCCCCAGTCAGATCCGAAGAGCAGGAAGGATAAGCACAGTAGAGCTGCATCTTACACAGGAATTAGGTACTAACGACAGAGAATAAGGCAAGCCTTAACACACTGTCAAAATTACCCTCACAAAAAAGCCTGAAAACAGCTTCTGAAGAATTCCTATTTTGAAGCCTTTCATCGCAATATGATGTTATTCAGAAATTAAATCTTTCCAGCGTTCTACCACTTAGAACACTTCATCACTTTTATTAATCTCCAACTTTCCACTTCTTCTTGTTAGTGTGCATTATCTTCGTCTTCTATACATGCTTTTATCTATCCCCCTTTAGTCAGTGTTACTTTTTGATCCTTATTTAACTCAACTTATTCATGGAGGATCTTATTGACGTTAACTGCCAATCACTTCCTTGCCTCCTATATAATGCATTTCATTTCTGTCTCAGGGAGACGTAAGCTCCGTAAGAGCAGGTACTTTGCCCAGTGGATGTCCAGGACTCGTACCAGCAGTTAAAGAAACATTTGATGAATAAACAAATAAGCTGATAAATAGTAAGGAAATCCTTAAAATCATTAACCTATTTCCCCCAGATTTCAAGCTTGATTAGTTGCACACTATCGGAGATGCAGAACAGACAGCAAATGAGGAAGCAGATCTGGGTCGCATCTTCATCTCACTGTATTTGTTCAAATAATGGAATAACTGAGAATTCTCCAAACTATTTAAAATATTATGTGTTATTCTTCATCCTCCCTCTGTTTTCTGACCCAGAATGTAGAGTTTAACGTGTATAGGGTAAATGTATGCTATGTGAACCTACAAGTTAGCTAGTCTTTATAGATTGAAGGAAAAATCCCACTGGCATGTGACTCTCTGAAATATATGAAAAATTCCTTTTACAAAATCCACGTAAAGACTATGCAGAAGCAGACAATATGAAAAAGGAAAAGATTCTTTGGGGAAACCTCTAATTTCTTCTGTGAGTTCACAGAGTCTCAGAAATGCTGGTATTGAAAAAAGGCCTGGAGTCTAGCCAAAGAGAAAAGACTGTTCTTTCTAACACCCTCGTAATTGGAGGAGAGGCAGGAATCACTGTATCGGGAAATACTCCAGAGAAATTCATTTCAGCCCCACCAAACATGGGCATTCTGACCTAAACAAGCAGAAAAAGACAGAGGGAGAAGAGGAAAGAAAACATAAAAGGCTTCTACTTACCAGGGTTGCAGGGTGTGCCTTGGGCAGATAAGAGAGAGAGCCTTACGGAGCAGCTCAGCCGTATCGCACACACAGTGTAAGCTTGGTGTTAGCGTCCAGCATGCGACTGTTTGTTTTTTTGCAAAAAAGAACCCCAAACAGGTCGTCCTCTTTTCCCTTTGTGCATTTGTGCTTAAACTCCAAAGGGTTAGTGAAACTTGTAAGCAAGGATGTCAGTTAATCAGAACAATACTTCACATGAAACACACAAACGGTAACAGGGGACACATCATGCTCAATGTAGTGGTGCTCAGCAGCTTGACTTTCTTTCTCTCCTTCTCCCCTTTTTTAACCTTTCAAAATGAGAACTGAATGTTCTCAGCAAGCAATTGTTAAAACTCTTTACGTACTCCCATATATGGTGAAGCGATGAGCCATTAGAAGTGGGCTACCTCACACAGAGCATGTTAAACCAGCACGTTCTTTTTGGAAATCTGCTCTCAAATAAATCACAGCTGGTTCTGCATTGTGGTCTTTACAACTCTAGCTCCGTTGCACAAATTTCATGACCAGAGTCAAAGCATGTTTTGTATGAATATCATTTTGAGCAACATCTAGACCAAATCCGATTGCCACAGGAGCTTCACTTCCGGCTGCCCCAAGGAATTCGGCCATTGCTTCACAACATAGGAAACAAGCAGGCAAACACACATATATATCCCAGAGACACATGTATATAATATGGTAAGTTTACATATACACACACGTATCCAGGAAGAACTGAGGACAACCAGCAGGAACTTAACAACTTCCATATGGTCCAGGAAATGAACATGAGAGGGAACTGGTAAAGATGTCACATGATGGGGCAACAATGGGTAAGGGGAACCAGTGTCTCAGTCAGTGCAGCTAATCCACCAGTTTCTTTTGGAAATTAACATTTCTCATTTATGTAGTAGACAGGGAAAAAAGTATGGGGGGAAGAGGTTCACAGCCTTTACTTCCCAATATTCAGAACTCTTGGCTATCAACTTTTGAGTGACAATGCCACAGAGTAACCTGATTGCCTTCTGATCAGACATAATATAGCATTTAGGTTCTCCTTGACTGTGGTCTGCCACAGAATGGAAGATCACACAACAGTGAACCAGGTCTGACGGGTTAGCCGTAAGCACCTTCTAGTGATTTTTGACTGACCAACACATCGTGGAACCCCAGTAAAGAAACACGAGACACATGGCTGCTACAGCGAGGTTAAAAATTAAGTCACACTCGTCATGGAAAGCTAGTGATCATGACTCCCAATCAGCAAAGCTGCCTGCATACCGTTCAAAAGGTACCCTTCCAACATTTGGAGAGAAAACTAAAAGTACCTTTTGTTCTGTCTGCTGGGCCAGCTGGCTCTGAAGCTGCTGAAGCTGGTTTGCTGAACCATCACAAAGGTCATGGTAAGCCTTATTCAGGGCATTCAATTGCTCAGATATCTGTTCCTTCTCTTTTCCTGAGAGCCTGGAAGACGAAGCATGAAAGCTCTTTCAGAGAAAAACCTTTCTCCAAACCCTTCTCTATTGCTTCAAACTGACTTTGCCACCTTGGATAGTATTCTCCTTCATCACTGTTCATGATGGATCATCCGGTCACTCTTCCATACTCATTGAACACTTTGGCATCCAGCTCACAGCTTTCCTGTCCATCTCAAACCAAGTCATGATTCTTGCTTATGTCAATGCTCACGTCACCAATTATCTAACACCCGGTGCTTGTAGTCCTGCGACCTTCTCGATCCAAACGCGCGCCACACCACCTCAGCCCCACCCACACATGGCAAACTTGGAGGCTACCATCATCTAAAATTATTCCACTTCTGAAATTTTATTTTACTTTTTTAAGGATTTATGCCAGGAATTTATTTACAAACATATCTAGGATGCTGAGTTCAAGAGTTTGATCCTTTTTCCAAAGAGACTGCACATCTTAAAATGCTCCTCTTCGTATCTGTCTCACGGATTATTTTTTAAGCAGTTGGTGTCTTACTATATAGAAAGGTGCAGCAAGTCAAACCCAAAGTACAAAGTCATCATAGCTAGTAACCGCCATTTGTTTTCCACTGAAAATGGTAAATTCTTCCCTGGACCCTCCTCACTGTGGCTCCTATGAGATCACAGAGGTGGTGAACCTCTGGATGCTTTGTCCCAACACAGCGCTGTCAGACGCCCTGCGAAAGGCGCAGAAACTGAAGGCGGAAGAAATGGCGGCAGCACACCAAGCACTCCTTTCCGCAAGACCTTGTTCCCCTGTGTGCAAGGACCGTCCACTTCTGAAATTTTAAACTTCAAAAATCTACTATCGGATTGTAACTTCTGATTATAATCCTACCTGGCTAGTTTTCCTTCTTTACTCCTACAGCTCTTCTCTTTTAAAAACAAAATCTCTTAAAGAGACAAAAGAGAAGAATAAAATATACTCTCACTTACTCATTACCCAACTATCCAACCTTACCGAATTTTATTGTAGTATTTTACCAAATTTTCTTCAGATCCTTTTCTTAGACATAAGACATTACTGACAGAATTAAAGTCCCATGTGTATCTGTCACCAACCCTGTTCCTATCCCTCTCTCCCCAGAAGTTATCACTATCTTGAATTCCTTTTCTCATTCTACATGGTATTTCTGAGACTGAATCCTGTGATTCATCTTACAAGCGTCCATCAGCTTACTGGGATTCCCCAAACCTTCCTTGACTCCTCCACCTCTCTTAATCCATCAGTTCTCTCCATTTTCTTCAGTTTCTTCTCTTTGGAGTCCAGACCCACAGGCCACCATCTCAATTAGTCCCTATTATCTTTGCACTCTCTCCTCACTAACAAGACTCCAGTCCCAGATCAACCAAACCCCTGGACTTCTCTGTTCCCACATGCAGCCTAAGTCTATCTAGTGGGGGGATTCCAAAACCACGTGTCAACAGAAGAGGTCTTCCTGGTTTCTAACCTCTACTGGACTTCCATGCTTCCTGACAATCCTCTTGGAGGCTCCCACTCTAACTTGCAGCAAACAACCTCTCTCCCTATTTCAAAGAGAAAATACAGACCACTGGGCACTAATTCTCTCACTTTCTGACTTCACTTCTGACATATTTATCTGTATCCATACCTTTCCTAATCTCCTTTTTCTCAGACCTCAGAGGAAAAGGTGTCTCAACTCCTGTTTAAGGTTGTATTTTCTACCCATGGATAAATTTTATCCTCTCCTAAATCCTTTGCAACCCCTCTCCTATGACTTCAATTTCTCTCTCCCTTTCGGTCCTTGAGACTCAGTCCATAAACACAGTTAAGTCTCCCCGATCTTTTAATAAAACAAAACCTTTTCTTGAACATAAATTCTGCTCTAAGTACTTGCTGTATTATTTCTCTCCTTTCCCATGGCCAAGCTCCTTGGAAGAGTAGTCTAATTTCATTATCACTACCTTCCACGCCTCATGTGCTCCCCATTACTCTAGATCAGACATCATCCCCCAGCTTTTCACCAGAGTCACCAAAAGCTTCCAACTCGCCAAATTTAATAGCTATGTCTCAGTTTTAACTTTTCTTGACTTTTGACCACTTCCTTCTTTTTGGAGCCCTGTTCTCTCTTGGGTTCTAAGGTATCACTCATAATTTCCTCTTACTTCTCTAAGGCTTCCTTTATAGGCCGAGAAGCCCTTGAACCCTTGTAAGCTAATCCAGTCATGGTTTCTTCTATGCTGACGACTCAAATCTCTGTCACTTCAAACGTCTCTCATTAATTCTAAATTTACACATAAAGCTGCCCACTGGACACCTTTAGTGGAACTACATAAGGCATAAATAAAGTATCAGGTATTTCCAAATACATACGGAAGTTTACCCTCTGATGTCCGGTGGGTTCTTCACATTCATAATGTCTGAAACTATAGCTGCCTCCTTCTTCCTCAACCCATACTTTCTCCTGTATTCTCTGTCTTGGTTAGCAGCATCACCAAATACCCAGTGGCCTAAGCCAGAAACCTGGGAGTTATATCTGATAATTTTCATTGGTCACCAAACCCTGTAAGTTCATTATCCATATACTATCTTTTGAATCTTTGTCCCCTCTCCATCTCTCATCGTTTCTTGCCTATATTATCAGAACAGCCTCTTAACTGGTCTCTCAGGCCTCTACTCTTGTCCCATGTCTATCCATTCTCTAAAAAACTGTTCTAGAAACCTTTATCAACGAAGTCCAATCATGTTTAAAATCTTTCCCCATAGCCAGCAGGTAGAATGCTACTCCTCAGGATGAACTACAAGGCTCTTCCTAATCTAGCTCTTGCCACCCTGAAGTCTCCAGCCCAAATCCTGATCATGACCTGAAGTTTTAGTCAGGTAGATCCAGTTCCCCCAGATGTGCTGTAATCTCTCATTTAATACTCACTTATGACCATGCTTGGCCAAGAAGATCTGTGAAGTTTTAATGGCCTCAGAGACTTGTTCCCTCTTGGTTGTTAGCTCCTCTGCCAGAACCTATGCAGTAGAAGAAAAAAGTTTCAGAACCCAAGATATTAAAGAACCAAAAATCATTTAGAATAACTTAAAATAAAATCCTAGGGAAAAAATTAGCTTAGGTAAGATGATTATTACCACTATATACAGTGATCTAGAAAGCAGAAGTACAAATAAGATGACGTCTTAAGTTTCTTTAAGTCCTGGAAGTTAACACTTATTGAGATCATAATCGTTCCTGGCGGCCCATATGTGACATATTATTCCTCTTAATGAGTAATCACATATTATGCTACCCAGGAAGTGACAGATGGACCTTCTACTCACCTGCTGTTCTAAAATAGCTTTTTCAATGTCTGTTGATTCTTTGGTCTGGGATGAGGTAGCTTTGCTTTGTGTAGTCTTTGCTAGGGTAGACACCCAGCCCAAAAGTTCTTTAACCTTCTCCACATGTTCCTGTTTTTCTTCTTCTACCACTTTCTAGAAGAGGAAATAGAAAATCAGTATCTTGGTCAATGTCTTACTACACCGGCCTGATTCAGAGTTCCTAAAACAAAGACATGAATGTTACCTAAATCATAGCTAAAATAATCCCAAGTTAAATATAATTTACCCAGCCTACAGCATTGCTCACCAGCGCCTGGGTGATACTAATAGCTAAATACATTATATCTAGGTTAGCACTTTTCTAAAAAAGCATGCTGTTTTAATATGTGATGGGCAGTCAATAATTATTTACTGATTTTAAAGAGCCCTTCATGGGCTTCCCTGGTGGCGCAGTGGTTAAGAATCCGCATGCCAATGCAGGGGATGTGGGTTCGAGCCCTGGTCTGGGAAGATTCCACATGCCGTGGAGCAACTAAGCCCGTGAGCCACAACTACTGAGCCCGCGAGCCACAGTTACTGAAGCCTGTGCGCCTAGAGCCCGTGCTCTGCAACAAGAGAGGCCACCGCAATGAGAAGTCCGCACACCACAATGAAGAGCAGTCCCCGCTCACTGCAACTAGAGAAAGCCCACACACAGCAACAAAGACCCAACACAGCCAAAAATAAATAAAATAAATTAATTAAAAAGCCCTTCACATATAGCATCTTACATATGTTCATAGTTCTTAGATTTACAGATGAAAAGATGGACATCTACAGAGATTAAATGAGGTAGGTACTGACAGAAGGAAGTCTTTTGCTAATTTACATGCACAAAAGTTGGTATGGGTTAATGTTTCCAACAGCATTTCTTTTATAAGTGTTATTGAATATGTGCAAACTTATTTTGCAAAGACATAGAAGATCTTCATAATTACAAAAAGACTGCATACTCATTACAACAAATTCAAACAATCTGAAATTCATAATATATGTTCCTTTAATCTCATTTCCTCAGGAATTTGGTATATATATTTCTAAACTTGTTTGTATGCCCATATTGTCCCTTTGTGGTACACACAGTTTTGTTATTACTGAAATTATAATTATACATAGTATTTCAACTTGCTTTTTTCCTCAAAAAATATATTATAAATATCTTTCCTTGTTGGTTCATTTAAATCTATTTCATTATTTTTAACAGCTTCATAGCATTCCATCATATGGAATTTGGATATTTCCACTATTCCTCTTTAACAAATTATGCTTTATTAAGGATCTCTGTTCATATCCCTTTCTTCATGCTTATAATGTTTCTGTAATAAAGATACTTGCAAGTGGGAGTGTCTGACACAAGACAGTCTGTCCTCATTATTCACTAGAAGGCTGTGATGTGCCTTATGGAGAAAATGCATTTAATAAGCTTTGTTCAGGTGTGAGTTATATTGCTCTCGGCCATGATTCAATGTTAGTGAATCAATAAGATATATTTTAAAATGTGTTTTTAAACAAAAACACACATAAAACCAGGTTGTGCATTATCCATTGACAAAAATGTTGTGATGTGACCAGAAGCTGGCAGTAACCTAACCCTGTGTTCCCCTGGATGCATGAATTCAGAATTTGCTGGTACAAGGGAGATCAGCTCGGTGCTTTGTGACCACCTAGAGGGGTGGGATAGGGAGCGTGGGAGGGAGACGCAAGAGGGAGGGGATACGGGGATATATGTATAGCTGATTCACTTTGTTATAAAGCAGAAACTAACACAACACTGTAAATCAATTATACTCCAATAAAGACGTTAAAAAAAAAAAGAATTTGCTGGTGCAGTGTGTACAGTGCCTTCATAGAACATGACTACTGTGAACAATGGACATCGGCTGGCTGTGTGTGCATTTTAAATCTTGACAGATGAGGTTCAAGATTTTTCATTCTACTTTCAAGATGATTTAGGACCCAGTTGCCCTCACCTCCTCCTCCTCCAGCCGCCGGAGTGCATCACTGATGTATTTCACGTGCTGAGTTGTTAAGGTCACCAATGCTGTGTAGCGAGTCCTTAAGTCCATGAACTACGGTTCCAAAAAAAAAACAATTTAGATAAGTTATCTGCCAGAAAAGTCAATTTAAATAGTTGACAATAAGAGGAAGTTTTCATGAAGTCACACGCTCGACAGTAATCAAACTGTAAGGCCTCGATGAGCGAATCTTTCCTTGAGGGAAGACAGCGGCACACGTCCTTGCCCCACCCTTTCACCTCTTGCGTGATGGCATCTGAAGAGGAAGGCATGCGACGGCGCTTGCCCGGGGATTTCTGCTGTGATTCCACAAAGGCCTTGTATGTCATCAGTTGCAATTCATAGTCCTGGGGGAAGAAGACATTGAACTACGTTTACACAGGGCTTAGAGCTCACACTGTCATGCAGTAGCATCACAGCATTTCAATGGTGAAAGGCATTTTGACGATCCTTTAGAATAGAGGTTAGCAAACTTTCCCTGAAAGTTGTACTATCTCAGTCGTGGCTACTCACCTCTGCCACTGCAAGTGAAAGCAGCCATAGAAAGTAAGTAAATGAAAGAGCATGGCTGTATTATGATAAAACATGACTTAGAGACACTGAAAGGTGAAGTTCATATAATTTTCATATGTCGTGAGGTATTATTCTTCTGATTTTTTATAGGCATTTCTCATGGGCCATATAAAATAGGTGTGCAGGCTGGATTTAGCCTGTGGGCCACATTAGGCTGCTCCTGAATTTGCAGTTTGTTGTGTGCTGACCCCATCCTTTCATCTCACACATGGGGCAACTGAGGCCAGGAGACAGGAAGTGAGCTTCCCTAATTAACTCAGTGGGTGAGCAACACAGTCAGGACTGGAATCTGTCT
Source organism: Tursiops truncatus (assembly GCF_011762595.2). Lineage (NCBI taxonomy): Eukaryota > Metazoa > Chordata > Mammalia > Artiodactyla > Delphinidae > Tursiops > Tursiops truncatus. The sequence continues at coordinate 152,253,628 of NC_047034.1, forward strand.
TCCGTCCCTAAACCAACACTCTTCTCATGTCACCATGCTATCTTGTCACTTCCTCTGCAATCCTGAGAGTGCTGCCTTGGTCCAGGCCCTCTTCAGAGCTCACATGACAGTGCAATAGCCTCTTACTCTCCTGCTTAGAGTCTCACCTCCAATTTATTTTCTGTCCTGCTAGTAGCATAACTTTTCTAAGTCAAAAAGGTGACCACTTCGTTCCTCTGTTTGAAAGTTCTCAGTGACCTAGAGAAGATCTTCTCAAATATCAACATTCACCTGGGGATCCTGTTAAAATGCAGATCCTGATTCAGCAGGCTGAAGATTCTGCATTTCTGACTAGTTATCAGGTGATGTCGATGCTCTTGGTTCACAAACCATGTTTTGAGGAGCAAGAACAGACTGGGATTGACATATATACACTAATTTGTATAAAACGGATAACTAATAAGAACCTGCTGTTTAAAAATAATAATAAAATGAAATTCAAAAAAAAAAGAAATCCAAAAAATAAAAAAATAAAATGTTATTCAGATTATTTATCTTAACTTCTTACTATTTTACTTCTTGGCTGACTCCTCTATGTTCTTGGAATAAAATCCAAATGTCTGTGAGCCCCAGCCAGCCCTCAGTCTACATGTTCAGCTTTATCTGATGCCACTCTTCTTGCTCAGGCTGCCCAGGCCATAACCTGTCAGTTCTGAGAACCCGTTAAGCTCTTTCTTATTAAAAAAAAAAAAAAAAAAGAACAGATGGTAAAGACAAAGGAACTGAACAAGGCCTTTCAAAGGTTGGCCCCAATCTCCCCTCTCATTTTCCACAATCACTGTTTCTCATGTAAAGTACACCTTCTAGCTATACCAGAATTGCTAGAATTTGCTATTTCCTCATATAATCATTGGATTTTATTCCTCCATGCCTTTGATTATGCAGTTCCTTTTGCCTAGAATGTCTTGCTTTCTATTGTCGACTTTGAAAATTCTAGGCAGGAGGAAAATACTGAATGAGTTCCATAAGCAGTCTATTAAAAAAAAATAGTAACAATAAAATATTAATAAAAACACGTGCTACCATTTACTGAATGTATTTTAAGTTTGAGGCATTGTCCTATGTATAAATTATCCCATTTAATCTTTGCAAACACTTTGCAATCACAAGTGAGGTAGTTACTGTTCACATTTTGTAGATATAGCAACAGAAACTCAGAGGGGCTAAGTGTTTGCTCAAAGTCTTAAGCCTAGAAAATGGTGAAGCTAGGATGTGAACTCAATTCTTTCTGACACCAAGTCTCCTGTTATTAACTGAAGAAATGTATTCATTTAAAAAACTATTCGTTGAGCACCGACTATGTGCTTGTCAGAAAAAACCTTGCTCCCCTTGAACTTACATTCTCGTGGGAAGGCACATGTTAAACAAATAAATATATGAGAATCTCAGGTCATTTTTTTTAAAAGACCTTATCAGAGAAATAGGAAGTGGGGAGCCAGATCTTGCATAGTCTCATAAACCACAAAAGGATTTAAAATTTTAGTACAAGTATGATATGAAGCCATGAGACAGTTCTGAGCAGAAGAGTGACAGGATCTAATCTATACATGTTTCAGCTATGGTAAGGTACACATTTCCCTTACATTTTAGTATCTCGAAAATTTGCAATATGTCTTACTTGACATGTGCATAATTGGTGGAGTTTCTCCCTTTTTGGTAGTGCATAAAATAATGTGGCTTATAATCGATGGTGCCTGAGGTTCTGTGATGTGTGGTATGTTCCTAAAAAGTGAGTCTGGCTACTGTGTGGGAAAATAGCTTGTGAGGGCAGGAGCAGAAGCAAGAGAGCAGCGCAAAGTACTGGAGCAGGCTATGGAAGATTCTTCACTTAGATGTGAACCAGGAAAATGGGGGAGGGAGGGGCAGTGACGGGTAGTCAGATCCGGGACATACTGGAAGATGAAGCAACTTGTTCCCAGACTGTTGTTAAACATAAAGTTTAAGGTAAAGAGAAGAGTTAAGGATGACTCTTGGGGTTTTTTTTGCCTCAGCAACTAGGAAAATGGTGACACTATTTCCCGAGATATGCAAGATAGTGAGAAGCATATTTGAGAAGAAAACCCAAACATTCTGTTTTTCACATGGTAAGTTTAAGAGGCCTGTGGGTCATCCAAATGGAGACTCCTCAAATCTCAGCTGATGTCTGGTACCTCTCTGAGCATCCCCAAATATGTGGCCATGAGAAGCACACATCTGCATTAACCTAAGGATGGAGCAGAAGAGCTCTGCTTACTTGTCCAAAACCAAAACCTATAGTGACATGCAGATCTTCCTAAGCTGGAGACGATTTACGTTCCTTCTGGGATATGGTAGCATTACCTTTACAATAGTGGAGTATTGCTGGGAAAATTTTTGACACTGGTCCAGTTTTGTCTGATTTCTCTCGATTTCTGCAAACAGCTCCTGGGAACCAAAATATCACAACCTTATCATTGTCATTATCATCACTGAAACAGCTGAGCATTTACCATGTTCAAAACTTAGCTGCGTCAGAATCACCTAGAACACTGGATAAAGCATAGATTGCTGGGTTCCACCTCCAGAGTTTCTGATTCGATAGATTTGGGTTCGGGTGTGAGAACTCGCATGTCTAACACGTTCCCAAGTGATGCTGATGCTGCTACTCTGGTTGTCCACACTTTGAAAACCATCGTTCTAAGTATTTTACATGTATCATTTCATCTAATCCTAACTACAAAAACCTCAGGAGGGCAGTTGAACAAATAATGGACTATGTCTGTTTTATTGTTAAGGAAAGTAGAATACTAAGAGACTAAGTAATTTGCTCAAGTTCTCATAATGAGTGAGGGAGCCAAAAAAAACCCCAAAAAAAACCCAAAATACCAACAAATAAAAACTGCTTTGAATGAAATAATTTTCTTCCACTCATAGCTTTCCCTGGGTTTTCATTCCCCTATATTCTAATCCTAGCAAAACAAAATGTAATATCAAGAAACGAAATAAAGCAAGATAATTCTACTCTGCCCATCTAGTGCTTTCAATATATACTCACAGAAACTCAGGACTGGAAGGGGCCTTACAGGTTACCTGGCCTAAATGCAAAACCAGTACCTAGAGCCCAGTACCTGCTTAAACCCTTTTCAGAAGGAGCTCAGAATGTCTTAACATTGGAGGGAAGCTAATTGCTAGCATATCATCTTCTTCATGATGAGCTAGCTTCCCCCGTGCAACTTCCACTCGGCTATGGCCACACCCACCGTCTGCTGGCTGAGCTGCTCGGATAGCACTCTGCTGTCCTCAGCCTGGCCTGGCTTCATCATTTCCTGCTGGGCAGTGGTTTCCTCAATCCATTTGATGAGAGTTCCATGGCAGGCTCGGTAATCTCCCAGAACTTCCTGGATACTTTCTAGCTCAGATTGGCTGCAGAAGCAAAGGGAAACTGCTATCAGTTATCTTGGTATAAATACAATTAAGTAAATGAGGCAATTCCCTCCAAGCCCAGTTGGGCTTAACCACAGAGGATACATCTTTATTTTGAGGAAAGAGCAATGCAGCACTGAGTGGGAGCTATGCATTTACCCACTACGCTATGGGGTGAAAAGTGAATAGAAGCCAGTCGTGCCCTGCTAGGCCTGGAATCGGCTTTGGGGCCTGGCATCCCATGATAATCCTTGTCAAATTTTTCACCTATGTTGCCAAGGATTACCAGGTTGCCAATAAGGTAGTACTGCCTGTACACTTTTGTCTCCTGAAGACAGAGTACCTGTCAGAGTACTCCAGCTATGATTTATGAATCACTGTAGTTTCTTGGGGAGAAAAGTAGGGGTGGAGTGGGTAAAAAATAGTAGTAATTAACTGTTAATTACAGTAACAGCTTCCTATACCACTATTGTTAGTCTAACTAGCCTTGGGATAGTAATTCAATTATAGAGAATCAGTCCAAGCTTATCAGAGTCTCTATAACCCCACTTCCTATATATTTTCCTAACTAGCCTAGCCTCAGATAGGTAGTTTCCTATCTTTGCTACTCAAATCAGTCATCAAAAGCAGGACTTCAAATAACAGATAAAAACCACTAAATCAGCAAATGAAAAGGAAGCAAGAAATTCTACAAAGCTCCACTACGAATAATAACTCATATTAAGATTCAAAGCTAGGGACTTCCCCGGCATGGCAGTGGTTGAGACTCTGCACTTCCACTGTAAGGGGGCACAGGTTCAATCCCTGGTCGGGGAACTAAGATCCCGCATGATGTGCAGCACGGCCAAAAAAAAAAAATTCAAAGCTAGTAAAACAAGAGCTAGAACTCAGGTTTTGTCCTTGAGAAAAGATCATTAAGTCACCTTTCCAGTCTATATTCTAAGACACCACTGTCATCATGGCTTAAATGGGTTAAGACCAGGGACACAGGAGAAGCACTGCTAATAGGACCATCACACTGTGCCCCAAAAGCAAGCCTCAGGACTGCTTTGGGGTTGGTGGTCCCAACCTCCTGGCACTTACGTTGTCTAGAAGGTATACTGTCACTTAATTTCTACCCCTCCCTATCAATTCCTGCCTTTAAACAAGCATACACAGAAATAACTCTATTTTTGTTTAAAACCTGGCTCCTGAACCCTAAGAGAAGAAAAGGGTGGGGCGGCCACTTACCGGGTGTCGAGCTGGGCAATGACCCGGTGCCAACGCTCCTGCAGCTGGGAGCCCTTCTCCTGATAGCGTTCCAAATCCAGGTTTCGCTCTGGGGTCAGACGACTCAGCTGCTCTGCCACCACCTTGGCGTTCGCAATTTCCTCATCCAGGACTGAAAACACTGAATTCTTGTCCTTCGCATCACTGAGCCAGTGCTATAAAAACACAAGCACAGCAACAGGTTAAATATATTCCATGCTAAAAAAGGACTCAGACTAAGGTAAAAAACAAGGACGTTGTCTACAGCCAGCTCCATATTACATCTGTGGTTCGGAACCTAGACTCTATACTGTTTGTGCCAGAAATGCCTCCACAGTCCTCATGCAAACTGCTCAGTCAGTAGAGTACAGAAAATGTGCAAAGAACTTGTGTCTGAAACCTGGCTCTACCGCTTATAAGCTATGAAACCATGATAAGTCACTTAGCCAATCTGAATCTTGGTATTCTATATGTAAATAGAGATAAAAATCCCTCCTCTATCTACCTCACAGAGTTGCTTGTGAGAATCAAAGGAGATAACAGCTAAGTGATTTACAAACTTATAGCACAACCACTGATTATATCCAATTAAACTATGACTTTACTGGGGAGAAATAGGAAGAAATAAATAGAGAAGCATAGTCCTTTATCTCCCCTTTCTAGCTAGACATATTTCTCAATCCTTTCTTCTTTGGACCCACATCAAAAGATATTAAGTATGATATTCTGCCTAATTCAAATGCAAACTTACATCAGTGTCATGCCATCCAAAACTGCATTTTTCTGCTAACCCCAAGCTATGGATACGTTAAGTCAACCTAAGAACTGAGAACAACCAACCTGTAACGTAGACCGATGGGACTCCAGAGCTGAGAGATCTGCTGGTACTGCTTCTTCTTGACTCAGCTTGATTTCATAACCTTTGACTAAGAGTTCAGCATCCTGGATGCTACGCACTATAACACTGATTGTCTTTAGTCTGTGAGAATAAAATCACTTCCATTAATACATACATTTTAAAAGCTGAGCTACAGACCTGGAGCACTACAGAGAGATTCACCAAACGTAACTGTCAAAATCAACTTCGCAGGCTTCCCTGGTGGCACAGTGGTTAAGAATCCGCCTGCCAATGCAGGGGACACGGGTTCGAGCCCTGGTCCGGGAAGATCCCACATGCCGTGGAACAACTAAGCCCGTGCGCCACAACTACTGAGCCTACGCTCTAGAGCCCACGAGCCACAACTACTGAAGCCCACGCCTAGAGCCCGTGCTCCACAACAAGAGAAGCCACCGCAGTGAGAAGCCGGCGCTCCACAATGAAGAGCAGCCCCTGCTGGCCGCAACTAGAGAACGCCCGTGTGCAGCAACGAAGACCCAATGCAGCACAAAATAAATAAATAAATAAATTTATTTTAAAAAAAGATCAACTTCGCCATTACTAAATAACGACAGGGTTTCATAAAAACAAGAAAGCATGGTGTAGTGCCGCCAATTTAAGCCAATTAAAAATGAAGTTCTGGGGCTTCCTTGGTGGCACACTGGTTGAGAGTCCACCTGCCGATGCAGGGGACATGGGTTCGTGCCCTGGTCTGGGAAGATCCCACATGCCGCGGAGCGGCTGGGCCCGTAAGCCATAGCCGCTGAGCCTGTGCTCCGCAACGGGAGAGGCCACAGCAGTGAGAGGCCCGTGTACCCCCCCCCCCCACACACACACAAATGAAGTTCTGGGTGGCACTGGGACACACACACACACACACACACACACAAATGAAGTTCTGGGTGGCAATGGGACACACACACACACACACACACACACACACACGCACGCACGGTGGTCTCATGGGAAAAAAGGCATGAGGCCAGAAATCCACTCAATATCATGAAGACTCTAAGATCTTGCTTCTCAAGGTCATGGGTAGGAATGGGTGGGTAGAGGAAAGACCCTCAAAGCCTAGTATTTAGTTTAGATGAAAATTTTTCTTTCTTTAGCGTCCCTTTTTCTTTTTCAAAAGAGGTATCTAATCAATCAGAAATGTGGTTCAAAATAGTCCTAAAACTGTAAATCAACTCCCCTTCTGTATTCCTGGCATTTGTTCATTGCAGACCAAATGAACCCACTCCCTGTTATTTGAAACTAAAGCCAAGGTCTCTTTTTATGGGTACAAGCTCTTTTTATGGGTGCACTCTCCCTGAACTGTTCATGAAACATTCCAGGCACTTTTTTTTTCATCTGAATCGAAAATATTGCCCTCTGGACCCGAATTCTCAGCTCACTCACTTGTTCAAATAGACAGTGGAGAGACCATACACATGCTCCATTTTCTCCACCAGCAGACTGAGTTCTGAGCGCAGAGTTGGGACACTCGAACCAGAGGGGGACTGATGGAGAAAGCTGCTGCATTTCATGGAAACAGCATCCAAGTCTGACCTCAGTAGCTGCAAATCCTCCTGGGTGTGCTGTCAGGAACAAGACACACAACAAACACAGAGAAAGAATTGAACAAAGAAGTTAAAAAGAAGTCCTTGTTCATAATAGCAAAATACTGGAAACAAACCAAATGCCATATATAGGAGAATGATGGAATCAACTAGGAAACAGCAATGCAGGGGGAGCTGGGGAAAGAATACAGACAAGTAACTTCTGAACACAGAATTGACTATAGACATACCTTCAGGATAAACACAAAAAGAATTACATTAAACTCTAGTTAGTAGGTTTGCTTTTTGTAATACTATGAGTTAGCAGTTCTGAAACCATTATCTGTACATGTTAGAATTGAGCAATAAATAAATTTACTGTGGATAATGTGAAGGAGGTTTTTTATTCTTGGGGGAGTTACATATTTGGAAAAAGGAAAGAACAGAATAAGCCCTGAGGTACTGGTTTGGAACTGGATGGAAACAGATATATGAATTTGTGATCACTTGTACGCTCTATCTGCTAAGCAGGCCTAGAAGTGGACACGCCAATAAAAATAAGCACATTCAGCACCTGATCTTGGTTTCTAAATAAAGGAACCTAAAGGAAGCAAAATTCCTAGGAGAGACGCTGATTCTAGGGTTGGGGTTGGTAAAGGCAAGAGGAACCCAGAATATCCTGTTTTATTGAGAAATAAGAAAGCACTCAAAGAATGATGAGGCATGTTAAAATCACATAGGGGCTTCCCTGGTGGCGCAGTGGTTGAGAATCTGCCTGTTAATGCAGGGGATACAGGTTCGAGTCCTGGTCTGGGAGGATCCCACATGCCACTGAGCAACTAGGCCCACGAGCCACAACTACTGAGCCTGCGCGTCTGGAGCCTGTGCTCCACAACAAGAGAGGCAGCGATAGTCAGAGGCCCACGCACCGCGATGATGAGTGGTCCCCGCTTGCCACAACTAGAGAAAGCCCTCGCACAGAAACAAAGACCCAACATAGCAAAAATAAATGAATAAATTACTAAAACTCCTACCCCCAACATCTTAAAAAAAAAAAAAAATGACATAGGACCCAGCTTGAAGGGGCTCCCAATGGTTAAATTTGGGAAATTTTGAACATCAAAATAAAGACAGTAGCAAATTATTATACAAACCACTGAACTAAAATAAGAATCCATAAGTTCATACTGACATAACAAAGGAAGAAAGGAGGGAACGGGGGAGGCAAGCGCTTCGCTTTTGATAGAATGGAAAATTTTAAATGTAAAAGGAATGACAGAATTAGAAAATCACCTTTTGGCAAAAGTCATACTAATAATTAATTTGGTCAGAAAACTACCAGAACTAATCAATGAATTTGTTAAGGTTGCAGGATACAAAATTAATGCACAGAAATCTCTTGGATTCCTATACACTAAAAATGAAAAATCAGAAAGAGAAATTAAGGAAACAATTCCATTCACCCTCGCAACAAAAAGAATAAAATACCTAGGAATAAACCTACCTAAGGAGGCAAAAGATCTGTACTCAGAAAACTATAAAACACTGATGAAGGAAATCAAAGATGACATAAACAGATGGAGAAATATACCATGTTCTTGGATTGGAAGAATCAACATTGTGAAAATGACTATACCACCCAAAGCAATCTACAGAGTCAATGCAATCCCTATCAAACTACCAATGGCATTCTTCACAGAATTAGAACAAAAAATTTTACAATTCATATGGAAACACAAAAGACCCTGAACAGCCAAAAAAATCTTGAGAAAGAAAAACGGAGCCGGAGGAATCAGGCTCCCTGACTTCAAACTATACAACAAAGCTACAGTAATCAAGACAGTATGGTACTAGCACAAAAACATATAGATCAATGGTACAGGATAGAAAGCCCAGAGATAAACCCACACATATATGGTCACCTAATTTACAATAAAGGAGGCAAGAACATACAATGGAGAAAAGACAGCCTCTTTATTAAGTGCTGCTGGGAAAAGTGGACAGCTACATGTAAAAGAATGAAATTAGAACACTACCCAACACCATACACAAAAATAAACTCCAAATGGATTAAAGAATAAATGTAAGACCAGACACTATAAAACTCTTAGAGGAAAACATAGGAAAAACACTCTTTGACACAAACCACAGCAAGATCTTTTCTGATCCACCTCCTAGAGAAATGGAAATAAAAACAAAAATAAACAAATGGGACCTAATAAAACTTAAAAGCTTTTGCACAGCAAAGGAAACCATAAACAAGACAAAAAGACAATCCTCAGAATGGGAGAAAATATTTGCAAATGAAACAACAGACAAAGGACTAATCTCCAAAATATACAAACAGCTCATGGAGCTCAGTATCAAAAAAACAAACAATTCAATTAAAAAATGGGTGGAAGACCTAAATAGACATTTCACCAAAGAAGACGTCCAGATGATCAGGAGGCACATGAAAAGATGCTCAACATCACTAATTATTAGAGAAATGCAAATCAAAACTACAATTGAGGTTATCACCTCACACCAGTCAGAATGGCCATTATCAAAAAATCTAGAAACAATAAATGCTGGAAAGCGTGTGGTGAAAAGGGAAGCCTCCTGCACTGTTGGTGGGAATGTAAACTGATATAACCACTATGGAGAACAGTATGGAGGTTCCTTTAAAAACTAAAAATAGAACTAATATATGGCCCAGCGATCCCACACAGGCATATACCCTGAGAAACCATAATTCAAAAAGAGACATTGTGGGCTTCCCTGGTGGTGCAGTGTTGAGGGTCTGCCTGCCAATGCAGGGGACATGGGTTCGAGCCCTGGTCTGGGAAGATCCCGCATGCCATGGAGCAGCCGGGCCTGTGAGCCACAACTACTGAGCCTGCACATCTGGAGCCTGTGCTCTGCAGCAAGAGAGGCCATGATAGTGAGAGGCCCACACACCGCGATGAAGAGTGGCCTCCGCTTGCCACAACTAGAGAAAGCCCTCACACAGAAACAGGGACCCAATACAACCAAAAATAAATAAATTAATTAATTTAAAGAAAAAGAGACATTGTACCACATTGTACCACAACGTTTATTGCAGCACTATTTACGATAGCCAGGACGTGGAAACCACCTAAATGTCCATCTGACAAATGAATGGATAAAGATGTGGCACATATATACAATGGAATATTACTCAGCCATAAAAAGAAACGAAATTGAGTTATTTGTAGAGAGGTGGATGGACCTAGAGTCTGTCATACAGAGCGAAGTAAGTCAGAAAGAGAAAAACAAATGCCATATGCTAACACATATATATGGAATCTAAAAAAAAAAAAAAAACCTAGTAGCAGGGCAGGATGATCCTGCTAGCAGGGCAGGAATAAAGACAGAGACATAGAGAATGGAGTTGAGGACACGGCGGGAGAGGGGGAAGCTGCGGCGAAGTGAGAGTAGTATCTAGTATGGACATATATACACTACCAAATGTAAAATAGTTAGCTACTGGGAAGAAGCAGCATAGGACAGGGAGATCAGCTCGGTGCTTTCAATGACCTAGAGGGGTGGGATAGAGAGGGAGGGAGGGAGGCTCAAGACGGAGGGGATATGGGGATGTATGTATGCATATGGCTGATTCACTTTGTTGTACAACAGAAACTAACACAGTATTGTGAAGCAATTATACTCCAATAGAGATTTAAAAAAATCAGAAAAAAAAAAAAGAATCAACAATAGATACTGTAACAGTTTGGTGAAAGTTTGATATAAAACAGGATGTTTACATAGTCTCAAAGTATCTCCTCACAAGATACTTAGTAATCACAATGAGGAAAACAGCAACAAGTGATAAAAGCTATCACCAGTAATGGGACAAATCCACATCACATGCCTCCTGACAGGATGCACCAAGGACATACTATCACTTCTATGGTATTCCTGCCAAAAATGTGTAACCTGTATTTAATCTTGAACAAGCCTTAGATAAACACAAATAGGGGGACATTCTATAAAATAAATGGGCTGCACTCTGCAAAAATATTAAGGTCATGATAGATGATGAAAAATCAAGAAATTGTTTCAGGTTAAGAAATCTAAAGAGACGCAGCAACTAAATGCAATGTGGGATACTGCACTGAATCCTACACCAAAATATTCTTTTTTGGGGGGGGAATCAGGGGAGTGGGGGTACTACTCAAAAAGCCATTTATTAGGTCAACTGAAGAAATTTCAATTAAGGTCTTGGATAACAGTATTATACCAATATTCACTTCCTGATTTTAATCACTGTCCCATGGTTATGTGAGACTATCCTTGTTTTTGGAAATGCACATTGAACTATACAGGGGTAAAGGAGCATCATGTTTGAAACTTACTCTCAAAAAAAAAAAGATTATTATCAATATTATGTATACATATGTAGAAAAAATGATAAAGCAAATGTAGAAAAATGTTAACATTTATGGAATCTAGGTGACGGTTATATGAGAATAAAAACTTTTCTCTATATCTGAATCTATTCCAAAATAATTTTTTTTAAAAAAAGGTCCTTTAGAAGAGCTCAATATTACCTCTATTTCTTTGACTGACCTATTTTGCATGACTACAGAAGAGTAAAAACACTTTAATATGAGAATTGCAGGTACATATGACATGCCTCACACAGACATATTAGATCCTTCTTGATCAAAAGAAATTATACTGGGCTCACGTCCTCTTCTTCAGGCTTAGGAATTACTGAGAAATTTCTCAAGTTGAGAAAACTCACTCCTCATTAGGCACTGCTTTCCATTTCCTTTAACCTCCCAGATCAAATCTAACATTCTTCATAGAGCTCCCTCATCACACCCCAAGTAGAAATGTTCCAGTAACACTCCACATTCCTACAGCAATGTTTGCTTGGCAATCTGGAAGTACACTAGGTACTATCCTATGACATCTCTTATACTTGAAGTCTCTAACTATAACTTTAACCTTTTCTTCTTTACACTAGGAGCCAAAAGCAAGGGGCTTTGGCTTACTTTCTTTGCATGCCCATGAGAACTTAATAAAGCAATTAATATTTGCTTCTTTTATGTCAAGAATACAACCCCATAGTTTTACAGCATTCTACTTTTCCAGGAAGCTCATGATATGTACCATATCACTTAATTTTCAAAACAACTTGTGTGACTCATATATTACTATCTCCATTTTATAAGAAAGGAAACTAAGGAAGAGAATTTGCTCAGTCACAGAGAAGTGTGTACCAGAGCCATAGTAGAATCTGAGTCTTTCCTTACTATTTTTGGAGTCATGTGACTGACAGTAACCGTGTCACAGAATATAATACACATCAATACATATAAGGGAGAGAGCAGAGAGCAGCATCTCTACTAAGTAGTCTTAAAATATGTAGTCCAAAAGCAGCGCTGAGAACAATTTGCCAGTGTCTGCCTTCCCAACTGTGTAGGAAACTAATCAACATTCAGCAATATCCTGGGAGCTGAAACTACGCTCTTCCATGGGTGAAAGGCATTTACAGACTTCAGGGAAGAATTCTGGAGTACGATTGCCATGAGTCTGCTGCCTTATTCCTTAGGATCCAGACTCTCTTGCCCTCCAATTCATTCTGAAACTGTTTACTCTGCATCCAGCACCCGCTGCTCTTAGGGCTTACCTCCTGTTCTGCGATCCTTAATGCACTGTCCTGCCGGGCATCTCTGTCAGCCCTAGAGCTGGCAGGGGACTGAATTCGTTTGATTAGTCTCTGTTCACAGTCCTCCAGGCGCAGCCGGATATTCTTCAGCTCTGAAATGTACATCTTGGCCACAGTTTCCTCTTTGTCCTCTGTGAATGCACAAGCACAAAAGACCATTAAGCACAACAGAGATCAGCAAACCTGAGAACAACACTGGTTCCAGCAGACCTGATATTCCATGAATGAAAGCAAGGCCTTATGTGGGGAACCTTCTGCCTGTTCCCAAACTCCCTGCATCATATACTACTCTTTAAGGATCCAAACGCGTAATTTCCACAGGAAAATGTGATAGGTTGATAAGCAATAATGAATGAAATATGGCCTCTTCTTCCATGATCTCATTTTGAGAATTCATCTCTACAAGTTTTTCTCTATCTCAAGTTTTTTAGCAACTCAAGTGGTAAAAAGGTGGTGATGATGCTGTCTAGAGTATATGAAGGGTCCAGCAGCACCCTTCAGGGCTCCCATTCCACTTCCCTCTCCCTCTTCCCAAGGCACACACCATTCTCCATGGACTTCATCAGGTGCTGGAAGTGGGTTTTACAAGCCTCCACCTCCTCTTCCAAGCGCAGACGATCAGCCACTGAGAAGAGCGCCGAGTCACGGCTCTCCTGCAGAAAGTCTTCGTAGTGGGCCTGCAGGTTCTTCATAACCTGGTGGTACTCCCCAGGTGCTGAGGAGCGGAGCTGCAGAGAAAAAGCCAGAGGACATTTCGGTGGAATGGGAACGTAATACAAAATAGTGCACAAACCATAATTATAAACATGCTGACTTTTCACAAATTGAACCTGTCCATGAAGTCAGCATTCAGATCAAGAAACAGGACGTTACTAGTATCTGAGAAGCACTCTTTGTGCCCTCTTGGATGTAAGCCTTAATGATGGTTAATTCACCAGTATTCCCCTACTCCACACACTTATGCAAAAGTTTCTGGTTCCTAAGAGCCTCAAGCCCCTAACCCCAAAACAGTATACCTGACTCCATTTTACACCAATCGGGTGAGGAGGAGTCTCACAGTAAGAAGTTCCTTCCGAAAAAAAACCTGCCAATAGGTTATGAGCCTGCGGTAAAGCTGTCATAATTACCTTTTCCAGGTTCCAGGTCTTTACAAGGTCAAGGTCCTTCCTCAGATAGTTCCAGGAGATAAGGCTTTTGGTGTTAACATGTAGCTGATGCCAAAGGGCCATCACCTTCTGATAAGACTGCTCCACCCTACAAACAACACAGAACCTGGCTATAGCTTTTCTAAGGCTTCAGCTCCACACTAGAGACCTTCTAAGGAAAAAATGTGATTGCCTTAGCAGAACTGAGCTTATATGCTGAGCAGAGAAAGGCAACAAGTCAAATACTAACAACACAGGAATCTTTAGACCTAAATAAATTGAGATGCTCAAGCAATTTGCTACACTATTCTATACATTATGTCAGCACATATTTAGCAATCTCATAAATGTTACCTGAATGTAATATAATTATGAGAAGTTAGAGAGAGGAATACCCAGGGAAAGCAATGATAGAGAAAAATAGAGACAAAATAACTCCATTTGAAATTGCTGAAAAATGACAACAATGCTTAAAAAGCGATTTGCTGTGTTCTATATTTTTACAAAACTGCTAAAATGTTTAAAAGTTAATAGCAATTTAAGAAGTTCACCTGGCATATAAAACGAAACTTGTAGTGTGAAGGGCTTGAGAAGATCTTTTTCTTAGCATCCCATGCCTAACTCAATCTCAACTTACGGATGACTTACAAACTCAGATACACAGACACACTCGACACACACCAAATTACCTTGAATTTCTTCAAGTTAAGAAATGTAAGATATATAGAATAGGATGGAAAACTAGAAGCTAGGATGTCAGACATTAAACCCATTAGTTTATCTTTCCATTTTCCAAAAATCCCACTAAAATGACTGTAAGGTTGAAATAAAAGTTCAGGAAATCTCAAAGAAAAATAAAAATACAAAGAAATAAAAAACAGAAAGAAAATAAGAGAAAATGAGAGAAACAGTTAGGAGGTCCAATAGCTGACAAATGGGAGTTCTTGAAAGTGAGAACAGAAAACAAACATAGAAAAGGAAATAATTAAAGAAATAATCCAAGAAAAATTTCCCCAGATCTGAAAGATATGAGTTTCCAGTTTGTGTTCAGGGTTAGCACAAGAAAGGCTCACCTGAAGACACAGCATCCCCTTCAAAGATTAAAGACAGAGAGGAGTTTAAAATCTTCAGAGAGATAAAGATTTCATTCAAAAGGTTAAAGTGTCAAACTGTCCTGTATCACGACTGTGATAGAGGACACAATTCTATGCATTTGTCAAAATAACAGTATTGCTCACTACAAAAGGGGAATTTTACAGTTACATAAACTTAAAGAATGATAAAGAATGATAATCGTACTGTACGTCTCAACAACAAACCCTGGATGCTGGAAAACAGTGGGACAGAGCCTTCAAGGTTCAGACTGAAAAGAATTTCCAGAAGAATTCTGTAACTGACCAATTCATTATGAAGGGAGAAGAAAGACATTTTTAGATATGACAGGATTCAAAAAATTTACTTCTCCTGCACTTTTTTTCAGCAAGCTACTGGAGAGCGTACTCTCCCAAACCAGGAAATAAACCAATAAATAAGACTTAGAATCTAGGAAGCAGAGGGTCCAACACAGAAGAGATGTAAAGGGAATCTTCAGGGTGAAGATGAAGGGAAATGCCAGGGAGGCAGTAATGAAGCAGGCCTACAGAGCAGGTTCAGACTGGAAAAGGAAGACAGAATGGTTCAGAAGAGACGTTTCCAAGAGAAAATAAAATTGAAGATTACCTGGTGTTTGGCCACACTAAGAAGGCTTTTACAGTAAAATAGGAGAGTTTGGGAATAAATTCATAAGATACAAATAGACAACTAAGCAAACTTAAAAACAAAACAATTATCAGCTCCAAGGAAACATAAAGTTATACAAAATAATTTGTTCATACATATATTCAATCACCTAACTCGTTCATTCTTTTCTTTAACAATCATGTATTGAGTACCTACTACATGTCAGGTTCTAGGTGATGAGGATACAGAGGTAAACAAAACAGACAAAAATCTATTCTTTTAGAACTTCTAAGGGGAGGAGAAAGGCAATAAACAAATTTATAATCTTTTGGACAGTATTAAGTGTTCTGGAGAAAAATAAAGTGTTCTGATGGGGAGAAGGAGATAGAGAGTGATAGGCAGTGAGTGGGGTGGTAGTATATGAATGTGATTAGATGAACTAAAGATGTGAGGGAGTGAATCACGTCAATATATGAAGCAAGCAGAGGAAATGCAAAGGCCCTGAGGCAAGAGTATGCTTGTGGTGCTTGAGAAACTGGAGCTGAGCGCAAGCAAGGACAGTGGCAAAGGATGATTTAGAGAGGTAAGACATGCTTGGGTAAGGCTTACAATATGCCCTAGAGTACTACGCAGTTCAGCTGTAAACAACTTAATGTAAAAATAACAAACAAGATACTGATTTTAAACAAAAATCATGACATAACTACATTTGGAAGATGGGTAAAGGAGAAGTGAATTACAGGTGTGTAGAAAACCATTAATTTCCTAGAGTAAGAAGTCAATAATTTCCAAAGTTGAAAAAAAATTAAGTAACAGGAAAAAAATCACATTATTTAGACATTTGATGTTAAAAACCAGAAAAATCTGCTCAAAGAGTTGAAAATAGTTCACTCTGGGAAGCAGAACTCTGGGGTGGGGGAGATGATTGCTAGTTTTTACTATAAGTTTTGTGGTATAATTCAACTTTTTAAAATCTTTATACGTATTTCAATGAAATATAAAGAAGAAAGTTAGCTGTCAGTACAAAAATCAACTATTGAGAGTAAACTGTTTATAACCAAGAATTATTTAAAAAAGAATTATCACTGTTCTTTACCCATTCACCTGTTGACGGACATTTAGGTTGGATCCATGTGGCACATATACACAGTGGAATATTACTCAGCCATAAAAAGAAACGAAATTGAGTTATTTGTAGTGAGGTGGATGGACCTAGAGTCTGTCATACAGAGTGGAGTAAGTTAGAAAGGAAAAACAAATACCGTATGTAATGCATATACATGGAATCTTAAAAAAAGAAAGGAAAAAAAAAGGTACTGATGAACCTAGTTGCAGGGCAGGAATAAAGAGGTAGACATAGAGAATGGACTTGATGACATGGGGTGGGAAGGCGAAGCTGGGGCAAAGTGAGAGTAGCATCAACACATACACGCGACCGAATGTAAAATAGCTGGCTGGTGGGAAGCAGCAGCATAGCACAGGGGGATTGGCTCGGTGCTTTGCAATGACCTAGAGGGGTGGGATAGGGAGGATGGGAGGGAGGCTCAAGAGGGAGGGGATATGGGGACATGTGTATGCATATGGCTGATTCGCTTTGTTGTGTAACAAACTAACAAGGTATTGTGAAGCAATTATACTCCAATAAAGATTTTTTTTTTTAAAAAAGAATTATCACTGAATATATCTCAATTGACCATAGCATTTACTGAAAATCTACTATGTGGCTGGCAGGGCAAGACTTGATATCGTAATAGGAGGTCTTTCCCAAAAGAATCTTCAAAACTTGGTCTCTCTGTTCAAAATCACAAACGCAGATTCATAACCTCCATCAGTTCACCCAGCCAAAGAGCAGAGGTGGAAGTACAGAGTGGCAGTTGAGCTGAGTTACCTGCTGGCCATCTCAATGGCATCCTTATTGGGTGGGGGGATAAGGAAGCAGACTGATGGTACCATTGCCTCATTCCCTGTGGGGCTGATCACTTTCCACTTGGTCCTCTGTGAATTATCTTCCAACACACACTCATCATTCTTGCAAATAGTGATCTGAAGAGACAAAGTTACAAATCATTGCTAATGGATAAACCAACAACCTATTATTACCTGGTGGCTGATCCCAAGGCTATGAAATCCTTAAGGAAAAATTGTTTTGGAGATCTCCAATCATTTGGAGATCACCTAGGGAGAGTTTCTGATTTAGACAAAAGGATAATGTGTATAAATAAACAACCTAGGGAAGGTTGTGAAATGAAATAAATCAAGTGTTTATTAAATGCCTGTTACATGTCAAGTAACACAGTATATGAAATTTATAAGGAGACTGTAAGACCTGCAAGAGCAATCTCTCTGAACCTACAACCAACAGGGTAAAACTTAAAGGGACATAATACTCACAACTCTGTATTTCTGATACTTCCTCCTCCTCCCTTCCTGTCACCCCACCCAAATCCCTGAAATGTTTAAGCCTTTGAAATCACCAATTCTTTCTCTTAGGAGACGAGTAACCAACAATATCATCTCTATTTTATAGACAGAAATACTGAGACAAAGAAAAGTACAGGAAAAGTTCATTTGTTCCTTTGTATAACAAATATTATTGAGCCTATTACGTGCTTGGAAGTATGTCATGCCATTAGAGGTAAAAATGGTAAGCCAACAACCATGGTCTATATTCCACATATTCTGATGCACTATTTGGTTACAACACTGTGTGACAAATGCAATTTACCAGGGAATGCATGGAAGGCACGAGGCCCAGTCTTGGTTAGAGAGGTAAAGAGATTATTCAGGACCTTAAAGCCACATTAAGGAATTTAGACTTTCTACACAGAAATGGGGAATTGTTGTAAGACTTAGGCAGGGGAGTGATGGTTAAAAAAAAAAAAAAAAAAAAGTCACGCTGGACTTCCCTGGCGGTCCAGTGGTTAAGACTCTGCGCTTCCACTGCAGGGGGCATGGGTTCGATCCCTGGTCAGGGAACTAAGATCCCACATGCTGTGTGGCGTGGCCAAAACAAAATTAATTAATTTTTAAAAAGACCATGCTGGTGGTAGGATAAAGAATGCATTGAATGGGTAGGCTGATGTAATGATCCAAGTGAAAGAAACTTAGGGTCTAACTTGTAGTAGCAGCAGGGACAGAAAGAAGTACACTTGAGGGATACTTATTTACAAGGTATTGATACTACTGACTTGATAGTCCTACTAGCTGTGGGGACTAAGAGGAGAGGAGTCATGGATCTCTCCCAGCTGCTACAAAGCACCGTTTCTATCTACACTTAGGCTACTGGGTGGATAATGATGCCAATTACTGAGGCAGGGAGCAGGTCAAGATCATAGAGTTGAGGCTTATTTTTTTCATGATAGAAGAGATTTGAGCATGTTTAAGTTCTAATAGAAGAACTCTATCATTTGACCTTTCCCTGTTACCATAACCCTAACTGAAGGCTTCCCTTCTCCCTTGCTTCCTTCTGGAGCGGGAAGTACCCTTTCCACCTCCTCACCTCGATCTGCCGGTAGTCACAGATGGCCTTGATGGAAATGGTGCTCTTTAGCACGTGGTCGGGACTGCGTGGCTTTAGCTGAACAATGGATTTTGATCTCCCAACAAGACTGGCAACGGAACTCTTGGACTGTATAAGCTGCTCCTTTTCATCCTACAAAATGGGAAGAAAACGAAAAAGACATTAATGTTGCTCCTTGGGAGACTCAGTCAACAAAGAAAACTGAATGCTCCACTCCCTCCGAGAATGTCACTTCTCGGTTAAGTAGGGATCCTTGGTGGAGCCATCTTAGAAACACAGGGATAAAGAAAACAGGAGAGGATGCTTCTGTCTGCTACCAAGCGCTTTTATACTCAAATTCTGCAGCTTTCTCCCTGTGTCTTTTTCAATGAAACATAAAGCCACATGCAAAAACAAATAATAAATAAATTAAAAAAAAAAGAATTTCTAGCTGCCAAATACAGCTATACAGCTAACAAAGGATTTTGCCAAATAAGGTTCAGAGAACATGGAAGTTAAAAACCATGATAATAACTAGGCTGTGGTTGTTATTATTATTAAATTTCTCACTGGTAGAAGCCAGTTCTTGCCTCTCTGCTTAGGAGAAGTTAGAGTTATACTCTTTTACATTTTTTTTTAATAATGTTATCTCCCAAGCTCTATTACAAATATTTTCCTTTATTAAATTGAATCAAACTTTCTAGAGAAAGATCTTAGCTCTTCAACCAACAATCTATAAACCAATGCTGTTGGTGAAGGTACTGGGACAAATGACTTAAGGTTTACCTTTTAGAGTCTTGTGTGCTGTATTTATATAAATTTGATTGATTTGAAAGAGGTCTCATGCAAAATTGAAATACTCGAGTCTCTGCAAACCCAATTTTCTTAAAAACTAATGAAGTTCTTGTCAACGAAATGGGTAGCAATCTACTACCAATTCCATTAAAGAGTAAAAGATAAGCTTTATCTCTTAACCAGGATGTTTCAAGCCCATTTTGAGGTATAAAAAAGTCCCCAGAAGAGGGCTTTCTTAGGATGGAAGTGGATGTGATGAGAGTAAAGAGTTAATAATGTTAAGAAATGCCATTAAAGAATTAAGAATATGCAAGTAAATAAAAAAGAAATGCTTAAATAAACTACCTGTGCCTGTCCCCGGGAGCATGATTGGAAGAAATACAACTTTAACTTATTAGTTAAGAAAGAGGAAT
The DNA here is from genome assembly GCF_011762595.2 of Tursiops truncatus. Classification (NCBI taxonomy): domain Eukaryota; kingdom Metazoa; phylum Chordata; class Mammalia; order Artiodactyla; family Delphinidae; genus Tursiops; species Tursiops truncatus. The sequence goes on from NC_047034.1 coordinate 152,273,965, forward strand.
GGAATAGGTCAGGGAGACAGCCACACTGTTCCATTCTTGAGAGCTGGTCTACCCATTTCAGTTTCCTTGCAATAAAGATGTCAATTTCTGTCTAACCCACAGCCAAACGTCTCAAGCTCCAGAGACCAAGTGCTCAGCGTGGTAAAAGGTCTGAAAAGAACCAGAAGCCACAACAGATGCTCCCGAACCTGACGGACAAGCTGAGGACAAGCTGAGGAGCAGACCCAGGTGACTTCATGCCCCGATGACGCCGCCAACCCGATGCCCCTGACCTGGAGAGGAGGGAACAGAGCAGCGACCCTCGAGAAGAGAAGATATGACAACAATTGCAGAGGAGTTACCCTATGACAGGAAGGTACTCTGTGGGAGGGAGGAGATAATAGCCACGGATTATTAGATTCCTCCTTCATACCTGATGTACCTCTAAGAGCGACATTCTAGAGACAACATCGGAAAAGTCAGGTCTTTACCCTTCATTCCAAATTAATTAAATTCACAGGTTATTTGCTCAGGTGAAACACTGAATCTAAACCCATTCATAGCTCTACAATACCTGAAAGTGTTTTTTAAAAAATCAACTCATGTTCACTAATTCCCAAGTCTCACCCACGAATAAAATGACACTGTTTTGGGTTATTCTGGTTCTCTTATTTATAATTTTCTACTGAAATGTGAGACTACCCGCATTTCTCACACAGGAAAAGTAATTTCCCTATTACCTATACATTTCCATCTTAATCAGAGTTGTAGCTGGAGCCCTGTCTTGCGAACTCTCTAATATATGCTCAATAACTATAAGTAGTCTGCTGGTGATTTGACTACCACCACCCCTGAAGGAATAGTTCACTGGAGAAAATAAATGTAAAACTGATCTGGATTAAATACTACTTGCAAAACTATTTTTAAAAAGTTAATACCACTACATAAATAAACTGAGCAAATACTGCATTACACCTACATAAGACTTTAATGTTTCAAATACCTCATCATTACCAAAAGAAAATTCCCAAGGAGGAAACAATTGGCTCAGGTCTAGTTCATTGGTGTTTTGTTTTATTCTCTTTGCGTGAGAGAGTGAAAAAGAATTTGGTGTCAGCTAATCCCGTCAACCCTATTTTTCATGCTCTACACCCCCATCTTTGGCTCCAACGACTGAATTAAAATAGGAACAATGCAAAGAAACTGTGCTGAGCACTACGTGCCTCAGGGGCACATGGCTAGGCCCTTACTTCAACAGCATACCCAAAGGACTCATTAGCAACTTCGTTAAGAAAAGAGAAAAGGAAAAGAACAACACAGATTAAACTCTAATTGAATGTGAGCCAAACTTTGTAATGGTGACCCACAGCCCTGGCACTTTCAAGGATATAAAGAGCAGCAGCTGAAAGGGTTTACTCTGTTTCTCAGAAGCAATCATCCCACTGATGCAACACCCACCATGGAGTCCTGCAGCAGGTCCTCCAGGCGGGACAAGCTGGTGCTGTGGTCGCAGGAGTACTTCCGTTTGATGGATTCTTGGAGGTTCCTCAGGAATGACTCCAGGTCTCGAGCGTCACTGAAGAACTGTGGGGATAAGAGGGAGGGGTGCCTTGTGCTCAATACATCACAACACCAAGATGATAATGGAGAAAAAACAACCTTACCGTGCCTGCTGATTACACAATCCTGGATTACAAAATGCCATGCCAGGGAAACAGTAGTGACAACTGCCACAAAGCCCACTGAACCCAGTAGAACACTTAGTCTGCTTCACTCCTCAGAAATCACTGATCTTTCCCCTTGAGTTTTGGCTAGTGGCAGCACTTGACTGTCAGGTTTATTTCATAAAAAGCCTAGAGGTTGAGTATCTCAATTCATTGATATGATTACAAAATGATCAGGGAGCTTATATAATTAAGAGCAAATCCAAACAGAGATAACAGCTTATTTCCTCTTCCCACCCTCACCTGAAAACAAGCAGTATGTTCTTTTTTTTTTTAATTTATTTATTTTATTTATTTATTTTTGGCTGCATTGGGACTTTGTCGCTGCATGCCGGCTTTCTCTAGTTTCGGTGAGTGGGGGCTACTCTTCATTGCAGTGCGCGGGCTTCTCATTGCGGTGGCTTCTCTTGTTGCGGAGCATGGGCTCTAGGCATGCGGGCTTCAGTAGCTGTGGTACGTGGCTCTAGAGCACAGGCTCAGTAGTTGTGGCACACGGGCTTAGCTGCTCCATGGCATGTGGGATCTTCCTGGACCAGGGCTCGAACCCGTGTTCCCTGCATTGGCAGGCGGATTCTTAACCACTGCGCCACCAGGGAAGCCCAAGCAGTATGTTCTTGATGTAGCAACAGATTAAAGAAAAAAAAACCAAAAAAACAAAAAACGGTTCTAATATTTTACAGCCCCTCCCATCAGGAGGTGGAGTCTATTTCCCCCCCACCTCCCCGAAGCTGGGCAGGGGAACATCACTTGCTTTAGTCAATGGCACATTAATACACGTGAGAGCAGAAAAAAATGCTTGTGCACCAGGGCCTGCCTTCTCTGGCTGCTTGTGAAACACAGGTATTCTGTGAAGGAGCCTAGGATAGCCTACTGGATGCTAGAGACTTGCATGTGGACTTGTACCCCATCACCCCAACCAAATGTCAGATGTGTGAGTGTCACCATTTGGGGCCAACCAACCCCCAACCTGCCTGCCCACTGCCTACAGCCACGTGTCACCCAGGCAAGATGAATAAAAGCCTTCAGCTGAGCTTAGCCCAGACTGCCAACTCACAGAATCTTGAGCCAACGGTTGTTGCTCTAAGCAACTAACTTTTGGGGTGGTGGTTTATACAGTAAAGGGTAACTGATATAGATGTGTTTCTAACCTCACCCCTCCCGTGTACATGCCTGCAGGCACACACCAACACACGCAATCACACTCACAGTCTCTTGCCTGAATGAAAAAAAATATTCTCCTCATCCTCTCTGCGCGTGCGCGCGTGCACACACACACGCACACGCGCACACACACACACACACACACACAATAGCCCACGTACCTGAAAGTAAGCAGTATTCTCTTTCACATGCTGCTCGACACACAAGCACAGCTGCTTCATCCACTGCAACTGGGACTGGACAGCAGCACTGTAAGCCTGCAACAACCAGGTACACGGACAGAAGGGCATAGGTTTAACAGACCTGCTACATATGTGTGATGCACTCTTCCAAGTACACCTCTGCTAATGCCAGAGAGGCCAACAGAGGATAAGTGGAGATACCTGACTGGCATCTGCTCAAAGCTTCCCACGAGACAGAGGTTTGTCTTTCATCCAACATGGTTTTATTAGAAAGGGTTACCCAGAAAAGGCCTCTTCCACACTCATTTGCAACTAAATGACCTGGTCAGCAAAACCCAGGCCTAAGCCAGTCTCTCCTGGCTTCCTCCACTGAATCTCTTCTCTGAACACAGGCACCACACCAAAAGGCACACAGGGTCTGTCTAGACAGTTATCTGAAAAACTATGGTTCAGAATTCCCTGGCAGTCCAGTGGTTAGGACTCCACGCTTTCACTGCTGATCAGGTTCAATCCCTGATCAGGGAACTAGGATCCCACAAGCCTCACGACGTGGGAGAAAAAAAAAATAAGAAAAAATACGGTTCAAGTCACTTTCCCCGTGAAGCAAGGAGTCAATATCGTTTCTGTTGTTTCACGTAGTATCCTCCTTAGACTATTAACAAAACTGTTTGCAGTCTTTTGGGGGCTGGGAAGAAAAGGGAGAAGACCCAAGACACATGACTCCCTGACACTTGGTCCAAGTCCCTCAGCAGAGCTAAGTCTCTGATTTGAATACTTGTATAGTAACAACCTCTGAGCACTTGACCCTCACACCTTCAAGTCACACACCTCCACAGTCTGCTTGGCTGGGTGGTTCTCAAGTGACAGCAGCTCGGCTGTATCTTGTAGAGACCGAAACACGTCCTGTTTCTCCTCCAGTTCCATTGTCAATTCCTGAAAATTGAATTCAATTTTATTCAGTAAGTGCTGTTAAGGGAGGAGTAGCAATAAAGAAAAAACTGTGCTCCCTGCCCTACTTTATAGGAGTCCGCAACCCAGGGTTAGTGCCAAAATGAGAGTCATAAACAGTACACGCCAGAGGATTTCAGAGAAGAGCACAAGTGCTGGAACTACAGGAGAATGATTCAAAAGGATATGGGATCTGAGCCAGGCCTGAGTAAGTGGGGTCACACAGCATGAGACTGAAGGCAAGAAAGGAGGGAACGTGGCTGGTGTGGATGGTTCAGGTCAGCACCCACAGAACACGGTACCTGAGCCGCATCCCTGACTGGCTGGCTCCGCTCAGACTGTACCCTCAGCTGCAGTGCCCTGCTCCGCCTCTATATTCCGTTAACACTTTAGGACCTGGTTTAGATGCCAGCTCTTCTGTGCAGCTGGGTACTGATCCTCTCTATCAGATTTGACCCCTTCTCCTCGATGCTCCCTTTCTTTACGTCTCTATCATAGGCCTAATTTCTGTTCTCATACAGACTGTTTATTGTATTACAGTATCTACTGTTTCTTCTTTACTTCAGAAGAATCATATACCACTCTCTAATGAAGTTTTTAAGTGCTATTAAAAACTCTTCCTATTTTCATGGGGTTCATAATATCCTGAAAAATTCTCTGAAATGTGGGCAAACTGAAAATAACAAAAAAACAATCCTACTTTCTATCTTTCACTGAAAAGCATAAAAAGCAGTGCTGCATTGGCCAATGCTGAATTTTCCTTCCCATTTTACAAACCAAGAGATGGAGACCAAACAATTGTTGAATGAATTAAAGAGAATTCAGAATTTGTAAGAAGCCAAGAATATACCTCAGTTAAACAACATTAAGCCCTATACTAAGTGCTTTGCTATATTAACTTACTAAATCTTACTTATTAACCTTTTACACAACGCTCTGAAGTGCTACTATTATCCCATTTTACAGAGGTCTAGGGAGAGTAAATGACTTGCCAAGGTCACAGAGCTAATAAGTGGAGGAATAAGAATTTGATGTTAGGTCTATCTAATTCCAAAGCCTATAACCTTGACTACAAAGTTATACTGCTTCTGAAATGATTCAGTTTGCAGACTGCTGCTCTCTTCACCCAAGACACTGCCTTTCTAAATGCATTCTAAATAAATTCATTCAAGGGCTCGATTTCCCCTCTTCTCCATATACACTTTCTCACAGGAACAGATGCATTAAGCAGGGTCCCTATTTCTATCTAACAAAATGCAAATCCAGAAACCCAAGCTCTCAGCAGACTAGCCCCTCTGGCTCCTTCTGCTGCTATTACAAAATATGACAGGTCTGTTGTGCTAGACTCACAGAGAAGTAATTTTTCTTGGCTGAGATACTGGGATTGTTGTCACTCCAATCATATGCTAGTTCCTCCTCCTCCTTCTCATTCAACCAGATCAACTCAGCTGTAGCTCTGGAGACAAATTTATGCAGGCTCTGAAGGTGCCTCATCCGGAAGCTAGAAGTTTCCTAGACAAAGGCAGGATTACAAGGTTAGACTGCTAGGCTTTCATCTGTACGATATATCACATTTGACATCAAAGCAAAGAATGGCTGAGAAAATGAACTTAGCCTTGATTTTTCAATCTCTGGGTGCTTCTCCACAGACTTAAATTTAGTACAAGTTTGGTATGGGACTCCCAGAGAGCCCGTGTCAATCCCACGCCAGGCCTGTGTGGGGCTCCCTGGATAAAGAATGATCCTGGAACTGTCCTACTCTGGACATCTTGAAAGACAGGAATGAAGAACAACAGACAGAAGAGGAGTCCCCTCCCTGTCAATCTTAAACTTTTGGTTTTTGGGAATTCCCTGGCGTTCCAGTGGTTAGGACTCCATGCTCTCACTGCCGAGGGCCCTGGTTCAATCCCTGGCTGGGGAACTAAGATCCCGCAAGCCATGCGGGGGTGGTGGCGGGGGGGGGGACTTAGTTTTGATGCCTCAGAGCACATACACCCACTGCTTTGGTGAAGTATGATAACTAGGATAAGCTCTACTTACTTAAAACTTTCTGGGGCAGTGGTTTTTGATCCATTAAGAAAATTGAGAAAATGTTATGATATATGAACAACTGCACAGTGAACAATATAAAACTAATAAACAGAAAACCAAAACAGGCTCAAACCAAGAGCTTTCTGAATTAGGGAACCACATTCTCCATGAACAGAACAAAAGAGAGTTAGCCAAAACTCACCTTCAATTTACAATACTGTGTCTCCAGCTTTCCAAGAGTTTCAGCATAACTGGTATGAAAATTCTGGGACATTTTTCCCTGATAAGAAAGGAATGAAATAAAAATATATTAGAGAAAGAGTAAGTAAACTATATCTACAGCATGATTTCAACTATGTAAATATTATGTCTGCACATAGATGGAGATTGGTTATTCTGAGAAAACAGAAGCTTGCACAGCAAATCTCCAGGTGAGATTGCATAGCTCAGAGCAGCACTGAGTGAGGAACAGTCCAGCAGAGTAAGCACAACTGAATGACCTCATGGTCTTGTGCTTCTAGTAATTCTGGGAGGTTTCTAAGCAAAACCTATACCTGGTGATTCCTCCAACTACTCAGCTGCTTTTTGGAAGAGGAGAGTTGAAATTTAAAATGGGAAGATAGAAAGAGTGAGGGAGAGGAGAGACCAAGTGAATAGTTTTTCTCTCCAGTTCTCTATTGCAGGTAGATGGTGAAGTGGAAAGAGCATGAACTTTTGGAGCAGAGGGCTTGAGTTTGGAAACTGCATTCACTACTTACTAATTTTGACCTTAGCTTTCAGTATTACTATTCTTTTTACTAAAAAGGGGTTAATAAAAAACACCTTTCTCACAAGGTTATTTCAAAGAGCAAGAGACGCTTCATGTGCTGAGGGGACCTGTGGTCAAGTGCTGCTCGTGGGTATCCTTCTTTTCCACATGGACAGCTGCGCTGTGCACTGTCCCATCGCGCACAGCCACCCCAGCCTCCCATAATGGATTCTGAATGCCACACACCTCATATAGCCTGGCCTCTTTGACACTTGAGCCCAGTTCTTCCACACTGGCGTGGATGTGCTGCTGTGCTTCCAGCTGCAACTCCACACTAGGCAGGTCATTGCCCCACTCTGCTCGTTCCAGTTTCATCTGAAAAAAAGAAAAATTACAAACATAATTTACTGCTAAGTTGGCAGAAAAAGAAAACTGTCACAATCAGTTTGGACAAAGGGACTGGGGAGAGGGGATTGAGAAAAAGGACATCTAAACTATCTCCATTTTGGTCTCTTACAGGAAAGTATGCCATAACCACCCCCAAGGAGCTGGAGAATAAACCCCACCACCTAGAGCAGCAGAAGCAGCCTTTTGCTGCTGCATTATGGGAATACATCCCTGCATTTACCAACCAGAAAGGCATTCCCACAGGCTGAAATGCTTAACTTTATAGTTTAGGCATTTCCCTTTATGGGGTCTCTCCATTTCACAATCAGAATGGAGATAAGAAATAAATATCTGTAAATACTAAGCTTCATTCATGCCACCAACTATTGGCCAATGGAAGATAATTGTAAAACAGCTTGCCTTTGAATATTTTTATTTATTGGTACATGGAAAATCCATCATCCAACGATGGGAAGAATTTAATACAAAACAAAAGGGTTAGAGGATAACAGGAAAATCTTGAACTTGAACCATTATCCTAGAATACATGTAAATAATGTCCCTGAGAACTGTGAAACACAGCAGTCTTGCTTACTCTTAAGAGCTGAGACAAAAACAACAGTAGAGAAGCAGCTCCTCTGACAATGAGAGAATTTCAGAAAAGATAACAGATTTACAGACTCTGCAACTTCTTCCACCAGCTCTCACTTAGAGCACAGCTGGCTGAAGGGAAGAGATTCCTGAAGGGCTTCAAATTAGAAAAGCCTATGCATTTAGTATGGGATTTTGAGGATCTGAACTGATCCTATCCTTTCAAAATTTAATAGAGAAGGAGGCTTGGGCCCCAGGTAGCAGCAATAATTGAGGGGATCTATACAAGGGGCATAGAGCAACCTAACCCTCTGAGACAAGCTGCTGTATCCAGTAAACCTCAGTGCACTGCATAAGCACTTGGAATGTACACCCACCTGCATTTCTTCCACCCAAGACAGTAGTTCATACACAAATCGGAGGTTGCCTTCATCTTCAGAGGAGGAGATAGACACAAGTTCAGCCCGAGTCATGGGCTTTCGGAACCAGGAGGTAGAAGAAGAATGGGTTCCTCTGGTCAAGGCTTCTGCCTTCAGATGAGTAGTGGTTAAAGTAGAGGGTGGAACCAATTCAAGTGAAGTGAAATGGCCCTTCCGATACAAGTTCGTGCACTCTAGACGCAAGGTAACCAGCTCATCCTGCAAACGCATGACCCTGAAATGGAAGACGAGAAAGAAAAGATTATCTGTAACGTGCTTTTTAAGATAAAATCCTCCCTATCCACTTGACAAAGATGAGGTAAAAATAAAACTGAGATCACATTAGGAAAAGTGTTTTGAGAAAGAAAACGTGTTCTGTGAATGCAAGGTGATATTATTAACATCTTCATCGTTCAGAGCTGTCACTGAGGCAAATGCCAAGTCACAGCATTAACTCGAGGCAATAAATCAATACCAGTTCTTACAACTCTTGGATGATATAACAGAATAAACCATGGATTAGGGGTCAAAAGATGCGGCTCTTAGTCTCGGCTCTGTACAAAGATCCTCATCCCCTCTGTGGGTGCTGGTTTCCTCCTCCATGAAATGCTACATCGAATCACCCCAGCAGTTCTAAAGCAGACGTGGTCCCACACGGCTGCAGTTACCCTGAAGCGTGTGGGGGCGTTATAAGATGCCACACAAAGATTAGGGAACCCTACAGGTACTTAGTGGGCAGGGCCAACAGTAAAGGGAGACTGTCTTCTACCATGAGAATTTTCCTGCCCCAAATACCTATAACATCCCCACTGAGACGCTGACCTCCAGCATCCAGGTTCCAAGATTCAGTGCCCGACTCTTGATCCTTGAGCCTCAGCAGTAAGCAAGCCCTCCATTTAAGTCCCATGTTTCTCACCTAAAAGCCAGCTCTTCTAGCTGGTAGTAGTTCTCATCCCTTAGGATCTGGAGATCCACCTGCAGCTGTCTGATGAGACCTTCACACTCCTGAATGTACATGATGACATCTGACTCACACTGCACTGGTTGTCCTGATTCCAGGTGAGCAGCGTCCTGAGAGAGAAAGGGAGAAGAAGAGTGGGAAAACTCCCATTGTTCCCACCCACTAGGACCAAGGGAGCCACGCGGTCCACTGCAATTCCAAGAGAAAGGAAGCTGGATCCCTTAACTGTTGACTTCAACCATTAGAGCACAAGGTTAGAAGTGGAAAACATGTGACATAAGAAGTGAGATAGAACAGTCAGACTTACAGCCTGCAGTGTATTCTTAGCTAATGTCAGTTTTTCTTCACAGTTCAAAGCACCATTCTGTATTTTGTTTGCAATCTGTAGCAGCAATTCCAGCCTAAAATGAGATCAAGACCATAGTCAAGTGCAGGCCTCAAAGCAGCCCAGTAAGTAATGTCACCTTCAGGCTCTGGACCCACCTCTCTACAGCTGGTCGAAGTGACTTCTCTCGCTCCAGCATCTCAATGATGAGTTTTCCCCACTCTTCTTCCACATCATTAGGGTGATAACCTTGAGGCAGTTTAATTCGGCCAAATTCAATCCATACCTAAAAAACCCAGAGATAACTCTTTAAGTCCAAAAACACAGCCATGCCCTCAGGTCCCAGTTTTAATTAATTTTTTGCTTCTTTACCCAGGCATTCAGCAGTTTTCTCCATTGACTAATAAGAGAAAACAACCAAATATTTTAGCAGTACCTCACCTCTAGGTGAGAAAAAAAATCACCTCTAGGGGGCTTCCCTGGTGGCGCAGTGGTTAAGAATCCGCCAGCCAGTGCAGGGGACACGGGTTCGACCCCTGGTCCGGAAAGATCCCACATGCAGCGGAGCAGCTAAGCCCATGTGCTTCTGTGAGGCCAGGGCCCATGCTCCGCAACAAGAGAAGCCACCGCAATGAGAAGCCTGCGTACCACGACAAAGAGTAGCCACCCACTTACCACAACTAGAGAAAGCCCGTGCACAGCAACGAAGACCCAACACAGCCAAAAATAAATAAATAAATTTTTTAAAAAATTACCTCTAAAATACAGAGACCACTTGCTTGAAATCCTTCCATTCCTTCTATACTTTCCATAAATCCTCCTGTCCTCCCCATACCCCTCTCCCCCACACTGTGGAAAGGTTCAATGCCCATCTCCACAGCTTCAAATTCTCTAGGAATCAAAATGTGAAGGAAAGTCTCTTTTCTTTCTATCCTAGGGAAAGAATTAGCTTCCCTCTGAGAAACAGGAAAACATGTACAAAACTCAAGATTTCTGAATAACTGTATGCCATTTTCCAACAGGCCCTTTAAAAAATAGAGATGGCTGACACTTCCCCTTTACCGTAAATTTTCAAGAGCAGCCTGAGAGTGATGCTCGATTTGTCACCCTGAGAATATTGCTGTTATAATGAGGTTCGGAAGAAGATGCAGGGAATCTGCCTAACAAAGAAGCAACAAAGAGCACACCAGCACACCCTAAGTCTCAGCAAAGGATAAGTTTCCTTACCTCTAATAATTTATATAATTCCTCAATTCTTCCTTTTTCTCTCTCCTTGGCCAGAATTTCTGTTTCTTTGAAGTGTATATATTGATTATAAAGTGCCTACAAAATTAATATTTGGTGAATGAATGCAAGCAACCCGGTCTAATTTTTCATACCACCTCACCCAGGAGCCAGCAGCAACAAGCTCTGAGACTTACTCCCCAGAGTGAATTTACAAAACACAATTTAAGTCCATGACTTTACCTTTAGTTCAACAGGGTTCTGGGGAAAAGATTTATCTGACATCAGTATTGTATGCTGTTTGATCCAGGGAATGAGGGAGTCCACTCGGCTTTGGTATTCTTGCCACCTGGCGTCTACTTCCTATTGCCAAAAGGTAGATATCACACACCTGCTGGTTAGCAGTATGCAAGACAAGCACAGGAGAAAGTAGCTCAGGCCATCCCAAACCACATAAAATCTTTTCCTCTAATTGCCTACACAGACACCGCCATTCAGTTTAATGCTCAGAGTCCCAGTTTCAAAGCTCCTCAAGGACTCTCAAGATGGGATTTAATTTCCTGACACCTAGAATAGCCTATGCTGGACACTGCAAAATTAGTGATATCTAGACTCATTCCCACAGACCAAGGACAATAACCATGTATCAAGATGATGTGGATTCAGTTCGCTCTGTTTAAAAGTGCTCTGTATACACTGAGTGCTTAAGAAACCTACTCTAATCAATACATTCCACCCAAACAAATCATAGCCAGAAGGTATTTTAGGAAAGTGTTCTTTTACCGTAGCACTGATCCCTTCTCCACCCTCAGGGACTTTAGGGAAGGCATCATAAATAGAAGACACATAAGTGATTACAGACTTTTCATCTGGAGATGGCACATCCACATCTGAGAGACAAAAGGCAAGAAATTTCTTAGAACAAAGGAACCCGCTGGGGGAAGGAATAATGAATATATGCCAAACATCATCAACTTATCAACTTCAGTCAGCTCTCACCTTCTGCATCCAGTAACCGGGTGACGCCCAGTCTTTCTGCTACTTCGAAAGCCTGTTCCAGGTTCTCTCGGTTACTCTGGATCTGTACCCTCTCCATATCTACCAGGTCAGGTCTGTAAAAGTCCACCAAGGTATATGAAAGGCCCCCAGATACATAGCACATGGGAGTTCACACAAAGAAACCCTCTTAAAAGTACTCAGAGCTGAAAAACACTGGATGAGTTAGAGAGAAAGCAAGAGGTTTAGAGGCGCACTAGTCCCACTTTCAATCACACTCCAGGAGCCCAGTGCTCCATAATTCTAAACTTACATAATAGTAGGTTTGTTGGATTTCAAGGGAAAGGTATCAACTTTCCCTATGAGTGTTTATGACCACTAAGAGTACAATAAATTTTGATTTTCATCATTCAGAATTCCTATCTTCCTCACCCACTCCAAGCAAGTCCCCCACTACTGGCCCTTTGCACTTGTTATCTCCTCCGAGTGAGACATGCTGAGCCTAGAGACCTGCATGGCCCACTACTCCTCATCCATGACTCTGCTCCAACATCTTCACCAGAGAGACCACCTCTGACCACCCTGTCCAAAATGCCACAACCTCCATCATTCTCTTTCCCTCCACTGCACCCACCACTGTAAGACAGCATACACTTATTTGTTTATTGCTTATCTTCCCCACTGAAAAGTAAGCTCCATGAGGGCAAGAATTTAGCTGTTTTCTTCACTGCTATATGAGCCCAGTGCCTGGAACAGTAGGAGTTCAATACATATTCCTTTTTAAAATAAATAAAATGAATCAGAGCCTGGATTGTTGGTTGAGGGGAAGTGTGGCATTACAGCTGATTACAAACAAGAGATGAGAAGAAGCCTCTCCAGGTCCACTGAAACTTCACTGTATTTACCTGTATCGGTGAATAAGTGCATTGAACATCTTCCCATCACTCCAGCAGGAGGAAAAGTTGGTGCATTTGACTCCTGTGTAACCAGCTGTCACTTTCTGGGTCCACAGGAGCAGCTTCTCCTTAGCTGACATGTCCCCTGATTCTCCACTAATGTAGATGTCAGAGATCTGCCAAAAGATAGGATATGAAGTAATTTAGTGTAAATAAGATGAAGCCTTTAAACCTTCTCTTCATACATTATGGCTCTTAGAAGAAGAGGGAGATCCAAGGCTGGCAGCACTTCAAGATGACAACTCCAACATATATTCACCCTATCTGGTAGTCAAAGAAATGCAAATTAAAATTTTGAGAGGTCACTTTTTTACCTGTCACATTAGAATAGTTTTTCTTTTTTTTTTTTTAATGATACTACTCAGTATTGGAAAGAATATCTGAAATTGGGGATTCTCATACACTGCCACTGGTGAGAGTATAAAGGGCATAATTTCTCTAGAGGACGGTTTTTAATAAGTCTTAAAATACACATACACTTGATAGGAAGTCATTAGAGAAATCTGCAAAAAATTTTATACAAGAATGTTTATCAATACCAAAAAGCAAAGGCAACAAAGGCAAAACAAACAATTGGGACTACACCGAACTAAAAGGCTTGTGCACAGCAAAGGAAACCATCAACACAATGAAAAGGCAACCTACGGAATGGGAGAAAATATTTACAAATCATATATCTGATAAAGGGTTAATATCCAAAATATACAAAGAATTCATTCAACTCAAACCAAAGAAACAAACAATCAGATTTAAAATTGGGCAGAAGATCTGAATAGACATTTCTCTAAAGAAGACATACAAATGGCCACCAGGTGCACGAAAAGGTATTCAACATCACTAAGCATTAGGGAAACACAAATCAAAACCGTAATGAGTTATGACCTCACACCTATTAGAATGGCTGTCATCAGAAAGACGACATAACAAGTACTGGTAAAAATCTGGAGCAAAGGGAACACTCGTGCACTCTTGGTGGGATTATAAAGTGGTACAATCACTCTGGAAAACAGTATGAAGATTCCTCAAAAAATTAGAAACAGAACTATCATAGGATCTAGAGACCTTAATTCTGGGTACATCCAAAGGAAATGAAAACAAGATTTCGAAAAGATATCTGCACTCTCAATGTTCACTGCAGCATTATTCACAATAGCCAGGATATGGAAACAACCTAAGTGTCCACCAAAAGCTGTGGTATATACAATGGAATATTATTCAGCCATGAGAAAGGAAACCCCGTCATTTGTGACAACATGGATGAAACTGGAGGGCATTATGTTAAGTGAAATAAGCCAGACAAGGACAAATACTGCATGATATCACTTATATGTGGAATCTAAAAAAAAAAGAAAAGAAAAAATGTCAAAGTCATAGAAACAGAGAGTAGAATAGTAGTTGCCAAGGGATAGTAGTGGGGGAAATAGGAAGAGGACAGAAAAAGGGTATAAACTTTCAGCTATAAGTTGAATAAGGTCTGATGATTTAATGTAAAAGATAGGTGACTACAGTTGATAACACTGTATTGTATAACTGAAATTTGTCAAGAGAGTAGAACTTAAATGTTCTCACACACACACACACAAAGTGAGGTAATGGGTGTGTTAGCACTTAACTAGAGGTGGGAATCCTTTCTCAATATACACATAAAGGCACACCTGGGAGGTACCACAGGTTCAGTTCCAGACCACAGCAATAGAGGAGATATCAATCACAATAAAGTGAGTCACATGCATGTTTTGGTTTCCTGGTACATATAAAAGTCATGTTTACACTATACTATATTATCAATACATACGCGATAGCACTATGTCTTAAAAAAACAATGTATACTCATTAAAAAATACTTTATTGCTAAAAAATGCTAACCACCATCTGGGCCTTCAGCAAGTTGTAATCTTTTTGCTGGTGGAGGGTTTGAAATATTACAAGAAGTGAGCAAATGCTGTTGGAAAAATGATGCCAGCAGTCTTGCTCAACGCGTGGTTGCCACAAACATTTGTAAAAAACGCAGTATCTGTAAAGCACAATAAACAAGGTCTGCCTGTGTATCAAATCACCATGATGTACACTTTAAATATGCCACAAGAATGCTTATCAAAATATGATAAATATTTTATAGCAAAAAGCTATAAAGAGCTTAAACTAAAACGAGTGATTGATTGGTTATAAATTATAGCACATATACATGGTAGAATTCTTTGTAGCACTTAAAAAGGTATGCTTTAGTAAAAAAGGAAGTAACTGATGAGGAAAAATAAACAAATAAAATGAAATAAAATAAAATAAAAAAGGAAATGTGTTGTCAAATAAACTGGCTGCCTTTGCTAAGTCTTCCTCTAGTGTAAAAATACTCTGAGATATTTCTACCATATAAAGTTTGCTGATTTTATTACCAATAAAAAATCTTATTTAAGGAAAAAAAAGATATGCTTTAGAAAACGTTAATGATAGGAAAATGATCACCATATTTTACAAAAAGAAAAAGAATACAAACAAAATAATATATAATAACACTGATTTTACATGAAAAATATACAATATATAGTTAAGTAATAGTCATATATATGCATAATGTATGTGGTCCATGCATATATGTATGTGTATAAAAACCAAATTAGTAATCATAGTTATCTCTAAATGGTAGCATTATAGATGATTTTTATGTTTCCCAAATTTTCTACATTATGTATATTTTTATATTTAGAAAAAAGTTATTTTAAGAAACCTCCAAAATCTAGCACAGGACCTACTTTGAAGAAATGTCAGTCTGAGAGAGGAGAAAAGTGCATGCCTTTGATTCGACACAAGCCTAGGGTTGAATCTCAAGTTCACCAACTACAAGCTGGACCTTGGTTATACCATCTGTAAAGTGGGAATCACACCTATTACCTTTTCAGGATAGCTGTGACAATCAACGATATTATACAGTGAAGTGCCCAGCCCAAACACGGGGCTAAGCTCGACAAAGTTCCCTTCTCTCTTCCTTGTATAAATGGTGGTTCTCCTTCAGTTACTGCTGTCTAACTCCCAAAGCACTGTCAGTCTGTATCATCAATTAAATGCTATCTTGCAACTGGCTATTATTTAATGTATTTTTATTATTTAATATCTCCCCAAGACTAGGCTTCCTGAGGTGCTGATACTACATCTTAACTATCAGAACGACCTAAAATCATAGCAGCTGCTATGAAGGAGAGCTCCTCAACACAGGATATGTCCCAGCAGAAGCTGGGATGCATCTCTGAGACTCAGTGATCAAGGTCCTTCTGTATTGCACCTAGTGCTGTACTGGTCATATGGTGGACACTTAACATGTTTTAATTAATAATCACTTGGTTAATAAACAAAATAATAAAAATAAACAAATAAATGTATTTGGGGGTAAGACCCACCTAGAATCCTGAGACACATTACTTTATTGACAGCAAACTTGCCTAGCAAATAACATATATAATGTATATAAGCAAACAAGCCAAGGACCCAATGATGGATTCCGGTGCCCACGCCATCAGCCTGTGAGTCCAGTGTAAACAGCCCCTCACCGGTACCAATTCTCTGCCAGTTCTCCTCCACGACATTTCTAGCTATTTATTTCAGTGGCTAAATGCCACCCACACTGACATATCCCAGTTCTTCCACTGTAGTGCTTCACATACATATTAAGGCAAAACATTGCTGGGAACAGGAGATAGATTTGTTGAAGTGAAAAGGGACAGAAGTTGAATAAGCAAAATGAAATGTGAGTATTTGGGTTCTTTACCCAAAAAAGAAATTCCAGTTAGTCAACTGATATTGTATCTCCACAATATCACAGTCAATATCTCCGATGGCATCTCCTGTCTGCCAATCACAGTATCTTTGTATATTGCATTGGAAACTGTTCAATGAACAGCTGTACTTCAGATTTTCCACATAGCTGTAATGAGACAGGGAAATATTTAGATCCCTCAGGGGTAGGAAAAATACCCTGTTTCGATTAGGGCCTTTCCTAGATTGTGAACTGGATGAGAAAAATGGGATTATCATCACAATCATCTCAATAATTAAATTTGGCTTTTGTCCATCTTTTCATGTAATATTCACATGGGATTGCACAGTGCTGTCCTTTGGGATACATAGAAGCTTTTACCTTAATCTCCCAAACGGAGAATTCCAGCTTCAGTGTCAGGGAGCTTTCTCCCTCATCTGGATGTTTAAAAGGAACCATTTGGAGAGACAGCACAGCCTCATTACCATCTCAGAGACTAAACTCATCTACCTGAGTTTTCTTTCAACGCACACTTCCCATGGCTTGATTAATTCCTTCTCTGAAGCATTATCTAGAAACTGAGCATGTTCCTAATAAGTCAGTTAGTTTTTACTGAACAACATCTCATCAGTGCTTCACACTATGTCAGACACCATATGTTAGGACGAGGGAGAACAACAACAACAAAAAGTCAATCACCATGGGACTGACTCGTTCTGTTGTTATTTCTTGAGCAATACCTATGTTCTAGGAGCTGTGTTCAAGTTCTTGGTATCTCAAGACAAAAGCACAACCTTGGGCCTCAAGCTCAGCAATGTAGTAGGGGAGACAATATACCAATCAGAGAGATCAATGCTGTGACAGAGGTAAGCAAGTAACCCAAACTAGCAGTGTCGAGGAACTCTGCAGAGATGATAAGACAACATCTATGCTGAGTTTTAATATCTAAGAAGAGGGCTTCCCTGGTGGTGCAGTGGTTAAGAATCTGCCTGCCAATGCAGGGGACGCGGGTTCGAGCCCTGGTCCGGGAAGATCCCACATGCCGCAAAGCAACTAAGCCCTTGCGCCACAACTACTGAGCCTGCGTTCTAGAGCCCGCGAGCCACAACTACTGAAGCCCACACGCCTAGAGCCCGTGCTCCACAACAAGAGAAGCCACCGCAATGAGAAGCTCGCGCACCACAATGAAGAGTAGCCCCTCCTCGCCGCAACTAAAGAAAGCCCACGGGCAGCAACAAAGACCCAACGCAGCCTAATTAATTAATTAATTAAAAATAAAAATTTCAGCATATTAAAAACAAAAGACATGAAAGCTCAAACTGGGAACTGATATAGGAGAGAAGATTAGAGAGATTATGGAGGGGTTGGAATACCAGGCTGAGGATTTTGGACTTTGTAAGTCTGCATAAGTCTCAGGGAATGAAACCAGATGTAATGAGCTAACAGATACTTGATTCACATGTCCTGAAGTTTCTAGCTGACTTCATCCCGCTACAGTGAAGGCATCAGACTTTGAAAACTTCCATTCAAGAAACAGGTGAGGGCACAATGCAATAATTCATTACAAATGCCTGGCTAGAAGGATCTCATGGCAGCTGTGTTTCTTACCTACAGAAGAGTTAGGTAAAGATCAGGGGTACTCCTTTCAATATTCAAGTTCAGAGTCATGGAGGTCTCTCTAGGGCAGGGGTCCCCAACCCCAGGCCGCAGACCAGTACCGGTCCGCGGCTCGTTAGGAACTGGGCCGCACAGCAGGAGGTGAGCGGCGGGCGAGTGAGCGAAGCTTCATCTGCCGATCACATTTCGCATTACCACCTGAAACACCCCCACCCCCTCCCACACCCCTATCCATGGAAAAACTGTCTTCCACGAAACTGGTCTCTGGTGCCAAAAAGGCTGGCGACTGCTGCTCTGGGGAATACAATTAGAACGGAAATCCTAAGTCACAGACTACTGGCATTTTTAAATTCTCCTAAATACTGCCAAACTACTGTCAAATAACAATAACAATTTATACTTCTATCCACAAGGGTGTGAAGAGGTTTTTCCATTATTCTGCATCTTCACCTACACTCTGTACTTTCAAACTTTTTATTTTCTGCCAGTCTGAGGGATATAAAATGGCATCCTGTTGTTGTTTTGAGTTTTACATCTTTGATTACTAGTGAGAAAGACTCCTGTGTATGAGGCATTTGGGTTTTCTTTTTTTATGAACTGCTTATTCCTGGGCTTTCCCCTATTTTTCTACTAGTGTGTTTACCTTTTTCTTATTTATAGGAATTATTTAAATAATAATATTAGTAACAAACATCTATTGTGTTTTACTTGAATTTACTCATAATTCTCACAACAACCCTACATTGAGTACATACTATTCTTATCCTCAATTTACAAATGAGGAAACTGTGCCACAGAGAATTTAAGTAACTTGCCCCAAGGTACATGGCTACTAAGTAGTAGAGCTGGAATTCAAACTCAGCCAACCTGGCTCCACACTCTTAACCACGTCACCTATACTACACTTCATATATTCAGGACATTAATCCTTTTTCAGTATATGCACTATATAATTCTACCATTATTTTTTTTTAACTTTCCATCTCAAGGAACTAGGAAAAGAAGAACAAATGAAGCCAAAAGTTAGTACAAGGAAGGAAATAACAAAGATTAGAGCAGAAATAAATAAAATAAAGATGAAAAAGACAATAGAGAAGATCAACAAAACTAAGAGCTGGTTCTTTGAAAAGATAAACAAAATTGACAAGCCTTTAGCTAGACTCACCAAGAAAAACAGAGGAGACAAATAAAATCAGAAATGAAAGAGGAGATGTTACAAGTGATACCACAGAAATACCAAGGATCATAAAAGACTGCTATGAAAAATTACACACCAAGTTGGACAACCTAGAAGAAATGGATACATTCCTAGAAATATACAACCTACCCAGACTGAATCATGATGAAACAGAGAATCTGAACAGACTGATTACTAGTAAGGAGATTGAATCAGTAATCAAAAACCTCCCAACGAGGGCTTCCCTGGTGGTGCAGTGGTTGAGAGTCCGCCTGCCGATGCAGGGGACACGGGTTCGTGCCCCGGTCCAGGAAGATGCCACATGCCACGGAGCGGCTGGGCCCGTGACCCATGGCCGCTGAGCCTGCGTGTCCAGAGGCTGTGCGTCCAGAGCCTGTGCTCCGCAATGGGAGAGGCCACAACAGCAAAAAACAAAAAACAAACAAACAAAAACCTCCCAACAAACAAAAGTCCAGGACCAGACAGCTTCACTGATAGACTCTATCAAACATTCAAAGAAGAATTAACACCAATACTTCTCAATCGCTTCCAAAAACAGAAGAGGAGGGAACTCATCCAAACTAATTTTATGAGGCCAGCATTACCTTGATAACAAAACCAGACAAAGACACCACAAGAAAAGAAAATTACAGGCAATATTCCCGATGAACATAGATGCAAAAATCCTTAAAAAAATATTAGCAAACCAAATTCAACAATACATTAAAAGGATCACACACCATGATCAAGTAGGATTTATTCCAGGTATGCAAGGATGGTTCAACATCCATAAATCAGTCAATGTGATATAGCACACATTAACAAAAGGAAGAATAAAAATCGTATTATCATCTCAATAGATACAGAAAAAGCACTTGACAAAATTCAACAGCCATTTATAAAAACTCTCAACAAAGCAGGTATAGAGGAAATGTATTTCATCATAATAAAGGACAGAGCTAACATTATACTCAGTGATGGAAAGATGAAAGTCTTTTCTCTAAGATCCGGAACAAGACAAGAATGCCCACTCTCTCCACTTTTTTTTTTTTTTTTTTGGTGGTACGCGGGCCTCTCACTGTTGTGGCCTCTCCCGCTGCGGAGCACAGGCTCCGGACGCGCAGGCTCAGCGGCCATGGCTCACGGGCCCAGCCGCTCCGCGGCATGTGGGATCTTCCCGGACCGGGGCACGAACCCGTGTCCCCTGCATCGGCAGGCGGACTCTCAACCACTGCGCCACCAGGGAAGCCCCTCTCTCCACTTTTATTCAGCATAATATTGGAAGTCCTGGCCAGAGCAATTAGGCAAGGAAAAGAAATAAAAAGCATCCAAATTGGAAAGGAAGAAGTAAAACTGCCACTATTTGCAGATGACAGAATATTATATACAGAAAACCCCAAAGACTCCTAAAGACATCAAAAAACTATTGGAATAAACAAATTCAATAAACTTGCAGGATACAAAATCAATATGCAAAAATCTGTTGCATTTTTATACACTAATAACAAACTATCAGAAAGATAAATAAAGAAAACAATCCCATTTATAACTGCATCAAAAAGAATAAAACACCTAGGAATAAATTTAACCAAGCAGGTAAAAGACCTGTATATAGAAAACTATAAGACATTAATGAAAGAAATTTCAGACACAAATAAATGGAAGGAAATTCTGTGCTCATGGACTGGAAAAATCATTACTGTTAAAATGTCCACACTACTCAAAGCAATCTACAGATTCAGTACAATCCCTATCAAAATTCCAATGGTATTTTTCAAATAAATAAAACAAATAATCCCAAAATTTGTATGGAACTACACACACACACACACACACACACACACACACACACACACACACTGATTAATCAAAGCAATCTTGAGAAAAGAACAAACCCGGAGGCATCATTCTCCCTGATTCCCAACAACATTACAAAGCTGTAGTAATAAAACAGTATGGTATTTGGCTTATGGAACTGAAGTGAAAACCGAGAAATAAACCCATGCATATGTGTTCAATTAATATACAAAAAAGGAGCCAAAAATACACAATGGGGAAAGGACAGTCTCTTCCATAAATGGTGTTGGGAAAACTAGACAGCCAAATGCAAAAGAATGAAACTCAACCACTGTTTTACACCATACCCCAAAATTAACTCAAAGTGGATTAAAGACTTGACCTTAAGACCTAAAATCATAAAATTCCTGGAAGAAAACATAGGCAGCAATCTCCTTGATATAGATCAACATAGGCAGCAATCTCCTTGATATAGATCTTGGCACTGATGTATTTAATCTGACACCAAAAGCAAAAGCAAAAATAAACAAGTGGGACTACACCATATTAAAAAGCTTCTACACAGCAAAGGAAACCATCAACAAAATGAAAAAGCAACCCACTGAATGGGAGAACATATTTGCTAATCATACATCTGATAAGAAGTTAACATCCAAAATACAGAAAGAATTTATACAACTCAACAGCAAAAACACAAACAATCCAGTTTAAAAATGGGGAGAAGATCTGAATAGACATTTTTCCAAAGAAGTCATACAGATGGCCAACAGGTACATCAAAAGATGCTCAACATCACTAATCATCAGGGGAATGCAAACCCAAGCCACAATGAGATACTGCCTCAAACCTATTAGAATGGCTCTTATCAAAAAAGACAAGAAATAACATATACTGGCAAGGATGTGGAGAAAAGCGAACCCTTGTGCACTGTTGGTAGGAATGTAAATTGGTGTAGCCACTCTGGAGGTGGCTACAGTATGGAGGTTCCCCGAAAACTTAAAAATGGAACTGCCATACAATCCAGCAATTCTACTCCTGGGTACTTATCCAAAGAAAATGAAAACACTAACTTGAAAAGATATATGCACCTTCACTGCAGCTTTGTTTACAATAGCTAAGTTATGGAAACAGCTGAAGTATCTATCAAAGGATGAATGGATAAAGGAATTGTGGCACATACACATAATGGAATAGTATTCAGCCATTAAAGAGAATGAAATCCTGCCATTTGCGACAGCATGGCTGGATCTCGAGGGCATTACGCTAAATGAAATAAGTCAGACAGAGAAAGACAAATACTGTACGATCCTTCTTATACATGGAATCTTTAAAAAAAAAGCTCATAGATAGCAGAGAACAGATTGGTGGTTGCCATAGGTACATGTGGGGATAACATTTTTAAAAAAGACAATAATAATAAACATATTACATGTTAATATAAATAGCAATTTGACAAAAAATACATTTTCCAAAACAAATTAGTGAGAAGAGCAGCAAAAAGCAAATCAAAACCCAGAAAAACAACTTTCCATTTGAAACGGAAAATACCAAATATATACAATAAAAAGGCAGAATGGTATTATGAACTCCTATGTACCCATCACCCAGTTTCAACCATATCAACTCATAGCTAATCTTGTTTCATCTACACTCCACCCACTTCACCCCTCCCCTATTATTATGAAGCAAAGCCCACACTATCCTTTCCTCCAAAAACACGTCAGTATGTATCTCTAAAAGGACTTTTTTTTAAAACATAACCACAACACCATTGTTACACCTGAAAAATAATGATTCTTTGGTAATATTTTTAATTAAGTAAAATTTTTTGAAAGGAACTTCTCTCGTGGCGCAGTGGTTAAGAATCCGCCTGCCAATGCAGGGGACACGGGTTTGAACCCTGGTCCGGTAAGATCCCACATGCCGCGGAGCAACTAAGCCCGTGCGTCAAAACTACTGAGCCTGCGCTCCAGAGCCCACAAGCCACAACTACTGAGCCCATGAGGCACAACTACTGAAGCCTGTGCACCTAGAGCCCGCGCTCTGCAACAGGAGAAGCCACCACAATGAGACGCCCGCGCATCGCAACGCAGAGTAGCCCCCACTTGCTGCAACTAGAGAAAGCCCGCGGGCAGCAACAAAGACCCAACGCAGCCAAAAATAAATAAATACATTCTTTAAAGAAAAAAAATTTTTTTAAAGAAAATTCCTTTCTTAAATGAAGCTCTAACTGTAACTTTAACTGCTACATTCCTCCAATAGTATCATCTGGTTAATTTTGCTTTCTTCTTGTAATACAAAGCCAATATTAGTAAAACTACTTTCCCTATAATGAAAGAGGAGAAATGGGAAAGGGATACTTATAACTGAAAAGGCTCAGCCCAGAAAATAATATACCAACTGATTTCTTTCTCATCATTCCTAGCCCCAGAGTTATCTGACTATTCACCTGAAATCTAAGGATTTGTGGCAAGGGCAATGGTATACAGCCAATTCTCCATCAACACAATCCACTAACAATTGGCAGTGGAGCCAAGACAGAGAAAAGAAAGGGTTTTTCAACAATTTTCCTTGTTCCATTAAGCCAGGTATTACGGCTATTGATGGCAGCTGGGAGTAGGGAGTCCTCCTGAGAGATGGAATGGACCAGCGAAGGCCTTTGTCTGACATCAAAGTACAACTGCTGTTAACTCGCTCCCATCTGGCTCCAAATCTCAGTCTACTTATTCTGAAAACCATTTTTGTCCCCTGGCCCCTGTCATCCTGTTTCTCTTGTTAACTGTTTCCTGTCAAGAGAAGAATCGGCTCTACCAGGTGAACAGAAAAGCAGACCATTTGTCTTCTATTACCTAAACCCGGCACTCAGCAAGCATCAGAATCAGTTCCCATTTCTCTCCATCCTGAAAAGAAACAAACCCACTGCCAAGTTTCTGTGCAGCCGGAGCCTGGCCCCACTCCCATCACCATGCCCTGGAGTGATCAACGGGAGGGACAAGGCGGCCTGAGTTATGCCAAGGACAGACACCATTCTGAAGCTCAAACTGTTTCTACGGAGGGTTACTACCCTGACATGTTAAAGACAAAACAAAACGAGCACCAACAAACAAACAAAAAC
This sequence comes from Tursiops truncatus, assembly GCF_011762595.2. Classification (NCBI taxonomy): domain Eukaryota; kingdom Metazoa; phylum Chordata; class Mammalia; order Artiodactyla; family Delphinidae; genus Tursiops; species Tursiops truncatus. The sequence goes on from NC_047034.1 coordinate 152,298,051, forward strand.
TCAAACCTGTTGAAGCGCCTGCTGCCCGTCTCCGCGAAGGAGCTGGTGTGTGACCAGCAGCGGTGGGCTCTTCTGACCCCCGTGTCCTCCCAGGGCTCTCACTCCAGTCAGATGCTCTCACCTTGTGGTTCAATCCACATTTCACAGGAGGTCTGCAGTGTCAAAACACACTGCCCTGTCTCTCGAGCTGCCCAGCTGTCCCCAGGCCGTGTGAACAGCCTGCCAGGGAGGGGGCAGCTCCCTGAAGACAATGCCTTCAGAGACCAAAGAGGGTTTGAGGCCCCTGTGACCTTAAGGACTTTCATCCTGAAGGGATTTCACATTTATCTTGAGAAGTCACTTCTTATCTGTCATACAGAATGGTCAGTCTGTGGTCCCTGCATCACCTGATGGACACAGAGCCTCAGAGACGTGTCAGCCTTCTGAGCTGACTCTGGGCCGCCTAGTTTTTCTGCCTGGGCCATCACTGAGTAGTCTGGTTGTGTCTCCTCTCAAGGGGTAGCTGGGACGGGATGTAGAGCCTGGCTGCCCAGAAAACGCCACACACCAGTATCATTCTCATACTGAACAGCCCAAGAATCACACTGCTGTTGACTCTGTTAAACTACAGATCATAGTCTACTCCCACCAATCTTTTCTTGGAGACTCCTCACAGAGTTGTCCAGAACCTTCCCGCTCCGGGTGGAGATCCCACACCAAAAGCACCACAGTCACTTATGGGCCATTATCTAGAACTGATTTCCACTAGGAGTCCCTTCACATTTTATACTCCAAACTTTCTGAAAGTCTCACACCGAATTATGAGCACGTATCCTAAATCATCGTGATGCCTCCACAGCTTCAACTTTAACCCTAGGAATATCAAAGGAGCGGTCAGTTCAGCAGTTGGTTCTGCCACAATTACTCTCCATCTGTTCTGTACAAAGATAAAGGCTGACTTTGACATTCCCTCTTATCCGATGAACCTCAAATACACCCCAACCCCCAGCAGCCTCACTGCCTCCCTTCCCGCTTTAACACACACACACACACACACACACACACACATGCATACACACACACACACACACATTTTTATATGGAAAAGCCCAAGGATGCCTCCTGCCCAACCGCATAACAAATATTTTTCAATGGCCATCTTTTCCTCCAACTGTTCGGAGTCTCCAAACTCTATAATAACAAAGGGCACTGAAATGGGCCTATCCATGGGGGAAATTCATCACCCAAAAGGTCATTTTAAGCACAGATCAGCTTAAAATTTACGTCTCTCCTCAGCCTCATACTGTTGATGATTAGCAGGGCACCTGTAGGTGGGCCACAGTGTCTGCTCTGCAGACACCAGGGCAGCTGCCCACAGCCTAGCAAGGAAAATGCCATGTTCCATCTTCCACCTCTTGCCGCTCTGGGAGCCTAAGTTTTTATTTCTTCTGCTGCAGAGACTGACATGCCAATAAAAGTTCTTCCGTCACTGATGAATTATAACTTTAGTCACCTACACAATCACACCCCTGTGTGACAGACCAGAACCTGTGCCACCCAAGGTCTTGCTGAGTCTCCTTCCCTCTCAGTGTTCAGAGCTCTTGAATTCTCACTTGCTCCTTGACCCCTCACAACACCCACCACCTAAAACTACCACCACCTCCACTTATGTCTGAATATATATCTCACAAACAAAAACATGTTAGAGCCATAAACAAGTCCAATCAGAAAACAAACTGTTTCTAGCCTTGAACTTTCAGACTGCCCTAACTCCCTCTCTACCCCCTCCCCCCAGCTCTGGACTAATCTCCAGATAAATCCATGCCCCTCTCCTCTAATGCTGGAATTAGGAACCAAAGGAGGACTAGCCTCTCCACCTAAACACATACTGAATGGGTGTTGCCATTAGCAGTGTCCCCAAGGGGGGGAATTACATCAGCTCCAATAAGAACATCATTCTCCAGAGGAGAAGAACAACCACACCGAAGTCAGTGCCTCAGCCCTCACCCCTTCCACACTCATCTTGGAATCAGCTAGGCCTCCCCATCACCTCCGTGCCATACCACAACCTCCTACAGCAGGGACGCTGATAAACAGACCTCCTGAGAGTTAAGTATTACCTAGCACTGCACCTGGAGAGAGAACCCCACCAGATAGCTCCAGCAATTATATAGCATGGTTACCCAGAGTCAGGGATCCCCCAGAGACAACAAGATAGGTTCAAGCATCAAGGGGCAGACCTGAAATAGATTTCGCTTGCCAAGCGCAGCAGTCGCTAACTACTAGTACTTGACTAACAGGTAAAGTTTGAGGAGCAGCACCAAGCTCCTCACTGCTCGCCACATTCCACTTTCACAAGTTTGAGGCCAGTAATACAAACCGCTGTGTGACTACCCCTTGAACATGCCCACCTACCTCCTCCAGACCCCCTAAGGGGGTGGGGCTTGCCTCCAAAGAAAGGGTGCCGTCCTCTTCTGAGAAGGACGTGGAGCTCTTTTCAGGCTCTGTATCTTTAGGCTGGACCCCTCGTAAGTGCAGCCCATCGCTGCCATAGCCAGAGGAGGAGGGCAAGATGCTCTCAGTCAGGCCACTGATGGATAAATCACTCTGAGAAGCAGGCAGTCTGGGAACCTGGGGGGGCACTCGACCCACGTGGGCAGGCTCTGTGCAGCTCTGGCCTCTCGACTGGGCCGGTAGTGACGAAGGAGAATGTTCCACAATCCAGGCACCTGTCTGAGGGGCACTTAAAATACCCTTGGTTCCTCCCCCTACACTCCATCCGTCGGAAAGATGGTCTTGATGTCTTGTGTCGGTGGGGCAGTCTGTCCTGGGGAAAGTGCTGCTCCCAAATCCAAGCTGAATATCTCCTTTCTCCACTGCAGTCCCTCCATGCAAAGGCAGCAGCACAGCCCTGCTGCTGCAGGATGCTGTCCTCGGAAATTCCACCAGTTGGCTCACTGACTTCTCACAGCTCCTTTCTGCGGGGTTATCGAGCAGGTGAGCGATGACAGTCATCCCCTCTTCCAGGGAATCCCAGACCCCTCTGGCAACTGATGACTCATTCTCTAACAAAAGCTGAGCAGTCTGGATCTCCCCCTGGAATCTCTCCTTCACCTGTACGATCATCCCCTGATCTCCCACCCCTGAGTCGGGGGCCGAGTCCCCAGGCAGTAAAATGTCTGTGGGGGGTGGCTCTACCCCTCCCACTCCTTCCTCCTGTTGGAGACTCACTGTTAACTTCGTCAGGGTTTCCGTCTCTTCGATGACTCCAGTTCCTTGCAAGGGTTCTTCCTCGCGAGGGACCTCTGGAGTAGAGGTTTTCTTCCCCCTCCACTTCCTTTTGAGCCGAACCCTTTTCTTAGGAGATATGGGAGTCTTCTCAGGAACAGCTATTGAATCTTTCGGCTCCTTAACGCAGCCCAGCGAATTTCCCATCGCTTTCCTCTCCTAATCTCAGCAAAAACGCAGCTAAGCCAGTCCTGGGATCCCAGAGAAATCCCAACCTTGGCTTCATCGGATTAGATGCACATTTAAAAACATGCACTATGCCGGCGATCCCTCCAATTCTTCCTCCCTCCCCGCCTCTCTCTGTCTCTTCCAGCCGCTGCCGATTCAGACAGCCATCTTACAGGCTCAGAGCTGCAACAAGACAAATTCAAAGCATCTCACTGCAGTTCAGAAATCACTTGACCTAAAAGCAGACAGAAACCGGATTGGCTACAGCTTCCTCTCTCCAAATATGAGGTAATTGGAGCACTGCCTTCAGAAACACAAACAGAAAGCAAAAAGGAGCTAGAAACCAGGGGAGGGGAGGAATTAGGGAGGGCAGGAAGGAGGGAGGGAATGTAAGAGTAAATGGAAAAGGGAGGGGGAAAGAAAAGAGGCCCTGGGAGAAGGTAACGTGAAGGAAGGAGGAGGAGAAAGAGGGGAAAAGCAAGCCAGCGGCTGGTACCAACCAGGAAGGGAAGGGCCAAGAGGAACCAGGGCCGGGGACTATGGCCCCCAAACTGTGAAGTGAAACAGATTTCAACTGCTGCACCAAGATGTCCAAAAGAAAATATCAAGCAGGATTAACATACTCCCGATTTTTTCAGGTCAGAAACAATAAAATTATAACCAGAAGAGAGACCAGAGCATTGTAATCCTCATAGTTACAAAAAGAAACACAAGCTTTAAAGATCTAGTCTCCTGTAGCATTTATTTCCCTACTTTTGAGAGAGAAAGAGAGAGAGAGAGAGAGACATCTGTTAATTCTGCTGGCCAATGACACACGGAGGAAAAACCCGGAAATCGGCTTTGAGTACAGTATATGGATGTTCGGTAAAAAGGATACCACTTCCGTATACAACAGAGAAGCAGCGTTTCTGCTGAACGATACTTGACACGAATGTCCAACAGTAATTACTGCTGCTACTGACAGCTAACATGTTTTTAGCATTTGTCATGTGCCACGCCCCATGCTAAGCTATAGATTGTCTCATTTAATTCCCACAGTAACCAAATGAAGTCAAAACTATTATTTTACACTTTACAGATAAAGAAACTGAGGTTCAAGAAAGTGGATTCCTTTGCTCAAGGCTACACAAAGTGGCAAAGCCAGAACATGAACCCCTGTTTAAGACTTTGAACTTCAAACCCTTGTTACACTGCCTTCTACCTGCAGCAGGGATGGAAGTCTGTACTCAGTTAAGTAAAACAGGAAGATACTCCACTGTTTTGAATTGGCAACTAGACTCACTCACATGGACCAAGGGCTGAAACAAAAAGATAACTCTTGCTCTTTGGGAGTAACAGGAAGTCACTAAAATGAGGCCCAGATGGTTTTTACTCAAATTGCAGCAGGGCAGGAAGTCTGAATTAAAGGTCTAAAAAGTTGGTGGGACCTCCCTGGTGGTGCAGTGGATAAGACTCTGTGCTCCCAATGCAGGGGGCCCGGGTTTGATCCCTGGTCAGGGAATTAGATCCTATATGCATGCCGCAACTAAGAGTTCTCATGCCACAACTAAGGAGCCCGCGAGCCACAACTAAGACCTCGTGCAACCAAATAAATTAATTAAATAAATATTTTAAAAAATAATTACAGGAATTACTTTAAAGCTCATCTTTAAAAAAATAAAAGTCTAAAACGTTGGATTCAAAAACCACCCTGTTGTGCCAGTGGGATTTGCCCACCACAGTTTTTTTAGCATAGCGTGTGACAGGTGAGATAACAGCACAATCCAAAGGGCTCCAAATGGAGTGGAAGGACAGAGCTTTTATGTGTTTCCTCCTGGTCAAATCTATTTATTCTATACCGAAAGGATCCAGACCACACTGCAGAGAGAAAAAGTCGGCCTGGCTCTACGTAAGCCTATCCACCTCTCCTGGAGACCTGAAAAATGCCCGCCACCAAAGGAAAGCAATAAGGACCCTTAAGCAACAGCTCTTCCACAGCACTTCTGAGACCCTACTGATGCCCCATCTGCCTCACCATTGCAGGAGGTGTCCTTTCTCCCCTAAGCCTTTACAAAGGCTGACTGTGAAGCTGTAGCACCATCTGATGGCCATTGTAAACCACAGCAAGAAACAAGACAAGGAGGTTAGCGTGAGAGAGAAACTCAGTCAGACTCCAGAAAAATCACTTAATCGGCAAAAAATCTGATGTTACAATATAATTCTCCAGGCAGGTACCAGGCCTCTACTCCTTCAACAAAGAGCGCTGGAACTGTGGAACTTCTCAGATGTACACCCCAAGGCTCAAGCTTGAATTTTGCTCATGAAATACAAGCAAACTGAATTCCTGAAAACGATCAACTCAGGGACAAGAGAGACAGCCTCTGGATATGACTGCTGCTGCTGCAGTTTTCTCTGACAGACGGGCCTGACAGAGCTGAGCAGATTACTTCTAGGAGCCTTTTCTTTCTTAAACTTCTGCATATGTTGGGCAAATCAGGCGTTCATTTCCTTCTGCTCCAGAGGAAAACTGATCTAGGAAACGAGCAGAGAGTTCAGCAAGGTAGACCTAGGTTCAAATTCCCAGTTCTGTTAACTCAGTCGCTAAGTAACTATCTTGCTAAGTGATTCAGTCTCCTTACCTCTAAAACATGGATGCTACCCCTTACTTAATGGGGTTGTAGAGAGGGTTCATGGGATGGTGTCTTGAAAGTGCTCGGTCTTGAAACTGCCTGGTCTATGTTAAGTCCCTTTTCTCCTCATTTACTACTGGAGCTAAGAGGTATGAGGCACTCCACCACCACCAGGGTCCTAATATACTCTTTTTCTTGATTAGGCTCTAAGGAAAGTAGTAGCTATGTTCTAACGTCCAAAGTTTAGGTGCTTGTTTTTCTCCATAGGGGCGCTGCTTCCCCTAGTTTACTGAGTAAGTTAACTCTGATCACAAGGACTTTCCCCTGGACCTTCTACTCATCTAGCCTGAACTCTGAACACATGGCCAGCTGCCTTTTGGGAGAGCAGATTTCTAGTGCCCACATATTTTTCATGTTTTATCCTTTGGCTTTTTCTAGTTAACTGTTTACTGCCCATAGGTCTCCCATAGAGATAGCGGGCATAAAAGACTCCAGAGCAAAAAAGCTCATTCATTCACTCCGCAAGCATGAATGATGCCTCATCTACATGCCAAGCACTAAGTGTCATAAAGTACACACAAATGTAAACCCAACTAAGACCACTCTTGACCTAAACTCCCAGACTTCTTAAATTTCAGAGTGCTATACATACACTAGTATTTAATAAACATGTGAAAGTTGGAAAGCTAATTTTGTCAGATTCTGATTTTTAAAGAACTTATCTTCTAGAAAAATCATAAATCCTAACATGTACCTTAAAACAGGCCTGGACAAAACCAAGAGATAAGAAATCCTATTATTAGTATCTGGATGTATAACCTAAAAAAGTCAGTTGGTCTCTGTGTTTCAGTTTGCTCATCTGAACAATGGGCACAGGAAAACACACACCACAGTCTATTTATCTGGTCTACCTACCCCACAGCTTCGAGGAGACCAATTTCATACAATATCCATTCATTTAACAAGTACTTATTGAGTGAAACAAATAACCACGTTACAAAGCAGTATGTGTCACACAACACTGTAAGTCATACTGGCCTTCTCAGAGTGACTGAAAAAAGAAAGATATACTGGAAAATAAAAACAAAAGCATATATAAAAGCAAATATTAACATCTGTTTAATTTTGAAGTTGACTACACACATGAAGATCTGTTATATACTTTTCTGTACTTCTCTGGGTAATTAACAATTTCATAATTAAAAACTAAAATCGGGACTTCCCTGGTGGCGCAGTGGTTAAGAATCCGCTTGCCAATGCAGGGGACTCGGGTTCGAGCCCTGCTCCGGGAAGATCCCACATGCCATGGAGCAACTAAGCCCGTGCACCACAACTACTGAGCCTGCGCTCTAGAGCCCGCAAGCCACACTACTGAGCCTGCATGCCGCAACTACTGAAGCCTGCGCACCTAGAGCCCGTGCTCCGCAACGAGAAGCCACCACAATGAGAAGCCCGCACAGGGCAACAAAGAGTAGCCCCCGCTCGCGGCAACTCGAGAAAACCCGTGCGCAGCAACGAAGACCCAACACAACCAAAAAATAAATAAATAAAATCCTTAAAAAAAAAAAAAAAAGAATACATTCTCCTGCAAACTAAAACCACAAGGAGATACCATTTCACACCCACTATGATGGCTATAATCTAAAAGACAGACAATTACAAGGATATGGAGAAACAGGAACTCTCACAATTGAGCTGGTGGGAATATAAAATGGTTCAGCCACTTTGGAAGACAGTTTGGCAGTTTCTTGAAAAGTTATATATAAACCTACCCTATAACCCAGCAATTCCACCCATAGGTATATAGCCAAGAGAAATGAAAAAATGAAAACATACATCCACACAAATATTCAAATCAACGTTATTTATAATAGCCAAAAAATGAAAACAACCCAAATGTCCGTCAACTGCTGAATAAACAAAATATATGGTATATCCATACAACAGAATACTCCTCAGCAATAAAGGAATTAAGTACTCATACATGCTACAACATAGATGAACCTCAAGAATATTATGTTAAGTGAAAGAAGCTAGACACAAAAGAGCACATATTGTAAGATTCCATTTAAATGAAATGTCTGGAAGAGGCAAATTTGTAGAAACAAAAAACATATTAGTGGTTGCCTAAGGCTGGGGATGGGAATGGAGAATAACTATAAATAGACAAGAAGGACCTTAGTGGGATGATGAAAATGTTCTAAAATTGGATTATGGTGATGGTTATACAACTCATAAAAATCACTGAATTACACAATGAAAATGCATCAATTTTATGGTACATAAATTATACCTCAATGAAGTTGTTTTTAAAAAAGAATGTATTTTCTTAAACAAACAATAGAATGATAACCAAAAAATGTTTTAAAACAATTAGCTAACTATATGGAAAGGGAAGAAACAGGATGGAGGGGGCAGAGATGAAAGCTAGACTTCACTGAACACACCTTGTGTTCACTTTTTAAAATTTCCCTTTGGAACAATGTATATGGTCTATAAAATATAAAATAAAATTGAAAGGGAAAAAACAATCCCTAAAAACTGAAGGAATATAAAAACAAATGAACTTGTGTATTGAATTAATGGCTTAACAACACAGAGAGAAGTTACTTCAAATGACTATAAAACAAGATTATTTGTACGTCCTTAGGAGATAAACACTAAGGACATAAAGGACTGCAAAGAAATCACAAATTTTTCAGTAATCGTGTTGTTAATAATAACAGTCATTGTTATTTTGATTCAAATATATTACATATAATATATATGACTTTCTATATATGCCATAATATATATATGATTTTATGTATGCATGCACCCGTGTGCTTGTGTGTGTATGAAAAAGGGAAAAAGTAATGTGTTACTTAGATAGCATCAAGATTTTCAGCATAAGAAAAAAAAGGATACAAACATAAAGTCAAAGAAGTTGAATAAAACTCTGTAATTCTAAGTTTGAATTAGAAACATCATTATAAATTCTTGATTTTTTTAAAAGAGAAAAATACAAGTGTTAGCTAGCTCTGTCCACAGAAAACGCCTAGAGACAGTGAGCAACCCGGTAGCACTCAGATTGTTGTCAACAAAGAATTTCAGTTCCTTGGAGAAATTGCTAATCCCAGGCCTGAAACAGGAAATATACAAAAAATATCTGGAACAGCTCTTCACACAAGAAATAAAGCACATTATCAAGACTATGGGGATCATGACAAAGGACTCAGAGTCAACTTGAAAAAAGTCATTGGCCAAAGACGGAGCTGAGTATTAAGAAAAATGACAGCTGTATTTGATTAGAACACATTTAAGTCTGTTAAAAATCCATGAGTCACACTGATACTAAAGGAAAATAAATATCAACAAAGAAACTTTCATTGGTCTTTAGAGAAACTTAGAGGATCAACTAATTATTCTGAAAACTGGTAAAACAGAGGGAAAGATGAAAGCATTTATCATTGTATCTTGCCTTTCCTATAGGAGCTATCTCTCAGGGTAATGGATAAAGTAAAATTCTACTTTACAAAAGAATTATAGAATTTTGAGTATCACCATTTTGCAACTTCTAATGAAATAATGGAACTAGCAATGACAAACAGTAGCTGCTAAAGTTTTAGGTGAAGAGCTAACAGTGAGTGGATCTACAATGGATGGATCAGGCTGATAACACCTGAACTCACTAATCAAGCTTAACATCACGAACAGACGGACAACAGACATTATGTGCCTTCTGATGTGTAGCAATAAAAGTATACATCTCGGGACTTCCCTGGTGGTGCAATGGTTTAGAATCCACCTGCCAATGCAGGGGACACAGGTTCAATCCCTAGTCCGGGAAGATCCCACATGCCACAGAGCAACTAAGCCTGTGCGCCACAACTACTGAGCCTGAGCTCTAGAGCCTGTGAGCCACAACTACTGAGCCCGCTTACTGCAACTACTGAAGCCCATGCGCCTAGAGCCCATGCTCCACAACAAGAGAAGCCACGGCAATAAGAAGCCCACACACCGCAACGAAGAGTAGCCCCCGCTCGCTGCAACTAGAGAAAGCCCAAGCGCAGCAATGAAGATCCAACACAGCCAAAAAAAAAAAAAAAGGTATACAACTCAACATCAGCATCCTTGCCTGCCCCCGCCCCCCGCCCCACAAAAAAGGGAAACTAAGTATGATCCAGCCTCAGGTCTAAAACACCAGTTTACAGGCAATACAAGAGAGGGATGGAGGATGCTGTTAGAAAACATCCCACAGATGCCACCAGCATCTTTACATAAATTGCATAGGACAAAAGACCTGATTTATTCAACAAACCAAAAGGAGAAAAAAAGAGGAGGGGAAAATTTAACACATGTGTGGACTTTGGATTCTGATTCAAACAAGCCATTTTTTAAATGAGATAACTGGGGAAATCTGAACAGTGCTCAGATATTCAATGATTTTAAGAAATTACTGATTTTTACAGTGTTATAACACTGTGGTTTGCTTAAATGAAGAGTCTTTAAGAGATACACACTGAAATATTTACAGATGAAATTATATGATGTCTGGGACTCCTTTCAAAATAACCTCCTGGGGGTTTGAGGAGTGGATCAGGATATAGACAAAATAACACTGGCCATGAGTTAGCAACTGTAGGGCTAGGTGATGGGTACATGGTGGTTCTATACTATTTTCTCTGCTTTTATATATGTTTGAAATTTTTCATAACAAATTTTTAAAGAGAAAGTAAGAGAGAACATTTTCCTGATGCAGTGTTCAGTTAAGGAACATTACCACCATCTCCTCTGTCCCAGGAAAATTTTAATTAGCCAGTTCAATTTTCATTCCTTGACCCCTGAATTTCCCTTTTGTTGAATTTACTTGCAGTCAGGAGAAACAAAGACCCAGTGGACAGCTTCCTCTTACTTCACACCTATGAGGAATAACATTGGTCTCTCAAAGTGAAGGCAGGTCTGTGGTGAAATACAAACAACCAACAAAGTTTCTCTAAAAAACCCCTCTGTTCATAAGGGTGCCAAGAGGGTAACTCTATGAAAGCTCAGCAAAGTTCTTGTTCCCACCCTGCCAAGGCACACTGCCAAGTTCATGTTCGTGGTTATCCCTATATCCGAAGTATGCCTGAGGACACCCTGTGGTTCCACAAAAACACACGTTACCTCCACACTTTCCTAAGCCTACTTATGCTGCAGATTGCCAGCACTGGTTCCAAACCAGAGCGCCAAGAAATAAACCCTGAGCTCTCAGAATTTCCCAGATTCTCAGGAATTCTGGGACACCTGCTGTTCTGCCTTCACCCAGCAGGTGGCGCTGACCCCCCAACTGGGACATCACAGCAGCCACAGCCCTGGGAGTCACTGCCTTGAGATATTTATATTATTAGCCTTCTTTTCCCACCTGCTCAAGAAATGCTCCCCGGGGACTTTCCTGGTGGCGCAGTGGTAAAGAATCTGCCTGCCAATGCAGGGGACACGGATTCAAGCCCTGGTCTGGGAAGATCCTACATGCCACAGAGCAACTAAAAGCCCACACCACAACTACTGAGCCCACCGCGCCCACACACCACAACTAGAAGTCCATGCACCACAACTACTGAAGTCCATGCCTAGAGCCCGTGCTCCACAAGAGAAGCCACCGCAATGAGAAGCCCACACACCACAACCAAGAGTAGCCCCGCTCGCCACAACTAGAGAAAGCCCGCATGCAGCAACGAAGACCTAACGCAGCCAAAAATAAATAAATTTAAAAAAAAAAAAGAAGTGCTCCCTGTAATCGATCAGCCTTGTGTACAGCTGTTGGGTATAGGAGAACTGTCTGAGAAATAGTTTTGTTTAGTTGAGCTAACGTGATTCAAGATAGTCTACTTATAAAAATAGGGCTGTGATTTTCCAATAGCAATCCAGACTTGAAAAGGATTTATCTTCTTAGGGGGGACCAACAGGAAGGCTGTGTGACCATGTGAACACTACCAACATGCCACTGTTCTTGGGTGTGATGGATGCTACAAGGTTGTGATTATAAACACATATACAAACCCAGAGACCAAGGTGCTTGCTATGAACTGAATGTTTGTGTCCCCTCGAAATTCATATATTGAAGCCCTAACCCTGATATGATGGTATCTGGAGGTGGGGCCTTTGGCAGGTAATTAGGTTTAGATGAGGTCATGAGAGTGGAGCCCTCATAATGGGATTGATGCCCTTATAAAAAGATGAAGGAACACAAGATCTCTTTCTCTGCATGCATGCCCCAAGGAAAGGCCATGCAAGGGCGTAACTAGGAAAAGGGCCCTCACCAAGGAGCCAACCATGCTAGCACTCTGATCTTAGACTTCCAGCCTCCAGAACTGTGAGAAATGAATGTTTGTTGTTTAAGCTACCCAGCCTATGGTGTTTCATTATAACAGCCCGAAATAACTAAGACAGTGCTACAATTAACTAGGCTTGTTTAAGATCATTAGAGATGAGGAAAAGTCTACAACAAGGAAGGATTATAAGGCTTCGCTCCACCCTTCTAGAGCATCAAATCCAACATCTCTCCCCACCCTTCACATTCTGAGTCCCTGAAGAGACAGTTTTGACTCAGCTGAGCAGACTTTTAATAACCAGACTGCCAATGAAAGGGCCAAAGCACAAACAAGTGAAAAATCCCATTTCATCATGCAAATGATGAGGAAGTTCTGGGTTTACACTGCAAGAGCTTTGCCTCCAGGCCACCCTAATCTTCCTTTCCAACTCCCACTCTCACCCTCATTCACTGCCAAATACGGAGAAGCAAGCCTCAGTGTGCCCTTGGAAGGCAGAGCAACCTCTAACTCTTTCTAGGCCATGTCCAAACCAAGCAACCAGGACCACAAACTTCATAGACCCTACCTGGAAGTGCAAAATAATGGTCCAGATCAGGCCCAGGGTCAGCTTGGGGTTGCCGTCTGTGATGTCATCGTTGCGAATATTCACTAGTTTCACCTGCAAAAGAAACAAAAGCTGGTCTCAGAGCTCTGTGACTTTTTTGATTTCATTTTTATAGATTTTCATTATTTATATGCAGTTAAATTGGTTTTTTTGCAGTTAAATTGGTTCTGAGTTTTCACACATGTACAGATTTGTGTAACTACCACCACAATCAGGATAACAGAACAGGTACGTCAACCCGAAAAGGTGATCTCAAGCTGCCCCTTTGTAGTCAAACCCTGCCCGCAGCCCTAAATCCTGGCAACCACTGATCTGTTCCCAATTTTGCTTTTTCCAGAATGTCATATAAATGGAATCACACAGTATGTAATCTTTTGATAATAGCTTTTTTTCACTCAGCATAATGTTCATGAGATCCCCATCCAAGTTGCTGCATGTAACAACAGTTTGCTCCTTTTCGTTGTGGAGGAGTATTCCACTACACCGATACACTACACTGTAATTATCCACTCATCTATTGAAGGACATTTGCGCCATTTCCGGTTTGGGACAATTATGAATAAAGCTCCTATATTCATGTACAGTTTTTTGTGCGAGCACATGTTTTCATTTCTCTAGGGTAAATTCCTAGGAGTGGGATTGCTGGGTCATATGGTGTATGTTTAGCTTTATAAGAAACTGCCCAACTGTTGGGTTGGCCAAAAGGTTCGTTCGTTTTTTTCTGTCAGATGGCTCTAGTAGCACTTAGTTGTCTTTAACTTCATTCAAAACAATTTTGTTAGATTGTATGTGACAGCTGTCATATCAGTGTGCGTTTAAAAAAAGACTTAACAAAATTGGTGAATTTCTGTGTAACCATTTTAATGTTGAAGAAAAACAGCAACAGTTTGGCAAATTATGCTTTATTATTTCAAGAAAGGTAAAAATGCAACTGAAACGCAAAAACAAATTTGTTCAGTGTATGGAGAAGGTGCTGTGACTGATCGAACATGTCAAAAGTGGTTTGTGAAGTTCTGTGCTGGAGATTTCTCGCTGGACGATGCTCCACGGTCAGGTATACCAGTTGAAGTTGATAGCGATCACATAGAGACATTAATTGAGAACAATCAACGTTATACCACGCGGGAGATAGCTGACATACTCAAAATATCCAAATCAAGTGTTGAAAATCATTTGCACCAGCTTGGTTATGTTCATCGCTTTGATGCTTGGGTTCCACATAAGTAAAGTGAAAAAAACCTTCTTGACCGTATTTCCGCCTGTGATTCTCTACTGAAATGTAATGAAAACGTTCCATTTTCAAAATAAATTGTGATGGGCGATGAAAAGTGGATACTGTATAATAATGCGGAACAGAGGAGATTGTGGGGCAAGCGAAATGAACCACCACCAACCACACCAAAGGCTGGTCTTTATCCAAAGAAGGTGATGTTGTGTACATGGTGGGATTGGAAGGGAGTCCTCTATTATGAGCTCCTTTTGGAAAACCAAACCGTTAATTCCAACAAGTACTGCTCTCAATTAGACCAAGTGAAAGCAGCACTCGATAAAAAGCGTTCAGAATTAGTCAACAGAAAACTCATAATTTTCCATCAGGATAACGCCAAGACCATAAGTTTCTTTGATGACCGGCAAAAACTGTTACAGCTTGGCTGCGAAGTTCTGATTCACCCACTGTACTCACCAGACAGTGCACCTTCAGATTTCCATTTATTTAGGTATTTACAAAATTCTCTTAATGGAAAAAATTTAAATTCCCTGGAAGACTGTAAAAGGCACCTGGAACAGTTCTTTGCTCAAAAAGATAAAAAGTTTTGGGAAAATGGAATTACGAAGTTGCCTGAAAAATGGCAGAAAGCAGTGGAACAAAAGGGCGAATATATTTGTTCAATAAAGTTCTCGGCGAAAACGAAAAATGTGTCTGATTTTTACTTTAAAAGCGAACGCACTTTTTGGCCAACCAGTATCTTCCAGCGTGACTGTACCATTTTGCAATCCCACCAGCAAAGCAACCTTGCAAGCACATGCTATTATGAGTTGCTTTTTAATTAAGTCACCACAGCCCTGACTTTTTTCTTTTTCTTTCTTATTTCTTCAAGGTTGAGAGAGAGAGATCTGCCCCTTGTCCCTCACTGGTCTCTGGCCTGCTCCCATCTATTTCCCCTCCTTTGTCGCAGACATCCCCACCTACCCACACCTCCCATAGCATATGCTTTACTCCTAAAATCTCATTCCAGCAACACGATGTGCACAGACACACAGGCCCTTCCCCCACCAGGGTGACCAACCATCCCTGGCTGCTGGAAACTGAGGGGTTTCCTGGGACGTGGGCCTTTCAGTGCTGAAACCGAGAGTAGGCTGGAAAACCAGCCTACTTCCAGTTCCACCTCCACCCCTGCGAATGTCTGTTGTACCCTCATGGAGGTCCTGACAACTGTGGCAAACCGTCCTGAAGCTGCCCTTCCTTTATCTCTTCAATTGAACTGAAATCTTCATGTACTAAAGAACCTAGTGACCTCAAACAGAAGCCTCACTTCTCCCTTACACTATGGTGACCGGTGCTGTAGACTGAATGCTTGTGTTCCTCCAAAATTCATATGTTAAATCCTAACACCCAATCTGAAGGTATATGGAGGTGGGACCTTCTGGGGGTGATTAGGCCTTGAGGGAATGGAATTAGTATCTTTATAAGAGAGACCCAGAGGGCTTCTCTGGTGGCGCAGTGGTTGAGAGTCCACCTGCCGATGCAGGGGACACGGGTTCGTGCCCCGGTCCTGGAAGATCCCACATGCCGCGAAGCGGCTGGGCCCGTGAGCCATGGCCACTAAGCCTGCACATCCGGAGCCTGTGCTCCGCAACTGGAGAGGCCACAACAGTGAGAGGTCCACGTACTGCAAAAAAAAAAAAAAAAGAGAGACCCAGAAAGCTCCCTCGACCTTTCCATCATGTGAGGTCACAGCTAAAAGCCATCTCTGAACAGGACCTCACCAGATACCAAATCTGCCTCGATCTTGGACTTCCCAGCGTTCAGAACTGTGAGAAATAAGTTTCTGTTGTTTATAAGCCACCAGGGCTGTGATACTGTGTTCCAGCAACCTGAACGACCAAGACACCTGGGCAAATTCTTTCCCTTTTCTGTATCGCAGTTTCCTCTTCTGTATATTGGGAGTGGGACAACCTGCTTCTGGTCTGAGTGCAGGTTTTCTAATCACAAGCAGCCCACAGCTGGCAGGCTGGCAGTATCAGCCAAGTCCACGTTCCTCAGTCCCAACTCTGTCAGCCTTCCCCTTGTTTTCTGAAGTCTACCTTCCTTGGCCAAGCCACCTTCCAACCTCTGCCAATCTGTTCCTCGGAGACTTCACACCTAACTCCTACCTTTCCTACCTCATCTTCTACCACCTTTCTTGATAACTGTCACACTCATCTCGATGACCCAAGTATCACCCATCTGTACAACCTGTCTGCCTTCCCACTTCTGATGACCTTCATTTTCACTCTGCTTTGGACACCTGCACAGCTACAACCTCACCATAAGCAAGAACTGCTCTAGAGCTCTCTCTGCCCTTCTCTGTGTCCACGGTTAACCGCTCACATTTTTACTGTAGCCAAGTAACCAATCTCCTCTCCATCCTTATTTATATTTCTAGCTAATCAGTTCTTCTCAATTCACCTTTTGCCCATTAAGGCCCTCTCTGGTTTCCTGTAACTCTACATACAGACATTCCAACACTGCTCTCTCTGGTCCCCTAAACACGTCAGCCTCCAATTCTCCTACCTCTTTTCATTTATCAATTTATTCAACAAATATTTATTAAGTGCTGATTATGGACCATTCATGATGACAGGTGATGAAGATAAAAATGTTAAGTAAGCTCACGTTCCCTGTCCTCACGGGCCTACAATGCATTATAGCAAACAGAGAAATAACAATAAAGTAATAAGTATTATATTAGAAGCAAACTGCTACAGGAGTACACAGAAAAAGAATTTCCCAAGTTAATGAGAATTACCGATAAGAGTGACAGAAATGAACTAACTCCAAAAATATGTGTACCATCTAATGTCATCGTGACCGGTGCTGTTGCCTGGCGACTGCAGCTATACCAAGTCTCTCCAAACAGCCCTCTAGGCAGATGATCTCTGACTCCTTCATCCATCCACCTTCCTCCTCTCCACAAACTTTCTCTTTTGTCTTTATCCCTCCTTCCTTCCTCCTCCCTGTATCACAGAAGAGGCATTTTTTTCCTTTCTTTTTCAAAGAAACCACGTCAGCTGTGCTCTGTATCTCATCCCTCTATCCCTGGGCTTGGTTCCATCAATTAGGAAGCAATGGGAGGAGGAAACGTGTGTAGAAAGCAGCACGGAAGGAGCGTTAAACAAGTGTCAGGAGACCTCAGTGGAAGTCCCAGCTTTGCTCTACCTTGTGTGATTTGGGGCAGGTCATTTCTCAGTTTCCTTCCGTATGAAACAAAAAGGCTGGACTAGAGGATCTCCAAGGCACCTTCCGGGGTAACAGGCTCTGACTCGTACTCCTCCTTGCTCTCATTCTGTTCCTCTCTTCGTTGGCTTCTCTCCCTATGTCTAAAAATATGTTGCCATCTTGCTTCTTTATCCTTCCTTCCTTATTTAGTAAAGAGGGAAAAGCTTCTTTACTATGTCCTAAACACTTTTCTGCTCTACTGAGGCTGTTCTCTTAAGTCATCAGTGCTGCACAGCTGAGAGCTTCGCCTCAGCTCCATGTGCCGTTCAGCTATCCTGACCATCCCCTCACCCAGTTCTCATGATGATGGAGCACTCTGGTTTTCCCTCTTCCGAGACGATGTACCTTTTCCCATCTTCTGAGCTGGTTTATTTTTCATCTTCCCTTTGACCTCCACCCGAGGTGAGGCAATCTTTCATATCTTGCTCTTCTCTAAGACTCTCCCCCCCTCAGACAGGCCACAAACTCTATGTAAGGACCACCAAATGATTTGTTCAAACACAATACAGCTGCTCACTAGGAAGCAAGACTCAGAACTGCATCGGTCAGATTTACTGAGGACATGCCAGGGGCACTGAGAACATCTAGGGACCCGATGCCAACATTCCCTGGCAGAATGGGGAACACACGGGACACTCTTACCTGTCGCTGCTTTAGGAAGTCCAGAGCAATCTGCACATTCTGCAGCCTGTGAAAACGCATCCTGCCCTTCTCCCGGGGCTGCAAACAAACAAACAAAAGGGATGTTAATTTCAGCTACACCAATTTACCCGTGCAGACCACTTTCCTCTTTCATTTCAAGGACTAAAAGACCACAAAGAATTCCTCATGACTGAAGCCAGGCGTGGGAGCATCCCATAAAGCACCCCCCAGGGCAGGACCTGTGTGTGTTTTCACCATGCTTGCTGAGGCCCCAGAAGGCCTTGTTTACCACTAGGATCCCCGTGAACACAACAGCCCGTGTGAATGCAAATGCTTAGGCAGTGCCGCAGCTCCTCTACGGGTTCTTCTGCAGTCGTACGTGGCAGAACTTGATTCTGGATGTGACGTTAATGGGAACAAAGACTTGCCTCTATGGCTCCCAGAATCGCAGTTAAATGCTATTGTAAGGAACGGTAGAAAGTCCTAATTGCATACTGCACAGTAATGGACACAGCCAACTGTATTACAAACCTGGCAAGAGAAACTAGAGGTAGCCAATTTTATACTAGGGAATGAGGAGTTACACATGCTCAACAAGCAAGTGAAAAAACCTAGAATGGAAGGCAGAAATCAGGAAGAAACCTATTTTCTAGGAAGATGGGTGTTGGTGTAGCAAAGCCACCCTTTACCCCAGTATGAAATACCCAGAGCAAAAAAGACCTTGATGACGTAGGGCTGTTCAACACAGTCCTCCAAAGAAAGGTATTTCCTGCCAGTCACTCAGTCCTGGATGTCATAACAGCCACGGGGGAGAGGCCCACCTTCACCCAGGGCCCCTGGTGCCCGTCCCCACTGCCTCGTCCACTGCTCAACTCCTATCCATCCAGAAGTGCAGGAAGTGTTTCCCCAGTGGGTACAGGGACTGCTACCTACCTCTGGAACATTTTCTCCTGCTCACTTTCCAATGTTGTTTTTATTTTACTACAACTGGGACTAAAACATTACTCTCACTAGATCATACCCAATTCATCTGTAAATGTCAAATTGGTACTAATTAAAGGCCAATAAAATACAAGGTAGCTCTGTTGTGGGCACCTGCACAGAAGAAACACTGCCCCAGGTTGAAATGGGCAAAAAGTAACCCACCACATGGAAAGATGGGGTGGAAGCATCTCTGTGGGGGTCCCCTAACCCTTCTAAGCAAAACTTCCAAACAAGAGTAATCGACAGAGAGGATGAGGCCTCTCTGTGAAACAGAATAACTTCAAAGTCAAAGTTTTAGGAAAAATCTTCTTAGTGAGAACCTCTTCTCAGTCATTTCAGCTAAACTAATTGTGACTATAGCTTAGAAGATGACACAGCCTGTGAAACTGAAGACTCTAAGGCAATGGGAAGGGAGATCAATGAGGTGAAAAGATGACTTTAAGAGGACAGGGAATGGGGATATTGCCTAAGCCCTCTTTCTGGAGAAAGATCACAGGCTATAGCTTAGAGGCTGCAAGCAGAAAATGGCCTTCTTACACACTCCTAAGTACTCCCCACCAAAAATACGCTTAAGAACATGCAAGTTAAATATCTGTCCTCTACAGCAACTAGAGATGTTATTGACCAAGCAGGGTATCTCCATGCAGTGAGTGGTTTGCAAACACCAGGCTCTTCTGAAAACAAATGACATGGTGCGTGGTGAGAACCTGGAGGCCAGAGAGATGGACAGTCCCCGTTAGTCCGGAGTGTGGAGTCATAAGCAATAACTGTCGTGCTGTCAACTAAGCTTTCCACGATTCTGTGATCTCGACTCAGACAACATAGCAAGGCCACCAGAAAGCCATGGGTCTCCAGGTCACAAAGGGACTTGATGCCACCGAACACCCTTATTCTTTTCGTGCCAGCTACTCTCAGATAAGCAAAACAATTCCCACTCGAGGATCATCTAACAGTGGCAAGAGGCACAATTAGTTTTAACCACTGTCTTTGGGACCCAAATTCCCAGGCGGACAGGGACGAAGGCAACTGGTAACTGAGCTACTTGGAGACCTAGAGAACCCCAAACTCTCTGATGGCCCTGCAGTGTGGCTGGGATGCTGGTGGCCCCAGGAGGACCTACTACATCATCATCATCATCATCTTCCTCCTGCTCCTTGCTGTTTGTATGGCGCCAGGAGGGCATGCTCACCAGACGGAGGGTCTTCAGCCCTGCTGGCTCCTTTGGCCACCAACCAAGAGAAAGACATGACAGAGAAACAGGAAATTCACAACACATGAACGAAAAGGAAATGAATGCAGGAAAAAAAAAAGGTGAAAATAAATATGAAAATACCCTCCCACCTCCAGAAAGATGCAAAAACCAAATTAAGACCAGAGCAGATGGTTATACTGAACACTTCTTTTGTTGAAACACAGCTTTAATTCTCCACGGCCACCCACCCTCCCTACTTCTGTGAATCAAGTAAGGCAGAGAGGAGGATGAGAATAACCATGAAAGACATATTTGGGTGGTTTTTGGTGAAAAGATGATATTTTATGACTATCTCCATAAACACCTGTAGGTTTTCAAAGGTTAGAAAAAGAAATCAGATTGGAGTGGTTTTAACCTGTTTTTTAAGCAACATCACTGAAAAGAATCACTTTTCAATATAAAATCACTACAAGTTCATCAAATATACCAACCAAACTGCCCAAAATATAACTTTGTGAGCACTGTTAAGTCCAGCACAGTGAAAGTAAAATTCTGATTACTTAGGAGATTTATAAATGAGGGCCAGAGAAGAACTAGAAATCATATGTACTGGCTATGTTAATAAAAGCATCTGTCAGTTTTAGGCCACTAAACATTATAAAATTAATTCTACTGTAAGACCAAAAAAAAAGTGAAACCAAAACAAAGGCCCCAGGGGAAGGCAAGCTCCAACCGTGGAAGAAGCTATTACTTAGGGAGTGAAATCTAATGTGCCAAATCCTGCTCTTGAAACACAACCAACAATGACTAAGAATTCACCAAAGGCGGTGAGCACGCTGGCTCCACCAGCTCCTCGAGCGGTGTGCCTCTGCAGAGCGCTCCTCCCTCACAGGTGTTTCCAGTATTCAGCCCTGGCCTTTTCTAAATGAAAAGTATGTTGTCTGCAACGCTCGAGTTAGAGCAGGAGCTGCATAGGATCACAGGCTTCCATTAGGCTCCCATATAGGAAACAATGAGCCCACAGAGAGGTTACGCTGATCCCTCAAACAAAGTGAAGATAAGAACTCATGAGCCAAGAGGTTCAGACAGCCTTTGCCCTCAGACAGGTAAGTGTTTCCACAAGCCACATTTAATACATCTGGGGAGGAAGCAGGCATGTTTAATTATCCAAGGAGCCCAGATGTACTCCGTCTGGGGCTATGCTCAGACAGCAACTTCAGCACTTCTCCAACCCTGTGAAAGACAGTGAATCCCAGAAGGGAGAGAGTGAGGTGATTTGGGAAAAAATGACTCTAAATACCTGGGCTTTTAAATGTAAATTTCAGGTCTTTGTTGAATATAGAAATAGAACAATTCGTAGGTAGAAGCAAAAATAGGAGGAGTCTATATAGACTAGAAATAAAGCTGTAGGAAGAAAAATACACCTTATTCAAAAAACTTTAAATGTAAATCTGCTATTCCTGAAACACTAGCATCTATAAATAGATAAAGAACAAGTAAGGAGAAAACATGCAAATATGAAAGGAACAGAACTGATACTTGATTCCATCAAGAAATGAGAATATATGATACATCAGGTTAAATTAAGATGAAATTACAGCATTTATAAAGTGTTAAGTCTGAGTTATAAAGTCCACCAATTACCTCTTCTACTTTTTCCTCCCATGTAACAGAGGACACAGTGACAGTCACTGCCCTAGCACTCAACAAGGTGGACCCATATGTCATTAATAGGGCCACACCTGTGAGGTCAACTGATTAGAAGAGACAAGCTCACCAGTTTGATGCCTGAGAGGACCTCCAGCAGAGAGATCAGGTTATGGCCATCCCGCAGATCTTCATAAAGATCATTGATGTGCTTCCGGACCTGTGCATGAGAGTGAAACAGACTGATTTTTATTCTATCTTGAATTATTTTATTATCTACACAAGAATCTCTGGTCCTAGGTAAACACAAATTAAAGAATTTGAAACTGGAAACAACAAAAAATTCAGGAATTTTCAGGTTGGAGTATAATACATATGAAATGGTAACACTTAACAGAAGTGTATGTGTGTTTTTCTTTTAATTGAGGCCAGGGACTTCCCTGGTGGCACAGTGGTTAAGAATCCGCCTGCCAATGCAGGAGACACGGGTTCGAGCTCTGGTCCAGGAAGATCGCACATGCCGCGGAGCAACTAAGCCCGTGCGCCACAACTACTGAGCCTGTGCTCTAGAGCCCGCAAGCCACAAGTACTGAGCCTGTGAGCCACAACTACTGAAGCCCGCGTGCCTACAGCCCACGCTCCGCAACAAGAGAAGCCACCGCAATGAGAAGCCCACGCACGGCAACGAACAGTAGCCCCCACTCACCACAATTAGAGAAAGCCCACGTGCAGCAACAAACACGCAACGCGGCCAAAAATAAATATAAAATAAATAAGTAAATTTATAATTAATAAGTAAATTGAAGCCAGATCCATTACATACTCCAGCCAACCATGAAAAATACTCCAGAAAGTCTGGACTAGGGATGGGGAGTCTTAATCATCCTGAAACATCTCAGGAATTATTATGGACCAAAATGTGAAATGACGGCCAATGATGGACAGATGAGACCAGTCAGAGTCAGAAAAGCCTTCCAGAGTGCTACGAAGGAAACTAAAATGCTAGATACCCAGTATTCCATACGGTGTACCTTAATTTAACCCCTTTCTTACCAAATACTTTTTTTTTTTAATTTATTTTTGGCTGAGTTGGGTCTTCGTTGCTCCGTGCGGGCTTTCTCCAGTTGCAGAGAGTGGGGGCTACTCTTTGTTGCGGTGCATGGGTTTCTCACTGCGGTGGCTTCTCTTGTTGCAGAGCATGGGCTCTAAGCACGAGGGCTTCAGTAGTTGTGGCACATGGGCTTCAGCAGTTGTGGATCGTGGGCTCCAGAGCGCAGGCTCAGTAGTTGTGGCACATGGGCTTAGTTGCTCCATGGCATGTGGGATCTTCCTGGACCAGGGCTTGAACCCGTGTCCTCTGCATTGGCAGGTGGATTCTTAACCACTGCGCCACCAAGGAAGCCCCTTACCAAATACTTCTAATAGTGAACTTGAGAAATACTTTTCTTTTGGGAAAAAACAATTCTAATTTTATAACTGAAACTATGCAAAAACAAATAGATATCACTTTAGAAAAATGTGTGGGTAATGTCAAACATTGTGCTAATGCTTTAGATGTTATCTCATCTATCCCTCATATCCATAAGGTAGGTATTATTATTCCTGTTTTACACATGAGGAAATGAGACACAAAGAGGTTAAGTAACTTGCCTAAGGTCACAAGTGGAAAGACGGGCCTCAGTCTGGTCTTTCTTTTTTTTTTTTTTTGCAGTACGCGGGCCTCTCGCTGTTGTGGCCTCTCTCACTGCGGAGCACAGGCTCCAGACGCGCAGGCTCAGCGGCCATGGCTCACGGGCCCAGCCGCTCCGTGGCATGTGGGATCTTCCCAGACCGGGGCACGAACCCGTGTCCCCTGCGTCGGCATGCAGACTCCCAACCACCAGGGAAGCCCTGGTCTTTCTGATATTAGTCTTTGCCATTACTACAATGCTTTGTAATCAGACATAATCTCATTTTATTTACTTAATCCAAACAACTGCCCTGTGAAGTTTACTTATTACTCCCATTCTATAACAGAAACTGAGAAAGCTAAGGCTCTGAGAAGTTATGGTCACATAGCTGTGGGAAGTGCCTAAAGTGACTGATTCATTCCAAGTCTAGTGACAACTTCACTGATATGCTCAAACACAGAATCAGAAGACAATTGGAAATTACAAGGAAGAAGATTCTTTTCAACATAATTAATTTTCTAGACAATAAGAGAAAGGGTTTACTCTCAGAATAGTGGATTTCTAGTCACTGGAGTTTTTCAAGCAGAGACTAGGATATTGGAATTTCTACATTCACGTCGAAGATTGAACTATAAGTCCTTTCCAACTATAATATTCTAGCATTCAAAACAGATTGCAAATCAGAAAAGATAAAGGGTGGAAACATCTTAGTAAACTTCCTAGAAAAGAAAGGACTTGAAGGATTAGAAAATGTTTGATAGAAAGAAAGAGCAGGGGAAAACCACATAAGGCTAGGTATAGGGGTGGAAACATGCAAGACATGCATGTTTGTACGTGTGTGCGAAGGAATAAGAAGTTGACAGGTAGATAACCCAACTGGAGAAAATGGTTCATGATAAATTGAATAATAGGTTTCAAATATTTAAAAATTAAATATAGTTTTCAAATATTTAAAGAATATTTCTTCAATTTTTTTGTGCTACTGACAATATGACACATATTTTAGTTTAATCTGCAATACTAACATTTTCTCCCTCACTTTCTTAAGTTTAGACAATGAATGAAACAATACATTTACCCCAGACTTGTATCACTTGTTGATTTTCATGGTGTAAATACTCTATTGAAATGACCAATTTCAAGCTATTAATATAATATCACTAAAAGCAATGTTGGGAAGAAATGTACAGTAGCACACCAATATATAGAATTTCCATCAGAGAGATACAACAGACATAACTGACCTCAAGAGCACAGATGGTAATAACATAGTAAAGTAACTGAAGTGATGAGCTTTGAATATTTATTACCTTTATTTTAAATACAATTTATTTAATTGTAAGTTTACATAATTTAATTTTTAATAATGGCTGTGCTTAGCAAATATAGCTCACAAAATTCCTGAAAGTTTAATATTTGGCTCTCACGAGCCCATGACAGTTGACTCCAACACACCAGTGGCTCTAAGATTTCAAGACCCCTCCCTCATGTGGGTCCAAGGGTTCAACCACAGTGCACCACTCAAGAAATTAGCAGGTCATAAGAGTTGGAAAGGAAGTTTGATTTGACAAGTTCAATCTGAAGTATGTTGAATTTAAAACAACAGCAAAGGAGCTACAAATGGAAATGTTCTTGAAGCAGCTGAAAATACCAGAATTTAATCTGGGGCAGATGAGAACTTAAATTTAGAAGTCATATGCATAGAGGTGCTAGCCAAAGACATGGGAAATGTTGGGCTTTCAGTGTTAGGGAGAAAAGAAGAGCGGAGGGCTAAGGACTGAGCCTGAAGGAATAGCCAAAACTAGAAGGCAGGAGATGGGAAAGCAATCAACAAAGGAGGGGGGGTGGGTAGGGGAAAAGGCAGTGAAAGAGGTAGGCAACAAACCAAGAAACTATAATCAAGGAAGAGATGATCACCAGTATCAAATGCTACAGGACAAGGAGGGCGAAAACTAAGAAAGGCTTTCTGAATTTTCCTACAAATAAGAGTGCTTTTTGTGAGAATAATTTTCTAGAGAGTGGTGGAATGGAAATCAGATTTTAAATGAACAGTAGGTTTTAAAAAGTCAGAAATTATTAAATACTTGTTATTAGGATTAAGAAGAGAAGAAACAGGGACTTCCCTGGTGGTGCAGTGGTTAAGAATCCGCCTGCCAATGCAGGGGACACGGGTTCAATCCCTGGTCCGGGAAGATCCCACATGCCGCGGAGCAACTAAGCCCATGTGCAACAACTACTGAGCCTGCGCTCTGGAGCCCACGAGCCACAACTACTGAGCCCACGTGCCACAACTACTGAAGCCTGCGCGCCTAGAACCCGTGCTCCACAACAAGAGAAGCCACCGCAATGAGAAGCCCACGCACTGCAATGAAGAGTAGCCCCCACTCGCCACAACTAGAGAAAGCCCACACGCAGCAACGAAGACCCAGTGCAGCCAAAAATAAATAAATAAAATAAATTAAATTTATAAAAAAAAGAAGAGAAGAAACAATAATGAGGGACTTATTATTGACAGGTAAGACCTGAACATAGGGTATAAAAATCGGGAGTGGTCATCAAGTAATTATTTAAATAAATTACACAGGGCTGCGGACCAGGTGAGATCGTGTTATCAGTAGGATACCAAACACCAAGAAAAAGGAAGTACTTGAAATGTAAAGTTAGTTTTACATCAAGGCCCCAATATCTCCTTCTGAAAATTCCGGTTTATGTTTTACACCTGTGAATAGCAAAATTCAACCACCTTACAAGAAATTTACATGAGTCCTAGTTTATTGTTTCTCAGTCTTTGTGTGATTATAATAACTAAGTAACTATGAAAACCAGTAGAGAGATATAGACAAAAGTAATGGGGGAAGGGAGTATAGTAAGATTTTTTTTTTTCTCAGATAATTTTCAACAGAGAACAGTAGTCTGTTTCTGAAGCATACTGGACACAGCTCTGCCTAGAGAAGGATAAAGAACTAGGGGCTTCCCTGGTGGCGCAGTGGTTAAGAATCTGCCTGCCAATGCAGGGGACACGGGTTGGAGCTCTGGTCCAGGAAGATCCCACATGCCGTAGAGCAACTAAGCCTGTGCACAACTACTGAGCCTGCGCTCTGAAGCCCGTGAGCCACAACTACTGAAGCCCGTGCGCCTAGAGCCCGTGCTCCGCAACAAGAGAAGCCACCGCGATGAGAAGCCCGCGCACCGCAACGAAGAGCAGCCCCCACTCACCGCAACTAGACAAAGCCCAAGTACAGCAACAAAGATCCAACACAGCCAAAAATAAAAAATAAATAATAAAAAATAAGGAACTATGATAATTAAAAAAAAAAAAGAACTCGCTAACACTTACTAGTGCTTTTACATCAAAAAATGTTCAGATGCAGAGGGGGGATTTGGAGGGCTCAATTAACATCCCACGATCATACGGCTCAATGACCAGGCCAACCAAACCCAGGTCTGCCCCCTTCTAAAGTCGTCACCATTTCTGTACATGCTACATTGCCTCTGAAGTTTTCCACAAATCTCCTAAGAAAAAGTCTGGTGGACTAAGCACCAGGAAAGTATTGGAGGCAGCCAAGTGAAGCCAAGAGTGCTCAGAAAGCATCCATATATATGTTTCTTTCCAACAAATAATCATGCTGCTGTTAGCAAACAAGATGAGTGAAAAACTTCAACTATCCAGGTCCTTACCTGTTTGTACTCCCTGTGAAAATCACCATCAAAATTAGTTCTTTAGAAATCTCCAAGGAATATGTACAAATGGCTAACAAACTCATGAAAAGATGCTCAATATCATTAGCCATAAGGAAAATGTAAATCAAACTACAGTGAGATACCACTTCACAACCACTAGGATGGCTACAATCAAAAAGACAGATAGGGGCTTCCCTGCCGATGTAGGGGACGCGGGTTCGTGCCCAGGCCCGGGAAGATCCCACGTGCCGCGGAACGGCTGGGCCCGTAAGCCATGGCCACTGAGCCTGCGCGTCCGGAGCCTGTGCTCCGCAAGGAGAGAGGCCACAACAGTGAGAGGCCTGCGTACCGCAAAAAAAAAAAAGACAGATAATAAGTGTTGATGAGGCTATAGAGAAACTGGAACCCTCATACATTCCCAGTGAGAATGTAAAATGATGCAGCTGCTTTGGAAAACAGTCTGACAGTTCCTCAAAAGGCTAAACACAATTTACCATACGACTCAGTAATTCCACTCCTAGGTATATATCCAAGAGAATTAAAAACATGTCCAGAAAAAAACAAAAACAAAACTTGTACATGAATGAATGTTCATAGCAGCATTCATTGTTCACAACAGCCAAAAAGTGAAAATAATCCAAATGCCTAAATATTATGACATGTGAAAGAAGCCACTTACAAAGAACCACATATTGTATGATTCAATTTGTATGAGATATCTAGAATTGGCAAATCTATAGAGACAGATGGTAGATGGGTGGTTGCCTAGGGCTGGGGGAGAGGATGGGGGGTTGGTTAGGGATAATGATTAAAGGGTACAGGGTTTCTTTTGGGGGATGAGGAAAATATTCTAAAATTGATTGTGGTGATGGCTGCGAAACTCTGTGAATACAATAAAAGCCATTGAAATGTACACTTTAAATGGGTGAATTATGTGATATGTGAATTAAATCTCAACATAGCTATTTTTAAAAATTAATGAATGGGGCTTCCCTGGTGGTGCAGTGGTTAAGAATCCACCTGCCAATGCAGGGGACACGGGTTCGAGCCCTGGTCCGGGAAGATCCCACATGCCACGGAGCAACTAAGCCTGTGTGCCACAACTACTGAGCCTGCACTCTAGAGCCCGTGAGCCACAACTACTGAGCCCGTGTGCCACAACTACTGAAGCCCACGCGCCTAAAGCCCAGGCTCCGCAACAAGAGAAGCCACCATAATCAGAAGGCTGCGCACCTCAACAGAGTAGCCCCCGCTCACCGCAACTGGAGAAAGCCCACGCACAGTAACGATGACCTAACACAGCCAAAAAAAAAATTAATGAATGACTAAATTTTGAGACCAAGCCAATCCTCCCCAATCACCATGCATTAGTAAGCCAAGGAAAACTCTGCTCTCCCAATTTTTAGAAGATTGGCTTGAAGTTATGAAAAAATAAACAGCTTCGCCCAATTTCTAAGTGGCTTTAGCAAAGGGAATATATTGCACTTAAGTGCTTGGAATCAGAATCTGAGCCCAAAGGGACTTTAAAGATTACTTAACTCTAATACACTCAGTTTACACATGAGAAAAGCACTGTCTAGAGAAGTTAAATAACTTTGTAAGACCATTTAGCTGGAAAGTGTCAGATCACTGTCTCTTGACTCTGAGTTCAATGCTCTTTCCCCTCACAAGGCTTCCATGATGCTTGAAGGGTAGAAACAACGTATTAACAACATTATTAAATTATAAGAGCCCCCCCACAAAAAAAGAACTAACGACTGTCATGCAGTATTCTTTAACACCTGCAGAAAGCCTGATCTAGAAAAGTTTTGCTCGAAGACTCTTAAAAGAAAACACAAGCAGCTCAACTTCCTTGATCCACATTATGTTGAAGAACAATATATAGGTCAGAGGAGAAAGTTTTAAAGAGAAGAGTATGTTATTTACTCTCATCTATACTTATTAAAAGATACAGGGATAGTAAGAGTGAGCCTGGTAGCTTCAGATGGATTTCTGAATTTATAGATTTCTAAACTGTAAGAGGGAAAATTCTATACTGATTCAAAGGCCAAATTTATCCTCCAGAAAAGCCCAATACTAAAAAAAAACAGATAACAGTTGTCACAGACTTTTCACTCTGGAGAGAACTGTGCTCGAACACAGGGAATAAGAGTGGGGGCTGAGGGCCCCTTTTGGAGTAAGTAGAGTGCGATGCGGGAGCAAAGTGTGAGGCTCTTTGCAGATGAGAATCCTATCGCCTGTTTTGAAAGTTCCTTAAGTTTTAAGGAATCTGACAGTGGTAACAGCCAACCCTGATTAACAAAGATTCTCTGCGGATGAGGAGGATTCTAAAATCCACCAAGGGTATCTTTACTTAATAGGCAGGCACTAATGCTCAGGGAGTAGAGAATCCAAGTCCCAATGTAGAACCAAAACCTTCAGTGGGGGTCGAGATGCATTCAGGGTGAAATCAAGCCCTGAAAACTCAGGTCTAGGCAGACATGGTCACAAACCACCACCATACAGTCACAGTTGGGCAACAAAGGAAACATTCCTCTCCTCAGCATCTGACCAGCACGACTCCATCAATCTCTTAAATTACACTCCACTGCCTGTCTCCATCTCATGTGGCCACAGCACAGAGGCTGCGCAAGAGAGAGTGCCTGGAACCATTAGAGCATTCTCTCACCCTGTGTTCAGCTAGAGAGCCTTAAAGAGGCGGAGAAAAATTGAGAACATTAGTAAAACTCTGGAGTTAAAAACTTTTGCTGGTTTATCTGGAATTCTTAACTAAAATTCCAGGAAGGCCAGTTGCTTCTAGACTGCATACATGACTAAAGATGGAAAGAATTAGTCCATCTGTTAGCTTAAATGCTTTCCTTCCTTTCTACCCACTAACCTCCGCAGTCAGTAGAAACTGACCAGAGAAAGCCTTCCTCCTCCTTTTCAGGAGCTCATGCTCTCAGTTCTGTCTCATCGTTTCAGCCTTTCTTGAAGTTCTCTTTGGGATACTTTATCAGCTACCAGAACCCAGAGATGTATCAAGGATAATGTGAATAAAATCTCACTTAAAACTCTAGGGTTTTTTTTTTTTTTTTTTGCAGTACGCAGGCCTCTCACTGCTGTGGCCTCTCCCGTTGCGGAGCACAGGCTCTGGATGTGCAGGCTCAGCAGTCATGGCTCATGGGCCCAGCTGCTCCGCGGCATGTGGGATCCTCCCAGACCGGGGCACGAACCCGTGTCCCCTGCATCGGCAGGCGGACTCTCAACCACTGCGCCACCAGGGAAGCCCTAGGTTTTTATTTGTGATGGTTCTGGCATATGAGCAGAACTCTTCGATTTGTAGGACTTGTGTTCTAAATTAGGTTATTTATATATTTCAGATGCTTACATCCTTAAATCTCTTTTATGATTGGACCAACAGTGTTCTCAGCTAATAAAGAGGCATTGATTTGCTTATGCAAGAACAAACTGTTTCCTAAAGAGATACTTGGGAATCCAAGAGATTAGGTCAACTAAATCTAGCACTTGAGGGGCTTGGCTGTTTTGATCTTACATCATTCTACTTGCCAATGGCAACACTAATGTAGTTCATGTGTACTTGGGGAGCAAAGCAAAGGATGCCTGAATTACAAAAAACAGATTTGATCCCTAATTCTCAGCCCAAAGTTCAAAGAATTCCAACATGGAGCAATGATTCCGATGAGCAGTGAATCTCTGTGAAATATTCCAAGATGAGAAAATGCCATTGGAACTGTAAGGCTGGGGGCCTGAGAAGAGATGAAAAATTGCCAAGGATTTAAGTAAAGCTCTGGCTGGCCTCCAATTTCTAACAATGCTATGTGTTCGTCTAGTTTCTCCCTCCCTGGGCCTCCTGTCATCACACAGAACTGAGGCAGAAGTTCAACAGGCAACATCAGCTGCAAGTGAAGAGCAGGGAGGCAGAGCACTTGCATCCAGCTACAGAGTTTAGGGGGGCAAGCTTGAGGCAGGATAAATTCAGTTCTTCCAATTGTTAAGAGATGAGGTATGAAAGCAGAGCAAGGTGGGGGCATATTTAATAGTAACAGCAAGTAATTCTGGCCAGAAGCCTCATGCCTGCTCTTTAGCTCCATCCTTCACTAGCTGTATGACCTTGGGAAAGTCACTTCATTCTTCTAATTCTCACTTTCCTCAACTGTTAAAACTGAAAGGATAAAATACCTTTACCTCCTTCAGGGTTACTGTAAGGATCAAGTCATACTAGAATATGCTTTGTAAGCTAAGAAGACTACTGAGCTATTATTTACTCAAGGTAACAAATCCTTACTGGATACTTCTCATGCTCCGGGTGCAGTACTTGGCTGAGACAGTGCACAAGTCCTAGACCTCAAGGAGCAGAGGACAACAACGTGTGAACACACAAGCCCATCTCTTCAAAGTGGTGTGGCACAGAGATGGAGTTGCAATTAATTTAGTCCAAGGGATGGAGGTCAGAGCCTCAGGAAGGGAATACTGGACCTGGGTCTTGAAGGGTAAGTGGGTGATGGCCAGGCAGAGGAGGACAAGACATGCATTCAAGGGAGAGAGAAATGAATAAGCAAAGAGGTACGAAAGTACAGTGTTTAGGAAGCAGTGAGATGTTTCGTACGGCTACAGCACAGGCTATGCAGGGGACAATGCCTGGTTGGAAACAGGCTGTGAAGGGCTCTGCACCATGACAGAGTTATGTGCCACCAAACCAGAGGCACCTAACTGGTAAATGTTGAAGAAATTAGAGGAAAATTGCAGGGTTTTTTCTCCCTGTCTCTCTCCCTTCCTCCTTTGTCCCGACTAAAAAAAAACAGGACACAACATCAACCTGCAAGTTACAATCTGGCAGAAAGATGAATGTTGCAGGTGCTATAACAGAAGTACATAACGAATACAGGGAGGGCACAAAGGAAAGGCCAGTCAATTCCAGGTGGGAGAGTCAGGAAAGTATCTATTGAGGAGGTGTTAAGTTGGTGTTGTCCAGGCAGAACAGAGCTGGGGAAGGTAATCCACGCAGAGGGAGCCCCATGAGCGAAGATACAGTGTCATAAATAGCACGGCAAACAGTTCAGCAAGAGCTTAAGGTCTGAGAGGAATATGACACCATGAGCCTGGAAAGGTAGGCAGACTGGTGTCAGCAGTGCAGAGGTTGAGAGCACAGGTGCCAGACTTTAGGCTGCCTGAGTTCTAGTATTTTAGTTCTTCTTCTTTCTAGTGGTATGACCTCGAACAGGTTATTTAACCTCTCTGAACCTCACTGATAAAATGGACTATTAATACAATCTACAGCATAAGGTCAGTGAAGAATTAAATGAGATGATCCATATAAAAGACTCAGTATAGAAAGTCTGATTTACAGTAAGCACTCAATAAACTACTACCATTATCATTATATTTGTTCTTATAGAAAACTTTA
This sequence comes from Tursiops truncatus, assembly GCF_011762595.2. Classification (NCBI taxonomy): domain Eukaryota; kingdom Metazoa; phylum Chordata; class Mammalia; order Artiodactyla; family Delphinidae; genus Tursiops; species Tursiops truncatus. The sequence continues at coordinate 152,330,695 of NC_047034.1, forward strand.
TTAGGAAAGTATTATGGCCAAGTCAAGAGATGAAGAGGCCCTGGGCTAGAACAGAGGTAATGGGGATGGAGAAGAGAAACCAGATGCAAGCATCTTTCTGAGTTCGAAGTGATTGATTGTAGTTGGTGACAGGGAGAGATGATGGGTAGGACTAAATACAGTATGTTCTAGGTTCCTAACTTGGACAGCTAGGTACACGAGTGAAAATACTGGGCAATTTGGGATGTGTTGAATACAGGACATGTCTGGGTAACATCCAGATGACCGTGTCAAGTACACTGTGAGATACAGGTCCTGGGCTTAGGAAAGAATGCAGGAAAAGGCTATCATCACCTCCTTATCTATATCTTGTAGTTAGAAAATCGCCCTCATTTGTAGTTAAACAAGTGGCCCTAACGAGCCATGTTTGATTTATGTAACCATCTCCCCAGCCATAGTTTACGGAACTAAATAGATAGACCACTGACCCATGGAGGAGAAGAAAACCTCAGCCAACCAGATTGCTTGTGTTTGCATCTTTAGAATCATGTAGCTGCAGGGGTTTACATTACCATTTGAGGGACAGCCACCATGGCTCACACACAAGCAACGGCAGGAATGCAGAGAACTAAATGTAGGAGACACACAGAAAGATATAAAAATGAAGAAACACAAGGCCTCATAAAAAGAGAAAGAGAGAGTGACTGCCCAATAAAGTTTAGTTTTCATAAAGCTCAGATGCATCCAGACACCAGACTCTGGAGATCACCCTGTAACCCTTTCAACTTATGATTCCTTGCATTCCATGCAACCAAATGATCCCCGTGGCTAACGCAAATGAGACTGCCAAAGAATACAGAGTAGAAAACAAGACAATGGTTAGGACCCAGGGAACGTCAACATGGAGGACTCAGAAGGAGCAAGAGAAGCCAGTGAGAGAGGCATTCATGGAGGGAAGAGGTAACTGAGGAAAAAGCAGTGTCCCAGAAGGCAACAGAAAAGACAGCTTTAAAGGAGCAGTGAGGGCTTCCCTGGTGGCACAGTGGTTAAGAATCCGCCTGCCAATGCAGGGGACACGGGTTCGAGCCCTGGTCCGGGAAGATCCCACATGCTGCGGAGCAACTAAGCCCATGCGCCACAACTACTGAGCCTGTGCTCTAGAGCCCATGAGCCACAATTACTGAAGCCCGTGCCCTTGGAGCCTGTGCCCTGCAACAAGAGAAGCCACAGCAATGAGAAGCCCGCACACCACAACGAAGAGTAGCCCCCACTCGCCACAACTAGAGAAAGCCCGCTCACAGCAATGAAGACCCAATGCAGCCCAAAATAAATACATACATAAATAAAGTAAAATAAAATAAATTTAAAAAAAAACAAAGGGAGCAGTGAGTTGGTCAACACTGTCAAATGCTACAGAGAAATCAAAAGAGAAGAAGATAAAACTAGGCTACTAGATACAGCAATTGAGAGGTCACTGGTAATCTTTCCCAGAGCAGTAATTATTATAGCTCACAGTTATTTGAGTAATTATTGTAACTTAAAAACTTTGTTTTCAAATCTGACTGCCACATTAGTCATACTGTTTATCCTTAGGTGAGTATTTAATATGCCTCTGCCTTGGATTTTCCTCTATTTAAAAATAATAATATAAAAATAATAATAAGATCTCCCTCCAACCCTAGCCATTTTGCTCTGTATTCTAAACTGTATGGGGGTTACACCTGAATATACATATTTTAAAAATTCATTAAATTGATCATTCAAGATCTGCATACCTTAAGAGAGAGAACAAAATCTCCTCTGCCCCATCCTTCCACATTAATCAGGTTAAAAAATTTAAAGCAAGAAAGGGGCTTATAAAATAGTATGTAAAGTTTGGTGCAAAGTGTTCTTGGAAATCCCAGGAATCACGCCACGGTATCCTCAACCTCAGCCTCCTCAGGTAATGGAGGTGTTACTGTCTTCACCAAGAAACTGATCAGTGGAAGTTTCCACGTTATTCGGACTATGTTAGATATTAAAAAAAAAAAAAAGTCATGTGTATCCCCATCAACTGGAGCACATGGCCAGTAACATGAACTGAGAGAAGGGACTGATAGATCCAGACCAGGAGCAGCCAGAGGGGCCAGGGCAGCATCCACGAAGGGGTCCTACCTTCATCAGGTGCTTGTTGACCCACTTGGTGAACGTCTTCTTCTGCACACGGTCCCGTTCATCTGTGAGGAAACAAGGAGAAGGCACTGGCTTAGCGCTACCCGGCAAGACGTTCCCCAACCACTGCCTTGCCCACACCCAGATTCTCCAGGACAGTGGAGACAGTTTCCTCAGGACTATGAGACAGCGTCTTGTTGTTGGGAAGGTTCAGTCTGTCTGAACTTCCTCTTCTGTCCTTACCATGTTGTCACTTTATGCATTAGACAGAATCATGTGCCTCAAGAATCTTGTCATGGCAAAGTCTCCTTCGCATCGTAATTCTCCGGGGAGCACAGTGATTCCCTGCTTCCCCTGCCCCCAGCAAGCTCCAAAAAGCCAAAGCTGTGAAAACCCCCAACAGAAGGGGTGCAGTGCCCTTGGCGCTCGGGACACCTATAGTGCAGGGTTACATCTCACCCTCCACACACTGGTCCTCTTGACCAATGCTCTCCTCCCACCCCCTCCTCCCCAGTACTCCCTCACTCCAGCTTCTTCCCCAGCCTCACCAACCAAGCTCTCAGAGCTGCCCACTATGCCCTGCCCCACACATCTCCTCCCTCCCTCCCTTCTCCCAAGTCTTACAGAGCCCCACTTTTTTTTGTAGGCAAACTGTCTTTCATTCTCAATTCTGTTCACCTCTTTAACAGAAACATGACTGTCAACACTTGACAGTGACTGCGCCACAGAGGCCTGATCCTGTGGAGAACTCAACTTCTCCCACAACGCCACCTCCAGACCACTGATTCATCAGCTCCGTTCCTTTTCTACTTATTTGAAGCCCTTGCCCTCCACTATACCATCTTGTTCAAATCATCCTTTCCGTCATCGACCATTCCCTGCTGCCTGCCCCCTCCACGTGGCAAATCTACGTTAACTTCTCTTAACAACTTGGTTCACATTTACTATCTCCAAGGGTATCCTATGGTGTCATCCTCAAATTACTTCAGCATATGTGTGGACAATGCATGTGAGCCTGCTTGGCTCCACTGACCTTCAGCTCCAATTCACAGCCAGCCACCACCATGCCACTTCCTGAGCCTCGTTCCTTCTCCACACATACCTATTTAGCAGTCATCTTTATCAATCTTTCATAGCTCCTCATCATTCTCAACCTTCAATCACTCCCTTCTTATTTTACCCTGTTTAGTAAGAACACCTAAGATCATCCCAGCCTGTGCCAGACAACATAGTTAAGCAATTCAAAGCTGCAGTCACTAATACCCCAGGGAGTCTCACGGGCCTAACCTTCTACTAGTATGTTCACCAGGACAATCCCCAAACCTGAATGACTACCATGGCTTGACTCCTCCACTTCTTCTCCAACTCAGAGAAATTTCAGAAGAAAGTAGCAGAATTATATATGAGCCAGTAACTCTGGCTCACTAGTAATTCACACAAACTTCAGTTAGGTTTTCTCTCTCTACTGCCACAGTTATTCCCTTCTTACTGACTCCCAAGTAAAAGCCACATAGGTACCATTCCAAACAACACTAAGGCTTTCTCTCCACTTCCAGGTGGATGCTCTATCTTCTTATTTTTCTGAATCTAGAGCCATCCAGTAAGTGCTCCTTCATCTCTTTCTCTAACCTTACCTTTACCAGCTCTTCCTTTCCTGCTTTATTTGCAAGGAACAGTGATCTCTTCCTATTACAGACCACAGAACTTAGGAATTAGAATGGATTTAGTCTAATTCCCTGCTGATTCACAAATCCCCTCAACAACAAAGAATCATATGTTCAGAGTTGAAAGGTCTGTCCAAATCTTGCATACATCTACAATATTATTGACTCTTAAAACTTAAGATAATAGAGAATTCACTACCTCATAAAGCAACACATACTAATTTAATAGTTCCATAACATGTCATAATCTGCATCCTTATAAATTCTACCTATTGGCGCTCACTTGGAACTGTTGGTTTTTTTTTTTAAGTCTTATCTGATTTTCACTTCATAGAGTGCTGCAAGTATTTGAAGCCAGAATATTTATTAGATGTGACCACTGTCATTCCAACATATTTTGATCTTTCGATCTTCTTTAGATGCTGATTCAGTTATCTGACCTCTTCATCATCCTTTCCAAGCCTCTATCATCTGCAGACTGAATCAGAATCAGCTTGCAGCTACAATCTCATCTAAATCACTGACATTTGTTTTCTCTTCATGGCAAGCTACTTTTTTCCTCTCCACCTCTCCAAATGCTATTTATTCTTTAAAATTCAGCTCATTCATTCACTCATTTATTCTCTGAATAAGTCCTTATCAAGGAGCTAGCTGCTTGGAATACCCTGTGCTACACAAAGTCACAGTCCCTACCTTTAAAAGAGTCTAGCAGAAAGGAGAAATAACTTCAATGCAGCTTGACAAGTGCTGTTAACAGAGGTAAGCACAGAGCGCTCAAGAACGTAAGAGAAATGGCTAACCTGTCTGAGTAGACGAGGGACCCATGGGAGGTTAGTGAACGTTTCCAGGTGAGTGACTAACTAAACCTTAAAAGATGAGTACAAGTTAGCCAGAAAGAGAAGGGACAAAGCTACTACATGAAGTTCTACCTAGTGCAAAATCACGGAGATAACAAGGAGCTCATGTTCAGACAACTGCACAGAATTAAGGATGGTTGAAAGACAGGACGTGTAATAGGTAGTGGTGACACTTAAAACTGGATAGAATGGCATGGGTCAAATCACGGCCTTTCATGACAAGCTAAGGAGTCCAAACTTTATCACCAAGAAACTGGTGAGGGGAAGGTAAGGGAAAGTATTGAAAGATTTTAAATAGAAGAATGACACGTGAGATTTGTGTTTGAGAAAAATTACTCTGGCAGCCTTTCCCGACAATTCCATTTCTCAACAGTCTCTTTGTTCTCCAAATTTTTATGGTACTTACTATGCTAATCACTCAATCCATACTTATATAATTATATAAATTCTGATCTCTTAATGTGCTCATTCTTACTCATCAATGAGATCATTAACTCCTTGAGGAAAGAGATCATGCTTTACTTTTCTGCATGTCCCATAGCTTCTAACATCTAAAGCTCTACATTATAAGACTAAAATAAATCCTTCCCCTTACCTGAAGTGAAAGTCAGCTTTTTAGCTATTGGAAGCATGATTGATGAGAAACCATCTGATTTCCCTAGTGCATTATCCCCATAGGAGGGCTTGGTAGGTTAACAGAATAACTATGGGTAGAAAATAAAGAAGACTCAATTGTGTTAATCGCATCTTCAGGTCTAAAAGAGCTGAGGCAGTGGACTAAAAAGAAATCACATGAATTCCACCTCTTTAAAATATTGGCTAGTTTAAAAGGAAATCTGTTAACTTTTTCTTTTCCATCTATGTATTGTTTAACCTATTATAGCAAGCCCATATTACTTTTATAATAAAAGAAATTCTATAAACAAAACCTGTTGTCTTCAGAGTGAGAACTTTGTAAAATTAGAAACAGACTATTCTTGGTTATAAGGGTAATAAATAGAGCAAAGCAGAGTGGACCTGGCATTGGTGAAAATGTGGCGGGCAGAACTTTTAGTTAGCTTTAATACTGTTTTTCCATTATGTTTGCAGGCCCCAGCAAAAAGGTGATACTTACTGGTGTATCTGAGTTTTTACATATTGGACTGGACAGTTTTTTTGTTTTTTGTTTTTTTGGCCACACCACGCAGCTTATGGGATGTTATTTCCCCTACCAGGGATCGAACCCAGGCTCCAGCAGTGCAAGCCCTGAGCCCTAACCACTGGACCACCAGGGAATTCCCTGGACTGGACTCTTATAGGTAATAAATAAACATTCTTGAGTGGCCAATATATGATTAGAAGACTGGCTAAAGAAACACACAGAATGAAATCAAAGCCAAGCCACTTGTAAGAGTTCAGTCCACTGCCTCGTTTCTTTTAGACCTCGTTTCTTTTAGACCTGAAGAGTTCAGTCCACTGCCTCGTTTCTTTTAGACCTCGTTTCTTTTAGACCTCGTTTCTTTTAGACACAATTGAGTCTTCTAAATTTTACTACCCATAGTTACGCTGTTCACCTACCGAGCCCTCTCATGGGGATAATGCACTAGGGAAACCGGATGGCCTCAAATCAGTCATGCTTCGAATAGCTAAAAAACTGACTTTCAATTCAGAGGGAAGAGGTCCAAGTACTAATTCTGAACGTAATTACTAAAAGCAGCATGATTACAAGTCCTTCCCAAGAGCAGCTAGCCTGCTTAGAGCCAAGCTATAAGTTCCTCAGGAAAGGGTTTTATAGAACAACCTTGCCCCAAAGCTGGAGGATCCTTTTTTAGGATCCTATGTTGCAGACCAATCAATTACATGAACGTTCTCTCCTGATTTAAGCAGGATAAGAGGATACTGCAATGCCTGGATTTTAAGATCTTAATATCAGCAAGGAAATTCATCAGGTAAGCCAAAGAGCAACTTTATTACATAGACCTTCAGAACACTCCAGACGGCTCAGACTTTGAAAGTTTTTAAGAAGTTTTAGGTTTGATTCCCTACACATAAATCCTTCATTTAATTCAGGCCTAGTGAAGATCTTTCTACCTAACACTAGAGATAGAATTTTAAGAAGGTACCCTTATGCAAGAAGAAAACAGTCAATCACAGGAAAGGTGATATTCTTTTAGATGCTCCTTGTAAGCTCAGCCTCACCAAAGGCTATGAACTGACCACGAAGAACCCAACAGGCCACTGCGAAATTCTCAGACTGAACATGTTGAGGCACCAATTAATCATGCGAGGGTTGCTTAATTAGAGGGATTTACTACTTGTTTCCAACTTTATTAAGACCACTACAGGACACCAAGCTACCAATACCTACCCTAATTATCTTTTAGTTTCATTGGCAGAGATGTCCCTCCTTGTTACCTAGGCAAGTCCTTCCCTCTGAAATCTGGATCCTGTATCTTCCCTTCTTGAGAACTTAATCCAACCACCACCCCCTAGCTTGTGTATCTTTAACTACTCCTCTCCTTTCCCCTGGGCTCCGGACCGGTGTGATGACAGCGCTCACTTCTCTACTGCTGCACCTCCTGCTCCACCATGTGACCTGGCTTCCTGCCCCACAAATTCACTGCAACTGCCCTCCCCACAGCCACCCAGCTGCCAACACAGAAGACACTGGTGACCATTCCTTTACCTTTTAAACCCACTCTCCCTCTTGATTCTGAGACTTCTTTCTACCCTGGTTTCCCTCCTTCCCCTCCTTCCCCTCTAACTGTTCCCTCTCTTCTGTTCATCCCTAAATGTTTACTCATTCTTAGCCCTCCTTCCTTTTTATTCTGTATTACTACAGCTTCTTAAGATATCCATGGGCCTAAGGGTCCCTAAATGGATTTGTGGGGTTGGGGGGAGTCATAAACCACCTAAAATCGCATGCAAAATTTTTGGTGTTATGTACACTATGGGATGGGGAAAAAAAAAAAAAACCTATAGATTTCAAAAAAAAGTAAATAATACCTGTTCTCTACATTCTCCCAGAATGATTTAATCTACTTCCACAGTTTCAACTGTAACCTGTACACTGACAATTCCCAATCCATATCTTCAGCTCAGGCCTTTATCCTAAACACCACTCTCATATGTCCAATTGACTCCTAAAAATTTCATGCTCATTTCAAGCTCAACTTGTCTAAAAATGAACTCTTCTTGTCTCCCTCTCTGCTTCTAATAGGTTTCCCTGCTACAACTATCTGCCACTGCTTGAATGTCTGTGTCCTCCTGAAATTCATATGTTGAAATCTTACCCCCAGTGTGATAGAAGTAGGAGTTGAAGCCTTTGGGAGGTGATTAGGTCATGAGAGTGGAGCTCTCATAAATGGAATTAGTGTCATTACAAAAGGGGCCCCAGAGAGCTCTCTCATTCCCGCTCCACCATGTGAGGGTGCAGCAAGAAGACAGCTAGCTGTCTATGAACCAGGAAGAGGCCCTCACGAGACACCAAACCTGTAGGTGCCTTGACCATGGACTTCCCCACCTTCAGAAGTGTGAGAAATCAGTGTCTGTTGTTTAAGCCACTGAGCCTATGGTTTTGTTACAGCAGCCCAAACTGACTAAGACACCACCCTCCTCAGCGCTGCCGGCACTGTGGACAATGCTGCCCACACTGAATCTTTATCCTAATAATATTAACAGATAACATTTACCAAGTCTCTACTTATATGCCAGGTACCTTACATATATTGTTTCCAATGCTCAACAACCCTGAGAGGCATTATTTTACTGGAAAGATAAAGCCCACAGAGGCTAAGTAACTTGTCGGAGATCACAAGGTAAGTCTGAACCCAGCTCTGCTGGATTCTAAAGCCTGATGCCTGCATTCAGGATAATATTTAAACTTTTTAGCTTGGGATCTAAGGCCCCATATGTGGCCACTCTTCCCTCGCCACCCTTTCATAAAAACTCTAACTTCCAGCCTTGCCGAACGTACCGTTTTGCCCAAATGAGGCATGTGCTCTCACACTTCCATGCTTTGCATTCACTGTTCTCTCTGCCAATGGAGGACAGCTCCCCCATTTCCTTGACTACTCATTCTTCAGCATTCAACTCAGCTATCACCTCCTCCATCCCTTATATACACTAGTTGAGTGATCTCCCTCTTGTGCCTATTTCAAGGTATCATAGTTTGCTTGTCCATCTGTCCTACTCTACTCTACTTGGAGCATTTTGAGGATAGGCCTGGGGTCGGAATGAAAGCCTGCATTTGAGGCAAAGAGTTCTGTGTTCTATTCCAACATAGCCCAACACAGCATCATGAATCATTAAAAAAGCAAAGAGAGAAGAGCCTCTGCTTGTTTCCCTGAGGGCCACAGAAAAATTACAAGTGGTTCAAGAAGCCCAAGAAGCACCAACCACCTGAAAATCTAAAAATGAGATACCTGGGACTTGCCTGGTGCTCCAGCGGTAAAGAATCCACCTTACAACGCAGGGGATGTGGGTTCAATCCCTGGTCAGGGAACTAAGATCCCACATGCCGCGGGGCAACTAAGCCTGCGCACTGCAACTACTGAGCTCGCATGCCTCAACTAGAGCCCACGTGCGGCAAACTACAGAGCCCACGCGCCCTGGAGCCTACGCGCCTGAACCAGAGAAGAGAAAAATCCACACGCCACAACTAGAGAGAAGTCCGCTCACCACAACAAAGACCCGACACAGCCAAAAGTAAATAATATAAATAAATAAAAAATAAATCTTTTAAATAAATAAACAAAAGGGAAATAAATATATAGAAAGTTGGAATTGGCCTGTTCCTTGACCACATGAGGTCAATCTAGTGGCAGAGACCAATATGTAAATAAATAATTAACAATAACACCAAGCAAATAGCACACCAGATACAAGCTGCACAAAATCATGCTGATAAACAAAGCTGATTAATTCTGACAGAGGCATAGGAGAAGAGTTCATGAAAGGTGTGGTATCTGAAGTAAACCTTGGTGACAAGTATGATTTTGGCAGCCCAAAAAGAGGTTAAGGAATTCCAAAGTGAAGAATAAGCACGAGCAGTGACTTGGAGATATGTGAGTACACAGGATACACTGGAAGGAATGGTGTGGCTACACAAAGCATACAGTTAGCCATGTAATGAGAAGGGAAGCTAACAAGGTCACCTGAGACCACATCACTCCAGAGAGCAGGAATGAGGAGCATCTACTTAATTCAGTAGATAAAAGGATACCACTGAAATTTTCTGAACCAGAGGGTGTTTTGGAAAGATTAATCTGGCATTGGACGGAAGGCCAGACTGCAGCAGAGACGCACTAAGAGGTAGAAGCAATTAGAGGCCTACTGTGTGTGACAGACCAAGAAAAATCTAAGAGCATGAATAGGGCAGGGGCAGCCAGATCCCCACCCCAATGTAGAGGAAGAAACAATAGCCCTTAACTACTGGCTAGATGTTAAGGAAAGGGAGAATTCAAGATAATTCTAAAGTTTCCAGTCACAGGGACTTCCCTGGTGGCGCAGTGGTTAAGAATCTGCCTGCCAATGCAAGGGACACGGGCTCGATCCCTGGTCCGGGAAGATCCCACATGCTGCGGAGCAACTAAGCCCGTGTTCCACAACTACTAAGCCTGTGTCTAGAGCTGGCGAGCCACAACTACTGAGCCCACGTGCCACAACTACTGGAGCCCGCGAGCCACAGCTACTGAGCCCACGTGCCACAACTACTGGAGCCCGTGTGCCTTAGAGTCCGTGCTCCACAAGAGAGAGAACCCACCACGAGAAGCCCGCGCACCACAACGAAGAGTAGACTCCGCTTGCCGCAACTAGAGAAAGCCCGTGCACAGTGACAAAGACCCAGCGCAGCCACACACACAAAAAAAAAAAAAAGTTTCCAGTCACAGCAACTGGGAGGAGTGGTACCTGGAGATAAGGAAAACAGGTGGCACAGATTGGGTGAGGATAGGTTGGGTAAAGCAGAAGAAACATAATGAGATGTCAGCAGGCCCTTCCTGCAGACAGCTGGAACCTTAGGTCTAGAGTTCAGAAGAGCAGGCAGAATTGAAGATACAGATTTGATGCTAACAGTTGATAGCTGAGGCCGTGGCAGGTAGTACGGCCAGCCTATTTCAACAAGTCTTCCTAAATCACCACTTTGCTCGTATTACCCCTCTATTCAAAATCCTTTAGTGGCTCTCAGACGACCAGAGGCTCAAGCCCAAGTCCTTTGTTTCTACTGCCTACTACAACCCTCTGAAATTCAATTCCAGTTTTTATTCACTATGTGTTAGGTGGTTGGAAGAGATAAAGATAAGACATGGCCTCTAACCTGAAGAAATTTACAATCTATCTACTCTTCCAAATTTATCTTTAGACTCTCCCCTGCATGACTCAACTGCAACCATTCTGATCTCAGTTTCCAAACATACCTTGCACATTCTTGCCTTTGTTCACCTATTTCTCCCTACTGAAATATCTACCCTCTCTTCTTGTTTTATCTAACTTAGAGCCTCCTTACAAGGTCCAGCTGAAGTCAACTTCTTCCTTCACACCTTTCTGGCTATCCCAGCCATCTCTGGATGCCTGTGTTTATTTAATTTACTTGGCACCGAATATATAAAATCTACTGTTAGATATCTTTACATGTAAATCCAATTTCTCTATCTGAACTTTAGTTCTTTGGAGTCAAGAACCATGTTTTAAATTTCGTTAAATATCCAACATTTAGGACAATAGGAGGCACTCAGGAATGCTCATTTATTTAACCATATATACTATGTGAGAGCCCACTGTGTGCCAAGGTTGTATCTATATGGATACTTTATGATGGTATTTTCAAAGTCAGACTAAAAAATATTCTCAAATGATAATTAAAAGACTGCTTTTCAGCGTAGAGCAGGGATCTCCATTCAGACGTCCCTTCCACAGTTACAGCTTTTCTAAATTCTTCTTGCCACATCTACACCCAGGAGACTTCACACCACTTAATGTGAGCTCAAAGAAAATGGTCTGAAGTGGAGATCAAGCAATTAAAATGTTTACCAATAATATACAATGGCACCAGTATTATAAATGATTCCTTTCCTTAGAAGTATATAAGTCAACTTTGGGAGGTAAGAATGACCTCAATATTTATTGTGTTTACTCTGTGTCAGGCACTGTGCAAGGCCTGTCTCATTTAGTATTGATATTTGACTTAATCTTCACAATTCTATCAAGTACACATTATTTATCTTCATTTCATAGTTCAAATTGAGGCTCAGAAATGCTTATTAATAATTTGCCCAATGTCACATGGCTACTAAGTAGTAGAATTGAGATTCAAATCCAAGTCTGTCATGGACTTTTAACCACCACACTCTCCTGCCACTGTGAAATTATCAGAAGGCAACACAATATAGTCCTATAATGAAGGGAAGAGGAGAGGTGTAAACTATAACTATAATAGGGATTCATGAAAGGTATCTGTCACCAAGACTTGGTGAAGACTCAGAATGTCTCAATGAGGATTGAGACATGGGAATTTAGGGAAGTGATAATAGGGACTTCAGTGCAAAATTAAAATTTTATGTTATTTCTTAGGAAAATCTGAACTTTGTTACCAATAATTCTTTGCCCTACTGGGAATCAGAGAGTACAAGGCAGAAGTCAGATAAAGAAATAAGCCAGTAGTAAGCCTGGTGGCAAAAGAAAGAGCCACAGAAATAGAACGAGAGGCTTATACGGAGAAGGGAAGAGGGAGAAAAACACAATAGCTTCTAGAATATTTAATGGAGTATCACATTCAGAAAAAATAAAATACTTCACAGATACAAAGAGATATAGGGGTTAATGATCCTCAAAAAAATCATCTTAAAGATGAAGAAATCAAAGCCCAGATTTAAGAATTTAGATAAGGTTACAGAGGGGCAGAATCAGGGCTATAACTTGGATTTCCTAGCCTCTACTCTGTGGCTTACCTTATAGGATACTCATCTGCCCTCTGTGAGCCTGAGTTTCATCTATAAAGTGTGGAGTCTGGACTAGGTCAATGGTTTCCAAATACCAACTGTGAATCAACAATATCAAAATCAGCAGAGGAAAAAAAAAAAAATCAGCAGAGGAGCTTGCACTGAGCTAAGCTCTTTAATATCATATACTCCTCATAATGACTGTATGAATTAGGGCCTATTTCAATCTCTCTCTCTCTCTGTATGTATGTATGTATGTGTGTGTGTGTGTGTGTGTGTGTGTATATATATATATATATATATATATATATATCCAGGGGATTAAACAGAGTAGGATGAGCTAGGAGAATGATGTTTTGCCCTGAAAATTTCAATAAAGATTCAAGACTTCCTTATACTTTTCTGTTGATTACAGAAAAAGGGCCCTTTTATCTCTAAGCATTTTCAGATGCAGGAAGAGTCTTTCCTCTAGATCTCAGGGAAGGAATCTCAATGATACTGGAAAGATAAAAAGCTAGACTCCATGGCAGTAACTGACTAAAACTGCTACTCCTTGTGCCCAAACATTATTATAGTACCAACCCTTTTTCTCAGAAAGCACTTAAAAATTTGGCAGTACTAGTCTAGCAGTCAGGAGACAGGATCGGAACCCTGGCTCTGCTACTCCCCTTCTGAGATTTCTTCTGAGGTCTCCTCTTGATCAAACAACCAGCAATCTCAATTTTAGTGAAAATCTGCCTGTTTGGGTCACAATTTTGTTCTGCTTTAGAGACTAAGAACACAAAACCAAAAGATATTAGTAGTAGTATCAATCCAGTAGTTCCTAAACTTAGATTTCACAAACGGGTAAATATTCCAAAATAAATTAGGAAACCTAATATAAAGTTGTCAACTTTTTATTTTGCTAAGTAAAGATATCTAAAAACAAACTACCATCTGACAACAATTCTTTCATAAAATAATGGACATTTTAACATCAAAAAAGTAGAAAGGGCACTTTCAGAATAAAGGACAGGTTCTTTAAATAAGTTTATCTTTATGAAAAGCACACTACATTTTCCTTATCTTTTCCATTTTACTGGAAATTGATGACGATACCTCCAGCATCAGTCTGTACACCCTCCAGTTTGGAAGCCAAGGAAACCTATGGCCAAAAAAGGCTAGGCCACTTGCTCAAGGTCACAGAACATTATCTAAATGAACTCTTCTCCTTTATCTAGAGAGATCTAAGCCAACAAGACTCTTTTCCTAGCCTCCAACTCTTCCTAAGATCCCCATCCCCAGACCACTTTCAAGCCTTTTTCCCTCCTCACAGCTGGCAAGAGAGTAAACGTAAGAGAATTAGCAATCAGCCCCAAAGAGGAAACCTGGGTCATGACTCCACCCTCCCCTCCTCCCACAATCCTGTCTGCTCAGAGGTGGACTCTGTAACCAACCAACTTCTCCTAAAAATACGCCCTGGACTTTCAGAACTATGCAACATAACTTAAAAGTGGTTTCCTGATACAGACAGAAGCATAAGCATGAATTCAGTCTCTATAAAAAAGTGCCACACCCAAAGCTCAGGCTCTTAACTGCCAGTCACTACAAGCTTAAGTTCCCCAGAAAGCCGGGCACCCCAGTCTCTCCCACTGCACGTTTTAACAAGCCCCAAAGCTGTAACGCCTCCAAGGCTTCAGAGCCCATGCGTTCTTATGAGTCAGTGAGAGTAAGGGCTATTTGGGATCCTCAGGCCCAGACAAGGAAAAAAACTTCACGTACTAACCCATGCAGCACATGCGGCAAACCAGGTGGGTGCTGAACTCGTGCTCATCTTGGTAACTGGGCCACATGTCGCCAGCGTCTGCTGACCCTGCCTAGAAGGAAGGTGTGCCAAAGAAGCTCCGGCTAGGGGCCTGTGCACGCCCTGCAGCTCCTTAAAAAAGGCTTCGAGGTGAACAGAGACAGCAGAAGTTCGGAGAAGTGGCTCCACCCACCACTTCCTACTGACCTCCTCCCTCCCCTTGAGGTCAGAGAGGAAGCTCCTCCCTGGGGCACTTCCAAACTGGGTCCAGGTCTTCATGCAAGAGGCATCCTATTCAAAAGCGCCACCAGCTAGCTCAGTGTTTTCAGACCAACAGCAGCAGGCGAGGTGGGCGCTTCGGATGCAGAAGTCCAGCCGAGTTAGTGAGTGAGTAAGCCTGCGCAGGCAGAAGCCGGTCTTTGAGGTACCTTCCACTTGCAGAGCAGAAGCTTGTGACCCGGTGAATCTGAGACAGTTGCAGGAGGGCTGGTGAGGTAAAATGGCTTAACTGCCGAGACAGGCCCAGTGCATCCACTGCCCAACAACCTGTTGCTGGGGCTGGACTCTTCTCAGGCTGAAGTGTGTGTAAAGTGTTAACCAACTGAAAAAGCCCCACAGTCGGGGAGGCTATCACGGGGCAAGCCCACACGCTGTCCGCTGCCAACGGATTTCCTAGATTCCACAGGGAGCTTCATGTTCCGACTTTGAGCTGCCCAAAGAGTCAAAAGTCTCTCCCCAGTGATTCCACCTCCTCATAGAGTAGCCCAGCCCCAACCAGCCTCTAGGAGATCTGGCACAGCAGATTTCATCAGCTTCAAAAATACGATTTGCTTGTTTGCTCCATTCTTTCCCCTCATCCAGCCAGGAATGTCATCCCAAAGGCACCTTCCTCTTCCCAGACCCTCCCACTTTGTCTCTGCAGTCAACGCACTTAACTCAGCTGTGCCAGAAATCCCTTTATCCTTCAGTGGAAGGCTGCTTGCTTGTTTGTCCAACTTGTTTTCTGAGTCTTGGCTAATTGTACCAGACACTGGAATGCTGAAGAAACACAATGAAGGGCTTTTTCATTCAGATGGCCCGACCCATCAGTGCTTCTTCATAATTGTGATGCAACCAGGGAATAGAAAAAGCAGAGCCTCTGTTGATGTCAGGACAGATGCTCTGATCCTGTCCCCACACCACTCAGAAAGGCCCCACTGCAGATAAGGGCCTAATCACTGGCCCTCTGCTTTAGCTCCCTAAATAGAACAACTTCTTCAGGCTAATGCTACTTCCAATCCCGTTCCTGAAGACAGGGAGGGAGGGGCAGCACCCAGGAAAGCAGGTTTCCAGAAATTAGCCCAAAAGACTGCAAGTGGGAAAAAAAGTAAACACAAGTTTACCTAGCAGGTCACACAGTATAAACAAGCCCTGTGACCTGCTTCAGTTCCCTGACAGTTTCCTTACCCCCTATTAGGCATCTCTCCCACCTACAAACTGGTAATAATCCTGTTACTACTTACTAATAACGGGACTAACAGCTGACTTTATCCCTCCTTGACTAAGCTCCCAGTCACCCCGATAACCTGTGACAACTCTACTCAGTTTGTTCCTCTTATTAGAGTCTCCTTGGTCACTCTTGGAGGAAGGGTCCTCCTAGAATTTACCTTAACCTAGGAAAAGAAATGCATAAAAAATAGGGAAGAGAGAATAAAAGGGAATAAAGATTTCCTGATTCATATTTAGTAACCTTTTCCTTTATCAGATTTAAATTCCTTGAGTGCAGGGACTGTCTTCTTCATAGCCTAGTCTCTAACACATTTAGAAGGCACTCGATAACCCAATTAATTAATTTTAAGGCTAAAATTAATTGATCACCTACTGTTAGTTCACAGGCAATGTGCTAAAAACTTTAAATATCATTTCATTTAATCCCAACAATTCTCTAAAAAAAGGTATTATCAGTTCCATTTTAGAGACGAAGTTACTTTTAAAAGGTTAAATAACTAGACCAAGGTTACATACCCATCTGTCCTGCTCCGAAGCTAGGCCTCCTGCTGCACCATTGCTGTCTTTGAGGGACCTAAACCAGAGTAACTAAACTGGGGTAGGGAAGCTATATATATGAGGAGGTAGAATGTTCCTGGCAAGTTAAGAAATAAAAACACTTACCTGCGGCCAACTGAAGATTTAAGGCATACCCCAAATGAGTATGTAGAGCAACTTCTAGAAATACTAAATAATTTCACAGTCTCCAAAAATCAAAATAATCATTACTGGGTAAGGTTTAAGGAAGGTGAACCAAAGTGTGCCCTTTTTCTCACTCCTCTGGCATTTAGGCAGAACTTATTTCCCCGGAAGGTACTATAGACTGAGTATAGTAGGAGAGAGTTTTGGGGACAATGTCAGTCTAGCCACCAGGAGACAGGCCTTTCCTTTAGGATCCTAGGAGATCCTGAGCCTCAAAAGGGAAGCCGCTGCTAACGGGAAAGAGAGGACCCTGATGAGGACAGTCAGCTCTTAATTACCCAGAGGAAATCAGCATGTATAGTGATTAACCGGGCCAGTCCACTTCCTTTTTAGCCCAATGTTGAGCCATTTCATAGTTCACTAGAAGTCCAGAGATGTGAGAGGCAAGAAAAGGTGAATCTGGCTGCTACCTGCAGATTCGTTAAAATGCTGAATGGAAGGAAGAGATTCAAGCCAATATTTCCACACATGGCTAGAAGTTATCTAAGAATTTACAGCTACCGGCTTTCTTACTAGTACAGAAAACTGAAGCTATACATTTAATTTATTTCCTAAAACATCAAAATCACCCACTATTGAGGCTAGTAAAGCAGACATAGTCTTTCCTTCTAATGTGTGAGATAATGATTCATAATATATCACTAACTTTTTAAACACTTCCACATTGGCTTCTACCACATTTTTAAATTCCCAACTGTAAAAATAAGCATTTATATTTTGTCCCAGGAGCCCACAGGAGAGTGCAATGTCTTCACTGATATCTTTTGTTTTGTTTTGCTAAAAAAAAAAAAAAAAAGTATAATGATAGCAAACAATTATATAGTCCTTAACCATGTGCAGAATATATTCTAAGAACTAGCTCAAAGCAACCATGCAGTATTATTAACCCTATTTTACAGATGAGGAAACAGAGGCCCAGACAGATTAATGTCACTCTGCCAGTAAGGGCAGAGCTAGGATGAAAACACAGGCAGTCTGACCCCAGACTCTCAACAAGCTCTCAACCACAATTCCATACTACATCCAAGTGTCAGCCAGATAATCGTACTGCCAGAATTGCAAAAAACTAGAGACTTTAGTCTTTTTTCTTCTCATGCCAATTAGAAATTCGAAGTCCAGAGGAATTAAGTGACCTAACATCACATAGTAGTAAGCAGAAAAGCCAGGACTTAGAATCCAGATCTTCTGACTCGAAGTTCAGTGGTCTTCCTACATACTGAACAATCTAGAAAAAAATAGCTAAGGAAAGAAAAAGACTACATCTTGACTACAACACCTATTGTTTTAGTTATTTGAGCAAAGATATATTAGGTATATGACCATTTGTTTAAATATTTGCATGTCTATTACATGCGTAACAAAATTTAGGTACTACAAACGGAGGATGCACAGCTAAGTCATAAATGGAGGAATTAAAATTCAAAGCAACTGCAAAAAATCTACACCAAATCTCATAGGACAAGATTTAACTAGGATGCCTTTAAGTCTTATGCTGAAGGTTCAAGAAAACCAAAGGAACAGCAGCCTCTGGAGGGGAGACAACAACAGTTCATGCACGAGGTCTGGCCATTTTATAACTTGTCTTAGGTTAATGAGACTCAATAGTGTAATGGAGCTGCTTTAAAAAAAAAAAAAAAAAAGACATGGTACAATTCTAGATTGTACTC
This sequence comes from Tursiops truncatus, assembly GCF_011762595.2. Taxonomy (NCBI): domain Eukaryota; kingdom Metazoa; phylum Chordata; class Mammalia; order Artiodactyla; family Delphinidae; genus Tursiops; species Tursiops truncatus. Next base: position 152,348,941 of record NC_047034.1, read on the forward strand.
CATATGGTCCAGATCCAGGGATTATAGCTGGTCCTCCTAGTGGGATGCTGGAAATGGAAAGAACCTTAAGAGATTAGATTGTCCAACTCGTTCATTTTACAGATAAAGAAAGCAAGACCTTAGTCTGTCCTTTCACAAACAAAAAATTCAAATGTTCTTCTCAAGTATATAAATAAAGCCCTTTTCCTATTTACACTACCATGACATGGATATTGATAAACTAATACACAGGGCAACTCTATATTATTCAGTTAACCTATACTAAGCACTCACCTCAGGCCACACATCAAGCTAAGCCAAGCCCTGTAAGTAACACATGAACAGGGTATGGTTCCTGTTACAGCTTAATCTAATGATATCTTAATTCCTTCATTTATTTGTTCAAGTAACATTCACTGACATCTATTTTGTCACAGACACTTGAGAAACTGAGATGAGTAAGAGTTCCTGTTCTTAAAGATCTTAGAGTCTAATAAAATCTAATTAGTGGGGAAAGAAACAAGCTGAACAAGATGACCACACGGGTTTGAATAGGAAGTATTAACAGAATGCTACTGGAACGCAGAAGAGGAACTTTTATTCCAGTCAAGGAAGGCTCTCCAGAAATGATAACTACTTATCTTGAAGGACAAGCATCAAGTTGTTAGTTAAAAAGAAGATACAGGCATTTCGGGTAGTGATCTACAAGTTTTTAAATGATGCTTGAGTACGGAGTACTGCTTGTAAGGCCAAGACAGGATGTGAAACTAGTGAAATAGGCAGGCGGCAGATCATGAAAACCCTTTTATCTCCTGATGAAGAGTTTGAACTTTCTTTTAAAAGCAGAACGAAAGCTTTAATGGATTTTAAGCAGAAGAGTGACACAGACAGCTCTGTAGTTTAGAAAGATCATTCTGGCTACAGGTAGAAGACAGACTAGGGGCAAGAGCGTGGAGGGAACACAGAGAATGGGCGAAACATTATTTCAACAGTCCTGGAAAAGAAAAATGATGATGCAAGCTAAAACAGTAGGAAGTTTGGGGAACAATGAGATAATATATGTGAATGCAAGTGTGGACAGGGTGTACTGAAAGCTATTTGAAATTCCAAGTATTGATACTAAGTGAGTGCTAAATTCTGTCTTACAGGTATTATGGCTTCAGTACAAACTGTGTCTTCCTGTTCTTGTTTACATCTGCTGAAGAGACGGTGACTTGGGAACACCGTTGTTAAAGCCATGTACTTAATATCATATAACTAGATCTCACCAATGGACTCCTAACACCTAGAAAAAAATAGCAAATGAAAGCTAAGAAATAGTAATCAGAGATTCCTTCCCCACATTCCTGCTGTACTCCCCTCACCTCTCTACACACACACACGGCCACCACATTTTCAAAGCAAAAATAATCAATTTAACTGTCCAAAGGGAATACTAGAATGATAAGGGGTTAGGAAATTGTATGTAGTATTAGAAAGGGAAGTGTCTAGGCTGGCAAAGATAGCCTTCAAGTATAAGCAAGCCTGACACCTAAAAGAGGGAGGACAGATCTTCCTTATGCTGTAGTTACATTCCGATAAACCCAGAGCAGGTTAAAAATATCCAAAGTCGAAAGTGCATTTAATATATCCAACCTACCAAACATCAACTCTTGGCTTAGCCCACCTTAAATGTGCTCAGAACACTTACATTAGGCAAATCATCTAACACAAAGCCTATTTTATAATAAAGTGCTGGATAACTCTTGCAGTTTACTGAATACCATACTGAAAGTGAAAAACATAACGGTTGTATGGGTACAGAATGGTTGTACCAGTTGTTTACCCTCATGATCACATGGCTGAATGGGAGCTGCGGCTGCTGCTACTACCCAGCATCAGGAGAGAGTTAGGTACTGCATGTCACTAGCCTGGGAAAAGATCAAAATTCAAAGAATGATCTCCACTAAATGCATATTGCTTTCACACCATCGTTAAAGCCGAAAAATCTAAGTCGAACCAATCTAGTTGGGGACCATCGGTATACTAGATCTTTGCCAGGCAGAACTTGGCTGATGGGCGTAAGTTACAAAGAGGCAACTTTCAGATTAAAAAAGAACTTCTCCATTACCAACATAACAAATAGTCCATTGGTTGTATGTTCTACAAAGGCCTTCATGCAAAGGAAGAATAACTTCTGACAAGAGTGGTACTAAGTGAGAGGTTGCGTTGGTTGATATGTAAGGTCCCTTCCAGCTCTAAGAGCAATATAGAATTTGTTATCAACTTTAAGAAGGGAAGAAATCTGAAATCTATACAAACACAATGAAGATTTACTAGAACACTGTATCTTAGAACCGTAGCACTAAAAGGAACCTAGCAGTTTTCAACTCTGACAGAACACTTTTTTTTTTTTTTTTTTTTTTTTTTTTTTGCGGTACGCGGGCCTCTCACTGTTGTGGCCTCTCCCGTTGCGGAGCACAGGCTCCAGACGCGCAGGCTCAGCGGCCACGGCTCACGGGCCCAGCTGCTCCGCGGCATGTGGGATCTTCCTGGACTGGGGCGCGAACCCGTGTCCCCTGCATCGGCAGGCGGACTCTCAACCACTGCGCCACCAGGGAAGCCCGACAGAGCACTTTTTTAAACAAATCTTACATGAAACTCAACATATAATTTCAGTATTAAATAGCATAAATCAATTTTATACATTCAAATTTATGTTACTTATTTTAAAGCCAAATGACATAACCAATCAGGTAATTTTGACTGAAATTAGAGATTACTGAATTACAGTTATATCAGTCTCAGCATCTTGTTTATTTCTGTACTGTGCTTTACTATAGGGAACCATTTTTTAAAAAACTGTTTTATACAAATAGAAACAAATAGTAACAGTTTCATAGTTTGCCTGTAACCTCAGGATATTATTCAAATAAATTAATACAAGAGCATGAAGGAACTGCAGAAATTTTTGTTTCAAAGTTAAATACCTTCAATATCTAAAAACTATGTTCATCCTATAATATGACTAGAAAAGTGGAACAAGAAGCACAAAACCTTGTGGTACACACTAAACCAATATTACAATGTTATCACTTATCACTTAACAATGTGTTACCCACTAACTATTAAGGACTGAACACCTGAGACTTGCCTAGAATTTATTAGGCACAGGACCTATGTGGTACAGTATGTTCTGCAATAGTGTACACACCTCCTATTAGGGGAAGAAGAAGAAAAAAAAAAAAAGACCAGACTAGAAGACACAATCTTCACCTTTTTTAATCAAGTATACAGAGATGGCGGAGGAACTTTATTCTGGTGATGTCCAACTGGCAGTACAGTAGAGTATACACGTCATTTAAAAACACACTTTAACAGATAAAATACATCTTAAACTTGAAATTAAAATAAAATGGGTACAGAAGCTCTTAAGTACTCCTGTGAAAGTTTTAGAATCCATACTCTCCAATTAAAAAAACCACTGCTCTAATTTTACAGATAAACTGAACATAGCACATTCCCAATATAACTATTAGGTACTAGAATCAATACTGTTTCATAAAAATAAAAAGCTTTTACAATCTACTTTTCTTCTGTTTATTTCAATGTTATTTACAGCTGTTTATGAAATTAATATTCTAAAACATAAACAAGAAAGCACTTCAAAGATAGGGCTACGACTTCTAAGTTCAATAGCAAATCCTATACTGAGGATAAACTTCTTAAAATATTAATCAACTAGTGGTTTAGAAACGCCATTACCATAATGCACAAGAAAATGAAAGCAGCAACCTTTGCCTAAATAATATTTACTTTCTCATTATATATGACACAGTATATACAGCCAAATAACTCATGCCTGTCTACTCCTTTCCTTATAAGCTCAAATACAGGCTTACATTTCAGGAAAGCCACTTTGAGCTACCTTTTAAAACACACCACTACACAAGCAAACATATTTCTAAATGTCCGTCTGCTTTTGCTGATACAGACACACATTGGGATCTGAGTATTTAGTCATAAGCTTTTCTGGGACTTACTGGAAAGACACTGGGGGATGACTGAATCTAATTCTAATTCTGTCAAGCATTCATGAACTTCTAATAAGATACTAAGTAATGTCATCAAACCTCCATCTTAATTGTAAGATACAAGTAACAAGTGTCTCAATAGGTTGGCTTGAAGGCAGTAAGCAGGTCACAAAGACAGGACTAAAGGCACTGAGATCCAAGGGTGTACTCCAGCAAAAGCTGGACTTTACTATTCCTCAACTACGGAGATTTAGAATCAGCTAAACACGGGGCTGATCCCAGCACTGGGTATTTAGAAGCCAAAGAAATATAATGTAACAAATAATAAGGGGTGGGGGTGGGGGGTCTGCTACCACTTAGAAAAAATTTTTAATATCAGGATCCAAATATTCACCTGGGGGAAAGAACAGTTAACTTCCTTGCATTGAACAGGATGCAGGATGGCTTGGATACACAGAGAGTAAACTGTGTAGCTGCCTGAGGGGAAAGGAACAGTTTCAACCCTATCAAAGAGAACAGAGGCACCCCCGTGTTCGCAAATGCACCTCAGCAAGGACACCCTGTGACCCTTTCCTCTCACTGACCTTTCCTCCTCTGCCTTTTCTCACCCAAATATACACCAAATCTAGAAACTTCTCTAACCCCACAAGTTCTCCCACATTTACACCTGAAGGAGGGTGATAGAGTTACTCTGTTTTTGTTTTTTTTAAAAAAAAGATCAAAAACCACTTTGAGACTGAGAAAGTAAAGAATGGAAGGGCTTGATTCTCTGAGGAAGGACAAAAGTCAGCACAATTGCCACTTCCCTCAGCCTCCAGCCCAGACATCACCTCATCCAACCAGCACCCTCCAGCCAGACGAACCTCACAAAACAGTAAAGGGTCCAGGTCCCAAACTGGTCCCAGGACAGTCTGGTTTCCTCAGTAAATCCCACAGGCACTCAGGTCTGACAGCACCCAGCCCAGAGGCTGTACTGGCCCTTTAAGGAAGGCAACTGGGAAGGCCTCCGTCATCTACCCCACCCTCGAAAGCCCCACAGCAGATTTCAAGAAGCACTGGGCACCCATTACCTGCTCTGTCTCTGGCACATCTCTTCCAGTACAGAACACCGGCAATTCCAAGAATGTGCGTCAAAATAAAGATGGTTGGTGGCAAATAAGACGAATCTAAGAGAGGCATTTCCAGGCCCGTCCTTTCTCCTCCCCTGAATTAGCCACAAGCCCACAGCTCAGCGCAGACTCTAAATGCCTTTCTCCTGAGGTTACTGCTGTCCTGTACTATCAGTACAGAGGCAGAGGCCCGCAGCTCAGTGTTGTCAGACACTTCCTGGTGGCTTCTCCTCCATCTCGTCTCTGTTTTACAGCAGGCAGTAGTAGATGGGGACTAAAACTCTACAGTGTGTCTCAGACAAAGCCCAGGAAACAACTGGCCAGAGGGGGAGGGGAAAGGGAAGGAGGAACCAGGAGAGCAAAAAGGGGCGTCTAAGCTACTGCTGAGCTGACTCAAACTCTATGTTTGGCATCCTCTGTTCAGCTTAAACAAACAAGCCTCAGACCCTTCTACAAGAAGGGAGGCTGTCAGAGGACGCCACACTCTTAACTTTCCTCTCCCAGCCTGGCTGGGATGGAGCCAGAAGAAAAAAGTTGCAGAAACACTAGGGAACCACTTGCAGGGAGGAGGCGAAGTACGCAGGGATGTGTAAGTGTCCACAAGTTCCCCGGCCTAGTCGGAGGGCAACCCTTCCACACCCACAACCCGGGAGGAGGAGGTAAGGGACCCAAACATCACCACAGAGAGGATCACGTGCAGAACAAGCTCCACAGAAAAGAATGCCTTCAACAAAACTAAAGCCTGCTTGCAAATGAAAACTTGATATGGACACTGTAGCAGCAACTGGAAACACTTTAACACTTACACACCCAGTAGAATGAATAAAACTAAGAGTCCTGGCAAGATATAAAGCAACTGGAATTCTCATACACTGCTGGTGGGGGATGAAATTGGCAACTCTAGAAAATACTCTAGAAAACAGTCATATACATACCAGGATGACCAAGCTGTATCACTCCTAGATACTGACCCAAGAAAAATGAAAACGTGTCCACACAGAAACCTGTACGTAAATGTTTACAGCAGCTTCATTCAGAGTAACTAAAACTGAAAACAACCCATATGTCCATCAACTGGTGAACTAAGAAAAACTGTGGTGCATCCATACAATGGACCACAACCCAGCAATAAAAAAGGAACATACTCCTGATGCATACAACAGCATGGATGAATCTCAAAAGCATTATGCTACATGAAAGAAGCCAAACACAAAAGGCTACGTGCTGTGCGATGCCATTTATATGACATTCTAGAAAAGCAAAACTATGGGGACAGAAATCAGATGAGTGGTTGCCAGGGGCTCAGGGTGAGGGAAGGGAACAGACTACCACGGAACACAAGAAAACTTTATGGGGTAATGGAAATGTTCTATTTGCTGACTCTGATGATAGTTCCACGACTGTATACATTTGTCAAAACTCACATTGTAGACCGAAATGGATGGCTTTTATTGTATATAAATGATATTTCAATAAACCTAAGGAACACATGTAAAGACTAGAAAGAACTTTGTACAACCTAGGCTGAATATGCAAAGTTCTTGCAGTACCACTGCCCCTCTTCTCATCTACTTTTCTATGAAGAGATACTATATAAAATGAAGTGTGGACACACAAAAACACAGAAGACCCAACGGCCAAGAATACATCTAACACCCAGGACCCTTCAAACAGAGAAGGGTTATGGCCTCATCTTTCTACCAAACTACTTTTTTATTTATTTCTACAGTGCCTCTTACATTATGGTATATAAACATGGTGTCTTACCACAAATAAGCTTTAAAAATGCAACCTGCTTTAATATCTCTAAAGTTACACCCTCTTTTTTTTAATAAAAGGGAAGGGTTTTAGATTTGAACAATCTACTCACCAGAGAGATGACAAAGGGCCCTTGATGGGGGAACTAATATTTACAATGTGTATGTTTTAACCTGGCATCAAGACCATCTACGATTTTGTGTTAACCTACATTTAATTCATCAAATATTTACCATGTACCAGGCCCTGTTCTAGGTACTGGGAACAGAGTAGTGAACAAAACAAAGATGTTGCTTTCATTGGGCGTATATGCTAGTAGGAGAATAGGAGAATACACAAAATAAACATAAACAAGTAAACATATACTAAAAGAGATGAAGAGGAGAAAGGCGAGCCAGAGGGGGGATGTTTACAGTTTTATGTACAGGATGGTCAGGGAAGGTTTCTCTACTAAGATGACATTACAAACCAACAAGTCATGTGGCTTTTTAGAGAAAGGATAAGCCCAAAAAAGAAACGAGCAAGTACAATGTCCCTGAGGCAGAATTAGGCTTGGTGTGTTCAGGGGACATCAGGGAAACCAGATCGGCTAAGGGAGTGTCAGGAGATGAGGCCAGAGAGAGGTCAGATCATCTATGGCTGTACAGGCCATTCGTAAAGAATCTGGTTTTTATTCTAAGTGAAATGGGAAACCTTTGGAGGGTTTCCTGTGAGCAAGTGATAGGATTTAACTTAGGTTTTAAAAGGATCACTCTTGCTGCTATATTGATAACTGACTAGAGAGCGACAAGAGCGGGAGCAGGGAAACTAGTTATAATGCCATTACAATAATCCAAGTGAAAACTAGTGCCTGAGATATAACTGAGACCAGGGTGCAGTGGTACAGATGGTGAAATGTGGTCATATTCTGGACAAATTAAAGAGTCATCAGGGACTTCCCTGGTGGCGCAGTGGGTAAGAATCTGCCTGCCTATGCAGGTGACACGGGTTCAAGCCCTGATCCAGGAAGAGCCCACATGCCGCAGAGCAACTAAGTCCGTGTGCCACAACTACTGAGCCTGTGTCTACAGCTCGAGAGCCACAACTACTGAGCCCACGTGCTGCAACTACTGAAGCCCGCGCACCTAGAGCCCGTGCTCCGCAACAAGAGAAGCCACCGCAATGAGAAGCCCGCGCCCCGCAACAAAGAGTAGCCCCTGCTCGCCGCAACTAGAGAAAGCCCACGTGCAGCAATGAGGACCCAACGCAGCCATAAATTAATAAATGAATGAATGAATAAATTTTTTAAAAGATTAATTAAAAAAAAAATATATATATATAAAGAATCATCAGGATCTGCTGATAGACTGGATGTGGGGTGAGCAGGGAAAAAACAGAGTTGAGAATGACTTCCAGGTTTGGGGCCTGAGAAATTAAAAGGACCGAACTGCTATTTACTGAGATGGGAAGGGCAGCCAGAGAAGCAGAGGGTTTGGGGTTTAACTACTGGCTGCAGTTGTTTGGGGTGGTTTTTGTGGGGAGTGGGGTAGGAATTCCATTTTGGATACATTAACTTTGAAATGCCTAGTAGACATTCTAGTGGAATTCTGAATAAGCAATTTAATATACGAATCCAGAGTTCCGGGAGAGACCCAGGCTGTTGCTTTAAAGCCAGGAAACTAGATGAGATCACTTAGGGAGTAAACACAGAGAGAGAAAAGGTCAAGTTCAAGGACTAAGCCCTAGAAACTCTCCAACATTAGGTAGGGAAGAGGAAGAACAACCAAAGGAGACTAAAAAAAGAAGCCAGTGGATTAAAAGAACCAAAAGAGCATGCTGCCCCAGAAGCCAGGTGAAGGATGTGCTCTAAGTAGTAACTAAGCTGTTAATGTGTCAGGAAGAGGACTGAGAATTGACCATTGAATTTAGCAATGTGGAGGTCGCTAGTGACTTTGGCATGGCAGAGAAAAGGTCCAACGGGAGTGACTCAAGAGAGAATGGGAACAGTGACAATAACGAACATCAACTCTTTTAGGAAGGAATTTTGCTGTAAAAGGGAGCAGAAAGAGGGATGTAGGCTCAAAAGAGAATTTTTCTTGGCATGTGAAATGTGTCAATAATTGTGTCTGCTGAAGGGAATAGCACTAGGGAGGAAAAACTGATGGTGCAATCCAGTGGAGACTAAGCCAGAGCTCCCTCTGGAGCAGGGCTCTCTTATTCATTCATTCAATTTAAAATATGGAGCATTATGCTAGACACAATGGACACAAAGATGATGATGACACCCCTCTTGCTGTAGAGAAGCTCCTGAGCTGTGATGGTCAAAGAAGACAGACTTGCTTGGAAGGGGAACTGATATTTATTAAGCAGCTACTAGAAAGCATCTTCAATCTGTTATTTCAATGTAATCCCTGTAATATCCCCTAAAATATCCCTATTTTATAAATCAAGAACTTGAGGCTCAGAAAATTCAAGTTATTTTGCCCAAGGTCACAAAGTAAGTAAGAAGATGAACTGACATCTGAACTTTTATCTGTCTGGTTTCAAATCAATATATTTTAATCACACTGCCTCCCTTTGCTGAAAAGTTCTGGCAAAATCAGTATGCTAACCTGAAACTAAACAATTTTAGATATTTATATGTTTGGAATATTTCCTCTTTGTAAGACAAGAGCCTGTAAATGGCTCTACCCAGCTCTAAGGGAAGAATCTCAATTCCAACACAAAATGTTACAGTGCTAGTGCTGTCTGTGTCACCGCTGTACCACACTTTTTGCAGTCTTATAAATATCTTCACCATATTTTCATTTCCCAAAGTGAAAGCCATTTCTCTGCCTTATTCTGCTACCTGAAGCCATTGCAAAGCTGTCTTAATTAGAAAATCATATACCATGCTTGTGCCATTCAAAAACACCTAGGAAATTTGAAGAAAAAAAAATTCAGGGACTCAAATATCAAGATACATTCTGAATCTACTGTTATTATTAGAGAAGACAGTGAAAAGCACCCAAAGGAATTTACTCTTCATAAGATCTTTATAAGATGACATGCTATACCTTGGATACACCATTTTTCTACATATGACAGGTTAAAAAGTTTGTTTCCAGCCTTTGTGTATAGGTATGTATGCATGTTTGAAGGAAGAAAAATGAGCAGGGGAACTGCCTTTGTGAAAGTAACTTTTTCACTCAGAAAAACTAAGATGGATCTGTGTGCTGTCATTTACAGGAAGTGGTTAGAAACTGGCAGGAGGGAGCGACTACTTTTCTTTTTAGAGATCATTTCATATACAAAGAATAGGCCATTTAAAGACATATTTAGCACCCACCAGGATATCCCTTGCTAACAGCCAATGGGGAAGGGCCCCAAACCATCAGAAAGCCTTGTAAAAGCAAGACTCTGAACTTCATTAAGACTTGAGACCTGCCTTTCTATCAGATTACTTCACTCCCAAGAATTTAGGATGGTCACCCACAACCATTACCCACAAGAAATCTTGGGTAACACCCCAGAATCACTTTAGTGTCTGCGACTGAGATGAAAGCAAGCCTGTGAGAAAGGAGGCTGCATGTTTTATTCAAACTGTCATGGAGTATATCCGGTCTCAAAATTAACTGACATCCACAAGCATCAGAACTTCAGCAGATACTGACTGAAAACTTAAGACCCATATGATTAAAAGACTGAAATTTAGAAAAATAATGCGTACAAAGAGAGACTTTAAAATATATATATATAACTGAGATTAAAATTTTGGTGGAGAGACTAGCATATGACTAATAGGATTGGAAACCGTGGGCTTCTGGAAATGGGAGGTCCAGCCCTCAAAACCTGGCCTGAGCGCTTGTCATCTGTTTCATTCTGTGAGTCCAGAAGGCAGAGGATGTGGGCTTCATAGGAGCTAATTAGGAGACATCCATGACTCCTGTCTCTAAGGTTTAGCAATATGGTATTGAGACAACAATAAACATGCAAAGGCTCAGAATGCCTGCAAAGAATTTTCTATATACCCCAGAGTCACCAAATACAATAAAGTTAGGAAAATATCCAAATTTCTTGCTCAGTAACCTAGATGCCATAAGTATTTTAGTAGAATGGCAATTACAGGCCCAATCTGAAGCCAGGCTGCTTGAGTTCAAATCCAGACTCTACTATATATGCCACATTAGCACCTGTGGGCAAGTTACTTAAATGACTTCAAGGAACCTCAATCTCCTCACCTGTAAAATGATGACAGTAATAGTACCTGTCCCACAGAGTTGTAGTGAGTATTAAATGAGTTAATGTATTTGAAGTGTTTAGATAGTGCCTGGCACATAGTATGTGCTCAATAAATATTGCCTATTATTATCATTATTTGGAGGAACAGCAAACAAACTACATCTGATCACAAGACTTCTGAATACTGCTCAGACTTTACAAAACCTTGGTAAACTGATAATTTACCTAACCTATAACCAAAATTACCGAATCTAATTTACCTGATCCCAGTCTCCAACCTGCCAACCCTATCCTCATTCACTGTGAGATTAATCTCCCTGAAGCATGCATAATGACTGGTGCATCTTAAGTGCTCAATAAATGCTCATTTGTAATTTAATTCTGAAGTTTTCAATTCTCCACAGTCAGCAAATTAAGTCCAAAACTCTCTGGCTTTACAATATTTCCCTCGCTTACCCTGGATTGTACTGTATTTCCTTCCCATCTCCGCAAGTCAAAGTCCCACTCCTATGGGTCAGTTTAAACCAGTACTTCCACAGAATTTTCCCTGGTGACTCCCTCCATCCCAGTTAGAAGTAAACACCTCCCTTGAATTTATACTTTAATGTTTCTCTCTCATAATATTTAGCAGTTTCTACTTTATAATATAGTTGTGTGTGTATTTTGACTCCACTGAAGTTTTTGAAGTTAGATGAATGTTCTCCTGTATAAAATCTCATCACTAAATAACTACTTGTAGAATGAGTGAATAAATGAATGAATGAATGAACAAAAAGAGCAAGAGGATCTGAAGAGCACTGTGAGGGCCAGGAGTACGAGGGGGGAGCAAACTAGAAAGAGTAAAACTGGGTCCAACAAATCATGAAGATTCCCAAAATATAAGCATTCCTTGAGAATCCATCTATTTTCACCACAAAAACATACACCAGAGAGCAAGTGCCTGGAAAACTGTTCATCTTACGGCAGAAATAACTCAATATGCTCCTCTAGTTTAAGAGAAAAAGTTAATTTATTGATTCAGAAATTCCACTTCTAGAAGTCTATCCAGATACGGATCCTGTCCAACAACCAAACTCTCCCCAAGCCCCGTTCTTCTCTTTCCTTCTCTCTCCCTCTTCCCAGAACTCTAAACTTAACATAATCTGTTAGCCAAACCTCGACTCAAATTCTGACTTCATGGTTTCTAGCTGTATCTTTGGACCAATTACTTAATCTCTTTAATCCTCAATTTCTCCATCTGTAAAATGGGGATAATAAAATTACCTCTTCACAGTGTTACAGTGTGAAGTAGGTGAGAAAATGCATGGGCTATTCGGCATGCAGTAAGCACTATTAACTATTTTTTAAAAATTAAACATTCCCTCATTAATGTTAATAAATAACTATTGTTATCATTGTTCCTACACTAGAACATTTATGCCCTAGCAAAGCATCAAATCATCTTCAGTGGCCAATGCAAGGAGGTAAGTCAAAGCAAAGTGGGTGGTATTTAACAGCTCTAAACCACCAACTCCATGAATAAAACAAATTGAGCTTCAATGGCACTGCTTCAGAAAGGAAAAAGACAAGAATATTAGTCAACCTTAGTATCCATATTACCATTTTAAATAATCCCTCTCTTTGGGGTTCTGTTTCCCCCAAGAAAGTAAAAATAATAAGATCTAGCCATTAAACTTTTTCCAGGATACTCCGAGAGTCAGTATCTTAAGTAAATGGAGAAAAGATGATACAAGAATAAGAAGCCCTGTCTATGGGGGTTGCTTGTGAATTTTGCCAAGGCTGTTGTTTTTGTCCAGAAATATCTGTCATTCCAAGTAAATGCACACTGAAGGAAAGTTAGCATCTTACTCATATCCCACCTAAATGCATTTTTTAAATGCTTTTCCAGATAAAAACAAAAAATGGTCTCAATGGGAAATGTCTTTTTGTGTGGTCTGGCTAAGAACACGTGATCAACTTCCGTTTTCCTGAGATACCAGAAAATCAAGAACGCAAGAGAGTAGAATAAGCATGCAGCTGACAGAGGGGTCAGGAGCTCAACAACGATGTAACTGCGCAGGCTTGAGAATGCCTAAGGTAGCAACATTCAAGGCTCAGAAGAAGAGTCCAGGCCAAGATAAGAGGTAGGTAAGAGAGACCAACTTAAACTATTTATCCATGGAAACCAAGCTTTGCACACAAACAAAGAGCTAATTTTAGATCTCTCTGAGACAGTTTTCCACATCCTGGCAGTAGCCCTAAGTGAAAAAGATGTAGAACTTGCCCACTGAAAACAAAGACAGATTTGTCAGCTTCTTTCCACTTGTGAACCCTTGGAGCCTGCTCCAAACCCTAATTCAACACAAGATTTATTTTAGTCTTTCTCAGGAGAGTCTACCACCAGGCTCTGCTTACCTTCTAATAAAACCTTCTGCTCTCGTGACCCCTTACCTGGGTCCAAGGACCAAAGTCAAATGAAACATGGCTAGTAGGATCTCTCCTGACAGTATCACTTCATAATTATGTGACCTTAGGGAAGCCACTTAATGTTTCTGAACTTTGGGTTCCTAATATGTTCAATGTGTATATAAATCCTGTTTCTCAGCATTGTTGCTAAGATTAAATAAGGAATATATGTAAAGTATGTAGGTATACATCAGATACTTAACAGTTTTCTCCCCCTATCTCCTTTCATTTTCTTTAAAAATTGTTCTTCAAATCTTACTCATAAAATCAATTCCATCTCAGCCTTTGGAATAATCTGCTCTTCAAATACTTAATGATCCAGAACATTCTTTTTTTTTTTTTTTAAATGTATTTATTTTATTTTGGCTGCATTGGGCCTTCGCTGTTGCACGCGGGCTTTCTCTTGTTGCAGCGAGCGGGGCCTATTCTTTGTTGTGATGCGCGGGCTTCTCATTGCGGAGCATGGGCTCTAGGTGCACGGGCTTCAGGAGTTGTGGCACGTGGGCTCAGGAGTTGTGGCTCATGTACTCTAGAGCGCAGGCTCAGTAGTTGTGGCGCACGGGCTTAGCTGCTCCACAGCATGTGGGATCCCCCTGGACCAGGGCTCGAACCTGTGTCCCCTGCACTGGCAGGCGGATTCTTAACCACTGTGCCACCAGGGACGCCCATCCACAACGTTCTTAAAACAAGTTCACATCTTTTGTTTCTGCTCTAATATAAAAAAAAAAAAATAGTAGTACTCTGTACAATAAAGACAAGGAATCTATCTGATTGGTCTATCATAGGATTAGGAGTTTCTCTCATTTAGAGCTTAATACCCCAGTGACCCCTACTGGACGAAGACAGATGCAGAAGACTGAATTTTATAACCAAGACAGAGACTCTGTGATTGCTTTATTCTAGTGAAACCCTTACACACAGAACTTAATATTACACAAGCTCAAGCTTGCCTCAAAACCCACATACACCCATAATGTAGAAGACTGTCAGCTCATTCCTTTCACAGGAGACATCATCACCACAATTTGGTTGGCTTACTGGCGCCCCCAACTGGATGCCCAGTATTCACAGCTTTGTGATGAGTCCTTACAGAGAAAAGCACAGGCAGAGAAGGAACAGTCACTGGCACACAACTCCTACCCACCCCCACCCCCACCCCCACCCCACCCCCCTGCCGCTACCCTGCAATTTTTCCATTCCCTGAGCTGACTCACTCTCACTCTCCCCGCCCGCAGCCAGGGCCACTGTGTGTGCCTGGTGAGTAATGCAATGCATCCTCCCAGCTGCCTCTGACTTAACGAGTAATAAAAGGAAATGTGGGTAACAGTTTTAATGGAAGAGAACACACAACACACACCCCGTCCTGCAAACAGTGATAGCTCCTCTCAACCCCCTGCAGGGACTCAGAGCTATAGTGAATTCCCTCCGATGACAGCCAAGTGGCAATGAAGAAACAGGCAAAGGCAGAAACACCAATGAGTACATCTAAAATCTGAGGACCACGGTTTCTATTTTGGATAAAACCAAAAAGGATGCACATGAAGCAGAGCCCAGCCCAGCCTACTGGTCAGTTCTGGTTCATTCCACCACAGACTGCTTGTCTAGCAACAGCTCTGCCCAATGGAGACTGCAAGCCAGCCCCAGCATCAGACCATCTGCTATCATGCAGCCTTATACTGTGAGGCAAAATGCATGATGAAAACCACATCTCAGAGGAAGAGGCTCAGCCTCTTAACTACCTGCCCATCCACCCTCAAGTGCCCAAAGTAGGGAGTGAGGAAAAGAATGGCACCTGGCTTTTTTGATTAGTGACTGGTACAGCTGATATTCAATAAATCCTAAATGGACAACAGCTATTGTTCAACTTTCTCCCAACAGATATTCCTAGCTCTTCTAACCCCTTAGACATGATGAATCTACGGAGCCATCTCAAACATTCTGGAAATGACTGCCAAGAGCTAAATAACTCAGGGAAATCAAAGAGGATCTTTGACACAGACAATTCACCTAAAGTACTTCAAGCAATAATCCTTGATGTATTATCAAACAGCAAAATTTTAACTAGGACCCAACTAGACTGGGTCTGCCCCCTACTGTGTGCACTCTACTACTGAAGAAGAAAAAGAATCACCCCACATAACATCATAACCGGATTTTTTTTAATTTTCCTGAAATCAGGGCATTTTCAGTTCAGTTGCTTATATTTTTCTCACCTATAATCCATGGGTCCCTGAGGCCTTGGAAGAAAACTATTATGCAACTCAGTTTTTGACAAAATTCAGAATATTCAATACCCTGATTTGTCAAAAAAAAAAAAAAAAAAAGAATTACCTACGACAAAATTACCTACATTACTAAGACCAAAAGATATGTATAAAAATTTTCAACAAGAATGAAACAGAAAGTGCATTCTGGTTAACTCTGGATTAACCAGAATATTTAATTAAGCATATATCAGATTTTATCACTACATTTAGCAGTTTGAGAGCTAGATGATGAGGTTACAGCTCCAGTTCAGTCCCTAGCTTATTATATGACTCTAGCATCGTTTAATCACACTGGATCTATTTATTTATTCATAAAATGATTTGATAGTCTAGATCTCTAAATTCTTTTCCAGTTCTAAAATTCTACGGTTCTGTGAAATATTTAGTTGCCTAGGTTCTATGTTAATTGTTACCAACAACAGAAAATTTACAAACTAGTCTTACACTATCCTTTAAGAGTTCACAATCCAACAGGGAAGCGGTAAGTGTATAAAAAATGATAGTATAAGGCAATATATGCTTTGTCATGAAGAGGGCAAGACCACAAAAATTCAGTAACGGAACTTTAGTAACTCAGTCAATGGAATGGTCATTATGCAGGAGGAGGGGGGGGGAAAGGCTTCCATGGATTGGGGGCCTGGAAGAATATGTAGGATTTCAACAGTCTGAAATGAGAAGAGTAGACATTCCAGGAGGAGAGATGGCACAAGCAAGATTATGGAAAAAGAGGAAGAAACAAGCGAAGCTAGAACACAGGGTTTGTGTATTTGAGAGAGAGAAGGAGAAGTTGGGAAGATTCACTTCTGCCCACCTTAGGTTACACATGGCAGCCTTAATATGCACATTTATCTCCACTCCCTTCTGAAACCTCAGAAAAATGACAGTAAAGGAATAAAAATGGCACAAAACCACAGGAATAAAGAATTCAAAATATCAAGAGAAATTTGACAAACTGGAGAATGGAAAGATAAATGCTACCTGATTTAAATTTCTGCTTTCTGTTTCTGCTAAGTGCTTGTGGGGGACGGGGCGGGTGCGGGGGGAGCGACGAGGCAAACAGTGCGCAGGACTCCAGAAAGACTCAAGAATTAGAAGCACTAGTACCCCTGAAGGCCTGGGGGGAGGGGAAGAAGAGCTGCAGGGTGAGGCAGAACACAGGCTGGTTGAATATCTTCAGGCTCACATGAGGTCAGAAGTGAGGCACCTCACTGAGAACAGTAACATTAAATGAAATTTGACATAATGAACAACAAGACTCTCCCCCTGCCCTATTGCCCTGCTTGGCAACCCCAGAGACCTGGCTTCCAGGCTAAAGAGGTCCCAGAGAGGAGACCGGCTAGTTCCTCCCTGGGGAAATGGACCTCCCCTAGCTGGTCATTCAGTAGAGCATACCAGGCAACAAGCCCCACCAATCAGCTTTTTAGGGGCTAACTCTTAATTATGAAGATCACCAAGAAACATCAGACATTCAGAGTCTCCAACATGAAAGACAGAGACCAAAAGAACAAACAGAATGAGCTTGAGACAGAGACAATACTGGAAGCAGAGGAAAACAATGACAATTAATACCTTCAGAGAGCCCTAAAAGGCAATGTTGCTATAAGACAAGAACAAGTATATAAAAAAGGAACATGAAGAGAATAAGTGGGGAAATGCTTAAAATAAAAACTACGAGAGAAAAAATAAATAATTCAAAGAAGAGTTGGAAGGTGGAGCTGAGGATCTTCACCATAAATAAGAACAAAAAGAGACAGAGGAATATAGAGTGGGGGGAGAGGACAGAAAATCAATCGAGTCCAATACCCAACTAATACCAGAAGGAGAAAATGGAAGAGAGGAAATTATCAAAGAACTAATAAACGGAAGACGTGTTTTCAAATAAAGAAGATCCACAGAGAACTCAACTCAGCAAATGAAAAAAGATCCTCAGCAATGTACATCATCATAATATTTCAGAATACCAGGGATAAAAATAAAATCTTAAAAGCTATCAAAAGAAAACATCACAAAAGTCAGGAACCAGAATGGCACAGGACTTCTCAAGAGCAACACTGAAAGCCAGAAGAAGGAACACCTTCAAAATTCTGATGGAAAGTCATTTGTAACCTAGAACTCTATGCCCAAACCCCTCATGAAATGAAAAGTAGAATAAAGACATTTTCAAATAAGCAGAGTCTCAAAAATATTAACCTCTCATGTATCCTTTCTCAGGAAGCTACTCTAAGATATATTCCAATGAAGAGATGGAGTAAACCAAGAAAACTGACTGCATGAGATCCAGGAAACATGGCATCCAATACAGAAAAGAGGCAAAGGAATTTCCTAGTATGATGATGAAGGGAAGTCTCAGGGTGACAGCTTTACTAAAGGCTACAGGTGGAGAACACAAAGCTCTTGCGGGATGTCTCCAAAGAAAATATTGAACCAAAAGATTATCTGACATGTTCCAACATACTAAGAGTTGTCTTAGAGTCCTGTAGGAGAGTGTGGAGATAGGTACCTAGAACAGTAGGCAAATGATAAAAATAGGGCAATTATTAATTCCAGGAAAAAAATTTTAAAAGTTGGTCAAGAAAGGAAACGTAATTATAGAATACTATGTGGCTCAGCTTTAAGCAATGTTTATATAATCAATAATCTAAACACTGAGTACCAGGCAATGGTAGTAATGTATAACAGCAGAAAGAAGGGGGGGGGGGGACTGTGTAAAGGGGACAGGGATGAAAGAACTAAACCCTAATTTCCTAGAGTAGAACATCAACAGATAATGTCTAAAACTGAAAATTCAAGAATAACTAGTAGAAGGGTATATTTAAGAAGTGTAGTGGAAAATACTAAAAGAAACAGCTAGAAGACTTGGAAGCAGTTCTCAGACGTGCGGAGGGATAGAACAGATTACTTTTGTTAGAAGCCTCACAGTAATATTTGACCTTTTAAAATTAGAATAAATATCATTTTGCTAAATACAATTTTATAGAAAGTTGCACTGGATTATGAAAGGTCTTAAGTGACAATATGAGTTTGGATTTTATTTATTCTATAGGTGATAATGAGCCCCTAAAGGAGTCCTTTTCCTTCCCCACCAAAAAAATCAAAGAGATGTTTGGGATCCCAGCTCATACGTGGACTCTTAACATTCTGGTTAATTGGCATATCAGAATAGTTCTCCCTTATCACTGCTCAACCTCATGATTAAAGGCCTTGAGCTCATAACCAAAGGGAGAGAGGACCTGTATGTATTATGGGGCAGATATAAAGAACATGTTCAGGTCAAGACTGCTGCTTCTGCTCAGTGAGTCAGGTAGTCATTTCTGAAACACTGTCATCACAAATTATCCTCAAGGGGCTCCCATATCAAACCCACCCTAGAGAATATTTTCCCCTGGGTTCTTTGGCACTTCAAGTTAAAAGTCTCTTCTAATGACCTGTTATTTCATGGAGAGATACAGAGAGAAGCACAACTAGCAGGGAGGAGGAATAGTGCTAACTGGGGCCCAAGGAAGCCCAGCACCCTTCTCTAAGAAACAAGCTGTCTGATTCATATCCTTCATACCCTACTCCAAAGATCAGCCTTAGTCCCACAGTGTACCTAGTAGTATTGTCCAAAAACAGAACTCATGATCAGCCAGAGGATGCAACAATTAAAGACAGCCCCAAGTAATAAATAAAGCTGTCCTCCCTCCCTTTCCAATTTCAGGGGTTTTCTTTTTTGTTTGTTTGGGGGTTTGTTTTTGTTTTTATTTTTTCTTCTTGCTTACGATATATCTTAAAGAGAGGCAATACCTCCTATTTCTTGGCAGCATCCTATGCTACCTAAAGGTCCCTATCTCCACGCCACTTTCAGATGAACAATACATAAAGCACAAAAGCAGAAATTGATATTGCAAAGCTGTCTCTCCCCAGATATTCCTTGAGACCTGAATCCTAAGGCAGAGTACTAGCAATAAATACCTCTCTTTTACCTTTTTGTAAACTGCTGATTTAGCCTCCAACCTCACAATCACACAGACTCTGGTAGGTGCTAAAACACAGTGATGACAAGGAGCACTCCTTACAGTCTTAATGTAAATGGGAGCCTGAACCAACTTGAGTGCTTATACAAAAAGATTCGAAAACTTATCTATCCGTCCTCCTGACTGTAAGTTTCCCTCACTAACCAGCTTCATCCATACACACCAAGCAGGGGAACCAGCTCAAAGAAGAAAAATAAAAAACAGGAAACTTAACTAAAATTAGAGCAAAGATCCAGCCTTTGCCAAAACACTGGAGGGAACCAGAGCACTTCTGGCAATAAGGTAAAGTCCCTGAGATCTGACCTTCTGATAGCTAGGCAAGTTCCTGTATCTATTGATAATACCTCAGGGGAAATGCCATACCTCGAGCCACCATGAGCATGTGATTTTTAATTCTCAAGATACAGACCCTATAAGCCATGGAGCTGACGCACAGAGTACAGGAGCCCATACACACCACACCATGTGTGAAATAAGTCCATGACTGGCACCGGATGTCATGAGATGTCTCACCCAGACAGAAACACAGTACACCTAAGACAGGCATAGACTTGCATGCTCTGAAGGCACTGAACAGCACTGCCCGCACCAGGGCTCATGAGAAAGGAACTGAAAAACAGGTGACATTTCTTGTGATCCATGCCAGTCAATCATTCTGACTACCCTGGCAACCATACTACCCAACACCTCCCTCCAGCACCTCAATCAAGGTTCCTGTCTCCACCTGCTCCTCTGACATCATCCTGTCATTATATTTTCTTTGAAATTCCTCTGATGAAAAATGAGTCACCTCTTCCTGCCAACACAGGCCTAAGCCTCTATCAGGCAAGTCATTCTCGTGTGTCAATCTTCTGGGGTCAAGGCGCCACCCAGAGGCTCCTTCAGCTACCTCCATACCTCCCAGGAAAGAATGCCTCAGAGCAAGATCAACAGCCAGGAGGAAAAATGTAAGAAATGAAAAGAATCAAGGTTCTTGGTGGAGGTGGGAATGGGGCCTGGGACCCAAAACATAAACTATCTATTCCAGTGGGACACACAGTTGAGAGGATAAATACGCACTAAGGTAGGGCACACACAGTCACACTTAAAACTTGCAAAGGCTTCAACCTCAGAACATTCACCTTAAAAGATTCGGTTCCTGATACAAAGTGCCATCAGCTATTCTCCCGCAAGAAATAACTGCAAATATAATTTCTCACCTCAAGTTGAGAAAGGCTTTCGGGCAAGTCACCTGCCCTGTTTTATTTTCATTTTTTAACATCTTTACTGGAGTATAATTGCTTTACAATGCTGTGCTAGTTTCCGCTGTATAACAAGGTGAATCAGCTATACATATACATATATCCCCATATCTCCTACCTCTTGCGTCTCCCTCCCACCCTCCCTATCCCACCCCTCTAGGTGGTCACAAAGCACCGAGCTGATCTCCCTGTGCTATGCAGCTGCTTCCCACCAGCCATCCATTTTACATTTGGTAGTGTATATATGTCCATGCTACTCTCTCACTTCTCCCAGATTACCCTTCCCCCTCCTAGTGTCCTCAAGTCCATTCTCTACATCTGCATCTTTATTCCTGTCCTGCCCCTAGGTCCATCAGAACCATTTTTTCTTTTTTTTAGATTCCACATATATGTGTTAGCATACGGTATTTGTTCTTCTCTGTCTGACTTACTTCACTCCGCATGACAGACTCCAGGTCCATCCACCTCACTACAAATAGTTCAATATCGTTTCTTTTTATGGCTGAGTAATATTCCATTGTATATATGTGCCACATCTTCTTTATCCATTCATCTGTCGTTGGACACTTAGGTTGCTTCCATGTCTTGGCTATTGCAAACAGTGCTGCAATGAACATTGTGGTACCTGTCTCTTTTTGAATTATGGTGGTTTTCTCAAGGTATATGCCCAATAGTGGGATTGCTGGGTCATATGGTAGTTCTATTTTTAGTTTTTTAAGGAACCTCCATACTGTTCTCCATAGTGGCTGTATCAATTTACATTCCCACCGACAGTGCAAGAGGGTTCCCTTTTCTTCACACCCTCTGCAGCATTTATTGTTTGTAGTTTTTTTTTTTTTTTTTTGGCGGTACGCGGGCCTCTCACTGTTGTGGCCTCTCCCGTCGCGGAGCACAGGCTCCGGACGCGCAGTCTCAGCGGCCATGGCTCACGGGCCCAGCCGCTCCGCAGCATGTGGGATCTTCCCGGACCGGGGCACGAACCCGTGTCCCCTGCATCGGGGGGCAGACTCTCAACCACTGCGCCACCAGGGAAGCCTGTTTGTAGACTTTTTTGATGATGGCCATTCTGACCAGTGTGAGGTGATACCTCATTGTAGTTTTGATTTGCATTTCTCTAACGTTAGTGATGTTGAGCATCCTTTCATGTGTTTGTTGGCAATCTGTATACCTTCTTTGGAGAAATGCCTATTTAGGTCTTCCGCCCATTTTTGGATTGGGTTGTTTTTTTTGATATTGAGCTACATGAGCTGCTTGTATATTTTGGAGATTAATCCTCTGTGAGTTGCTTCGTTTGCAAATATTTTCTCCCATTCTGAGGGTTGTCTTTCATCTTGTTTATGGCATAACAGCTTTATTGAATTTCATTCACATACTATACCCATACCTTTTAAAGTATATAATTCAATGGAAGCATATTCACAGAATTGTGCACCACCACCACCGTGTAATTTTAGAACATTACCCCCCAAAGAAACACTATATTCATCAGCAGTCATTTCCCATTCCACCCTCCCCTAACCCCTGGCAACCACTAATCTACTTCTTTCTCAATGAATCTGCCTACTCTGTAAATGGAGTCATACAATATGTGGTCTTTTGCGTCAGGCTTCTTTTGCTTAGCAGAACGTTTTCAAGTTGGCTCCTTTCTCTTAGCGTATTTTCAAGTGTGATCCACGTTAGCACCAATTAGTACTTCATTCCTTTTTATTGATGAATAATATTCCATTGTATGGATATGCCATATTTTGCTTATCCATTCATCAGTTGATGGATATGTGGGTTGTTTCCATTTTTTTAGCTATTATGAATAATGCTGCTATGAGCATTTGTGTACAAGTTTTGTCAGATATACATTTTCATTTCTCTTGGACATATACTTAGTAGAATTGCTGGATCATTTGGCAACTCTGTCTTTAACTTTTTGAGGAAACACCAAATTGTTTTCCAAAGCAGCTACACCGTTTTACATTCCCACCAGCAATGTATGAGGGTTCCAATTTCTCCACATCCTCTCTGTGTCTTTTTGATTATAGTAACCATTCTAGTGTGTATGAAGTGGTACCTCACAGCAGCTTTGACTTGCATTTCCCTAATGACTAATGATGTTGAGCATCTTTTCACGTGCTTATTGGCCATTTATATATCTTCTTTGGAGAAATGTCTACTCAAATCTCATGCCCGTTTGTGATTAAATTATTTTTCTTCCTACTGCTAAGTTCTAAGAGGACTTAATATATTTTAGATGTAAGTCCCGTATTATATATATGATTCACAAATATCTTCTCCCATTCTGTGGGGTGTCTTTTCACTCTCCTAATAGTATCCTTTGAAGCACAAAAGTTTTTAATTTTGACCAAATCTGATTTGTCTACTTTTTTCTTCTGTTGCTTGTGCTTTTGGTGTCATAGTCAAGAAACCATTGCTTAATCCAAGGTCACAAAGATTTATTATTAAATTTTCTTCTAACGGTTTTATAGTTTTAGCTCTTACACATAGGTCTATGAGCCATTTCAACTTAACTTTTGTACATCGTATGAGGTACGGGTCCAACTTCATTTTTTTACATATGGATATCCATTTGTCCCAGTATAATTTGTTGAAAAGAGAATTCTTCCCACATTGAACTGTCTTGGGCACTTCTGTCAAAAATCAATTGACCATAAATGTAGGGGGTTATTTTTAGATTCTCAATTCTATTCCATTGATCTAAATCTCTATTCTTATACCATTACCACACTGTCTTAATTACTGTAGTTTTGGAGTAAGTTTTCAAATTTGGAAGTGTGAGTCCTCCAATTTGTTCCTCTTTTTTCAAGATTATTTTGGCTCTTACGGGTCCCTTGCATTTCCATATGAATTTTAAGATCAGCTTGCCAATTTCTGCAAAAAAAAAAAAGCCAGCAGGGATTTTGGTAGGGATTGATTGATCTGTAGATCAATCTGGGGAGTACTGCCATCTTAACAATATTAAGTCGTCCGATTCATGAACGTATAAAATAAAAAGGAATCTTAGCCACTGTTTTCTGATACTTTGAGACAAAACTACTCAAATTTCCTTATACTTTATCAAACATTAAATATACTGGAGACACTTGATTTTGAAGATTCCTCCCCAAAAGAAGTGATATGCTATGCTGCGGAACAACTAAGCCCGTGAACCACAACTACAGAGCCTGTGCTCTAGAGCCCGCGAGCCACAACTACTGAAGCCCGCGCGCATAGAGCTCATGCTCCGCAACAAGAGAGGCCACTGCAATGAGAAGCCCACGCACCGCAACGAAGAGCAGCCCCGCTCACCACAACTAGAGAAAGCCCACACACAGCAACGAAGACCCAACACAGCCAAAAAATAAAATAAAATAAGACAATATTAAATAAATAAATACAAGTGATATGCTAAAAGATACTGATTAAAGCCACAACATGTCTTTTATATTGCAAAGCAACATATTACGCCGTATAACAAGTTTCCAAGACAGCTGAGCACCCAAAGTCCTAAGACCTAGAGACTTAGCCAAGCATACTAGTGCTGAAAGGAACAGCAAAGGCCCTGTGCTCTGCCGGGCCCCACTGGCCTTGGCTCATTCCACTTCAGTAAAGGAAAAAGGATGGAATAACCATGAGCCACTTCTCCACCACAAATGCCTCAAATATGACAAAATAAAAAGTGTTCCGAAATTAACATCTTCCTTTCTACAAATTGGCCACAAATCATTCCTGAAAGAAATAAACCTCTGCATCAGTATTAGAGTAGGAAAACTGAAATTTTATATAAAATGGACTCGAATGTAGCAATCCAGTTGGAAGAAGAGAAGCAATCATAGTAAGTCTTAATTCTACATTTATATATAAACTCTTGTCCCTTAAATTTGTTTATTTAGAGTGGCTGAGGAGGGGGAGGTGATGAAGATTATGGGGAGGGGGGCTAAAGGCCCTCTTAGCTCTCCTTTGGGTTGCTACTACACTTGCCAGACAGGAATAAAGGCAAAGAATAACATAACTTCATATTACAATATATAAACTATACAATTACATGTAGTTAAATAGGCAAAAAGCTAATCAAAGGCAATCTAAACCCTACCATCAACTCTCACCTCTCCAGTCACACAGCAAAACTCCTACTTTTTTTCTTTTTCTTGGCCGCCTGGCATGTGGGATCTTAGTTCCCCAACCAGGGATCGAACCCACAACCCTGCAGTGGAAGCGTGGAGTTCTTAACCACTGGACTGCCAGGGAAGTCCCACAAAGCTCCTACTTTCAAACACAATTAAACGCCTACTGTGTGTGCCAGACAATGATCTTTACATACATAACTCTAATCCTAATTCCTACTCTTTCAAGTAGGAATTATCACGCCCATTTTATAGAAGAGGAAACTGAGATTTACAGAGATAAAGTAACTTGCTCAGGATTATACAGCTAATAAGTAGCAGAGCTGGGATTCAAACCCAGGCATCTTCAATTCCTTATCTGGTGCTTTTCCCACTAGTCCAGTGGCTTTCCAAATATCCCAATCACCTATCTGTGCTTTATCCTAAGACCTTCAAGGAAGAGAAGACACAGAAGGGAGTCCCACTCCAACTGTTCTGGGTGAAACTGGTTTTCCCAGACCAATTAAAGCAACATAGGGGAGGTAGGGAAAGAGGCAGAGGTGAAGTGGGGTGAGAGAGAAGGGGAGAGGGGGAAGGGGGAAGGGGAAGAGGGAGAAATATGACCAAAGACAAAGATGGACATCAGTAAAGATGTATGTGTGGGAGTTCCCCTTACAGCTAAAAATGAAACTGAATAAGGGCAGACAAACTCTGGCCAACAAAGATGACCTCAGTCAAACTTTCTTTCCTGATGATTTCCATTTCTCCCCTGTAAACAGGAGTTAAAATATCACTTAATCACTGCTTAATTATTCTCCACAAGTTCACTGCGCTTTAACTCCTTATATTCTGACAGTCTCCAGCATGCTCCTCAAACATCCAGGAAGGGAACTAAAGAAACCATCAAGAGATGGCTAAAGCTGACAAGAAAGCAGAAGGAAACTTTCAACAAGCGTAAGACTCCAAAACCACTTTACCAAGCCGGAAGTATTAGATTAAGCTCACAGGCCACCTGTTCCTTCAGCTTTCCAATCTGACACCTACTTCATGCCATGGCGTGGCTCATGCAGGGATGCCATGAGTGAGACGCCAGACCAGATTTCACTCTGAGGGCCAGGGCTTTAAGACCGCTGGAATGTGCCCCATAAAGACGTGGGTCGTCTGGGCAGCTGAAAGCCCCCAAGGGAATTCAGTAAGGACAACTGCTTTCCCTCAGCCTGAGGTTATTAGTTTAAAAATAAATCTTGGTGACCCTCATGCCTTAAGAATCATTTGGGAAAGAATGTTGTTGAATCCAGCAACTATTTGTCCCGTTAGGGTGAATGAAAGAGAGGGGAAAAAGAGAAATGTTCTTGCCACCCCTCTCAAGGAGTCTGATAGGACACAAAGATGAAGGAAATCCCCAGTTGGCTTCCCCAAGAACAAAGGCTTATGGACTACAGTGTATTTCTATATTTCTTATATTTGCAGATTTTAGGAAGGATGTTCATACACGTGCAGATACTAAGATTATGTTCAGTATATAAAGTATTTTTTAAAGGAAACACTACAGTGTAACTGTAAGGCAGTACGCTGGCAGGCCCCTGCGGACTGCCTGTCTTACTGAGGACAGGGGTACAACCTTAGGCCTCATGCTCCTCTCCTGGAATTTGTAAACAGAAGGCAGACGGGAATAACTGTTTCCCTGACAGCCTAGGTTCTGCGGAAATCCCCTTCTCAAAGATTCCCATTTCTCAACTTGATTAAAATAACTACCACCCAGATTCTTGGAAATTGCCATTTTCCTTATTCAACTGGGAGCTTTATCACTATGGCAGTGCAGCTTTTCCTTTGAGCCAAATAGCTAAAGGATTTTAGCATTATTCTCACCCAAATACTTCTGAAGACTTGAAGGTCAGTGAGAACAGCCTAAGGGTACTTCAGAAGGCAATGGCTCTCCCATTCACACAGCGGCAGGTGGAGATAGCAAAGTAAACAGTGCACAGAGCAGAACTGAGACTGTTCCACAAAGTCACGTCTTGGAGCTCTCTGACAGAAGGCTGCATTACGGATGCCAATCAGAAACTGGGCATGGGCCGTGCACCTACCTTCCTCTACATGACCAAACACTCCCACCACCACCACCAGCCCCCTCTCGGTGAACAACAAAAATGTTAAGCATGTCACATGGAGTGGTTCCTGGGCCCCTCTTTGATGTTCCCTTCTTGAACAGCAAAATGATGACAGCCAGAGCCTGACACAGTTATTTGTACATTAGTCATCAATCTGGAAAACTCCTGTAGTATAAGAAACCCCATTAGGTGGTCCAACACCAGAGGCTCCACAAGTCTATCACAGCTGTTGAAGTTTTTGTTTTATTGGAGGGTTTAGTTGCTCATCTTTTTGTTTTGTTTTTAGTTTTAACAGTTTTTCTGGGACAAAGAAGAAAGGTAGGTACCTGGCTGAAAATAACCCATTTTCCTTCCTTAGGATTGAGAAAACAAGGACTACAGCTTTGAACTTTGTTACAATGTGATGTTTTGAACCAACAAAACTGAAGGAGCTGGGCAAACTCACAATGGATGGCTGGGGCAGGGTTGCAAAGGTCAGAACAACTGTATGCTCCTCCCAGCCAGAAGCTCCTGCTGCCTCAGTGTCTGAACACACTGCATAAACTTCTCCTGGGCCTGACTGACTGCTTGATTTACATGAAGCAAGGGTTATCTTTTGCAAATCATTTTTCTCATTAGTTACTTTTTTCTGATAGCCACCCCCCTGACCCTCCGCTCAAAAGAAATAGTTAAAAAAAATTTTTTTTTTTAGAAAGTACTTAGCTTAATACTTACCAGTAGAAAGGGGGAGGAAAGGGTATAAAGAACTCCATTTTCCCCACCTAACCTTTTCACTGAGTAAATACAACCGGCCCTTGAGACCCTGTGAAACCCTACCTTGCCCTATTTGAGTACTAAACTAGCATTCAGTACCTTATATTTTCAGGTTTTTTCAAGGTCCCAATGAACAGCAATTCCATCTCCTCCAGTTCTGTGACCAAATCAGGACAAGAGAAATTACAGCCTCGCTGAGCTCTCTCTCTAAATACACATACTACCTTCTTTCCTCAAGTTGAACCAAGGGACCAAGAGCCCCTTGAAAGCAGGGACTGTGTATTCTCAACACCTAGTCATGTACCTTGCAAAGAGCGGAATTCAACAAATGTTTGTTGACTTTGACTATCCTTCCGTGTGCCAGCTGATTCCCTACACAAACCCTCGCCCTCCTGGAACTATGGTCACCAAACTCCCTTGTCTCAAACCTCTATGCCCGTGACAGTGATTCCCAGTCCTAGAAGTCATAACACAGCTCTAAGTTTTTGTCAAGAGATGCCACATAATTCTCAAATAGATCCTTGACAAGGAACTAAATGTAATCCTCTTGAAGTTCATATTATCTAGCATTTTTGTTAAGGAAAGGAACTGAAATAAAATTAAACAAAAGAAGTCACAATCCCCCAAAGGCTGGGAGAAGGAAAAAAAACAGTTACAAAGGACTGCTCCCATCCAAGGCTTCAAAGGCAAGCAATGTGATTAGGGGAAAAGGAATTCAATTCCAAGTCAGGAACCTGGGTCATGACTTTAGCTTGTCAATAATCAGCTGTGTGACTTGGGGAAAGTGTCCTTTGACTTCTCTAGGTGGGCTGCATTCGTCATCTGTCTCTTCATGATACAATGATTTGGGGGTTGATCCATGAACCAACTAATCATCTAGAGCTAAAACAGTGATGCACAGTAGGTATAACAAGAATTCATTTCTAACTGGCCTAACACAAGCAGAAATTTTCTATTGAAGAATGACCCAAAGGGAGA
Organism: Tursiops truncatus; assembly: GCF_011762595.2. Classification (NCBI taxonomy): domain Eukaryota; kingdom Metazoa; phylum Chordata; class Mammalia; order Artiodactyla; family Delphinidae; genus Tursiops; species Tursiops truncatus. Next base: position 152,377,899 of record NC_047034.1, read on the forward strand.
AGAAAATGAAGGAAAGAAAGGGCCTTATATGCAAGGGGTAAGAACTGTAAGTTAGCAGAGGACCAGAGCGGAGGAGAGTGGAAGCTATGACTACAGAATTAAATGAAGACTGTTAGAGGCCTTCCCCTCCCACTCACGCTCTCTCCCCCAAGCCCCCTTTAAAGAATCCTGAACACTGAAAATAATTAAGAAATGCAACAAGCAGCCACACAGATAAGCATTTTGGATGAGAAGAATGCAGAGAGCTATAAAACATGTTTAGAAGAAGAAAATAAAGAGTTAAAAAGTGAAATAAGAAAAACAGAAAGCCCAAAAGGATACTGGAGAATCTCAACACACTTGCACAGAACTACAGAAACTTGACGAGAGAGAGAAAAATAATTTAAACACGTGCAGAGGTTTACTCACAACTCCATTCAATGAGGTTTCACACCAAGGTGAGGTTATGTACAAGGTGAACATGAGGTGACAGGACTTGAATCTGAGACATCAGCAAGTCTTGGCTCCAGTGTACCTCTCACATTATGAGCACCTTGAATCCTGAATATAATTCTAGTGTTTGAGAACACTTATCCTTTCATATAAATTTCCCCGATTGCAGGCCAACTACTTCATATGGTGTTCCAACTCTCCTGGCATGTATACAAAACCGGGTTTATATACTTGGATTTATGGATCGTTTGAGATATTTTTCAAGGATAATTTTGATTATTTGGGACTTTCACTTTATGTGCTAACTTTAGAAACGAACCTCCTGCAAGAGGTGAGATGAGACTTCACCTTGAGGGATGGGGTGGGGGGGGGCCCAGACATGGAAATCCTTCCTAAAAGCTGAAGGCAATACAGACAAGGGCAAGAAAGAGACAACAAACGTAAATTTCTGTGTCACTACCTTAGCCACCCCCAGCCATCTGGGAAAGGAGGTGGTAGCTTTATAAAACAGCTCAGAGGCTTAGGGTGAGTCATTCAGCGGGTCGCTTACTTACTTACGGCCAGGGAAATGCAGTGGCCAGGCACTTTCTCGGAGCCTCCATTAATGACACTCCCAGACCTGGTACTGAAGTCACTGGGACCAGCCCAGCCCTGAGGATGCCCCCTTTCCCTACTAACATGCCTCCTGCTTCTCCCACTGCTGTATATTTGAAAGACCAGAGGCCCCTCCTCTTTAGCTTAGTTCAGGCTCTCCTGGGGCACAAGAAACCTCACTATCCTCAGTCAAAGACCAAGAAAGAAAGTCATTACCTGCTTTAGTCATGACCCACTCCCACCCAACAAACAGGAAATGCTTTTGCCAAAGAATAGTAAGTTCCTCCTAATGAAATGGATTCTCTTACTGACATTCAATTAAGGACACACTGAGCCTCTAAGAAGTGTCCACAGAGAATAAATCTTTCCCTTTGACTGATAAAAAGATCATGCCCAAGGGGAATGTTTGCTTCCTTTTCACTCTAAAAAGACAAAGGCCTGACTCTGACAGCCCTAGGAAGCCACAGCTGGAATCAGGAAAATAAAGCAACACTCAGCATTTGATACAGATAGGAGTAATAGTATTTACTGAGATAGTTGTTGATATTTACTGAGCACTTACTATGTGCCAAGCACTGTTCTAAGTACTTTCTACATATTACCTCATTCAATCCTCATTAAAACTCTATGAAAATAGCACTATTATAATCCTCAATTTGTAGCTGAGAAACTCACCTAAAGAGAAAGGTTAAATAACTTGCCCACGGTCACACTAAGTGATAGAGTGGGATTCAAGGACGTCTGTATGGTAGGTCCTTGGGAAACTACTGTTTTGGATGGATTTCATAAAAGACAGGAAGAAAGGCTAGTAAAAGCAATCACCAAAAATTGGACTGACTTTATTCTTTTCTTTTTTTTTTTTAAATCTCTTCACAAATGGGTGGCAGAGCATGATTAAGTCTCTCCTGGTTCTATTTAGCTATCTTTCCTTCCCCCAAGCACAGCACCTTCAGAGGCTCTGAAGTCTTCTCACAGCAGCTTAAGGAAAAAAAAAAAGAGAGAGAGAAGACAGCCTTAATCAAAAGCCCTTTTCTTCTGGCAAACAAAAGCCCTTGGTATTTCCACAGACAGACTGGTTATTCTTAACCCTAACCAAAGATTCTTTGGCAGAGAAAGAAATATGAAAATGTTAGGCTCGTTGGAATGGCTTGTGCTTTGGGCTTTTGTGTCCCACTCAGTAAAGCCAGCCCACTGAAACACAAACACAGCAGCCCCTCAGCAACTCTAGGTCAATTCCCTTAACTCCATGGTGTAGGGGGAGAGACAGCAGAGTCTCTTTTCCTGGTGGTCTAACTCCTTTCTCCTCTACCTGAGAAGGAATGTTCAACAGTTTTAAAAGTACACTAGGAAAATTGCATCTGAAGATACAGACACATAATGGATCAAGTTCTGACAGTGAAAGAAATGCAACACGTGGTAAGTGCAAGGGGCAGGGATTAGGCCTAACTCCGGCCCTCTCACCAACCTCTGTGCTTCTCACCCCAAGTCAACAACAATTCAGAGTTTTAGCACTTTCTTAAGTGTAACTGTTAAGATCTGGCAATTCAGTGCTTTCTCTACTTACACTGGATTTTAAAGACATAGTGTGGCCCTAAATGGCCTTAAATGGTAGACATTTTCCCAGCAGGGTAAAGAGAAATTAAGACTGTCTTATAAAATGGGTCAGTAAGGAAATAAAAAGGAGTGGGGGGACAGTCTGCCAGAAGACAAGAGGGTATCGGCAGCACTAATCCCAGAGCTATCTGGGCTAAACTCAGAATTGACACTCCAGCCCCCATGCTTTGCATGAACATGGTAACTTCACTGTAACGAAGTGCCTGAAGCCTTTAGACCCAGGCAACAGCACCTTCCCCTTGCTGCTTTGCCAGGATATTGTGAATAAAACCACTCTGAGGCCACAGGCCCAATGGCACATCTCCTAGCAGCCAGGTCTCTGTCACAATGGGGAAAAAGAGTAGCTGTGTATGAGGAGTCCCAGCCTGGCTGTAAAATCCCCCAGAGGAAGCATTCCCAAACCTTGAGGTGTTAAACCAAGAGGTAATAAGGTCCTGTGTGGCTCAGGACTCTGAATCCTGATTGCCCTGAAAGCAGTTCCAGCATCTTGCTCCCAGGCAGGACCAAAGGCCTATAGAGTAAAAGGTACTGCCTGGCCAGGCTCAAACCACTGGCAAGCTTCAAATGTCTGGCATATAGTAGGCTCTCAAATATTTGTTGAATGAATAAATTAATAAGACATTTCATCTTCAACTGCTACTCAGTTCCTTCCTACACCCAAGGGGGTGGAGGGAGCGTCAGAGAAGAATTCTAGACAGTACGGGGAAAAAAAAAACAAAAAACTTTCTTTTCCCTGCCATTCCCTGGCGATCAAGCTCTTCTGTTGCAAAGTATAATGCTCCCTTCTGTATAAAAATCATTTCTCTCCTGTTCTCCCTGAGAGTTGGCTAAGAGGCCACACTATCCTAATCGATGACAACGGTTCTTGTGTAGCTGGTGTGCAACATACAGAGTCCTCTGAAAGAAGGCAGAGCACAGTCAGGGAGACGTCCATTGCAGCAGTTCTGATAACAGCAACAACTTGGAAACAATCCAAATATTCAACATTTAACATAATGGCTAAGTGAAACCATTATCAACATTATAATGTAAAATTATAATGACTATAAGGAAATACTAAAAAAATCCTTATAATGTCACATGACAAAGGCATATATATATATATATATATATATATATACAACTAACTGAAAGAAGCCAAATATAAAAGCCCACCTGTTATATGATTCCACTTACACGAAATATCAAGAACAGGCAAGTGAACAAGCAGATTAGTGGCTGCCAGGGGTTGGGGGAGGGGAGGGGAGGGGAGGGGAGGGGAGGGGAGGGGAGGGGAGGGGAGTGACTGCCTAATGGGTATGGGATTTCCATTTGGGGTCATGAAAAAGTTCTGCAACTAGGTAGTCACGATGGTTGTTCAACACTGTAAATGTACTTAATGTCAATGAATTGTACACTTTAAAACTGTTACAATGGTAAATTTTATGTCATGAGTATTTTACCATAATAAAAAAACTGGATTGAAAAAAAAATGTATATAGAGACCAGCATCATAATTATGTAAAAGTAAATATGGATCAGAAAGGAACACTGACAAGTCCCAACATCTGTTAAATTAAAGTGGGACTTCGCTGATGTTAAATGATAAATAAAAATCAGGACAGGAAAATAAAAATGCCCGAAGCATACAGCCAGGCCTAAAGCCACAATCACAAACCTGCAAACAAGTGCCTACCCAAGTGTGGGACAAGTTCCACAGCTCATCAGGCGCCAAACAGCAGGTGTGTGTGCTATGGGGTGAGGGGGAGAGGTCTCAGGCCCTCTTCAGTCCAGTCCTCTAATCCCCCTTAAAAACACTCCCTAGGGCTGAGAAACCATCTGTTTCAACAAAGCCTAGAGCCCTACGAACATATTAACTCCTTCACTGCTGACCTCTTACAGATGGGCTTCACCCAATATTAAGTGCTTTTCATTAAAAAAAATAAATGCCTCTAAATGTTAGAATATAAGCTTTACCAGGAAAGGGACTTGATCTTGTCTTCTGGTATATCCTTAATACCCAGAATAAATCGATATCAGTGGATACTCAGTAAACTATTTGCTCGATGAATCCATTAAATGCCTCTGTCCTACAATAATTGTTTCATTTAGGCCTTGTTTTCTGAAGTCTCCCTCTTCTTTTCATTTGTCCTCACTTAAAGAGTCTGACCTGGTTTCCTCAAATTCAGTTGACCAACCAGTATTTATCTGCTTATATACAGTGTAACTGGTCTCCTCCCTATGTGGTTTACTGCTGGACCCCTGTGCATAGCCCAGCACACATGGCAGGTGCTCATAAATATTTGTCAACTGAAAGAAGGATTTGCTTTCGGTCACCATGCCTTATAAGTGCTCAGTCTCCTCAAAAGGCTTTCAGTTTCAATAGGCAGACAAAACTAGAGTGTGGGGAAGTGACACATCGACATGGACAATGGTAATCACAGACGTCTTCGAGGAGAAGAAAGACCTGCAGTGAGGCTTGAAGGAATGGATGGATTTCAGAGAAGTAGAAAGAACCAGGACACTCCAGGTAAAGAGAACCACACAGAAAGGGCAGGAGGAGATGAGGAGGCGGATCTGTCTGGGGCTAAAGGTGTTCCAGGAAATCATGTGAGATAAGCCTTGATAAGGAGGAAGGGGGTCAGAGCATAAAAGGTCTGTCTTACTTTGGGTAACAGAAAACAGTAGGAAGTAGCTGGCAGTGTTAACTGGAAGGGAGAGACAGGACACAGGAAACAAAATACGAGGCTGTCACAGTAATTCAGGCGTGAGGTAATGAGTGACCGGACAAGAGTCTTGGCAAAGGGAATGGGGAGGAAAGGGCAAATTTAGGAGAAATTCTGAAGAAACAAAAGAACTCGATGACAGAATGAAAATGGGGGTTGATGAAGAGAGAAGAGTCAAAGATGTCTCCAGGGTTTCTGATCTCAGAGACTAGAGAATGTGGGCACAGTTGTCAAAAATGGGGAAGAAGGGGGGAAACCAAGCTGAGTTCGAAGCAGTATCCAAGTATGGATGTCCTGTACGCAATTGGAAAAAGAGAGATTAAAACACTGAGAGATTTTTATACACATAATGGAATATTATTCAGCCTTTAAAAAGAAGTAAATTCTTCATATGCTAAACATGGATGAACCTTAAGGATGTTCTGCTAAATGAAATAAGCCCGTCACAGGAGGACAAATGCTGCATGATTCCACTTCTATGAGGTCTGACTACTTTAAGAAGCAGAAAGTAGAATGGTGGTTGCCAGGGGCTGGGGGGATGGGGAAATGGGAAGTTACTGTTCAACCAGTACAGAGTTTCAGTCCTGCAAGATGAAAAAGTTCTAGAGATCTCCTGTACAACAAATGTTCATACAGTTAATAAAAATTTCTTAAGAGGGTGGATTTCATATTCAATGGTCTTTACTACAATTTTTTTAAAATTTTTAATTGAGAGATTTTAAACAGTAAAGACAGATATGGGAGTTTGCAATTTAAGAGAAAAGCTGGAGTCAGAAGAAATGGCTAGAGAAAGAAAAGAAGGTCAAGAGCCGCCTACTAATAACGCCAGCTGTGTCTGCTATGTGTTTACGTGCCAGCCTTGTTAGGAGCTTTTCCTATGCCATTACTTTAGCCCTCATAATTTTATGTGGGAGATATTATTATCCCTGTTTTACAGATGAGAAAAATGAAGCTCAGAGAAAGCGAGTAGCTTGTCTAAGTCACTCACCTGGTAAACATAGAAAGTAACCCAACCTAGCCTGGATCCAAAGCCCACGTTCTTCCCACCTCCCCACACTGCCTCACCCCTTAGGAAACTATGAGAGTGAGTCAGAAGAAGGAAAAGATCCAGCAAAGGCAGACAAACAGCAATCAGGTAGGTAAAGGAAAACCAAGAAATGCCCTCGTTGAAGCTAACAGAATATTTTAAATAGGCAGGGATGTGATCAACAGTGTCAAACGCCAACACTCAACATAGAACGACGTCAACACGTGAAATCTCTCTGTAGAGTCATGTAAAGATGGAGCCCTGGGCCAGGTACTGCAGCCCAGAGAATTTCCAAGAAACAAAAGTCCTACCCAGACCTAAATGGGCCTCTTCTCTCCCTCTTATCACTGACAGACACCTGGGGCTGCTGGTCTCAGCTACTGCACAGGCCTCATGCCAAGGTGCATCATCTGACCAGTCCCAGGAAATATCAACCCAAACACAGAACATTGCACAACCCGGGGTCGGGTTCAACTTGAGCTGTGGGGAAAGTGGATCTCCACTCAGGCTATAGTTCAACAAAAATTCGTTTGTTTCTAAAACCAAACTCTCTTTTAGAAGAATTTCACATGCCTGCTCTCTTTATTTCTTCTCTTATACTAGACAAATAAAATCAGGTACATACAGCCCCACTTTAGCTGCAGCCTTACCTCCCTATAAATGACCTTTCATTCTGCCGCCAGAGTTATACTTCTCCCCCACCAAAAAAACTCCTGTTTGTATCATTCCTTTGCCTTAAAAATACTGAGTGCCCCCTACTACCTACATTATTCCTTAGCCTTTTATAACAGAGGCTCAACTTTCCATTCTAACAACTACCCATTCTCTCCAGCTTCCTACTTCATAACACTTCTCACCTTCCCCAGAGGAAACAGAGACCTTCATGAGTCTATTCCTTTGCACACCCTGTTGTCTTCCCAGAATACCTTTTCTTCCTTTTTGACTGGCAAACTCTATCTAAGTTCAAGATTCAGCTTAAATACCAACTCCACTGTAAAGTCTTCCCAATCCCCCACCATCTGCCCCTAGTAATCACTCCACCTCTGTCCTCACAGCACTTTGTTCATATTTCTATAATAGCACCGGCCACAAATGTATTTATATATCTCCATCCCCACTAGGCTGTGTATAGGACTGACTACCCCTCAAGAACAGGGACTGTCATTTATCTTCATATCCCCAATGCCTTGTACAGGGCCCGGCACAGAGAAGGTTCTCAACGAAAGGAAGGAAGGAGACGGATATGGGGGCTTCGAGTGAAAGAGACAGGAAGCATGAAACATTATCAGCGAGTGAAATAGTTAATTGATAACAAATTGTAAAAAATGATCTTCCACATCAAAATATTCCAAAATACATCAAACCAGGAAGTCTAAAAGGTTCCTGCCACCCCACAATGAGCAAAGGACGCTGTTTAGCAACTGGTATTCATTCAGAGGGACCATCCCCACAGTTGTTGTAACGAGGAACATACACAGTTAGGACAACTAGCCTGGGGTTTCTCTAGGAGAGTAGCCAAAAGAAACTGTGGCAGAATAGTGCAGACAAGAGCCTTACCTTTCAGAACTGCCTACTTCAAAAAAACACAAGACCAAGGATGGGGGGGAAATGATCATTTATTCTTTGTTAGCATATAGGCTCACTCTTTTAGAAAGAGGAAGAATGTAACACTCATCCCCTGTTGTAACCAAACAAAAAGCTCCATCCCACCACAGAACTAACCCACACATTTGACAGTCTAGAGTACTAACCATTACACCATGGAACCCCATATTCCCCACACATTTCAAACCAGCACAGAATGCCCCTCTCCAGCCCAGTGACAATCAGTAAGCCTAAAAATATACAATTAAGGAGGGGATAAACATTAACAGTACAAAACTGCCAAGCATCCAAAAAGTATAGGATGTACTGAGGGTCTAGGAGGTGTAAAAGGTGTTGGCAGGCCTCACCCCAGAAGCATGCACACTCCTGAATTCCTTGCAGAGGAGAGAACCAACCCATTGGGACAGGCTTGCTTAAGGGCTCTGGGAATGGGAGAGGCAGGCAGTTCTCACTGGGAAGGATGCAATCCTGGGGGTGACTCAAGCCATTTTCCACCATCCTGGATGCTGTTGGGATGTTCTTATTGACTCCGGCACACAAAGCCCCACACATGTCTTCCTTCTCTCAGTCCTCAAGCTAATCTCCAAACACCGTCTATCCAGTCTATCATCAGCTGGAAAACCCCACATTGTCTGCTGCAGGATGTCAACTCCAAGTCAGAAACAAGACTGTACTCTCATCATGTCCATAATAATAACCCTAAGGGCTGTCAGTCCCAAGTAACAGAAGGCAGTGTGCACTCGACTGCAACATGTTGATTTAAACACACAGCACCATTTCCATTTCTTCCAGAGGCAGACACCTACCATATGCAAGCGTAACGAGACAGTAGAATTTGTCAGCCTATTATATCAGGTTAAGCTGGCGCAATTTACTAGGTAGATAGATGCTAGCTCAGTAACAACAGCAAAAGAAAAAGAGAATCTCAACCTTGTACCAATCTGGGGTTCCAATGTGGGATCTCTATACAGCACTGATTAGGTCATTCTTGGTACTACAGTTTCCAGATCAACATTATGGATCTCTCCTGATAGAAAAGGAAAAGGTACTACGGTGGGGAGAATCAATGAAGCCATTTTTCAATGAAGGCTGGAGCTGCTGGGGAAAAAGCTTCAGAGTAAGACAGTGCAGTGATGTGATGATGACATGTGGGAGCTGCTGACTAAGTGAAAGAGACGCTTGGCACGTGTCCCATGATGAAATTAACTGGATAATAAAACAACTGAACCAGCTGGCCACTAAGCCAGAAGACGGGGCTGTCCCCGGAGGGCAAGAGCCGAGAGCTATCAGAAAGGTATTCAAAGGGTTACAGGTAACCTCAGTAGCTTTTAAAGGTGAAATAAAGTTAAAAACCAACATCCAGAGCTCTGAATATATGTATTAAGACCAGTAGTTCCACTTCTAGAAATCTATCCAAAAAATATAATCAGAGATGCACAGAAAAGTTTATTTACAAGGATGTTCATTATCATATTATAGCACTGAAAAATTAGCAATGTACACGCCCCACAACTGGGGGACGTTAAATAAATGACCCTTACATTTGATGAAATTCCACACAGCTGTTAAGAAATGATATTGCAGACAAACAGTTAAAGTCATTAAAAAAATGCTCACGAAATAATAAAGGGCAAGACAGAACTAAACTACAATGATAACAAATATATACAAACACAACATTATATATAGAGAGAGATAGAAAAAGACTTGATGAAAATACGATAGAATAGGAACATAGTGATCTTTGGGTTGTAGGATTTTGGTAATTTGGGTGTTTTGTTTTTCTACTCTTTCTATAAGGACAAAATACCACATCTATTTAATTGCGGGGGGAGGGGCGGGGGGAATCTAAGTTGTTTTTCCTAGGGTTCTTTATTAGTCACACTGAAGAGGGGAGAAAAGTCCCCCACAAAAGGCCACTTTGGGAGGGCACATGTCAGGATGTGAGGGCTTGTCCTGCTAGCCCAGATGTGCCAACTTGGAACAGGCTTCCAGGCTGGTCAACTGAGTGGATGTCCAAAGTAAAGCTGTAAGATAATGAGAAAGATGACTTGGCAAACACATCAGAACTAAGAGAACCAAAAATGAGCATGCGTCCTTAGGAGTCACCTAGTTCACTTATTCAACAACGTTGCCACTGCCCAAAATATACCTGGAACCCCTCTTTTGGAAGTGCCTACAGACTAGTAGTACCATCTTTCCAATGTCCTCCAGAGCAGTACATTTCATTCTTTGAGACTGGAGTTAATGTTTCAAAGAGCCAATCTTGGATAATATCATTTTTTAAAATTTATTTATTTATTTTTATATTTATTCGTGGCGGTGTTGGGTCTTCGTTTCTGTGCAAGGGCTTTCTCTAGTTGCGGCAAGCGGGGGCCACTCTTCATCACGGTGCACAGGCCTCTCACTATCGCAGCCTCTCTTGTTGCGGAGCACAGGCTCCAGACGCGCAGGCTCAGTAGTTGTGGCTCACGGGCCTAGTTGCTCCGCAGCATGTGGGATGTTCCCGGACCAGGGCTCGAACCCCTGTCCCCTGCATTGGCAGGCAGATTCTCAACCACTGCACCACCAGGAAAGCACCAGATAATATCATGTTTTGACCAAAAATTAGGTACGACTATAAAATGAGTATGGAATTTCTTATGGGCATCACAATCTGGCACTGAAGAGAAAAACTACAAAAAGGATTTTATAAATATATAGAGCATGGGCACCATTGTCAGAGTTATTTTGGTATTTTTCTTTTTTAAAACTGTCTTTGGTGACTACTGAAGGACATTTGGATACATGAGTTTAGTGTAATTCAGTTTTCCAAATGTTTCTTTCATGCCTAATATATGCCAGGCACTACACTGGGTCAGAAAGATACAAGAATAAATGAGACACAGTTCCCACCTTTAGCAACAGTATAGCTAACATCTCCTGGGATCTTAATCTGTGCTATATGTTATTACATTTACTGTCTCATTTAACTGGTGAGATAAATTCTATTATCATCCCCACCTTACAAATGAAAAAAAAAACTGAGGCTTACAGAAGTTACAGGAAACTTGCCCAAGAAGTAAAGACTAGCAGGAAAAATCAAATGTTTAATAAAGTAACTATACCATAATGTGATATCCTTAAAGTAAGTATGTTTAAAGTGCTATAGTAACACAGATGAGAAAGAGAGAATAAATTATATGTGGAACTGCAAACAAAACAAAACAAACAAACAAAAAACCATGGGGGGGGGGTAGTAAGATTGAGCTAGGCACTAAAGGATAATAGAAGTTTGACACAAGGAGAAAAGGACAGTGGTCTTCCAGGCAGAGGGAACAGGACAGTATATATATGCAAAGGAAGAGAAGGGTGAAAGTACATGGGTATGTTGGGGTACATTTGCTTTAAAAAGTCAGCTATTATCCCACAGACCTATCACAAACTTTTCTTAGCAAAGGCTAGAGAACCACTTTCTCATTACTCAACCTCACCTACCTCTCTGCCTCCCTAATTAATCCCTAATTACCAGCCACAGCACAGGCCTGGGCTCTGCCAAAGGGCGGGACCTGGGCCAACAGTTCAACCTGTCGTGCCCACAAAAGTGGTGCATCTAGGCAGAAATCATTCAACAGCTGTGGGTGCTGGCGAGCTTGACAAGTAAAGGTCAAAGCCTTCCAGAGGAAACAGCAGCAACGGAATATACTGCACCTCAATCCTGGCATCAAAGCATCAAAGATTCACAGGAAATTGGAGACAGGAACTTCAAGACTTACACAATGTCTCTATTCTCCCACAGGGCTCCCTTCAACAGTTACCCACTGGATGGAGGAGTGGCGGCAAGCTGAACCATGTCAAGAAAAGCAAAGTCAGTAACTAAACAAAGAGGGGAGCCAATTACCTGCTTCCGTCAGGCCCTCCAGAATACACAAAGGTACAGGTGAAATGAAGAAGGGGAGTAGCTATTCACCATAATCAGGGGACAGTGGGTGAAACTCAACCCAGAGGAGAGTTTGACAAAGGCCACAGTTTGTGTCTAAATGTTGGCCTGTCAACTCAGAGTTGGGGGAATACTTATCTAACACCTGTAGCAATGTTCCAGAAATGATTATAAGGACTAAACCAAAACAACTACATGCCCTCGTTACGGGCACCTCTCCCACCCGAAAAAGAGTCAGGTTCTGAGAGACAAGGGAGTTAATCAGATGCTTTCTTTGAGTGAACAGGACAAACTGCTGTATATTATACATTTTATGCCAAAAAGACTATTATATAGTGTATATAAGTGAATGAAGGATTAGAAGACAGAACACAGCTCAAGGAGGCTAGTGTGGAGAGAGAAGATCTATTGCCCTCACTCCAAAGCACCATACTGCTGCTGTCCCTCAGAGGAAGGTACCAAGTGTGTTGGTACCCAGTCAGACTTGGGTATTCTCCCTACTTCATATGGTCCCCAGTATCAGACAGCTATACAATATAGCCATCTTGGCTGCTATACTCCCAGGCACTGTCATCTCCTTAGCAGGACAGATGACCCTGTTCTCGGGCCAGCCAAGCTTTGGTTATACCACTGTAAAGGGCCTATGTTATGGGAATATTATAAGCGCTGCATGGATTAATACAGGGAAGTGCTTAGAACAGTTCCTAGCCCATAACTAACATTTGCTGAGTGCATAATATTTTTAAGAATATCACTAGTGCTGCTGTCTTCCAGTCTCAACAATCAGTGAGATCAAGTAAGACCTGGAACCAAACATGTGGATGGGTGACTAGGGCTACAACTCCTCAGTCAGAAGGTGCCCTGATCCAGCTCATCCTGGACGAGTGCAGGCATAAGACTCACTGTGATTCAAAGAAGTCTGAGGGAGGAACAGGAGAAAGAAGAGGCAGAACATTTCGTAAATTCCGAGCACATACCAGACACTGAACTAAGTGCATATGTCTTCTTACTTAGTGTCCACTGCAGTAAGTGTTCTGAGTTCACCTTAGACGTGCAGAGCCAAAATAACACGGCAGAGAGCCCCAGTGTCTGGGTAGGAAGAGTGGAGTGGGAGCTGCTGCTGTTGTGGTCATTTCTCTTCTCTGATTTCAGCCCCATACAGGACACTCACTATGACAGGGTACATCTAGTCTGTCACTCATTCATTCCTAGCCATGTTATTCATTCATTCCTAGTAAAAACAGGGCAAAGGAGAAAAACAAACAAACTTTATTGGTGAACTGAGAAAACAAATGATTGCCAAGCTGGTTTCAATATAACGTCTTCCAAAAGCAAAAATATATATGTAGGGTGTAACTTCAAACCTCTACAGCCCTGAGAAGATCAAATCAAGAGCTACTTGTTCCATTAGTCCCCTGAGAAAGTCAGGAGAGTTACAGGAAACTGGGGACCAAAACAACTCCTATTTAGGGAGTAAACATCCCATGCATGTTTTATGGGAGGAGAACAAGAAGTGCCCCCGACCCCTCATACCTGCACTTTGTTCCTGAAGCACATACAGCAGAGGAAGACAGAGTTATGAGTGGTATGGTCTCCTGAGAACCTCAGGAATCCACTTAGGTCACTGCTAAACCTGATCCACATAGGCTGTGGCCATCCTATTGTGGTTCACTGCTCCTCTAAACCCTTGAAAAAAGGGGAACCAAAAGGAAAAGTTATATTAACCTCCTATAGTTTCCACCCACCGTCAATACGTCTTGAGAAAGTTCTGGCCTTTTATCAGAAGAATGACAGTAAGGATAACAGGGAATAAAACTAAATTAAGGAGATCAGCGTCCAAGGAGAGGCCTAGGATTCCTACTCTGAGGCTTTTCCTCTCCTGAAGGAATATGCAGGTTAATTAAGTTTGATAACCCTTCCATGAGTTTTGTAAACACAGGGGAAAAAAGGCTCCTGCTGTTGGGTGGGCTTCATGCCCAGGAATATAGAAGGATCCCCTAAGACAGGAAAGAGGGCAAGAAAAGGGGCTCTTGTATGGGACAAGGGTACAGTCCTGCACCTTCACACAGACCGCAACAAGGCCCAGGAACTGGAAGAGTCACTGAGAAGCGCCACTGTTTTCTGTCCCCACCTGCCACCTCTTCCCAATGAGTCTGGATAAAGCAGTTCAGACTCTTCCTGTCCTCTCAACACTTCCTTTGACAGGGAAGCAACAGTTGATGTTGCTCATTCTTGCTGAGACCTGTCTGATGTGTGATGAGCTGAGCTTGAACAGCCCTCAACCTAAAAGCGACAGGCTCCAGCTGTCAGAAGTTCTGGAAAAAATGTTTGTATGGCATGCGGGGAGAGACAAGGGAAGAGAAGATAGAGATCAATGGAACAATACTTTTTAGTTGTATCTCCCTTTGTAGCAAACAAAGCTCTTCATGTATATGTTCTCTTAGAAACTGTCCTTCTACAGATAATGAAAGAAAGTAAAGTATCTATAGACCCCGGCAGGATGTGAATCCAGATCGCCTGCCATTCCCCTCAACCCTGAAGGAAGCAACTTTACCCTTTTCCTCTATTTCCCCTGACTCTCTCCACACCCCATGGTCACTCTGGATCCAGAACCCTGACTGCCAATGGAAGAGGGATGGTTTCAGCACCTTCCTAAGAGATGGAAATAAAACTACCTCTTAATAAGAAAAAGGGAAGTAAAAAGAGTTCATTCATTTTCCTCCTTAATAGCCAAAAAGAGTCTTGCATTATCATACCTGGGAGCATTTTTCTCATATGTTCTATAATGAGTGAAAAGTCTGCCAACCATGCAAAGCAAACACTAATCCCCTTAAATACTATTTTAGTAAAAAGCTGTCCCCTTTAAAGTCACTGATTTACCCTTTACAGTGGCGTCTCTGCCCTATCAACCTGCATTCCTCCTCCCCTCCACAACCATTCCCGACTCCCTGTTCTCTCCAGATGGGGCTCTGACTCACTGTAGACACAGGCAAGTGGAAAATCTGGCCCAAGAACCCCAGCTACACCTAGGTGAGGCCGCAGGGCCCAAAGCAGGAGCCCTCCACCCACCCTGCCGGGAGCGCCCTGAGCGCTGCTGAGTTCAAGGGGCCGAACGTGGCTTCAGTGCCCATTCAAGCAAAAGAACAGGCTGCGGCTGGAGCAGCTGAGAGGATTCCCTCCCGTCACCCACTACTGCGTTTACAAACTCTATCCCTTCTATGTAATTGCCCAAACACAGAAAAAACTATGGCCAGCTCTGAGTCAGAGGCCTTTCTAAGCCCCTAGGGATTGATGGAGAGTAAAGATCCCATACAACACACACCACAGCAAGTGTTCACACAAACAGCAAGGACAAAAGGCAGGGAGCCAGAAGCCCTGGAATACCTCTCAGGTTGTTGAGCCCCTCCAGGAACTTCTGGTACTTGTAAGCGTTCATGCCCCGGGCCTAGCTGTGTTGGCTCAGTGGCTGGAAGTAGGCACCATGGCACAGTGACAGCTGAGAAGGGAGAGCTCCACTGCCGTCTCCTAGCCCCCAAGAACTGGACTTTGACCACACTGGCAAGTGACGTCACCAGAGGAGCCTCATTACATTACAGCCCTTTGTGCGCCCTCATTTGTTGCAATGAGCGGAAATACCTCCCCAGGAGAGGCCAGCCCCTCCTTTGTGCAAGTCGGGAGACCGCAGCAGCCCCTGCCTATCATCTGCCACCTCATCTGCTACCTTCTCTTTAGACCCCAGCCCAGGCTCCACTGGGATTACTGCTCCTCTGGTTTAAACTCTAGGGAGAGAGGCTTCAATGCTTCTCAGGACACCAGTTAGGGGCTCATCTAACATCTGAGAATGAACCTTTTAAAGGGCCACACTCACGACAAGAATGTCACAACACGAGTTCCTGGGCAAATATCACATGGCAATGAGAAAGGTTTTACAAAATAAACAACTAACTCTGCACTCTGCTCACAGCAGTCACGTTTACAGACTGGAATACAGCTACACACGGAGGAGACACTGCATATGAACACAGTCCAGAGAGAAGCGGAAACTGTTCTGGGACGCCACGCCCCAAATGCTAAAAGCCCAATTCAGGGAGGCAAGATCTTCCCCAAAAGCAACAAGGGAGAAAATGCAGCCCAGACACCATCTGCACTCTCCCCATTCTGGGGGACTGTTTCACTCACCTAATTTGTTTTTAGTTTGCTTTAGTGATGTCAGTAGCTGATGCAAATTTCCTTCTACTCCATCAGCCTCAAAAAGATGACTAACCCCACAACTGTCACAGGCTCTGAGGATAAGCTACACAGATTACAATTAGAGGAAAAAATTAGCAAATTTCTTCAAATTCCTTACCATCTTTAAATTTCTTAGCATCTTTGTTGTAAGGCGAAGTAGTTCATCTGCATTGTTATATTCGTCTTTGAAAATGTTTTTATGAAAGTTAACATGTTAACATACATATGAAAGTATGTAATTTTCATTTACAGATGAGAAAATACACAGAGGTTAAGCAAACTATCCAAAAGTCACACATCAGGCCAATAAGACAGCATGATAAGAACATACATTTCCCAAACCTGAGCTAAGTGTCCACGAGCAACAACCAAGTCAGACTCCACTGAACAGCCCCTCATAAGAAAGACACCCCTCTCCCAGGCCTGAAGTTTTTCAGAGTAACCTGCCAGGCAGGCTGCCATTCAGTGACCTGGAAGAACTCACAGTGTGCCAAATACAATGTTCCACAGAACTCCCAATGATGCAGGCTGGATGCAGGTGGAGAAACTGCATATAAGTAGCATTGTGAAAACAAAGAGAAAAGGGAGTATGTCTACTTGAAAAGATCAGGCTAAATAAAATTAACAGCTACTAAGATAACGGAAAGGGAAAATCTCTGGATAATAAAAATAACCAACCCAAGCTTTTGTGCCTTCCCATGCTACTAGTCAGTCAACAGTGCCAACAACGTAGCCAGCCACTGTGCAGATCTTGAGTGTTAGGAGTCACGGGGCACACAACACATGGTTTCTTTTCTAAAAGAACCATTTAATGGGCAAGGTTAAAAGGGAGTTTGAGGGCTTCCCTGGTGGCGCGGTGGTTGGGAGTCCGCCTGCCGATGCAGGGGACGCAGGTTCGTGCCCCAGTCTGGGAGGATCCCACATGCCGCGGAGCGGCTGGGCCCGTGAGCCATGGCCGCTGAGCCTGCGCGTCCGGAGCCTGTGCTCCGCAGCAGGAGAGGCCACAACAGTGAGAGGCCCACGTACCGCAAAAAAAAAAAGGGGGGGGGGGGGCGAGTTTGAGGGCTTCCCTGGTGGCACAGTGGTTAAGAGTCCACCTGCCGATGCAGGGGACATGGGTTCGTGCCCCGGTCTGGGAAGGTCCCACATGCCGCGGAGCAGCTGGGCCCGTGAGCCATGGCCGCTGAGCCTTTGTGTCCGGAGGCTGTGCTCCGCAACGGGAGAGGCCACAACAGTGAGAAGCCCGCGTACCGAAAAAAAAAAGGGGGGAGTTTGATGCTTACAGAGCATAACAGACAGTGGGAAACAGTAAACACATACACGCACGACACCAAATATAGATTCTACAACATACTACTGTGAGACTCAAAGTGTCTTTGAGGTCACCTAGTCCAACAGACCAGGTGCCTTGGATTCCTAATCTGTGAAATGAAGCTGTGGATGAGAAAGTCAAACATTAAATGACAGTTCAGATCACATATGTCTGTTTCCTGTCTTTATTCTACTATTTCCCCTGGAAGAGTATGGATAAGAGAGCACAGTGGAAATAACTTTGGTTACAGAGTCAAGATACCTGGATTCCAGAGTTTATCTCTAGATCCAACTTTGCTGTTAACTATGTGAGCAGGAGCTCCAAATTCCTATAAAATGCTAGTTCTTGTTTTGTTTTGTTTTAGGCTACAAACTCCAGTCAGAATATGATGAAAACTAAAGATACTCTCCCCTAGGAAAAGGCACACATTCACCTACCTACAAACTGTTGTTTACATGTAGATATAGGGGTTAGTGAACCATACGTAAAGAACCTCTGAACTGATTTCTAAGACCTCAGTCTGTGTCAAGATCTGAGAGCAATTAACATAGAACAATCTGAATATAAGTACTGAAAAGAACAAGGCGTAAAGTAATGATCAATCAGCAGAGGAAGAGCTGAGCCCCCTTCCTTTAATGCGCCTGTAAAATTCTATCTGAGACTCCTCCCACCTAAGGGAGGAAAGCAGCCCAGACAACAGGAATCTAACAGCAGGAACAACTGACTTTTAAAATAGCCACTTGAACTGAGTGCATTTAAAAGGCAACACATGCTAGTCTGTCATTTCCTCTGTGTGTTTCACCATTGAAATTGTTTAGTAACATTTTATCAGATAAAAATTAAACAAAAAAAAGGATGTTTAGAACTATGAGGTGAGTGATGGTTCCAACTTGAGGCTCTTGGGAAGGGGGAAGGGGGGAGGGGGGACAGTGGCCCAGACTCCAGTTGTTTTCTTGCACACCAGGGACCTTTCCCCAGAATCAGAGCATTTCAAAGCACCACAGTCCAACACTTCTCTGTGCTCCTCGTGGCCATTCATCTTTTATCCTCATAGGTCCCATGATGGCGAACAGTGAGAGGTAACCTCGGGTGGTAAGAGAGAGTCTGCCTAAGTTCCAGACAGAGACAAGACAAACGTGAAAGGCTCAGAATCTGGCAGTCTAACAGGCACTCTGGCCAGCTGCTGACAAGGGGGAGCCCTGCTGTCTCCAACAGCCTCTACAAAGGCGTAGACACCCAAGAGCTGAGTGGAGCGTGACTGAATGCAGATCAGGAAGTCCAGACTTCAGTGCATGAGGTGTGGTCCTCAGGGACGCCATGACAGGACAGTGACAGGATGACAGCTAAAAAGGAATTACCTGCCCTGCCCTCGGGTGGGCTCAGGGACGCCAGAGCCCTGGGAGGGAGAAGGCCTGAGTCAGATTCAGGATGTTACTCCTGAAACAGGAGGGCAAGTCCGCCAGCAGAGTTTCAGCTGAGGAGAAAGTTCGAGGCCCCGAAGGAGAGAACAAGTCCTATGCTGGAGTTCCCACAGTTCCCCAAAGCCTCTAGAAATCAAGACCTTCCATATTCCCTTGAGACAACCTTTCTCTTAAAAACAAAGGTTGTCCGCCGACAAGGCACCCTCACGTCATCAGGGTCAGTGACACGAAATATGCACAGTCAGTTAAGGAATTCACCCATTCCACACAAATCTGCGGCATACTCACCATGCACCAGGCCCCAACCTACGTGCCTGGAACACGGAACTCAGAGCCTAAGGAGAGAGCAGAAGGAAAAAGGAAGGAAACTGTCTCCTCAGACTCAGAGAAGATAAGGGTCACGGGTGGTCAAAGTGAAGGCCCAGCTGCTCATTCTCAACACCAGCCCTGATAGAGACATGAAAGGTAATGCTGCTTGGGACTTCCCTGGTGGCGCAGTGGTTTGGAGTTCGCCTGCCAATGCAGGGGACGCAGGTACGATCCCTGGTCTGGGAAGATCCCACATGCCGCGGAGCAACTAAGCCCGTTCGCCACAACTACTGAGCCTGCGCTCCACAACTACTAAAGCCTGTGCACCAAGAGCCTGTGCTACACAACAAGAGAAGCTGCCACACCGCAACGAAGAGTATCCCCCGTTGGCCGCAACTAGAGAAAGCCCGCGTGCAGCAATGAAGACCCAACGCAGCCAAAAATAAATAAATTTTAAAAAAAAGAAGAAAGGTAATGCTGCTTGAAGACATCATTTTCTTTGAGGCAGGACTGACACCCTGACAGCCAGTTGCTACCGTTACCCCCAAGCAGCTGCTGACCCAGGAAGACAACAAAAATGTTTC
Source organism: Tursiops truncatus (assembly GCF_011762595.2). Classification (NCBI taxonomy): domain Eukaryota; kingdom Metazoa; phylum Chordata; class Mammalia; order Artiodactyla; family Delphinidae; genus Tursiops; species Tursiops truncatus. Next base: position 152,397,651 of record NC_047034.1, read on the forward strand.
CAGTGACTTAAGAAGCCAGTAACAAAAGCAGGTGCCAGGTTCACAGTCCTATTCAGGGAGCAACAAAGATCACTTTCTTCATTGTCTCTCCTGGCAGCAGTGTCTGATGGAGCACGGGGTTGAATTACACCTTGTCCCACTGGTCCTATACAGAGAAAATGAGTTTACTATCTGAAGAAGGGTTGTCCCCAGGGCCAAGGCTGTCTCTGCAGGGCTGAGGAACTGAAGACAAAAGAAGTCAGACCTCCTGCTTAGAAGGAAACGACTGAAAGGGCAAGACAAAGGGAAGCTGTAACGGGAACTAAGTGTGGGTCCAAGGAGTTCTGCCCACCCAAGGAGTTCTGCCCACCCTGCACTCGCCTGTGGCCTGGAGAGGTACTTTGTGTGGTCAGACCTATACTAAGGCCCGACAACAGGCTTAAAGGGGGTTTGTGCTTTAGGCCACGGACCCTCAAACCAGCTCCCTCTCCTTGATCCTTTTCTTCTTGGCTGTGTGGTCCATGGAGAAATGGGTGAATCCTATGCATCCTCTCCTCCCTACCGTGATTACATAATAGTACAAGTCCAAACAAAGTAAAAAAAAAAAAAAAAAAATGAGCAATTGGGAGGGAAGGCAGAAATACCTGCTTCTAGGGTGAATCTGAACCTGCATGACCTCAGATTATAATAGCCCCAACTGAAACTAGGTTTATAAATTCATAAAATAATGTAAAAACCTCACTGCTGGGCACTCTGAGGACCTACAAAAAAGGTCAGAAGCAAGAGTCACCTACCACTGGAACAAGGTTAGAGGTCTCCAGCAGAGAGATGGGAGGGAAGGAAATTTATTTCAACAAAAGGCTACTGAAACAGCTACAGGTATGCAGGTGTAATAGAGATCAACAGCTTCCCCCCTCCAAGAACAGTTTCTCTCATCAACTCCATGAGGACCCAGACACAGCTGCACCTCCAAGTCAGTTAAAGGTAAGCGCCTGCTAAGGAGAACCACATTTAGTTATTCTGACAAAGCGGGGTGGGATGCTGTGCTTCTGGCTCAATTCACCTGGGCTCCTCCACCAGCAAATAAAACAAGTCTCCAAAAAGACAGGCCACCAACTTCCGGTAACATTTCTTTGTTGCTTTTGAGCAGAGAAAGGAAGCAAAATAAACATTTTTGAGAGTCAGATTGCAGGTACTAAAAATAACACACTGTAATTCTCCTCTGAGGCTGTCTTTTGCTAACAATGAGGTTATACATATTTTTTTAAGTTCAAGATAGACTGCTTAGTGGTGACTCTAGGATGGCAGGGTATGAGTTCTGAGACACTTCTTACTCTGAGTCTAAGATAACATTCTGTTGGAGTGCTCTACAATGTTAAGGAGGTACTAAAAGCACCTAGCAGACAGAACCTCAATGAGGGTGTCGGCAAAACACCTGTTTAATGAGTAGTGGGTACATATGTAGAGGATACATATGTACATGCTACAGGATCATCTATACTTGTTTATATGCTTGAAATAGTCATAATAAAAAGTTAAAGCAGTGCATGAAACTATCCATCAAAGTTACAAATATGCATACCCTTTGATCCAACAATTCCACACCTAAGAATTTTTCCTAAAGATATACATATGTAAAACGACAAGTGTACAACGAAGTTTTTCATTTTAGCGTTTTGTAAGAGCAAAAGATTAGCAGCACCCTTAATGTCCATCAATAGGGAACTGGCTAAATAAATAATAGTACATCCATTCAATGAAATAATAAGCAAGGAGGAAAAAAAGGTCTATATGGGCTGATATGGATTAATCCTCAAAATACAATAAGTAGGGCTTCCCTGGTGGCGCAGTGGTTGAGAGTCTGCCTGCCAATGCAGGGGACACAGGTTTCGTGCCCCGGTCCGAGAAGATCCCACATGCCGCGGAGCGGCTGGGCCCGTGAGCCATGGCCACTGAGCCTGCGCGTCCGGAGCCTGTGCTCCCCAACGGGAGAAGCCACAACAGTGAGAGGCCCACGTACCGCCAAAAAAAAAAAAAAAAAAGTTTGATATGGATAGCGTGCAGGGTACACTCTGCCCTGGAAGAAGGATGGCAGGACATGTAAGCTTTGCATGCCATGCTGAAGAAACCGTATCTCATCCTAAAGACAATGGAAAGCCATTGAAAGGGTTTAAGCTTGGGAATGACTTTTTTTATGATCAGATTTTAATTCTAGAAAGAGCGTTTAGCAGCAGTGAAAAGGAGGGAAGCAAAACAGAAGGGAGGGAGACTAGTTAGGACACTGTTATGGTTGTATGCTGAGAAATAATAGAATCTGAACTAAGAAAGTAGTACTGAGGATGGGAAGAAATGAAGGAATGTGAGAGTAAAATTACACAGCATTTGATCACTGTTTGAGTTAGGGTGGGGTAGGGTAGATGGACCAAGAGAGGGAAGACTGTCAAGTCAATTGTGTGACTGGGTAGAAGACAATGCCTTAAACAAAGGGAGGAATAGCAGGTTTCCTGGAAGGAAGATGAAGGGTTCAGTTTGGAACATGTTGAGTAAAAGATACCTACCTATACAGTATCCAAAAGAAGTCCTCCAGCACTCAGAGACACGTGTCTGGAGCTCAGGAGAGAGATCAGGCCCAACAGTTGAAGCCATGAGTATGAATAAGGTCACTCGAGAACACTATGTAGAGGGCCAAAGACAAAATCCCAGAAAGCACCTTTATTTAATGGAAGATAAACCTGTAAACGAAGGATGAAAATCAGGGAAGGATGAGGTCATAAAAGGTTAAAGATGGAGAGCTTTCAAGGAGGACGGAGTGTTTCATTGCATGGTGTCAAGTACCACAGAAAGGTCAGGTAAGATCAGGGCTGAAAAATTACCATTGGATTTGGCAATTAGGAGATGACTAGTGACCTTAACAACAGCAATTTCAGGAGAGCAGAGGGGGTTAAAAGCTAAAGGTCAGATATCTACTACTCTTAAGAATCTTGGGGGAAACAAAGAACAAGTAAAAGAGGATTCTCACTTAACAGCTCCTGTCTTCCACTTCCCCTCCCATAATATTGATATATCTGATGATTATTTTAAGAAAAATAAGTAGGAAAATGCACAAAAAATAGTGTTTGCACTTTATTAGTTGTTAGCTGTAGAATGATAATAATCCAGTGTATTACTACTACCACATTAAAACTGGTTCCACTTACTCCATAAATCACCAAACGTTTTGGGACACTTATGTGCCAAATACAGAGCTGGCAATGTTGGAGATAAAATGGAGTTTACAATATAGTCCTCAACCTCTAGGAGCTTCCAATCTTGCAGAAGAAAATAAAGCATACGTACAAATAGGATGTTAAAGTACAATATAAATGATACTTTAAAAAATTACCACTAGATTTTAGGAAACTAGGAACTAACTTCCAGTGGGGTGATCGGAGAAGGTTTCCTAGAGGACTTTGGGGTGGGTTATGGACAAGGGGTAAGATCTGTACAGCAGACACAGTGAGTGAAGACGCTCCAGAAAGACAGTCTTGTCGGGCTTCGATGTGAGGAGGTGGCTGGAGAGGATGCTGGGAAGGTTATTATGGAGGGCTTTAAAGATCAGGCGGAGGAGACTGAGCCCGGCCTCTCTCCTGACTGCTGCTCTGCAGTGCCTGCTGCCTGTGGGGCATTTCCACTCGAGCATGCCACAGCAGCTAGAACTCAAGTTATTAAAAGTGAATCCACATCTTTCCTCCTCAAATCAATGCCTCCTTTGAATTTCCCCCTTTGAATAATGGCACCATCCTTTGCTCAAGCCACTATCAAGTCCTATCGGTTCTTCCAAATACCTCTCAGTCACCTTCTCCTTTATTCAATAGTCAACCTCTCCTGTCTAATTCTCACTACCTCTCACCTGGATTGCTTAAACAGCCTTAAAAAGAAAAAGAAAAGGACTTCCCTCCTTCTCACCCAATCCGTGTTGCACGTGCTGCTAGATCAGTCTTCCTAAAACACAGCCTTAATTCAATCATTCCAATAGATAAAACCTCTGACAGAAACACAAAACCTACCACAGGCAGAAAAAATCTCAATGAAGTATAAAAACTCAACCCCATGGTACAACTTTTATGGAGAGGGGTTTAGCAAAATGTACCTAAAAAATTTTTAAGTGTCCAATAACTTCTGACACAACTTCACGCCTAGGAATTTATATAAAGGAAATGTGGTTAAATGTGCAAATACACACACACACAAAATATATTCATCCCACTGTTTATAACATCAAATGATGCAAAATTAAAGTCCAATAATTAGGAGGCCATCTCAAGTCTCACTGCACCACACACAGGAATACTGACAACAAGGTAAACTATGATAAGAATACATATTTTTGACACTGAAAGATTTTCACCATACAGTAAGTGAAGAAAACAAGTTACAAATAGTATATTTTTACAAAATGTGTATTTATATGTATATATTTGCAGAAGAAAATGTCTGAAGGAAAATACAGCAAAATACTTACAGTGGTTATCCAAAAGTGGTGGGATTTTAGGTGAGTTTAATTTCATAGTTTTGTTTATTGTTTTATAATTTTCATACAATAAACAAGGGTATTTTGTGAAATATAAAGAGTAGAGCAGATTCTACCACAGCTAATATCCAACAGCAGCATAGCTCTTTTAGACTTTCCAAACATCCTTTATCTAGAGATAGCAAGACCTTTGTATACAATTCAACCAACCCAACAATTCAACCAATTATTATAGTACCAAAAAAAAAAAAAAAAGGAAGAAGGCACAGTCTGCCCTCAGTGAACTCATGGTTCATGGTCTAGGGGAGCCAATTACACAGACAACTGTAAAACAAGACGATAGGTACTATCACAAAGGGATGTATAAAGTACCATGAAAACTCAGATGAGGAGGTAAGTTAAATCTTTCCTGGAGAGAAGGAAAGAAGCTGGAACATCATAAAAAGCTAGTTTATTTTAGCTGGGATGAAGATTACTTAACAACAAGAATAGGAGTTTGTGAAGCTGATAAAATGGAAAGAACATCCAAGGCACAGGAAACAACATAAACAAGGGATACAACTGAGAATCATACCCAAGCCAAGTCTGAACTTTACCTTGTGTAAGAACAGAAGGCAGTGAGCACTGGAGTTTTTAAGAAGAGCTACGGCATGATCACTGACAGCCAAAGATGATGAGTGCCTAAAACAGGGCAATGGCAGGACATGAAAGCAACCTAAGTGTCCATCAACAGATGAATGGATAAAGAAGATGTGGCACATATATACAATGGAATATTACTCAGCCATTAAAAGAAACGAAATTGAGTTATTTGTAGTGAGGTGGATGGACCCAGAGTCTGTCATACAGAGTGAAGTAAGTCAGAAATAGAAAAACAAATACCGTACGCTAACACATATATATGGAATCTAAAAAAAAAAAAGGTTCTGAATAACCTAGGGGCAGGACAGGAATAAAGACACAGACGTAGAGAATGGACTTGAGGACACGGGGAGGGGGAAGGGTAAGCTGGGATGAAGTGGGAGAGTAGCACTGACATATATACACTACCAAATGTAAAATGGATGGCTAGTGGGAAGCAGCTGCATAGCACAGGGAGATCAGCTCGGTGCTTTGTGACCACCTAGAGGGGTGGGATAGGGAGAGTGGGAGGGAGACGCAAGAGGGAGGGGATACGGGAATATATGTATACATATAGCTGATTCACTTTGTTATACAGCAGAAACTAACACAACATTGTAAAGCAATTATACTCCAGTAACGATGTTAAAAAATGAAAATAAAATAAAATAGGGCAGCGGGTCCAGCCAGGATGGATGGGAGGGAAAGGATGGATGTGGAGATGTTTCTGCACTAGAACGAATAGAACTTAGTGTCAGATGTGGAGAACGAAGGAAGACAAAAAAACGAACAAACCTGAATTTCCCAGCTTGGGCAAACAGGTAGAGAGCGATACTGGTATCTGAGATAGTTTATATATCAATAGGAAGCGAAGCAGGTTTGGGCAGGGAAAAAAAGGGGGATGAGGATAAACTTGGTTTTGGATACATTACCTTAGAACTTCTATAGACTTCAAAGTGGAAAAAGGCAATAGTCATCTGGAATACAATTCTGGACCTCAGGGGAAAATTCATATTCAGGGATTTTGATTTGAGAGTCATCACTGTACACGTAGACAATGTTGATAAATGAAATCACCAGAGTAGGTAAACTCGTCCAGGGAGAGCACACAATGAAGGGAAAAAAAGAGGCCCAAATATAGTGTCAAAAGCTGTGACAAGGGACTTCCCCGGTGGTCCAGTGGGTAAGACTCCAGGCTCCCAATGCAGTGGGCCCATGTTCGATCCCTACTTGGGGAACTAGATTCTGCATGCACGCCTCAACGAAGATCCCGAGCACCACAACTAAGATCTGGTGCAGACAAAATAAATATAAATAAATAAATTTTAAAAAAAAAAAGCTGTAACAAGGTCAAACATGAGAACTGAAAAGAAACAGTGAATTCTGAAGGTAGGTCATCGTAAGTGAGAGCGATTTCAGCTGGGCCGACGAGCACAAAAGCCATGCTATCGTGGGTCAAGATGACTAAAGGAATGTAAGAAAGGCTATTAAAGAGGTTTAGGGGCTTAAAAAAATAAAAAGCAGAGTTAGGTCGAAGAAGAGACAGCTTAAAAGATGTTTCTTCCTTAGGATGGAGAAAACTTATGAAGAGTCATTAGGTGGGGAGACACTAAGAATACAAACTATGTACATGCCCAGAGGACTGCCTCTGAAACAAGACGGAATGAGGTGAGGACTGGGGAAGATTACAGATAAGCTGAGAGGCAGAGCTGTGGACAGTAAAAGGCTAAATGGCTTGCTGAGAGTTTACAAGGTGGGGTGGAGCAGCAAGTTGAAGGAGAGTGGTGCAAGTCTGGAATAGCTGCTGTAAAGGAAAAGGAATGGGAGTCACCCAGGAGAGAACAGAGAGATTTCAGGGCAGGGTTGAGAGTCAAGCTATGGCTGGAGCTCATGAACCTGTGAAGGAGCCCGTCAGCACAATGCTATGCAGCAGAACTCAGCAGCTCCGTGGGGAAAGTGAACATGGGTCCGGCTCTGCCGGGAAGGACAGGAAGGTGTGGCAGAAAGAAAGAGACCTGAGAACGTCAGTGCAAGAGTGGCCATGTAGGACAGATGGGAGGACAATGACACCACGAAGAGGCTGAGAGACTACGAAATAAGCAGAGACCAGGCTTCCTGGGCATAAAGGGATGGGAAAAGTGGAAGAAAGGAGGTTGTGACCAGATTCTGGGATTCCTAGGAGGAGCGGGGGCAATTTCAGGTCACCTCAAATCTCTTCCCCAAGAAACTTAGCCATCTACAAGACCAACATTGATGCCATGCTGCCTTCCAAGCCCTGCTCTGATATGTAAACTAGTTCTTCAAATGGGACTGACACCTCTAAGGTTATCAGAAGGAATTCCAGGGAGAGAGTGGCAGGGTTGAATTCTTCTCCTAAGCATCTTCCTTCCTGGACTTTAAGATTTGATCTGTATCTCTGGGTGCAACATCAGTAACCCTTCTTTTTATTAATAGGGCGATTTGGGAGTTGTCATGTGTGTGGAGTTGCTGAAAATAAAAGTTTAGGCAATGGCCCAATTGCAAGTTTAGCAATTCCCCCAGGGCCCTAGAGCCAGCTGATATAGGACAAGAGTCACTGTCCATCTCATGTCAGGGCCTTGGATCCTTCCCCCAGTGCTAACTTACAACTGTAAGGGTGACAACTCGAGTATAATAATCATATTCAACAGGGAAGCAGAAGTTGGAGGTCTGGTAATAAGGTAAGTGACATCCAGGGAAGAGAAAAGTGAGTTCACTTCCTTTCACTTGCAAAAACTGAATCTAAACCTTGTCTCACAAGGACAGGAAAACCTAAACAAGCTACTCACTTGTTCCCTAAAGATCTGGGCTCCCATCCAGCTTATTATCCCAGCCTGTACAAAAGAAAAAGATACAAATCCTCTCAGAGGGGCTACAAATGAAGTAGAATACTGTCACCAGAAGGGACTGCTGGCTTATAGCGCTGACTCACTGTAAGAGCCCCAACTTCCTTTCAAGCCTTCGCCTATCACCCAAAAGACAAAGTGTACAATCATTATAAAAGGCTCTCTCTTACACTAAAGTACATCGATGGAAGAAACGAGCATTCAAGGGTGGCTGCCTATCTTCATAAGCTTCTGGAACTTGGCCCCCACACATCAGCCTGGTCAGCCGTTCCATTGGGACTGAGGTGGGTGGGCCCTGCTATGTGAGACACAAAAAAGTAACTCCCAATGTTTGTTTAATGCAGCTCTGGTTCACCTTCACTCAGGTCACCGCCTTCTTCTGCTCACAAACACTTAGTTGTCTCTGAAAAGTAGGTCATCGCCTTGTGGAACAAGCTGGAAGGGGAGCTAAGACCCAGCCTATCACTCCAGCAGGCCTGGAGAGGCCCGGGCCGTGTCTAGGAGACCAAGACCAGTCAATGGCGCACCATGCCGAGAGTGCTCCAGGCACTGCAGGAGGCATCCTGGCTACCGCCATTCCTGGGTGGTGATTCAGCAGGCTGGCGGAGCAGAAGACGCCCGGGATTTGAGGGTGAGGCTCGTGTCGGCCCAAGGAACACCTGTCCCACTGTGATGGCTCATACGGTGTCCCTGATCATCCCTGAATGGAGGGAGCAAGAGGTGAACAACGAGACTGCTAAGCTCTTCCCCGCGGCCCATACGGTCCCTCTGTAGAATACCAAGCATTGCTCAACCATAAATGGAGCTGTCTGGGCTTCTCCCCACTCCTTCTCCCAAATATTTTCTTCAGGACACCCAAAAATAAACACTGCTCCTTCCTTACTCATGAGCTAGAGAGAGGCACATTCTTAGCACTGTAAGCTGTCACCTGAGCATGCCCGACAAAGGGGTTAAAGTTTTTAAGCAGGATACATCTTGTTCCTAGGCCCAAATACTCCAACCACCCAGAATTCTGAGGGGGGGGAGACTCCCCGTCAATCCTCCTCCAACCCCTAACTGGCTAGTTCACTAAATATAGGATATGGCTTCAAAGTCGAAAAGAAGGGGCCCAGGGAGATGAGGCAACAGAGGGCTGGCAGTTGGGGAAACAATTACCAGAGGGTCAGCTGTCCAGCTGGCGCTGGAATCTGAAAACTTCCAAATCTAACAACTGCCTTTCTCAGCAAGAATCAAAAGTATGTGAATCAGCTGTGGAGGATGAAGGCTGCAGAGCCCAGTTCCAGAAGCCAGTAGCAAACCACTTCCTTAGCCACTGTTCCCAACAAAGAGCGAACTGCCAGCAGCTTCACCTTCAGACCAGCTACCAGCTCTAAGCAGAGAAAGGGGAAAAGGAGTTAGTTCTCCCTCTGGCCAACAGAGTGCAAGCAGCTCTCTCTCTCTCCGTCTCTTTCTCTGTGTCTCTCAGTCTCTGTGTCTCTCAGCCTCTCTCTGTCTCTTTCTGTGTGTCTCTCTCTCTTTCTCTGTGTCTCTCAGCCTCTATGTCTCTCAGCCTTTCTTTCTCTGTCTCCCAGTCTTTCTCTCTCTCTCTCCGTCTCTTTCTCTGTGTCTCTCAGTCTCTCTTTCTCTGTGTCTCTCAGTCTCTGTGTCTCTCAGCCTCTCTCTGTCTCTTTCTGTGTGTCTCTCTCTCTTTCTGTGTCTCTCAGCCTCTATGTCTCTCAGCCTTTCTTTCTCTGTCTCCCAGTCTTTCTCTGTGTCTCTCAGTCTCTCTCTGTGTCTCTCAGTCTCTCTTTCTCTGTGTCTCTCAGTCTCTCTCTGTGTCTCTCTGTCTCTCTTTCTCTGTGTCTCTCTGTGTCTCTCAGTCTCTCTTTCTCTGTGTCTCTCAGTCTCTTTCTCTGTGTCTCTCAGTCTCTCTTTCTCTGTGTCTCTCAGTCTCTCTTTCTCTGTGTCTCTGTCTCTCTTTCTCTGTGTCTCTCAGTCTCTCTTTCTCTGTCTCTCAGTCTCTCTTTCTCTGTGTCTCTCAGTCTCTCTTTCTCTGTGTCTCTCAGTCTCTCTGTGTCTCAGTCTCTCTTTCTGTGTCCCTCAGTCTCTCTCTCTCTGTGTCTCTCTCTCCAACACCCCCACCCCCAATTCTCTGGTTGTAAAACGGAAACCATTGACCGCCCCAACCTCCCTCAATTCTGTGTAATTTTCCATTACCTCCTTGTCCCGGGTACCTCTCCTCCTCCTGTTCCCTCACTGCTTCTCCAGCCCCACAGCATACACACACTTCACCTCTAAGGCCCTTGACAGTCAGAACCTCGTGAACTAATACCTAATTTCACATCATTTTATCATTTATTAGGTTTAAGTCTGTATGTCATTAGACTGCAAACTCTACAAAGGCAGGAACCATGTCTTATCACCATTACTGTATTTAACAATGCACGTTTACTACGAACCAAGCACCATTCTAAGCACTTTACATGTATTATTTCGTTCGCTCTCCATGGGAATCCTACCATGTAGGTGCTATCAGTGCAGACACTTTACAGATGAGGACTGATGGTAAACAGCAGAGCTAAGATTCAAACCCTGGTAGCTTAACTTCAAGAGTCCATGCTCTCAACCCCTACACTCTACCCAAGTGGTCCCACACCGGCAGCATCTCCTGGGAACTTGTTAGAAATATAAATTCTCAAGCCCCACCCCAGACTTACTGAATCAGAAGCTGGGGGTGGGGCCCGGCAATCTATGGCTTAACAAGCCCTCCAGGTGATTCTGATGTAGGCTAAAGTTTGAGAACCACTGCTCAATTCACAAGCTGTGCTGCTTCTGCTTGCTTTATTTGAGACACACCCAAGACGGAAAGGAGTTCAGGAGGAACTTAACAGTGTAAAAATATCCCGAACAACTGACTGTGGCATGATGCTTTAGAGTACGTGCGGATTCTAGGGCCGACCGCCCGTCAGTGTAAAGCCCAGCTCTACTGCTTACCACCTGTGTGACCTCGGCACATCACTTAGCCTTCCTGTTGCTCAGTTTCATCAAGTGTAAAATGGAAATAGCAGTACCCACCTCATTTTATTGTTGAGGATTAAATTACTTGGTATCAGGCAAAGCAATTATAAAAGTGTGTGGCACCTGGTAAGTGCCATATACGCTCTTATTAACTATGGCCTTTGATTCATTTTACAATTAAATTCAACAAATATTTATTAGGCATCTATGTGCCAGGCACTGTGCCAGGTACATGCATTCATCAACATCTCCCCAACACATCATCAGCCTTTCAAATGTTTATCGATGCCTTATTACATGCAGTACTCTGTGCTATGGGATTATGAGGGTCACAAACAACAAGGCATTAACCCCTCCTTTAAGGACAGCACAAAGCAGTGCATCAGGCATGACATTTACAGAAGTAACTGCAACACATAGCAGCAAGTGATAAGAATCAGCAGATAGCATTCTTTGACAGAAAGAACATTGCGTTTGAGGTCACAATATTTAGACTCAGTTCCAGCTATGTGTGACCTCAGGCAAGTCACCTTACCTCCTTGAGCCTTAGTTTCCAGGGCTGTCAAGCAAAATAACTACCTGTGAGGCACAAAAGAGCTAATACATGCGAAAGCATTCTGTAAAAGGCCGTATGAATGTCAGTTGTCAGTTGTTACTATTGCTATTACTTTTAAGTGAATTTCTTTCAATAATATTATGTAAGTTTAGAAAGATATGACTTGTACCTGAAGGGACCAGGAAATGTTGCACCAAAAAAAAGTGACATGAGAGATGGATGTGGAAGGACAAGTAAGATATGGAAATGAAAGGAAAATCCAGGTAGAAGAAAGAGCATAAGCAAAGGCATGAAAACACAGGGCATATATGGGGGGCGGGGGGGGCCCCCACACTAGTTCATTCCAGCTGTAAGGAATAATGGGAGATAACATTAAAAAGGCAGGAAAAGAGCAAACAAGGGGGAAGAATCTGTTCACTGTTCACTTTTCCTCCTATAAGCATCTTTGGTACTTAAAGCAGGAGTAAATGATGAAAGAGTGGGTTAAAATTAGTTTCAGGATTTATCTATGAGCCTGAAGCATTCAGCATGCCTCTGCTCCATTTTCAGGGGTCAAGAGCCAGCTATACTGTATGTGTGGAAAATGGAATAACTATAATTATGTAGTTTGTGCAGGGGCCAGCTTGAAAACGATACTGTTATTCCTCATCAAAGCTGCTCCTCGGGAATCCAGGAGAGAGAGAGCTCACAAAGACTGGGACTTTCGGACCATTCGACATCATTATTCAATTAAGACTAATCTTTGTTCACCTAACACCAGCTACAAAATGAAGTGCAAAGTGTTCAACCCTCTTAGCCATTTTTCAAGTGTTTGTTGGTACCTCTATTTAAATACACGAGTACATTTACTTTGGTTTTTTGTTTGTTTTCACTCATTGTTTTTGCAGGAGAAAGCGTTTAAACAAGATCCTTGAATGACCGGTAAGCGCATAATCTAGAGTAGCACAAATTTGTTGATACAGAAATTGAGCCTTCCGATAGATTGTTTCAGACAAATTTTTAAAGCTTTATATGTCGTTATAGTTGAATGAAATAATATAATTTTAACCTAGTAATTCTTGCTTGCCAAAGAGTATATGAAAGGAAGAAAATAAACTTAACAAACTTTGAAGAAAGTCCATTTTTAGTCAACAAAGGGTAACTATAACTTGTTGATCATGCCAAATATCTTTATCTTTAAAATTCAACTGTTGGTTTTACCTAAAGAGGACTGCCTAAGGAAAAAATATTAACTTTCCAAGGAACAACTTAAAGTTCAAAAATCAAACTGAACACACTTGTGCTTGTCTTTACTCCACTGTCATACAAGTGCCCCCTACTGTCGTTCATATTTAATCTATGTTTCTCTAGAATAGATTTTTAAGGTTTATTTTTAGATCCTCTTCTGTAGCAGCCTTCACAAAGCATGACCATAATTCGTTAATCATAAGTATTTATACAACTAGAACTGAATAATAAGTGTGATCTTCATTAACTTAATATAGAATTAGTTCACTCACATTATATTGACAACATAAAATCATCCTGAATAGCTTCTGAAAGATAACTGGTATAAGACAATGAAGGTATGGAACAGGAAACATGCAGGTAGATCAACATGGGTGGAGGAGTGCACCGAGGGGATGTGCCCCTGTATCCCTGACACAATGGGGCAAAAAACCCCAATGACACTGAAGTCCCCTTAAGCACAGAGAGGGACTGGGGACAAATCAGTACAGACTGTTCTTTAACCCCTATAAACAAACAAGAGAGTCCACTCAGAGGGATCCAGGAGTTTGGAGGGGCTGCCTCTCCTCGACCTCCACTCACTATGTCCAGCATAAGTGAAGGATGCAGAAGCCTGAGCTCTTGGACAAACTCAGGCCTGAAGATGGGCAAAGAAGTCAGAGCTGCAGAGTACTCTCTTCAGAATTTTGGTAGAAACTGCAAGAGACTAGCCAAGCTGTCAAGACCACCATGCTAAGATTCTTGTGCTTCAATCCCCTTGGAGACCTCTCCCATCATCCTGGGACCCCCTGTTGCCAATGTACACATTTTAGTGGTGGACTTGGTTCAGGGGAAGCCAAAGGAGAGCATGCAGCTTCTATATTGTGTCAACTGTCAATGACAGGATATGTGTGTGCATATACATGAACACACACATATATATGTATACGTGTACACACATGTGTGTGTACAAATCCTACAAGCCAGTTGGCACACAGCTGGCCGTTCATTGTACGGTCATACGACAATTCCCCCTCAGGCCCTGACCTGTGTAAAACAAATTAAGAGTCTAGGTATGTCACAACAGCAAGAGTCCAGTAAGAGCAGAAGAGGGCAGGAGGAAAGGCAAACCTGGTGAGCTACAGGCACTGAAAAGCAGTCTATTCCTGGGGAAAAGCCTAATCTTTGCTTAGGCTAAGAAGCAATACATTTCCCCCTGGAGTTCTGCCAGACCTGGACCCTCTATATGGGCTCCAATCAGAATGGGCTCCATTATTTGTCAGACTCCAATCAAAACATGTCCTGCAACCAAAACGCAGAGAGATGACGTCGACACACAAACTGGTATCTTCCCTCACTTCAACCTGTTCCTCCCAGCTTTGGGAGTTCTAACTATAGAGAATCAATCCAACAATACTGTTACTGAAAATAATCATATTATTAGCAACCTAAGGGTCCACCAATGGATGAATGAATAAACAAAATGTGGTACATACATACAAAGGAATATTATTCAGCCTTAAAAAGGAATAAAATTATGACACATACTACAATATGGATGGACTTTAAAGACATTATGCTAATTGAATAAGTCAATCACAGAAGTATAGATATTATATGAGTCTACTTACATGAAGTACCTAGAATAGTCAAACTCACAGAGACAGAGAACAGAATTGTGGTTGCTGGGGGAGGGGAGGAATGGAAATTACTGTTTAATGGGTATGAAATTTAAGTTTGGGATGTTCTGGAGATGGACAGTGGTAATGGTTACACAACAGTGTGAATGTACTTAATGCCACTGAACTGTACACTTAAAAATGGTTAAAATGGTAAATTTTATGTACATTTTACCACATTAAAAAAATCATATTAGGACTTCCCTGGTGGTGCAGTGGTTAAGAATCCGCCTGCCGGGGACACGGGTTCAAGCCCTGGTCCGGGAAGATCCCACATGCTGTGGAGCAACTAAGCCCGTGCGCCACAACTACTGAGCCTGCACTCTAGAGCCCACGAGCCACAACTACTAAGCTCATATGCCACAACTACTGAAGCCCGCGCTCCTAGAGCCCATGCTCCACAATAAGAGAAGCCACCACAATGAGAAGCCCGTGCACCACAACACAGAGTAGCCCCGGCTTGCCGCAGCTAGAGAAAGCCCGCGCCCAGCAACAAAAACCCAACACAGCCAAAAAATAAAGAAATAAAGAAATTTATTTTTAAAAATTATTTTAAAAAGCATATTTTATCATGACTCTTAATAATAAAAAGTCACAACTGCATATCTACAATGTGTCAAGCAAAATGCTTTCCATATATTAATTCATTTAACCTTTATAGAAACCCTACAAGATAGTTATTATCACTAACATTTTGCAAATGAGGAGTCAGAAAAATCACACCCAGTGGTTAAGTGACTGTCCAAGGTCACAGAGCTTGTAAGTACCAGAACCAGGATTCCAACATTTACACCCTTTCCACTATAAGATGCTGCTCTCCACCCTAGAGGGGAAATTTATATGATACTATAAAATAGCTATAAACCAGAAAGCCCCTGGAGCAAGGAGAAGGGTGACATGGTCAGAGGTAAAAGGAAGAATTTACTGTTAGAAGTCACAGCATGGGGCTTCCCTGGTGGCGCAGTGGTTAAGAATCTGCCTGCCAATGCAGGGGACACAGGTTCGTGCCCTGGCCGGGGACGATCCCACATGCCGCGGAGCAACTAAGCTTGTGCTCCACAACTACTGAGCCTGAGCTCTAGAGCCCGCAAGCCACAACTACTGAGCCCACGTGCCACAGCTACTGAAGCCTGCACGCCTAGAGCCTGTGCTCCGCAACAAGAGAAGCCACAACAATGAGAAGCCTGCGCACTGCAGCGAAGAGTAGCCCCCGCTCGCCGCAACTAGAGAAAACCCGCAACGAAGACCCAACACAGCCAAAACATAAATAAATAAATTTATTTTTTAAAAACAAGTCACAGCATGCTCACTAATTCCACTTCTAAGGCTGTTCTTCCTCTGATGACCTCTAAGAACTTTAAATATACCAATCACCTAGTCATGTAAACCCTGGCACACTAAGAAAAGCTGTGTTACACACAAAACCCAGAAATGACATTTCTCATAACCTACCAAGCAATGTCCTATTTTGTAAGAATTTTTAAGGACTTCTCCAAAGTCAAGAAAAAATACCCTAAGAGTTAGTGTGCCACAAAATTAAACCCCAGGTCCCCAGACACTAAGCAAAACTCCAGGAGAAGCAAAGGGGATCACAGTGACTACCTCCCCACTCCTCCCTTTCCTGTCTTCTGCTCTCACTCCAGATGGATGAAGAGCAGGCCGGTCTGGATGGGCAGAACAGAAACAGCTGTGGGTCCACAGGTGGCCCCGCTTGTTAATGACCAGCTCCCACGCCACCAGAGAGGAAGCTGCAAGTAAGGACACAGGGCAGGAAATCTGGACGGCCAGATTCCAGTCCCAGCCTATGTCACTCTGTCAGGGCTCAGGGGGGCATCCTGCCAGGTTCCATTCCAAGAATGGTGTCACTTCCACCAGGGACCAACAGTTGCTCCCCAGTAGATTCAGGCACCAAAAGGGCTGACCAGAGGATGAGGCAAGAGTGGAATCCACGGCATGCTGGCCCCGTGAGGGGCCAAGCTCTTCTAGCCTAAGTGGGAGAAGGGGCTCCACTACCACAGGTCAAGTAGGCACAGCCCAGGAAAGGATTCAAAACAATCCCTCGGGGCCCTGTCTCTCTCCCACGGGCACGCGGAAGCTTAGGTTTGTGTGTATGTATATCCCTCAGACGAAAGCAGTTCTGCTGAAAACAAAAGCGGCTTCCATCCCACCCCACAACCCAGATGATTTACAGCCGGAAAGCGTCTCCTGGTACTCAGAAAATATGCTATCCAACAGGAAATGAAAAAACTCCCATTCTTCCAGAAGGAAGGGGGAGGAATCACATCCCTATAGAGACAGGAAATCAGCCGACCAGGATCCCAGCCATGTCAGGGAAATGACAGCCCTCTTCTCAATGCTGGGGCTTAGGAACGCCAAGTTCCTCTCAAGCTTCAGTCACTACCTAGGTAAGAAGTTCCAAGCCAGGGCTGTTTTGTTATAGCTATTCACTAGTTTAGATAGTTACTAGTTAAAAGTGGAAAATGAAGGCCCCTCATGCCCTAATGCCAACCAAAAGCACAACTCCACAAACTTCCTACTTTTTCCTGATGTAGGAAAGAGCCAAAAAGTAATGCTGGCACAATACTCAGAGAAACCACAAGGGACATTTGCCAACAGGTACAGGTGACCCCAGTATTTAAAGTCTGTATCCACCCAATCTGAGGCTGTGGCTGGGCATGGGGTACAAACCAGGGAAGAGGCTGAGACTTTCTGTTTGCCAACAGCAACCACCATAATAACAGCTTTATATTTCCACAGTGCTGGCTAGCAGGGTCTCAATGCTTTCTTTCCCATGCACAATCTAATCCTGATCCCCTCCCTTTGCTGAATCCCTCCATTTAAGAGGTACAGGCACGTATCTTTAGTCCTTGCTACAAAGAAGGTCAGTGACTGGAAGCCTTATGGAAGGTCATTAGCTAGTCAGATGGAACTAACGCTCAACTTTTAAATTTTATTTTATTTCTTTAATTTATTTGTTTGTGTGTTTGGCTGCGCTGGGTCTTGGCTGCGGCATGTGGGATTTTTTTAGTTGCGGCATGCGGGATCGAGTTCCCTGACCAGGGCTCGAACACCGGCCCCCTGCATTGGGAGGGCAGAGTCTTAACCACTGAACCACCAGGGAAGTCTCCTAACGCTCAACTTTTAAATGCTTTCTCACATAAAGGAAGACTGCAAAACAACTGTTTCTCAAGAAATTCTTCAGCAACAAAAATTCCCTATGTCTTATTCACAAAAATTCCTTTACTTATCTCTCTCTCCTATCTCTGCTTTCTACTAATGCCTCCCAACTCAATATGCTAGGTGTGCATCTGCCGGCACACAATGCATTCAAAGCCTCCCTCCATTATTCAACTCAACATACATTTGTAAACACTTACTTCAAGTTGGGCACTGCGCTAAACTTTGGGGACAAAAAGATGGATGAGATGTTAGCTCTCAAGATGCACACTCTCATGGGGCACAGAAAGACAAATAACTGTTATTCAGAGGGATCAGTGACATCAAAAAGGAAGAACATACGCTTAGAATGCTTCAGTTCTCAAGCCATAGCATCTAGGGAGAACTGGTGTGCCCAATGAAAGGAACCTTTCTCTCAAGGAACCTCTGAAAATATTTTTACTTTCCTCATTCCCAACTTGACACCTCCAAATGATGTTGCCCCAAACTCAAATTTGTTGCCAAGGCTATAAATTGGTATGGCATGTAAAAACAAGAACACTATGGAAGAGAACTCTTGAGTCAGCTCTCAGAGGAAGCTCTGCAGAACCGCACCCAGGAAATGATCTGAACAATGAGATGAGTGTACAAACTTTTTTGCCCACTGTCCATCCTTCCCATAGCCAGAGAATGGGACACATAGGAGGATTTATCTGAAGGGAAAGAAAGGAAACCCACATTATTCCTGTGAACCAAAACTCTCCCCACCAAGACAGTAACATCACAATGTTTGATGATTTAAAAGTCATTTAGTGGGCTTCCCTGGTGGCGCAGTGGTAGAGGGTCCACCTGCCGATGCAGGGGACACAGGTTCGTGCCCCGGTCCGGGAAGTTCCCACGTGCCGCAGAGCGGCTGGGCCCGTGAGCCATGGCCGCTGAGCCTGCCTGTCCGGAGCCTGTGCTCCGCAACGGGAAACGCCACAGCAACGAGAGGCCCGCGTACCGCAAAAAAAAAAAAAGTCATTTAGTATTGTTATTCCCTCCAGATTAGTCCGCAGCTAAATCATCCCACAAAACGTAGGGAGACATTTAGCCTAAAACAACGTACTATAAAAAGGTATTTTTAAAACCAAAGCCCCAGACTTCCCTGGTGGCACAGTGGTTAAGAATCCGCCTGCCAAAGCAGGGGACACAGGTTCGATCCCTGGTCCGGGAAAATCCCACATGCCACAGGGCAACTAAGCCTGTGCACCACAACTACTGAGCCTGTGCTCTAGAGCCCGTGAGCCACAACTACTGAGCACACATGCCACAACTACTGAAGCTCGCGTGCCTAGAACCCGTGCTCCACAGCAAGAGAAGCCACTGCAACAAGAAGCCGCGCACCGCAACGAAGAGTAGCTCCCGCTCACAATCACTATAAACGTACTAAGGTCTTAGCTATATTTATACTGTTATACTCTATACTCCATTCAAAGCACTAATTTTCAACTTCTGATAATGAGAAACCACTAATGGAAAAAAATCAAGTCCAAGAGTGATCTTTTTCCCTTTGGGGGCAGGTACCAAACCCTCAACACAAGACTTTTTCTAGGTCCACATTACTCACAGAAGAAGAATGAAGAATGAAGTGAGACCTTTCTATCAACAAAAGAATAGATTCTCATATTAGGAGACCCCAAAACCCCTAAATCAAGCAATCAAAACATTCTGCCCGGGCTTCCCTGGTGGCACAGTGGTTGAGAGTCCACCTGCTGATACAGGGGACGCGGGTTCGTGCCCCTGTCTGGGAAGATCCCACATGCTGCAGAGCGGCTGGGCCCGTGAGCCACCACGGCTGCTGAGCCTGCGCGTCCAGAGCCTGTGCTCCGCAACGGGAGAGGCCACAACAGTGAGAGGCCCGCGTACCGCAAAAAAAAAAAAAAACAAAACAAAACAAAAAGGCATTCTGCCCTTGGGACTTCCCTGGTGGTCCAGTGATTAAGACTCCACGCTCCCAATGCAGGGGGCACGAGTTCGATCCCTGGTCAGGGAACTAAGATCCCACATGCCACACAGCGCAACCCAAATAAACAAAATAAAACCAAAAAAAAAAACCCCAAAAACCATTCTGCTCTCTAAGCCACAGAAGAGTTTAAACTATCATACTCTATTTCCTTTTCTCTACCTTCCTACCATTTGGGGAGAGCAGAGGAGTGGAGGATAGAAAGACATTACATTCAAGGCCTGGGCAGTTAACGGCAGAATGTCCACTGCATACCTGGGCCTCAGAGATGCGGCTGACGACTAGTGTGTGTGGTAGGCGGGCATCGGTGAAGGAAGAAAGAAAGATGGGCAAAAAGAAGAAGTAGGGGTAGAAATAAGAGGTTTTATGCTACTCCAGTAGCAACCCCCACTTGCTAGCAAACTCAAGGAGATTCTGGCAGCCCCTAAGGTCCAGGGCTGGAAAGACAAATGAAAGGAATATCCCCACCCTTTTGCCCACTCTGACTATTCTGCATCTCTTTTGGATTTCCTAATGCTAAACTAAGCCCTCTTTCCAGACTCACCCTAATGAGAAAGCAAGTAGCTGGGTGGTACAGTTTTATGGCAAAGAAAATGAATGGCAATTAATAACTGGTTAGCACCAGAGAAGCTGGTTTACCTAATCAGCCTACTGGTTCCAAGAAGCTTCTCTCTGCCTTACACCATCCTTTTATTTATGTTTTTAATAAAGTCATATCCTCATATCTAATGATATAGCATCCTCCCTTCCATCCCCTTGTCAGCCCTCCTCCTACACTTACTATCTCTTTTCCCCAATGTGGAGTCTGAATCCCATTCATGAGGAGGAAGCATAAGCTCTTGCACAAGTATTTCATCTGCCAACACTCCTCAGTGGCACACACCCCTCGTGACAGGCAGCCAACGTGATGTCATCGGTTGAACGCATCCTCAGGCTACCAGCTCTGAGCACCTGATCTTTAACAGGGTGTGAAGTACTAAGAAAATCCAATCGCACTGACATTTGGTGAATACCTGCTAAATGTAGGGCACTGTGCTAGGCAAAATGACAAATAATCTGTGAGCCCCAGGAACATAATCTAACTGGGCAAATACACGGGAAGTTAAATAACAAATGATAAAATACAAGTGATGATATACATGGTCAACTGGCCAATGAGTGACAGAAATTAACACTGTGAGTTCAGAAGCAGAATGAGTTATCACAGGTTAGTGTGGTTTGCAAAGGATTAATGGAAAAAGGGAGGACTCAAGCTGAGCTCCAAAGACAAGGAGGATTTCATTAGGCGAAGTGAGAAAAGACCTCACAGAAAAGGGGATGGCTCTAGCGGAGGCACAAGTCCTAAATACCAAACGAAGGCCCCAAAGAAAGCCAGATATATGGCAACAAAAATAAATGAGGCAAATATAAACTAAGAGAATATATCACCCAGCAGGGCACACTAAAGAATATTAGTACAGGGAGTTTCTCAGGCAGAAGGAAAATTATCCCAAATGGAAGACTGGACATGCTAGGAGAAAGGAAAAGCAACTTTTCAAAAAGGTAAATATTTGGTAAATCTAAATGAATATTGTCTGCATAAAGCAATAATAATCATAATGGGTTTTTTATTTACTTAATAAACATAAGAAAAATATACTAAAACATTTGCATTAAAAATAAATGCTATGGGCTTCCCTGGTGGTACAGTGATTGAGAGTCCGCCTGCCGATGCAGGGGACACGGATTCGTGCCCCGATCCGGGAAGATCCCACATGCTGAAGAGCGGCTGGGCCCATGAGCCATGGCCGCTGAGCCTGCACGTCCGGAGCCTGTGCTCCACAACGGGAGAGGCCACAACAGTGAGAGGCCCGCGTACCACAAATAAATACATAAATACATAAATAAATAAATGCTATGATTAAAAAAATAATATATGCATGCATGGAATATTAAAGCAGAGAGAAGAGAGTGGCTAATTCACCCACTCAAAAGGACTCAAAAAGTTATCATTAAGAACATAACATTTGGACTGAGTAAGGAAGGAAAAGTTTTTCAAGAGAACAGATTTAGGAGGACTCTGCAGACATAAGCAGTAATATGAGCAAGACAAATGAACTAGAAACAATTTGGAGTGTGAGTAAACTGCATGCAGAGGGGTATGAATACAGCAAAGGATTACAGGGGTATAAGGCAAGAAATGCAGTGAGTAGCCAGGGTGTGGAGAGACCGTGTCTTCTACTAGATTTCGGCCATATGCTATACTGGCATACAATCTACAGCCTATCTCTCCTACACAGCCCTTCCCAATAAAAGGCTGCTTTTCACAGGGTACGTAGGTGAATGCCACCCTGAGTAAATAAATAATATAGATATAAATAAAATAGAGGTCAGGCTTTGAGATAAGAGGAGACATGACCAACATGAAAGAGTAAAGGAAAAAAAAAGAGTAAAGGAGGGTGAGGGGCAGTTTCAAAGTAAGCCTGGCAATTAAAAACAATGAAATAAAAAATAAATAAAAATAAAAAGAATGAAATAATGCCATTGCAGCAACATGGATAGGCCTAGAGATTATCATACAAAGTGAAGTAAGTCAGAAAGAAAAAGATACATACCATATGATATCACTTATACGTGGAATCAAAAATATGATACAGGGACTTCCCTGACGGTCCAGTGGTTAAGACTCTGTGCTTCCAACGCAAGGGGCACAAGTTTGATCCCTGATCGGGGAAATAAGATCCCGCATGCCGCACGGCCCAGCCAAAAAATTTTTTAAAAAAGGAAAATATATATATATATATGATACAAATGAACTTATTTACAAAACAGAAACAGACTCACAGACATAGAAAATAAACTTATGGTTACCAAAGGGGAAAGGGGGTAGGGGAAGAATAAATTAGGAGTTTAGGATTAGCAGATACAAGCTACTACATATAAAATAGGTAAACAACAAGGTCCTACTGTATACCACACGGAACTGTATTCAATATCTTTACAATAAAGTATATTCAAAAATAATATGAGGGACTTCCCTGGTGGCGCGGTGGTTGGGAATCTGCCTGCCAGTGCAGGGGACACGGGTTTGAGCCCTGGTCCAGGTGGATCCCACCTGCCACGGAGCAACCTGGCCTGTGCACCACAACTACTGAGCCTGCGCTCTGGAGCCCGTGAGCCACGGCTGCTGAACCCGCGTGCCACAACTACTGAAGCCCATGCACCTAGAGCCCAAGCTCTGCAACAAGAGAAGCCACCGCAATGAGAAGCCCACACGCCTCAACAAACAGTAGCCGCCGCTCGCTGCAACTAGAGAAAGCCCGCTCACAGCAACTAAGACCCAACAATGAAGACCCAATATAGTCATTAATTAATTGATTAATTTTAAAAAGAATATGAAAAAGAATATATATGTATACATATATAACTGAATCACTTTGTTGTACACCAGAAACTAACACAACATTGTAAATCAACTATCCTTCAATTTAAAAAAAAAAAAAAGTAAGCCTGGCAAGGAAAAAGCTGAAAGAATACAAACTAAACTTAAACTCCAGTTACCCTAACCAGTGGCACTAGATAGAGAAAGACCAGAAAAGAGAACTTTTACCTTTTTCTTTGTACTGCTCAAATTTACAATAAGCACGTGTAATTCTGTAGTAATAAGAAAGAGAGTTAGATAAGCATAGAAAGCCTGTGTTTTTTCCTCTTCAGTTCTAGAACAGTATTTTTTGTTTTAAAGTAACTCACAATGTCCCACACCTGACTAGGGCCCCTTGGCAAGACTTAAACCACTAGGTAAAAAGTGCCAACTAAAGTCACACTCCCTTTCCCACTCACAAACAATAAGAGCTCCCAAGACTGCACGTAAAGGTCACTCCCCTGACCCTTCACTCGGCATGTTTCCAGAACTAGGAGTTTTTAGAGAAAAGAAGGAGACTCGGGCCAGACAATTCTATCCAAGGAGGTGTATAATATGGTGGTTCATTGCCGGAGTTCTATAGTCCCACAGAGTTAGATCTGAATTCCTACTCTACCGTTTACTAGATGTGGCCTTGGGCAAGTTATTTCACTGGCATGAGTCTCACTTTTCTCCTCTGTAAAATGATGATGATAATAATAATATCTACTTCACGACATTGTTATGAGAATTAAATGGGCTAGTGTATATAAAGTGCTTAACACAGTCCCTGTCACACGGTAAAAACTCAACTAATGGGAGCTATTATTATTATTAATCCATTCGGTTCATAAAAGGAAGCCATCTCCCACCAACGCTATGTACCAGATCCATTTCCACTCTCTTTCCTAAAGGATGCCAAAACCAAGGTGCAGAATTAGCAGGACAAGGTGTGAACCTGGGTTCTCCCCGTGTCCCTACCAAAAGAATCTTAGTAATAAGTGCTATGAGACAAGCAAAAGTTAATTTCATAATGCTCTTCTCTCCAGGTTAGAAGTAGCTAAACTAAACTATCTGTTACAGGTTGAATTGTGTCCCCCAAAAGATGCTGAAGTCCTACCTCGGAGCACCTGTGAACATGATTTTATTTGGAAATAGGGTCTTTACAAATGATCAAGTTAAAATGAGGTCACTAGGGTGGACTCTATCCCAATATAAGACTGGTGGTCTTACAAAAAGGGGAAATTTGGACACAAAGACAGACACATACAAGTGATGTGAAAGCACACAGAGAAAGGCCATTTACAAGCCAACGAAGGCCTGAGGCTAGCAGAAGCTGGGCAAAAGGCCTGGAACAGATCCTGCCTCACAGCCCTCAGAAGAAATCAACCCTGCTGACACCTTGATTTCAGCTTGTAGAACTGTAAGACAATAAATTTTTGTTGTTTAAGCCACCCAGTTTGTGGTACTTTATTATGGCAGCCCCAGTTAAGTAATAATACACCATGTTTTTTTTTTAATTGGCATTTATCCTATTATAAATAAACGATGTTGTTTTTTGTTTTTTTGTTTTTCTTTCTTTGCGGTACGTGGGCCTCTCACTGTGGTGGCCTCTCCCTTTGCGGAGCACAGGCTCCGGACGCACAGGCTCAGTGGCCATGGCTCATGGGCCCAGCCGCTCCACGGCATGTGGGATCTTCCCAGACCAGGGCACGAACCCGTGTCCTCTGCATCAGCAGGCAGACTCTCAACCACTGCGCCACCAGGGAAGCCCTAAACTATGTATTTTTTAAAGGAATTTTAATTTAAAATCAAAAGGTGGGTTATTTAAAAATGACAAGACCTGGGGACTTGCCTCGTGGTCCAGCAGTTAAGACTCCACACTCCCTGGAGGAATCAGGCTCCGTGACTTCAGACTATACTACAAAGCTACAGTAATCAACAGTATGGTACTGGCACAAAAACAGAAATACAGATCAATGGAACAGGACAGAAAGCCCAGAGATAAACCCACGCACCTATGGTCAGCTAATCTATGACAAAGGAGGCAAGGATATACACTGGGGAAAAGACAGCCTCTTCATAAGTGGTGCTGGGAAAACTGGACAGCTACATGTAAAAGAATGAAATTAGGGGCTTCCCTGGTGGCGCAGTGGTTGAGAACCTGCCTGCCAATGCAGGGGACACGGGTTCGAGCCCTGGTCCGGGAACATCCCACATGCCACGGAGCAACTAGACCCGTGAGCCACAACTACTGAGCCTGTGCGTCTGGAGCCTGTGCTCTGCAACAAGAGAGGCCGTGATAGTGACAGGCCCACGCATAGCGATGAAGAGTGGCCCCTGCTTGCCGCAACTAGAGAAAGCCCTTGCACAGAAACGAAGACCCAACATAGCAAAAATAAATTAATTAATTAATAAAATCCTACCCCCAACATCTTTTTTTTTTTTTTTTTTTTTTTGCGGTACGTGGGCCTCTCACTGTTGTGGCCCCTCCCGCTACGGAGCACAGGCTCCGGACGCGCAGGCTCAGCGGCCATGGCTCACAGGCCCAGCCGCTCCGCAGCATGTGGGATCTTCCCAGACCCGGGCACGATCCCGTGTCCCCTGCATTGGCAGGCGGACTCTCAACCACTGTGCCACCAGGGAAGACCCAACATCTTCTTAAAAAAAAAAAAAAAAAAAAGAATGAAATTAGAACACTCCCTAACACCATACACAAAAATAAACTCTAAATGGATTAAAGGCCTAAATGTAAGACCAGACACTATAAAACTCTTAGAGGAAAACATACGAAGAACACTCTGACATAAATCACAGCAATATCCTTTTTGACCCACCTCCTAGAGAAATGGAAATAAAAACAAAAATAAACAAATGGGACCTAATGAAACTTAAAAGCTTTTGTACAGTAAAGGAAACCATAAACAAGACAAAAAGACAACCCTCAGAATGGGAGAAAATATTTGCTAACAAAGCAACTGACAGAGGATTAATCTACAAAATATACAAGCAGCTCACGCAGCTCCATATCAAAAAACAAACAACCCAATCCAGAAATGGGCAGAAGACCTAGACAGACATTTCTCCAAAGAAGGTATACAGATTGCCAACAAACACATGAAAGGGTGCTCAACAACACTAATCATTAGAAAAAAGCAAATCAAAACTACAATGAGATATCACCTCACACCAGTCAGAATGGCCATCATCAAAAATTCTATAACCAAATAATTCTGCAGAGGGTGTGGAGAAAAGGGAACCCTCTTGCACTGTTGCTGGGAATGTAAATTGATATAGCCACTATGGAGAACAGTATGGAGTTTCCTTAAAAAACTAAAATTAGAACTACCATATGACCCAGCAATCCCACTACTGGGCATATACCCTAGGAAAAACATAATTCAAAAGGAGACATGTACCACAATGCTCATTGCTGCACTATTTACAACAGCCAGGACATGGAAGCAACATAAGTGTCCATCGACAGATGAATGGATAAAGATATGACACATATATATAATGGAATATTACTCAGCCATAAAAAGAAACGAAATTGAACTATTTGTAGTGAGGTGGATGGACCTAGAGTCTGTCATACACAGTGAAGTAAGTCAGAAAGAGAAAAACAAATACCGAATGCTAACACATATATATGGAATCTTAAAAAAAAAAAAGGTTCTAATGAACCTAGGGGCAGGACAGGAATAAAGACGCAGACGTAGAGAATGGACTTGAGGACACAGGGTGGGAGAAAGGTAGGCTGGGACGAAGTGAGAGAGTGGCATGGACATATATACACTACCAAATGTAAAATGGATGGCTGGTGGGAAGCAGCTGCATAGCACAGGGAGATCAGCTCAGTGCTCTGTGATCACCTAGATGGGTGGTTAGGGAGGGTGGGAGGGAGATGAAAGAGGGAGGGGATATGAGGATATATGTATACACATAGCGGATACACTTTGTTATACAGTGGAAACTAGCACAACACTGTAAAGCTATTATACTCCAATAAAGATGTTAAAAAAAAAAAGACTCCACGCTCCCAGTGCAGGGGGCCCGGGTTCAATCCCTGGCCAGGGAACTAGATCCCGCATGCCGCAACTAAGAGCGTGCATGCCAAAACTAAAAGATCCTGCAAGCCACGACGAAGATCCCACGTGCCACAACTAAGACCCGGCGTAGCCAAATAAATAAATAAATTTTTTTTTTTTAAATTAAACGATAGGGCTTCCCTGGTGGCGCAGTGGTTGAGAGTACACCTGCCGATGCAGGGGACACGGGTTCGTGCCCCGGTCCGGGAAGTTCCCACATGCCGCGGAGCGGCTGGGCCCGTGAGCCATGGCCGCTGAGCCTGCGCGTCCGGAGCCTGTGCTCCACAACAGGAGACGCCACAACAGTGAGAGGCCCACGTACCGCAAAAAAAAAAAAAAAAAAAATTAAACAATAAAATAAATGACAGGACCTGACTATACGTATACTTTTTCCTCTGCTAATTCTCGTCTACCAACCAAAATACCCTTGTGGGAAAAAGACACTAGGACCAAGATAGATTCTTACTCCTTTTGAATCTGGTATATCTGCTTCCCTAACCACTGCTGGATGAAAAGAAAGAAGGTAAGAGAACTCTTGTACATCGAGTATCTACTGTGTGCCTCACATGTTAGGTGCTAATACACATTATCTTATTCAAACTTCACAACATCCCTGCAAGGTATGAACTATTCTCCCCATTACTAGTGAGAAAATCAATGCTTAGAAAGGTTAAGTAAGTTGCCCAACATCATACAGCCATAAAGTGGCTGAGCCAAGATTCAAAACCCTTGTTTTTAACTAAACCAATCCGCTTGAACAAGTACTTTTGAACCAATTCCCTAGATATGATTTTCTACCAGACTTCTGATTTCAATCACTATGTGTTGAGTGAATCAATGAAGAGACCTTATAAATCCCATCTAGTTCTCCCATTTTTACAGTAAGGCGATGGGCCCAAAGAAGTAAATTGACTTGACCAGAGTCACAACTAAGTTAGTGTCAGAATTAGGTATCCAACCCAAGCCTCCTGATTTCCATTCCATCACATAAGTTTGAGGACAACAGCAGTACATGAAAATAGACAGCATGGATGCTAGAATCTGACTACCTCAGTTCAAATCTTGGCTCTGCAATTTTCCAACTGCATGATCTTGGGCAAGTCACTTAACCTCTCTGTTCTGTTTCCTCATCTAAAAACGGAGATAGTAATACCTATCTCACATGGTTACTCTTAGGACTGAATGAATATATACATAAAGTACTTAAAATAGTGCCTGGCACATTAATAAGCATTATGTTTGTTAACTACTTCTGCTACAACTATTATTAAATAATGCTAAGTAAAACACCAAAGAGTATATACACACTGACTATAATTTTATAAAACTGCAGACAAATGCACTCATTGACAGATAAAGAGAGGAAAAAGAGAAAGGGGCTCTTTGTTCCTGTAAATTTGCCTAACTTAGTTATTAGTAATAACATTTATTATTTACTCTGTACCAGGCTCAGTACTTGGTATGTTACAGCCATTACTAAATTTCATTAAATCTAAGACACCATCAACTGCAGAAAGAACCAATATTTCATTTACTCTCCCCAACAGCACTATGAAGTAGAGAGTTCCCCTATTCTGCAGATAAGAAACTGAGACACTGAGAGGTTAAAGAATTCATCCAAGGTCACACAGCTATTCAAATGGCCAAACTGGGTTTCAATCCCAGGTCTGTCAGACTCCAAAACCCCTTACACTGAACCACTTTATTACCAACTCGGTGCTGCTCAAACTTTAATGTGCATGGAATCACCTGGGAATCTTGCTAAAATAAAAACTGATTTAGCAGGTCTGGGGTGGAGCCTAACACTGTGCGGTCCTAACAAGCTCCCAGGTGCTACAGATGCTGCTGGTCCTGGATCACCACCAACTATTCTGCTTCCATTACAACAACTCCTCCTCCTCCCCCTCCTGGGTCTCCACCCTCATCTCAGCAATCAGCTAATGAAAAGGATGTTAACTCCCAAAAGACAGAGGAACCTTCTAATTAAGCCTTTGTTTCTCTGCCACCTTCACTATTCCTTCCTCTACCCTCCTGGGCCCCTCAGCTCAGTCTCCACTCTCCTTTCTAAGGCAGGCTACACAAAGCTACCGAGAGAAGCTAATAGGGAGCTCAAAATGAACGGCTGCCGTACCTAAGGAGACCTCTAACGAAAAAAATGTTAACCTTACGGTTGGATGATCCGGGGTGACAAGGTGCCACCTCGAAGTCCACATGACTACTGTGACTCTGAACAGTGAGCAAAAGTTTCTGGAGTAAACTGAAAACTAAGGATTATTTACTCCCATCATTTCTCCAAAGATAATGTGTGTGACCTCTCCCCACCCCCACTCTCAGCTCAGGTCTCTGAGCAACACAGGTAATTAAGGTCTGCCTACTTACTACAGAAACAGCTAGTTTCAATCGGGCTCAGTCCTCTCCTGCTCTACCTGTCCTACATTTTAGGCATTGTCTTTGTGCTCTTAGTGTTTACTAGCTCTACCAAACACACGCAGAAGTGCTGCACTGCACGAGCCTTTCTATAGTGGTCCTGGATGCCTGGGTTAGAAAACAACTGTGAAATTCAGTTATACGTAATATAACTGAATGGAGGGATACAGCACTACCCAGAGCACAGGATTGTTTGCGACTCAAGAGCCCTGCAGACTCCTCTTTATTACCACGACTCCACTGTTCCATGGGCCTGTCTTAAGGTAAACAATACTGCAACTCTGTTTGAGCAGTTCAAATCAGACCATTTTCAAGAGTAGTCTGACTTGAAAATCTTAAAGCAACTTAGACTACAAAATCAAAATTTATACTGCCCCTTAAGGCAAGAGGGCCAGTGGAGTTCAGCAGGCCTGGGTGCAAAACCCAATGCAGTCACTTACCAGCTGTGTGATCCTCAGGGAACTTATTTAGGTTCCTTAAGCTTTGGTATCCTCCTCTGTAGTATCAATCAATGTCATTGGACTGTCAATAGGATGCTATTTGTGATGATTAAATGAGATAAAGCACCTGGCATTTAGTAAGGCCTTAATACATGTTAGTTTCCTCTCCCCACCCCTGCTCACAGGGATATACAGTTAAGCTGATAATGCACATCAGTATCAAATCACACAAAGGAATGTGATTAAGCATGGTCTCATAAAAAAACACCACTCACCTGGTGAGATCTGGCTGTATGTAGCACCAATTGGTACATGGCCCTGAGCAAGTTACTGCACCTTTCCATGCCTCATTTCATTTCCTTCCAAGGAACAGGAGTGAGCTGAACTGATCATTTCCAGTTCACTCATTCAACAAATATTTACTGAGCACCTGCTATATACCAGGCACTTTTCTGGGTGCTAGGAATACAACAGTTAATAAACAAAAGAATGCAGGAGGTTCAGCTCTGCTCTCAGACAAATAGGTAAACAAAGGGAAACAGCTAATAACAGCAACAAATACTTCTTGCCTTATTAGCTCCCTTAAAACTGCCCCCACACTATCTTCTCTTATTAACATACTACCAAATGTAATTAGTTTTGCACTTTTGGAAGTTTTTTTTCAGGTAGGAGTTTGGAAGAAAGAGTGACGTTGGAGCACTTAAGAGCAATCACAGCAGTCCCAGTAAGAGATAAGGCCCTGAACTCATCTATTAGCAGTGGGGCTGGAGGAGATGACAGGTGGAGAGAGTTGTAGGAGATGGAATCCGCGGGACTTGCTGAAAGACTGGCCCCCTGGGCAGGATGCAGGAGAGGGAGGAGGCTTGCATGAAGCCCAGGGTCCTGGCTTGGACAACTGGATGGGTGAGGAAGGCTTTCACTGAGCTGGGGGACCCAGGAAGAGAAGCAGGTCTGGGAGCAGGGAGGAGGACAATGATGCCCATTTGGGACGTTATCAACTTTGAGATGTCTGTGGGACAATCGTGTGGAAAAACCCATTGAGACGGGTGCTGGAAGCAGCCGGAAAAACCAAGAAATATGACCACCCCCACCATTTGCAAAGTGGTTCAGTTTGTGAAGTGCATCATATGCATCTCATTTGACACAATCTACACCCTGAACAAGATCACAATTAGGTTGGAAAGTTCAGACAAATATACACAAAAAGTTAAGTAACAAAAAAAACCAAGAAATGCTACAAGGCAATTTTGGTTTGTGATGAACTGCAAGAAAATTATCTGTTATACTTGAACACAATAATCAAATCCCCAGGACTTCCCTGGTGGCACAGTGGTTAAGAATCCGCCTGCCAACGCAGGGGACACGGGTTCGATCCCTGGTCCAGGAAGATCCCACATCCCGCGGAGCAACTAATCCGGTGTACCAAAACTATTGAACCTACGCTCTAGAGCCCGCGAGCCACAACTACTGAAGCTCGCGCGCCTAGAGCCCGTGCTTTGCAACAAAGAGAAGCCACCGCAGTGAGAAGCCTGCAACCACAACGAAGAGGAGCCCCCGCTCGCCGCTACTAGAGAAAGCCCGCATGCGGCAACAAAGACCCAACGCAGCCAAAAAAAAAAAAAAATCCATCCCCACTCAGCTTTCTAATCTCTGGAGCTTTTATTTACTCAACTTTCCATATCATCACAAGCCTATTTGTTGAAGGTATTATACATCTTTACAAGTCAGAAAATGAGATGTAATCAACAGGAGGACGTAGAGGAGGAAAGAATGCAGGGGTTTTGGCTCTGCTTTTAGACAAAGGCAAAGGGAAGCAGCTAACGACAGCCACAAGGATTATTATACGCTGCCTCTATTAGCCCCCTTAGTATTGCCCCCCACACCGATCGTCTCTTATTAACACACCAACTGTGCCACAGCTCCGTCAGCTCCTGCCTCTCATCCCTTCTCAATGGCATATTCACGCTAGGGTCTCCACCGCCTCACCCCTTCCCTGGAGCCGCCCAAAGGCTGAGGAGGCCTGAGCGATGGGAATCTAATGCTCCCTCTAGCTTTGTCTTCCACAGGGAAGGTGGAGGGAAATTCCAGCCCCTCACAGACGCCCATTCTTCCTAATAAAGGCATTACTACATGAATAGTGTTATTATACTAATTAAAAATAATAACAATAAAAACAATGAATCAGTCCTCTGGGAGAGGTGAGGATCTCAAAGCACCCCATCTGAACTAGTCTGGTTCCTGTTCTCCGTTTGGGAAACTAACCAACAGAGGCTGGGATGGGTCCTACATTCTTACCCCCAGAGGTGCCCCAGACCAGGCCAGACCAGCTTCTTTCCAACCCAACACTAACCCCATGGCTCATTTCTGGTGTTTGTGTGCACACGAGCGTTTGCAGTAGGTCTGGGATGAATTTCCTCACGTTACAATTGTACAGAGGACCCAGGTCTTCCAGGTGTTCTCCTGCCTACCACTCCAGCCACAGGTCACGGAGAGTGAGGGCCCCATTAGGATCCTGACCCAGCTGTATGGAGAGGGAACAAGACAGTAAGGTCCTGCATGACTAGAAAGGACATTGAGAGGAACTGCCTGGCACCAAAGGGCCATGGATGGGAGCTCCCTGTCACTCTGGTTGGAACAGAAGATAAGCGTTGACTCTGTCAAACCCCTTTCCCTCTGCACGAGGTCACTTTTTAGGAAACCTTCTACCGGGAAGATGATAGCTGCACGAGGAGCAGCCATCTACTATTTGTTCAACTGCTTATTCATTCTTTATTGTCTCTTGTCATTTGTATCATCTGTTGTATACTTTAACGCCCGGGGGCAGACAGAGGGTTTATGAACTCTACTTATTCAGTGTTAGATACTGTACTACATTCAAAGAGGCTCTTAACAGAGGCATTTTTGCTGATGGTGATGACAAGGATAGTAGAGGGCGTCCATACATGCAAAGCAGCCTGCCCTGGAGTAGACCGTCCACTGCACTCTGTGAAACCAGAGGCAAGGGACGAACAAGCATACACACACAACTCTTGCAGGACTTAGAGAGAAATTGTACCAGATCAGCCAAACCAGGGACAGAAATGAGATCAAAGATTCTCCAAATTAGTGGAGACACACCTTCCACTCCCAGGGGTGACTCACATCAAGTTTACCCAACACAGAGTCCAAATTTACAAAACAAAGAGCAGAAAACAAGTCACAATGTGGAGAACATACCAGTTAACAGCTAAAGCAGGTAGAGTGGGTCAAAGGAGTAAGACCTAAGTCAACTCTGAAGGTAACCTAACACACTACGAAATATCCTCTATAGTAGACTAAAGGTGAAGAACCCAAGCAAGTAGAGGACAAAGGAAAGGGTAACTAATACACTTTGTAGATATAAAGGTCAGATAAACTCTGAAGGACACTATCATGATTTGAAAAGTAGTGATTATATTGAACCTGCTAAGGTAAGGCAGGGAAGGTTCTGAGTCACGCGAACAAATCCATCCCATTCGCTGTCCGCCTGCCAAAATAAACAAAAAGGAGGCTGCATCCCCCACAACAGCCACTCTGTCTAGTCTTGCAAAGAACCTGATCTTCACAAGCCTGGTCCAAATAGAATAGGGAATACTAATCCTGCAGTCTTCACGGAAAGCACAAACATTCCTAAACTCAACTGCCCTGGGGAGAGTAAGTGAAGCTAGCCCCTGAGGTGTATGCCGATGCTAAGCCACTCTCCGTATCAGACGGTGAGATGAGGATTAAAGACCACAGGTGACAAAAGCCTCTCTCTATGTCAAGAGTCAAGATGCCCCTGACCACAAAAGTCAGATTAAGTCAACAAATAGAGAAAAATCAATTTCTGACATGCACTTTAGTAAATGATATAAAAGAATACAAAAGTTACATATATGGTTCCTGCCCTGAAAGAGCTTACAACTTTGCTGGGGGCACAAAATACAAGTCAGCCAGAGAATACAATCTATAACAAAGCAGATGTTACTTTTTTTTTTTTAGAAAGACCCCTTATTCTGTAAGGACCCCTTATTCTTCCATCAAACCTACACTGGAAAACTTGGATCCTGGATCAATCCACCTGTCTGCTTTCTCAGTATCTACACTCAGGTTGTTGAGTGCTTCGGGGGCCAGAGGGAAAGAACGAACGAATGCACCCTTGCACTCGCGCACACACACAGCCCCTACTCTCAGCAGATAACTTCACCCCCTACTTTTGGAGAGAACAGAAGCCATCAGGGGAAATTCCCTCGCCTCTAATCAACCAACTTGACCACCTGCATTCTTGCCTTCCTCCCTCTTATCTTTCTCATCAGGCACATTCCTCTTTTGACTCCAGATTCCATGCTCTCATCGATTATTCTCTCCCTCCCTTGAATTTTATTCTTTCCTCTGCTGACTCTTCCCAAACAGCACTTAAACACGCTTGAAGTCTCTTCTGCGTTACAATTAACAAACAAAACGCCCTCTACCCTGCATTCCCCTCTACACAGTCATGCCTTCCTCCTCTCTGTTCCATCAAAGTCTAGGTTTCAAAACGCACTTCTCATTCACTCCCCAGCCCACTGCTTTCTGGACTGCACTTCCCACATTGCCACTGAAAATGCTCCAGGATAGGTGACCTTTCTATCAGAGCCTGCAGCCCTTACCTCGCTTGACCTCTATATAATCTGATAATGTATGATACACCTTCCTTCTAGAACTCACTTCTCTCCTCTTCCTCCTACATCTCTGGCCACTCCCTTTTGGTGGACAGTTTCCTTCACAGGATCCCCTTCCTCTGTTCCCCAAACCACCCTCCCTTTGGAGTTCCCCAGAGTTTTTCTGTCTCAAACCTCTTCTCACTGTAAACACACTTGCTCAGCAATCTCCTGGTCCGTCCACTCCTGTGGCTCTGATTCCAGAAGCTGACAGCTGCCCCATCTATAGCTCTCCTGAGCTCCACACTGTATACAACCACCTACTGCAGGGCACCTCTGCCAGCATCCCACAGAAACCTCAACCTCAATGCAACCAAAGCTGAACTCAGTACCATCCCCTGCACCAGCACTGCCACCACATCACTGGAAATAACCTTCCTCTCCTTACACTCCCAATTTTAGTTAATGACACCCCCCACCCACACAGAAACCTGCAAGTCATCCTAGGTTCTTCCCTCTCCCTTCATATGCCACATTCAATTATAGG
The DNA here is from genome assembly GCF_011762595.2 of Tursiops truncatus. NCBI lineage: Eukaryota > Metazoa > Chordata > Mammalia > Artiodactyla > Delphinidae > Tursiops > Tursiops truncatus. The sequence goes on from NC_047034.1 coordinate 152,432,745, forward strand.
TGTCAAAATACATGGGGGCTTCCCTGGTGGCACAGTGGTTAAGAATCCGCCTGCCAATGCAGGGGACACGGGTTCGAGCCCTGGTCCGGGAAGATCCCACATGCCGCGGAGCAACTAAGCCCATGCGCCACAACTACTGAGCCTGTGCTCTAGAGCCCGTGACCCACAACTACTGAGCCCGAGCACCACAGCTACTGAAGCCCATGCGCCTAGAGCCCGTGTTCTGCAACAAGAGAAGCCGCCTCAATGAGAAGCCCGCGCACCGCAACAAAGAGTAGCCCCCGCTCGCAGCAACTAGAAAAAGTCCGCGCACAGCAACAAAGACCCAACACAGACAAAAAAATAAATAAATAAATATATGGATTTTACCCCTTAACGTTTCTTGATTTGTCCACTTTACATTACTAGGTCCACAACCTTAGTTTACACTCTAATCACTCCTAAGTTACTGTAACAGCCTCCTAACTAGTCTGTCACTAGACTTGCCCCTCTCCAAACCTCCTTCACGACTCTGCCAGAGCAGGGATATTTCTAAAATGTAAACCCAACCCTAGTCTTCCTTGCCTAAGATCCTTCAATGGCTCCCAAAAGCCTGTAGGATGAAGTCTAAACTCTGCAGTATGATATACACAGCCAGTCAACATTCTAGCTCTGCCTACTTTTCCTACCTCATCTCGTTTCTCCTTCCCTCACATCCTGCACTCCAACCTTACTAAGATTCCATATTTCCTCTCCTAAGGCTCTCTCATCCCTACTTCTGTTCATGCTGCCCAGAATGCCCTTTACCTGAACTTTTTGCCTAGAGTTCTGAATTCTTTAGGTGACAGCTCAGTCATTTCCTCTTGGATGCCTTCCCTGGCCCCTTCCCACCCTGGCTGTCATGGGTACTCCTCTTCACTACCATGGCACCAGACTCATCTGTTGGATAGCACTCCCTACAATGGACAGTAATTGTCAGTTCACCAATATGTTTTCCCTGTTAAACTGTAAGGTCATAGAGATGCAAGGACAGTATCTTTGCTCCTTCAGCACCTTGCCTATTGCCTGGTTCAGAGTAGACACATTCAATAAATGATTACTAGTTAAATGAATGAATGGATCCTCCAAACAAGCCCCCTGACATCCTGGGAGATTAGCACTTCAAGATATAACGGAAGATTTTAGAAGGGATTTAAGAGGATTTCTTATGCAATTCTTGGCAGGTATTCCTGGAAGCATACAATGAAGGTTGTCCAGAGAATGGGTAGAATAGGTATTCTGAGGCACTCAGCATTGCTAGTTTAAATGAGAAGTAAAGACGAAGAAACACAACCTCAAGTCATAGGTTCAAAGGCACAGCCCTATCTAACAAGTTCAGAATGGAGTAAAATCTTTAAAAGAAGATTTTTATACAAGAAAGAAGATTTTGTTTTGGAATAGCCCTGGCGTGAGGGGTAGTTAATTCTTTTTTTTAAGGCAAAATCTTCTAGAAAAGAGTTAGCAATGTTAGTATAGTATCTGAACTTAAGTCCCTGTACCTGCCCAAAATGTCTCTCAAATATGCCCACTCCCTCTTTAATAACCCTTAATCTAACCTCTTGACTCAATTACAACAGTGACCTCCTAGAGAGTCAGTCTCCGCTCTCATCCATCATTTACACAGCCACTACGTTAATCCTGTCCATTGCATAAAACTCAGGCTCCCCATATGAACATTCACAGGACCTTCTTTCCCTCCACCCCTAATCTTAATATTTTTTCAATACTCCTAAGTGCCTCCCACCTCCCCACTAACACACTCCCCAACACAGTATCTGCTTATAGCTACTGGTAGAATACAGTGTACGCAGTGAGTTTATTCACTGTGAGTGACCAACTGAAAAACACAGCCAAAAAAAAAAAATCCCTTCCTATATATCTCAATCCAACATGCTCCTGCGGGTTGAAACCATCTGAACTCCAAAAGACACTTCAAGCAAGCTTGTTCTTTTCATCAACACAAAGGAACTGTGTTTACATTTCTGAGGAAAAATGATGAGAGAAATTTGCTATGGTAAGAGGGAAGCCAGCAGTACAGCTGGCAAAGCCCTTGCCCAAAAGAAAGATGCTGACTGACCAATTAATTAACTTGTCCTAGGCAACAACCCAAATCATTCCTGATAACAGGCATACATCCCTGATGACTGACACATGGTCATGCAGAAGAAAGCAGTTTTGAACAGAGAAAGAAAAATAAGTGTTTGGGCCCAGTGAAAGTAGACTCACAATGTAACACAAATGTATGGAGCCAAAAGCAAGCTAAGGGTATCAGATCCCAGGCTGGCTAAAAAGGGCCTATCCTTGAGAGCTGCATTCTCTCCAGCTAAAGCACATCTATCTGTTAATTGGCCTGCCCCTCCACACTCCCCGCCCCCCCTCCCCCGACACACACACGGAAGGCATATTATCTAAAGTTCTATACACTGTCCTGTATTTTTTTACCATTTTCTACATTAAACACATACTACTTTTACAATATGAAAATAAAATTGTTTTAAAATATGACTTGAAAGTGCTATGACTGCCCTTTCTCTTGAGAGAAATTCCCTGCCAATCGACCACATGCAAAAGAAGTATAAAAAGTCCCTACAATGTAAGAGTATAAAACCTCATTAGGGAAACAATTCTAACAGACATGAGGCAATGCAAGAATAACACAAAACAGTATATAGTTAAAGAACTAATTATGAGGTAGACATTCTAAGAGATCAGGGAACGGAGAGATGAATGTCTGATAGAGGAATGGAAGAAAGGAGGACATGCATGGAGGACACAGGGCTCGTGCTTAGCTTTAATTAAGAAGAAAGAGATAAGACTTGAAGAATCAGAGAGAAAGGGAGAGGGCATTCCAGGAAGAGAGAACAGAAAGACACAGAGGCAGGTATGAGGACCCGGGGGAAGGATTACTGAGACCTGCCCAAATGAAGCAGAGAACCAGTCACAGTGGATATAGTTAGGTATGCAGGACAAGTCAAATTATGGAAGGCCCCAAAAGCTGGAGACAAAGAATCAGAAAGTCAGTGTAATTTATTCCAGGAACTGAGGAGTTCTGGAAGGAAAAATAATATTTTATTAGAAGTAGCAAAAAAAGTTGGAATAAACATTCTTAGATACTGCAAACCAAGCCAATGGGGCTGAAAGGGCTCCTACAGGCCAGGAAATTAGTAAATGCCCCTGACAGAAGCAAGAGAACAGAGGCTTAAACTCCAATCAAAACCATGAAGAGCAGAAGCAGAAGCTTTAGCACACCACACAACCTAGCTGCAACGTGGCTCAACATATAATTACCAGAAGCAGAAAGGGCCAACCTTACTTAGTAAAAGGAGGGCCTGAGTGTTTTCAAGATCATTGAGAAAACACTACCAACTCATTGTGCAACCCATAATTGTTCACTTGTGACTTTGATCCTGTTCCCAGATGTGCACTCTGAAGTATTCTCTCTACTGTGATCTCTAAAACCTGAAACTGGCACTGAAAAGTACCAGGACAATAAGGCCTCAGCTGATGCATTTCCCTGGTGTTCATGATGTCACCTGCCAAGCAAGCAAGCAAGCAGTAGCTCTCATAAGCACTGTTAGCACATGCACACATTTTATGATTTCAACAGCATGAACGTGGCCAAAGCTTGTGATTTCCCAGCAGACGGACTTGACTCACTTTCTGAATTAACAGTGTTCATGTCCAAAAGTAGCAATTAGTCTATTGTTCTGTCTAGAAGCTATCCACTCCATTTCATGGGCTGTGTTCTAAAAAGGAACTTAAAAACTGAGTGTACATTTACCCAAGAGGTTGCTTCAGAGTATCGCTTAAACAATACCAAATCCTAAGCCTGTATTTTCCAACCACTGTGTTAACAAAACTTTATCACTTTGCACTACACTGCTTTTGTATAAAAATTTCAAAGTGATTTATATACCATGAAACCTCTCCCATAATAAAAGAAATCCTTCACAGTTCAGAGATCCGGTAAGCCACATAAGGTGTGTGACTGTAGTTCAGAGGCTAAAAACTGATAACAAGAATGATACTTATATACAATGATACTAACAACTAAAGCACTGTCATAATCAACCAAGTCACTGCTCTGATTTTTAAATTTCCTTCTATAATAGGAAATTATAATAGGAAACCTTCATCTAGAAGCCTGGATCCTCTGGCTCTTGGGCAATAATTTAAGTCTCTGCCTAAATTTGCCCAGGTGTATATATAACACTTTCTTTACAGGATATTATGGAGGTCAAATAAGATGATGAATATGAAGCTGCTCTGTAAAATACAAGGTACTATATACATGACGGTTTTTCTAAACATTAATGGCCTAATATGTGCCAAGAGCTCATTTATACTCTCATGAATCCCAAGGAGTTAGTATTATCATCCCCATTTTAACAGATGAGAGACACAAAGATCAGAGGTTAAGCAACTTTTCCAAGGTCACACAGCAGAAGGTAAGTGGCAAAAGTAGGACTGAAGAAATTCAAAACCTTGTCTCTTTCTACTATATCATACTGCCTTGCTGGTTTTACATATTAAATAGTAGGTAGACCCTTCACTCCCAACTCTCTGTGCGGTGAGTTTTTTAAGTTCTTTTCTGTGATATGATAAACAAAAATCAGTCCTAATTAGCTTCATATAAACCTAGTGAGAACTCAAGTTTTTAAGTACCAGACAGTCCATGTTACCAACGTTGAAATGTGAATGTTCTCTTTTATTCCTAGTCCAGCCTGGCATGTGAAGGCTTTTCAGTCTTTAGGGCTTTGTGAAAACAGAAAGTATAATTCCTCCTGAACCAACTTACATATTACCCATGCTGCTTAACCAACCACCTCGAATCCAGATTGTGTTTGTTTTTAAACCTCCTCCCTAAAACCTAAAACTCTGTCCATATGTGGCCTAGAATAGAGTTTGACTCTACACTAAGAAAAGAATCAGATCCGGGTCCTCCTACCTCTTCAACTACTGTTCTTTCTTAGTTTCCATTGGTGTTCACAGGGACCTCAGTCTACAGAGCAGAGAACTTTGTGATGGGCCCATATCATCATCTGGATGAAACATTCCTCTTTTCTTTGTTTTCATGTTTACCAAGCAACCATCTGATTACAAGCTTCATAAGCACTTTGGTATAAGGAAAAGGGTGCTCCAGATAGCAATGTAAATATTTCCAATCACTGCACAGGTATGTCCTCTATTATGAAGTAATAAAATTGGCATACAAATGGTTGCTTTATTTTTTTTTTTAACTTTCAATGACTGACTCCCCCAGTGCCTATGGAATAAAGCCACAAAAGAATCTTTACAAGCTGGACTCTGAGTTCTTTACAGTATCATCTGCTCCCACAAAACTCTAGCCCTTCAGTCGCATCCAACTACTCCTGTTCCTCGAACCGTTCATCCCTTCATGCCTTTGCACGTGTTATTTATTCCCTCTGCCTTCTCCCCTCCCTACCGCCCTCCATCAGTCTAAATACCATTCATCCCTAAAGGCTCTCTCAAGTGTCACCACTTTTGTCAAATCTCCCAGTGAACCCCAAGTAGGGTATTCATCCCTCCTCTTACTTCCATAGTACTTTATCCACACCTCTGTTCTAGCATTTATCATGTTTTGCATATATCTTTCCCGTGCTAGATTGAATAACCAAGGGCAGGATCCAGATCTCATTCATAATTCTGGCATCTCTGGTGGCTAACGCTGTGTTATCTCTAACAGGTATATAACAATTGTTGGTTGGAGGACTGGAAGAATGAAGAACCTACCCTGACACTGTCGGGGTGCTGCCCACTCTGAAAGGTTAGGATCCAGAGTTATTACCTAATACCTCCTGTTTGCTGGCCAGTCAGGCTCTGAAAGAGGCTTTGGGATATTGAGGAAATAAAACAGAGTGTTTACGTCCATGCTAAATCATCTAATCCTGCCAAAACCATGCTCATGACCAGCATACAGGAAAATGGTTGCCAAGCACAATTCTGGAAAACCAGTGCTTGAAAACCATCCTTAATACAGCTGCAATACATACTGCTCTATTTCCTTCACAATGCAAATGCATCACTTCCCTTCTCATCTTTGCCCCTTCCAGGGCAGTTTACGCAGCTGAAAACTTTAGCTCTCCTTCAGAATACAAAAATCCTACTTCATTTGTAGAAATGAGGTGACTACAAATTAATAGCAGCAGAAAGAGAGATCCAAGTAATTTAGTGGCCAAACAGTGAGTGTCTAGGACCCCATCATCATCAATATCTCTTTCCCCAAGTCTCTCCAAATCTAATTCCTGGCTTTAACCTCACAAACTACCTCCCCAGCTCACTCTATTGATTCCAGCTTAGGCAAACAGTTCTCCAATAAGGTAGTAAGGGGATTTCTAAATCTGGAAAATGCAGAAATTCCACACAGCAAAGTAACAAAGGCCAGGGTGCTAATCCACCCTGACTTCCCAGTGAGAATGGTGCAGTGGGGGGAAGAGAAATTCTTCTACACCTATCATAAAGCAGACTGCACAACAGACTCATACAGCTCAAGTTAATTTACTCTGGCCAACCATTTTTGACTCATTCTTCCCCTCAAGAGAGAGATCTGGGTCTGGGAAGGACCAAATTCCTATACACCTGATCAAAGTCCTTCAGAGGAAGGCCAAACTGAGAGAGACAGCTAAAAGGACTGGACACAGGAGCCTCTCCTGGAATACGCTCTGCTTCCCCCTTCTTTCCTAGTTTCATATGGCAGCAATTCAACTTCCTTTCAGCTGGAGGCCACCAGCAATATGATTCATTGAGGTACTTGGATTTCTTCACCTATTTTTGTTTTAATTCTGCTGGTTTTTAAAGCTGTAACAGCCGAGACAGGCTCAGAGGGTCCTCCCTCTGAAGAACGCAGAGTTGCTCAAAAGCCTGCAAAGGAAACTTAATGAAACCATCCACTTAGCAGTATTTTTTTTCAATAAAGTTCAGCAGCACAATCTAACCTCTTTGTGCTCTGAAATGAACCACATTTCTTAAAAGAAAGACCACAGGGGGGTGACAGAAAACTTGCTGCAGGCAGGAAAACCTGGACAGCTTACAGGAGCTAATGCAGAAGAGAACAAGTAGAACTCCCAAGCAGGTCCATTTCAGCATTTTACCTTTCTCTCTCTCTCTCCCTCTCTCCCTCCCTCCCTCTCTCTCTCTCTGCTGCATTCCCAAGCAGAACTCTAAAGGCATGAGGGAAAAAAAAAAAAAAACGTTTTACAGCTTCTTCATTAGTTTCCCTTCACTGAGTAGCTGCCGTAAGCAAGTATGCTGGACTCGGTCAGAAGGGCTGAAGTTTCCTCTCCTTCAGATGAAAAGAAACTAAAGGCCCAGTCACAAGGGCCCCAGCTGAATAAAATAGGAGAAAGTGCTGCCTATGTAGTTTCTGGGAAAATCTCCATGTCTGTGGAAAGCACAACTGCCACACAAAGCAAAACCCCAGAACTGGATGTTAAAGATCAAAGCAGGGGCCTCCTAAGGCCACGCATCCCTGGCTTCCACTAAGGGGCACCTACAGCAGTTAGGGAAATGCGGTCCACCGAGACTCTGGGCCTGTCAAAACTTTCTCTGCAGATACCCGGGCTTTGGATAAGGCATTAACTTGCAGAAGTGCTTAGCAAAAGAGCTTCCAGGGGCGGAAATCCGAGCTCCAAGACAAATCTTTGGGGGGGGCGGGGAGGGGGGAGCATAGACCCCTGCCTCGATCAGGCTGGAAGCCCAGGGGCTGGGGGTGGGAGGAGGCCTCGCCACCAGAACTGCACATTCACCGACCCCGGCCGACGCTCGACCGCTGCCCCCCCGACCCCCAAGTCACCAAGGTGGTTCATAACCTCGGCTGCCACGCGACTGAGCAGAGGCCGAGGGAGACAAAAGGGGACGAGGGTCCCTCGGCGGGCACGCGGAGGTCCGAGCCTCTCCAGGAACGGGAGGCTTCTCCCGCCCCAGCTCCTCCTCTCTCCTCCCCCTCCCCGCACTCCCCGCCGCGTTAGGTCTCCGAAACAGCGCCCGGCCTCGCCTCCTTCCAGCGGGGGCCAGATAACAGGGCACTAGAATGTAACTAGTGCTGTGAAGGCGCCGTCCCAGGTGGGAGAAGGCTCGGAGGCTCATCTCAACTCTGGAAACGAGCCGGTCCCGGCCCCCGGCGGCTCCGGCCCGGCCCCAGCGCCGGTGGGCGCCACCCCGCCCGCCGCCCCACCTGCCGCGGGCCCCGGCTCCGGCCAGTCCCCGGGCCGCCCGCCCGCCGCCGCACCTTTGTAGCGCTCCAGCACATCCTCGTACGCCTGCACGAACTCCTTCTCCTGGCTGCGGTTGGCCGGCTGCTGACCCGGCACGTAGCCGGCCATGGCCGCCCGCGCCGTGCTCTCCCGGGGCCCCGGCGGGCGCCGCTTGCAGGTCCGCGCGCTGAGGCGACGGCCCGAGCCTCGGCCTTTTGTGCGGCCCGGGACGGCGGCGGCGGCGCCCTGGCTCTCGGCTCTCCGCTCCGCGCCTGCCCTGCCGGCCTGCCGCTCGCTCTCCGCTCCTCAACCCGCTCGCGCTCCGCCGCCGGTCCCGCTGGCGTTTCCGCCTCCCCACCCCTCGGCTCCGCTCCTCCCTCAGCCCACCCCGCCCGCGGCGGCGGCAGCGGCTCCTCCCGTCAGGAGCGCCAGGCCCGGCCCGCTCCCCGCCCCTTTTCCCGCCGCCTCCGCGGCCCGGCGCGTCCTCGGCCCCGGGGCGGCCCCCCCAGGTTCCCCCCCCCCCGCCACCACACACACACACACCAGGGGCTACGGACCTCCGCGCGGCCGGGCAGGGGAGGGGGCCGAGGTTGGGGGCCGGGAGGCCAGCCCCCGCGGGGGCGTTCCGCCGGAGCCCCGCTGGGTGGGAGGCCCCTGGCGCGTCGGGATGAAAGGCCTGGCCGGCCACAGGGGCCGCGAGAGGCCGAGGCCCACTCCGCGGGGCGGGAGGGCTGCCCCGCTCGGGGCGGACCCACACCCGGAGCCGGGACAAAGGAGGGAGCCCGCTGGCTGGAGAGAAACCGAGCTGGGCCTGTGCGGCGGCTGGAGAAGAACCCAGAGACACTGAACGGAAGGGAGCGAGCCAAAGACCTAGATAGATCGCAGGGCCAGACGCGGTCCGAATGAGGCCGGGGCAAGATCCAGACGGGCTGCCGGGTGAGGCCAAGGGAACACTCAGACCACAAAGAATCCCAGGAACAAAGGGTTTTCCAGAAACGGAAGAAACTGAACTCGAAATGCGAGAGCCTACCCAGCACCATGAAGTAAACCAGGCCCAGAACGAGGAGCCAGAGCCTGAGAAATGACAACTGAGGGAATGAAAACAGGATTCTGACTGCACCGTGGGGTGAATAAGAGGAGAGACAGGAGGACACACATCTATGGGGAAAAGATGCAACAGGATTATTATACTGTGACAGCCTCAGGCACAGAAAGGCTTAGATCAAAAGGGAGAAATGTGGGAACCTGAGACTGAATCAGGACTGCTATGGAACAAAGAAAAGAATTCTGGAGCATAGCTGCTCAGGGAAGAAAAAGGGAAGCCAATTATTCTCTGTCATCAGGGAAAAGGAAAGAATGAAGAAAGGACGCTGGTAAATATGGGTAGAGATGTATTGGGGACAATTCTGAGAAGGGAGTTCCCAGTATCCTCTGATCCTGCATTCAGTTGTGTATCCTTCAGACCCAATATTCACAGACTGCATTGGGGCCAAGAGCAGTGAACGAGGAACTCAGGTAAATGCAGGTGATTTTTTGCCCACATCTACCCCCATCCAGCCATTATCCTCCCCAGCCTCAACAAGCCTGTTGATTTGGGGGATGGGGGGAGCAGGTGGAAAAGTGGTTGTGGGTTGAAAGCTAGGCTGGCTGATCTCATAGTAACAGCACGCTAGCAAGTAAAAGGAGAATTCATGTGACACTGAGCAGACAAAACTGGGACTCAGGCTTCCACTTCAGTTCCCATTCTGAGATTTTTAAGAGAAGCTTCTCACCCCCAGGGCAAGGCCTGCATCTCTGTACGCTATGAGTAGTGCCAAGTATTTGGTCAATGCTCAGCAAGCACGTTAATAACAAGAAGAGATGACAGGGCTTCCCTGGTGACGCAGTGGTTAAGAATCCGCCTGCCAATGTAAGGGACATGGGTTCGAGCCCTGGTCCGGGAAGATCCCACATGCCATGGAGCAACTAAGCCCGTGCGCCACAACTACTGAGCGTGCGCTCTAGAGCCCGCAAGCCACAACTACTGAGCCCACGTGCCACAACTACTGAGCCCACGTGCCACAACTACTGAGCCCACGTGCCACAACTACTGAGCCCACGTGCCACAACTACTGAAGCCCGCGTACCTAGAGCCCGTGCTCCGCAAGAAGTCACCGCGATGAGAAGCCTGCGCACTACAACAAAGAGTAGTCCCTAAAAAAAAAAAAAGAGTAGCCCCTGCTCCCCGCAACTAGAGAACATCCTGCGCACAGCAACGAAGACCCAACGCAGCCAAAAATTTTAAAAAAAAGAGATGATGCTTTTCACTAATAGGCGCACGACGGTTGTTTCCACATCATACCATGATCAGAAATGGGGTGAGCAAGTCATTAATCATATCTTTTTCCATCAAGTTTTGCTGGCCTGCCCAAGTTCTAGGCATAGAGACCATACAGGGAAAGGCCTGAAAGAGGATGGACAGGGAGGATCCTTGGGCAAATGCTCATTTCCTTCCAGTTTAGTCCTGTGTGCTCAAAAAAAGCTAGTTTGCAGTTTGGCATCAGTGGCTAATAAGCTCAGTTTAAGAAAAGGAAGAGAAGAAGCTTGAGGTTTATTCTTTTTAAAATAAATAAGCAGCTTTTAGTAGAAAATGCAGAATGAAGGAGTCGGTGATTGATGGCATAAGCACATTTTTCGTAAACAGCAGAGAATACAGAAATGCTAACTCTGAGGATCTTGACTGTATCAGTGCTGAGTCATCTGCATTTCCTATATTATTTTATACCAGTGGGGCTAGGAAGTCCCAGACACAGGCACACACCTCCACCCTCGTCCCCAAACAGACATTTGCCTCCTCATTTTCATCACAGTAAATAGGAAAGTCCCTCCATCCCTTCCTGGAGCTGCTACATACACCACTTAGCAGGTTCCTCAAGAATTGTGAGTGAGGTTTGCCAAAGGTGAGGAAAGACTAGGGCAGGAAGGGAGTAACAGTCTGTTCTGGGAACCAGGCTTTGTTGAAGGCCTGGGGGCGATTTGGCGGAGAGGGCAAGGGGTTGAGATTACCATTAAGAAGCATGGTAATCAAGGAAGAAAGTTCTGGTTTGGGTTGTGGCTAGAAGGGCTTCTCAGACTCAAGTAGCTTTCTTGACAAGATTTGCATTTAAATGCTCCTAAGAGATTTCGAAGTAATGCATTCTTCTAATGAATGGAAAGGGGGAAGTCCACATGTTTGGCTGATGTTCCTGTTTTATATAGAGAAAATTTTACAAGGATAGAGGAACAAAGCGGCTGCTGGGGGGGGATGGGAAGAAGGAAGCATAGGAAGGGGAGGTTTTTGGGTTTTTCCAAGCAACAGTCTAAATTTATAGCCAGACCACACAACTGGGACAGCTCTGAGGCTTTCTCCTTTTGGTCTATGATTTTCCTTTGCTCCAATGGTGAGAATGCTGTTGCATTTCTAAAGAGGCTGCAATGGGGGTAAGCTGAAGGAGGCAGGGTGTACTCAGAAGGGCATCTAGTGGGGGGAAGGGGTAGTGCAAGCAAATAAAGCTCTTTTTCTCTGGGTGTCCTCCCCCACTTAAGCCTCACCAGGTGCCTCTCTCCCTGAAGCTCAACTTCTTTCTTTCAGCTCCTCCAAGGGGCTCTCTCGCCTCAGGGCCTTCCCACCTGCTTTTCTCCCAGGCCAGAACCCTTCACTGCTCTCCTCTTTGGACCTGGCTCACTCCTACTCAGGCCTCTGCTGAAAATCCCGCAGGGAAGCCTGCCTTCATCCCCCAGATTAGCAGGCCCTCCTGCCTCTCTACTCCCCTTTGGTAATAGCCAAAGTTATTTGGTCTGTTACAGGTTCAGTGTCTTTCATCCTTACTAAATCACTAGCTCCCTGAGGGCTGCGGCTGTTGTGTGTCTTGCTCACCACAGGGTCCTTAGCATTGAGCAAATGACCTGGCGCATAGAGGGCACTCATTAAATATTTGTTTTAATTTTTGATTAAATGCATGAACGACTGAACCAGATGATCCTAAAATACTCAGCTGCCCGTAGCTTCTGACTAGCTAGAAGGCTAGCGTCTTCAAGAAGAGACTATGCTTCTCTCACAGCTTCCCTTATCTCTGCCTGGCATTCAAAGTCCTCCATATTTTGACATCCACCTTCCTTTACAGTCTGATCTCCCCTTATACCCTCACATTCAGCATCTTCCCCTGTAATCAAACTCGGAGCCTTTGCCTGGAATGTCCTCCACCCTCAACTCCACCTACTGAACCCCTACCCATCTTGAAAGCTCACCTGAAACGACTTGAAGTTATTTTTAGTCAATCCAGGTAGAAGAGGCTCTTCTCCTCAAAATCCCAACTGCATTTTCTTTCCCCTATTCCTCGGGCAACCACACGCACTGTGCATGTCTGCATCGCTGCCTCCTTAACCTCCTGGTTCATAAGTTCTTTGAGGCGCAGGCATCTATTTCACCTTCTTCATCACAGGGCCTAACACAGTGCTTTGCACCTAGTGGGTGTTCAGTAAATATTTGCTGAAGGCGTGGATGCCTCGCTGAAGACATACGGAGATGGGGGTGTGAGCTAGATCTGCGATTCAAGACAGTTGAGAGTCCAATATACTGTCCACTCAGTGGCCAAGAGCTGACGGCATTTCATGTGCAGGGAGGAAAGAGGGAAGTGCAGAATCATTTCTCCTGTTACTGCTCCTCTTCCAATCTCTGGAAGGTTTACTCCTAGCACTTCTTCAGCTTGACTCATGTTGCATTATTTTACATGTGTTAATTGATGCTTTATAAATAAATTCTTTGCTAGTAGGGTGGGTGGGTGTGTGTGTGTGTGTGTGTGTGTGTGTGTGTGTGTGTGTGTGTGTGTGTGTGTGTTTTCTCTGTTCCTCTTTGAAGGGGTTAACTGTCTCCTGTGCCCTAATAGTAGCTGGAGCCAGACAGCCAGACACTGAAGGGGCTGCCCCAAGCCCTATCCTTTGACCAGCTCTTGGGAGAAAATCTAGTTCTAGGCTCAGAAGACCCGTCTCCAGGTTCAGCCCCACCATCCTTTTAGACACCAGCTTTAGCCAATCCCAGCCAAAGCTCCTTTTCCGCCCAGACCCTGGAAACGCTTGCTAAACTTTGCCTCAAGTTCCCAAATCTGCTCTGGGGTAGGAAGGCTTTGCCTACTATCATGCTGCCCTCTTCTGTTCAGAAAGTGAAAAACTGCTAATTTAAGAGGCCGGGATGGTGCCAGCCACCCAGGAAGACAAGATCCCAGCCACCGGGCAGCCCGTCACCCCGTCACCATAGCAACGTTCAAAATGGTTACTCAGCCATCTGGGTTACCATAGCAACTGGCCAAGTCTCTCCACCTCAGCCTCTCCCTGGGCCTTCTCCCCTGGCTTGTCAGAGCCAATGCCAAAGAATCTTCCCTCTTTACTGGGGGAAATGAGCAGAAGCTGGACCCCTGATAGGCAGCTGTCCCAAAGGGGCGTGGAACACCTTGCCCGCCCTCGGCTTCCCGAGGCTCAGTGGAGATAATGGGTGTCAAGGCACTCTGTGAACCCTGAAGTGGCACACAGATGTTAGCTGTCATTAAACCACTGTTCCTTGTAATGGGGAAGGCAGTGGGTTGCCCTAGGCAGAGCTAGTGCCATTCCCAGCTTGATCCCCTCACTGGCTGGGAGACCTTGAGCAAGTTACCCAACTCTCTGGGTTTCTGTTTCCTCTACTCCAGCACGTCGGCCTCCTAAAGTTATTTTGAGGATTAGGTCAGACATAGCATGTAAGATCCTAAGCACAAAGCCCAGCATTTGGAACATATCAATAGTAGCTGGAAAAGGTACTGGCCCCTCGCCTAGCTCCCAGTCTCTGGGAATATAACTGCTCCATTTTCCCTTTTTAAGGAATCAGGCCAACCTGAGCCCTATTTGCTCAACCGCACCCAACCTCCCTTCCTGCTCTGGGACAGGGGAGGGCCTCATCCTGTGTGGGGCCTCCCGAGTTCCTACCAAACAGGGCCACGGGCAGTCTGTACCCTTTGGGGAATCGGGAGCTTCCCCAGATTAGGAGTTGTGGCTCGTACGAAGCTCCTTCCAGTTAACACAACATCTCCCCAACCAGTACTCCCTCAGGAACAGTTCACCAGCAACAGGGCAGGCCTGGGGCATAGGTCCCTCCCACAAGAACAAAATTCCTTCCCTCTGAGATTTAAAAGACTTCACTCCTACTGCATCTCAACTTCAGTCTCTCAAGACAGAATCCTCAAAATCTAGGTTAGGGGTACTTTCCTCAAGTACATTGGCAGGGCGCTGATTCAAACCCAGGGTCTGCGGATCTGAAGTGTTTTAGGCAAAACAGACAGACACATTCCTCAGAAACCAAGTTCACTCCCAGAACCAGGTATGCTCCAGCCTAGCTCTGTGTTTCTGGGAGTAGGGCATGAACCTCAAGCTGGAAGGAACGGAGGATCAGACAAGTGACACTGAAACACCCCTGGGCCAGGAGGCAGGATCCCTCCTGATATTTCTGCGAAATGCTTCAGTGGAACTTGACCAGACTTCAGATAGAACTACTGAGCACATAAACTGAAATATTTCCTACTGGGGGAAAGGCAATATAATATCAGAGTTTAAAAGTGTGGGAGGTGCAAGTATGTGATTTCTGGAACTTCCACCTATGTAACTGGGGAGGCAGAATTGGGGTGTGTGTATGAAATAAGACTAGCCATGAATGGATAACTCTTGAATCTGGGTGATGGATAGGGGTTCATTGTATTCTCACTACTTTAGTACACGTTTAAAGTGTTCTGAAGAAAGCTGGGAACTTGGGAGTTAGGCCAACCTGAACCCCAGCAATGAACAATTCCAAAGGGCACATGCCCGTGTTGTGTTTCAGGGGACGCTGTGCACATTCAGCAATGCTGCACCCCAGCTCCACTACTGGCCAAGTGTATGAGCTCAAACAAGTTCCTTAACTTTCCTCTCTGTCAACAGGGAGAATAGCACCTACTTCCCAAGGTTCCATGAGTTTTCAACGATATATGGAAAATGCCTGGCACACATCTCAGACTCAATACACAGGAGCTTTTCCAACTACTATTTACGAGGGGATCCCCGCTGGCATCAGCTCTCAGGAGCTCCTGGACTGAGTCCAGAGTTCAACTCCCCAGACTAACCTCTGGATTCTTTAACTCCTAACTCCCACCAGCTGTTCTCTCTTCATTTCCCTTCCTTCCTTTCTATTGAGGCCAAAGAAAGGAGAGCAAGAATAGCAACAGGGACGTGCCCTCTCTTTTCAGACTGTCCTGGCAAATTCCTATTTCTTTTCCAAGTCCCAGATCAAATGCCATCATTGCTCTAAGCTAGGAGGCAGGGCAGAAGTAGGAAGAAGCCCTTCCCTCTCAGAACGTCCTCACAACTCTGGGCTTACAATGTGCGCAGCTCATGTCACATCCTAGCTGCCTTTACAGGTGGGAGCTGCGTTCTGAAGCCTAGTCTGAGCCTAGCATAAAGCAGTCCTAGGAATATGTGTTAAATGAACATGTGCATGATCAACGAATGAGCAAAGAAATGAATCAATGCAGTCATGAATTAGTGAACAAGTGTATGAGTGAATGAATGATATTAATGAGAAGAGCTAACACGTATCAAGTCTGACTGCATGGCAGGCATGGGCCAGGCCCCTCACTCCCACTATCTCATTTAACCCACTCTGCAAGACCTGGCAGTGGCACTCGTGCTCCCCCATTTTACCCGTGAGAAAGTGTGGCTCAGTGAGGTTAGTAACTTCTCAGGGTCACCCAACTGATGAAGTGATGGAACTGGCACTCCAGCTGACTCCCAAAGCCATTCCCTGGAGTGAATGAATGGAAGATTTAAGAGGGAATGAGAAGGGAAGAGGATGCCTAGAGACACACCCACTGAGGCTCCAGGCAGAATCCTCCCCTTGACCACAAGGCAAAAGCCTGGTACCTTCTGGGGTAGGGGTGGGACACAGCTGAGAACAGAAACTTCAGCCCATAATCACTCTTCAAGCTACAGGGGCTTCCAGACCTTCTCTGCAGCAGCATCCTAAGTCAGGGCAGAGATTCGAGCCAGGGACACCAGTTCTGCTTCTGCAGGAGAGCCAAGGCAGAGCCAGGAAGCTGGCTGGCTTCTACCCGACAGGTGGCAACAGGCAGACCAGGGGCCAAATCACAGCAGGTCCTAGCAACAGCAACTGGCCAGGCTCAGGATAGCACTTTGGTGACGATGGGTTCTTAACACTCACACCCAGGTGTGTTCACAGACCTTTCCCCAGGAGGAGGACTGCTGGAATAAAAGACAAGTGCAGCCCCAGATCCTGCTGCACTGTCAGCGCCTCTGGAGGCATCAAGTCTCTAACCCCATAAATGACAGCTTTCCACAGCCCCCAAATTAACCCGTTCTTCCTCCGCATTCCTAACCTCAGTCCTAGGTTGCTCCAGAACAGAAAGGCGTGAGTCAGACTGACATTCCAAACCTGTCTTTGTGTCACCGGGGAAGTCACTAGAAAAGCATGATGGGAATCCAGTGGCATAAAGACAGCACCTTGCAATGTGACAACCACCTTCCCTGACTAGCTGCGGTCCCACAGGGACCCTGAGCCTCAGAAAAAGGATAGCTTGGCTGTCTTTTCTGCTGCCTGCACAGAATTCTGCCCACGTGGTCATTTTCCATCCCTGCAGCTAATGTGACCCACATTTACTTTCAAAGAGCTGGAGCTGAGCCGGTGGTGTGTAGCTGCAATCCATTCTGCCCCACTTTCAGGGACTCTCTCCTGTTCATCTCTCCTGCTACTGAAACGGAGCTCCAGGACAGGGTCAGGGACTCTGAGGATATTGCCAGGAAGAAGCAGAGAAGCTAGAAAGGAGGAGGAGCCTTGGGCTCAGGAGTAGGGATTCCCAATAGAATTGCTTTTAGGGCTCCATTTTCCACCCCTGCATCCCCTTTTTCCCATAATGGCTTGGCCAGAAACACACACACTCACACTTCCATCTGCTCTCTGACAAAGCCCTGGAGTGAACAAAAGAAAGGGACAGGACTAAGAGGCCTGGGGCCACTTCCTCGCTCGCCTAGGAAACTACTGGCTTCCTGGAGTCCCCACTGCCTCTTCTAGTTGCCCAGGGAAGATACAAAGAATGACACACTAAGTGCAGTAATAGACATGTTAACCCATGTTTGTCTAGTATGTTCTGACTTTCATCCAATGATCATTCGAAGCAGATGTCATTATCTCCCCTTTACAGATAAGGAAACCGAAGCCCTAAGAAGTGAAGTCATTTGCCCAAGTTTTCTGACACCAGATCCACTTGTCTTCACAGTGCCTGGCACATAGCTGGGGCGAAACCCACTTTTTAAACTGAATGAATGAATGAATGAATGAATGAAGAAGCAGAGAGGCGCCTTCTGAGAGCTTCCATCCTGGAGGAGAGACACATGGGCACAGAGGATTAGGCTTCTTCCTCTGACCAGGCACAAGCTCTTAAGGCTATCTCCCCAGGAGTGAGCCCCTGAGTGACTCCAGCAGCTGAGCTTAGGCTCTGAAAGCAGGAGCAAACACCAGCATCCGAGCTGCATTTCACAGCCCTCCCTGAGCCTCTAGCTTCTAGAGCCCACGCTTTCAGAGTGAGATCCTGGGGCAACACCATGAAGGATGAGATGGGCCTCCTGACTACAGCATGCTCTCACCAGCGAGATCTGGAGGGGGAAACATACGTGGAAACAATGAACTTTAACATAAGGCCAGCTGAAACAAGGGCTGGGTAGAGATACGATTGCTGTCTGACTGGAGAGACCAGGGAAGGCTTCCTGGAGGAGACCACGTTGAAGCAAATGTTGAGGATGATGACTTCACCAGCACCTGCTGAGAGGTTCCCAAAAACAAATCCTATAGATTTCTACTGGTTCACCGGGAGGCCAGTCCTTAGCCCTGAGTCCCTGCGCTCCCTTCTTTCCCAATACATACAGGAATGTAATTATTCTGTCCCTCCTGTCCTCTTAACTAGACTGAGTTTCATGAAGAAGGGATCACATCTTCAGTCATCCTTAAGTATAAATGCCAAGAACAGGGAGGGTCCTGAATATGTGATGTTAAGATGGTTGAATACCTGATTGATAGGTAGATAAAGAATCCTTCCTGCACCCAGCCCTGCCCAAACAGGGTCCCTTCCTCCAGATACTTTACTGCCATCTGCAGGAAATTTGCCACAATACAAACCTACAATGACAAAAGTATGAATGGTGCCCCCTAGAGTCGTGCAGTGTACAACCATGTGACATGGTCCCGCACTCTTGTTTTTTCCCCCCACTCCTCATAAGCCCCGAGGGATACAGCCTTCTCTCCTCTCCCCTGTTCTACGCTATGGGGTTGTGTTCCTTGCTCAAGTACCCTCCTCAGCTCCCCGCTTCCTATCACCCCGCCACCCCACCAATGAATAAGGATATTTCTATTCAATAACAGAGAGCTAAAGGGCTTCGAAGGGTCAGTTTACTAGATCTTTGTCTCTGCTTTTCTCTATAGGTCAGGATCCTGAGGCATCTCCCAGAAGTGACCAGAATGACTCTCTGGTGAGTCTGGAGACCAAGGCAGCTATTTAGATAGATTGTCTCCTGCAGAAGTTTCCCGCTGGCCTGGCTGCCAGCTATTGCCTAAGGGAATGGAAATCGCAATGTACCCGGAGTTAGAAGATCTGGGTCTACCGGTCCTGTATGACTATAGGCAAGTCCCTTAAACCCTTTGGGCCTCAGATCCTAACACGTGTTCCACCTAACGCACTGTCACTGTGAAATCTCTGTGATCAACAGAAACA
The DNA here is from genome assembly GCF_011762595.2 of Tursiops truncatus. NCBI lineage: Eukaryota > Metazoa > Chordata > Mammalia > Artiodactyla > Delphinidae > Tursiops > Tursiops truncatus. The sequence goes on from NC_047034.1 coordinate 152,451,769, forward strand.
AGGTTTTCTCGTTAATGACTATTATTCCACCTCAATGTGGCCGGGCTTAAGGAGTTGAGAACAGGGCTAGCAAGGACGAGAAAAAGAAAAAATGGAGGGAAAGGATAAGGATGGGAAGAATAGGGTTACATCATGCGTGGGGCGCCTAGAACCTGTTCTGACTTTGTAGACTGAGATCTGCAGTTTTCCCGGCCCTGACATGCCTCTCCATCCGACACGTGTGATCAGCAGGGGTCCCCCATCCGGCCTCTCCAGCATAGGGGAGGCCCTGAGACCAGCCCAGGACACTGAATGGGGCCAGGGAAGGGGGCGGTCTGTGTATTTGGTGAGACTGATTCAGACACCCCTGCTTGGCTTCAGAACCCAGGCTCATGGGGAGGAGAAAACTGCACAGGCCACAGCTGGCTTCCAGGATGAGACTGACTTCATTTCCTCCCAGAATGTAAGTTCTAACTTCAGAGAGCTTCAGCGCACATAGGGACTCCCAGACGTGCCCTTCCTGCACCTCACAGGAAGCAATCCCCGAAGAAGGAAGGCTGCCTTTTTAATTACTCTGGTAGAACCCCCATGATGTTCTAAATCACAGGAAGATCTCAGCCAGGCCCTGAAGTAGCGGTCCCGCCTCTTCTCTGCTGCCTCTCTTCTCTCCTGCTAACGAAACACGCCCAACTGCAGCGCCCAAGTTATTTTTAACCATGGCAGTCTCCCCGTTTTCAGCCTCACTGGCCCAGCCCCCTTCTCAAGACAGTTATGTGGCAGTGTTAGGACGTAAAGAAGATCGGCCACGGATGCCGGAAACAGCACAGCAACCCCCCATCCCTTTGCTCAGTGGACCCAGCAGCGTTCTGAGGCATTGAGCCCCCTTGGGTCCACTCCATTTCTGTTCTAGACTCGGAATGTTAAACAGCAGGCAAATCATCCCTTGGGGTTCTTCAGCGAAGACTGGAAGGGGATTCATCACAAAGGGATCTATAAGTACAGTCATCCCTCGGTATGTGCGGGGGGATTGGTTCCAGAACCCCAGCAGATACCAAAATCCACGGATGCTCAAGTCCCTTATATCCAAATTGATGTCATACAGTTGATCCTCCATATCTGCGGGTTCCACACCTATGGATACGGAAGGCCCACTGTGTTCATGTGTGATGGAGGATGGGGCTGCAGGGTGTGAGGAAGGGAGAAGGAGGCCTCCACTCTGCTGCCTTCAGGAGAATGAGGGGTTTGTGTGTCCAGAGGCCCCTCAGTGGGGACCCTTCAAGGCTGGAGACAAATAAAGCCCTTCCTGCATCGTAGGGACAGCTCTGAAACTCTATTGACTGCCTGATGCCATAGGCCCAAAGGTCTCGAGAAGGACTAAAGAGTCCTTCCTCAGGGGCTTCCTATTGCCCACAGAAGGGGTTCAAGCTCTCCAGCCTGTCTTCCACGTCTCCTCCCTTGAAGCTCACCCCCTCTCAGATCCTTTCCTGATTACTTGAGCCCACATAGCCCTCTCCCCGCCTAGCTTTCCACTACAGCCCACTGCCTGTTCCTGGATCACAATCGGTCACATGTTGTCCTCTAAGCACTCCTTGCATTCATTCATTCAATACTGGTTGATCTCCAACATGCACAAGGCCCTGTGAAAGGAGCTGGGGGTAAAAACATAAACAAGACATGGTCTGGAATTGCTTACAGTCCTAAGGGAGTGACGGGCACCCCCGTGGGATGACTGCTATGCTGTACCAGGGAACAGAGGAGAGAAAAGTATGAAATGAGAGCGGAGGAGGGAGCTCTGGATACCTCAGCGGGTAATAGGGAGAGGGGAGGCGGCCCTTACAACAGGAGGAGGGGCTCCCGGCACCTCGCAGAGAAGAAAGTTCAGGCATGGAGGCCTGATCCTGCAGGAGGCACGTCTGTGGGAGCTGAGGTACAGCTCAATGTGGCAGGGTGCCTGGAAGTAGGGCTGATTTTGATGGGTGTTCATGCCATAGCCTTTATTCCACAGGGATGAAAAGCCAAAGCAGGTGTGTAAGCAGCTGAGTAACAGGATCAGGTCTGCATTTTTGAACAAAATACTCTGTCAGTCATGTAGAGGAAGTGGGGCAAGACCGGAAGGAAGAGAACTATCAGATGGAGGTTGGAAGGTCCAGGTGAGAGACGACAAAGTGGAGGCAGGCAGGGTGCCTTGTTGGAGGGACACAAAGGAGGTAGCAGGACAGGCCTTGGTGATGGACTGCAAGTGGGCGATGTCACTGAATTCACTACAGGCACTGCTTTGTCTGTCTTTCTGTCTGCACTCTGGCACCAGCACCTGCTGAGATGCTGAACACAACCCACGGAGGCAGCTCTGGATGCCTCTGGTGGAAGCAGCAGAGAGAGCACTTCCCCCTTACAGAGCCAAGAGCCGTGCGAAGGGCTTTACATACATTATCTCATCTAATCCTCCAAACAGCCCTGCACAGGAAGTATTCTCAAGATGAGGAAGGTGAAGCTTAGGCAGGGTGAGAGACTTGCCCACAGTCACACGGCTGGTCGGTGGCAGGGCCACAATCCAGCACCTCCCCTCCCTGACTCCAAAGTCTGGGCTTGTGACCACTGCACTGCACTGCTCTGCTGCTTGGCAAGGGGGGAGCAGCCTCAGCCCTTGCCCTGCAGAAAGGGTAAACATGGACTACATTTTTAGAAGGCAATGTGCGTGAAACTGCCTTCTCCAAGGACTTTATTCCAAGGAAATAACTCAGTGGAAGTCAAGTATTGTTATTCATAAAGATGTTTGCTGCAGCATTGTCCATTGTGGCAAAAAAAAAAAAAAGTGAAAAATGAGTAGGATTTTTTAAATCATGAAATATTACACAGCCTTTAAAAATGGTAACTATAAAGCCTAAGATGTAACATGGAAAATCTTCGATGTAGGAGTTGTTAAGTGAAAAAAGTCAGATCCAGAATGGTACATGAGCCATGAAGGCGACTACACGGAAAATATAACTGCATGTGGACAGAGACAGGGAAGAAGATAAAAAAAGGAAAACGGGGCTGGCTTTAGCACACAGGCATTAGAAGTGGCAGACTTTCCTCTTTCAAATTTTTCTTTAATGTCTTTTCATCATCTTTCCAGCAGTAATAATACCAAATTGGACTCCAGCTGTCAGAGAGCCCGGGGAGGGCCCCTCCACACCCCCACCCCCATCCAGCACACCCTTGGTCTCCAGCTCACTCGGGGTCTCCTTACCAGCGACTCTGACCACAGCACGCTCCGCAGGATCCAGCACCGAGTCCTGGCTTTTCCGCTTTTTCTGTTCATGCAGTGGCAGGTTCCAGGGTAAGGTGTCCCCTGGGGGACAGGGAGACAGGCTCCCTGACCGCTCACTCCTGTAAGACCGCTCGCTCCGACATGACCGCTCACTCCGGCATGACCGCTCACTGAGCGTTTCTTCATCTGAGGAAGACATGGCCCAGGCAGGGGCTGCAGCAGAAGGGCCTAGGGCCCAGGGAGAAGTGATCTGTAGGGGAGAGGAGTGCATGTGAACAAACCGAAGGGGTCACAAAAGGAATGCTGGTACTTGGGAAGCGGAGGTTCTAGTCCTGGTTCTGCCACTGACTTGATTTCTTTACCTCTCTGAACCTCAGTTTCCTTATCTGGAAAACGGGGATAATTATACTACATGACAAAACTAACTCATGGGGTTTGGGGGAAATCACGTGAAGTAATATATGTGAAGGTGCCTATAAATCTTAAAACACTATGTAAAAGTTAGCTCCTATTAGGGACTTCCCTGGCAGTCCAGTGGTTAAGACTCCACGCTTCCACTGCAGGGGGCACGGGTTCGATCCCTGGTCGGGGAACTAAGATCCCACATGCCGCGAGCCTCCCCACCCCCACCAAAAAAGTTAGCTATTAGTAACCACTATTTTTGTTACTTAGTACTTGTGGAGGATTAAGCTTTCAAGTCTTACAGATAGATATGGATTCAAATTCTACCCCAACATTTACTAGCTGTGTGACCCTGGGGAAGCCATTTAACCTCTTTGAGCCTCAGCATCCTCATCTATAAAATGGGAATGTAATAGCACCTACCTCACAGGGTTGTTTGCAAGGAATATATGAGATCATGCAGGTAAAGTGCTTAACAGAGCCTGGTGTCCAATAAGCACTCAACAAACAGCATCTATTATTACATTCCTGTTCTACTTACCTCCTGGGAATGTTATAAGGATAAAATGGGCAACAGATGGGAAGTATTTTCAAAAAGCTAAAGCACAATCTCAGTGGTAGGCATGCAATAAAGCATGAGTTAGAATAGACAGAAATTCTTGATTTCTCCTGTACTGTCTCTGGCAAAAGACAGAGATTAGAAAAAGCACTAAACTTGAAGTAAGGCAGACCTGGGTATAGCTTCCGGTTTGGCCACTAAAAATTGGTGTGATCTGGGGCAAGTCATTTCACTTCTCGGAGATTCAGTTTCCCCATCTGCAAAATGGGGTAATATTTCAACTTCTAAGTTGACGTTTTAAGAACACAGCAAAATGCAAATGTAAAACACTGGCTGGTGCCATGTGTGGCACAAAACAGGCATTAGATAAAATGTTCATTTGCCTATTCTATTCCAGGGGCTGCTGTGGAAGTAAGTGGCATAGCGTGGGGGTGGGCGAGGTGGTACAGAAAGTCCATTTTTCTGGTCAGTTTAGCCAATGGAGGGATCTGAGTGGAAATACAACCACTCTGGGGCCAGCTGGGCTCCACCAGCCAGACTGGGCGGCCTTCCCTCGGCCAGGCCAAGCTCACTGCCCGGAACCACGTCTGCTGCACACGGCCCACCACCCCAACAGCCTCGTCAGAGCCCACCGATGGCGCATGCCCGCAGCTACCAGCCTCCCTGCAAGCCCCAAATCCAGCCCAAGTAACCAACTCTCACTTTGGCTCCAGGGTCCAGGGCGGGCAGGAGACTATCGCCTTTCCCTTACGGGGAATACCTGCACACAGGGCTGTGTGAAGACAGTGAGGTGGCCTAAATGGCCAGACACCATGGGTCTCTGGGCACAGCCCCTCCTGGATTCTGGGAATCTCAGCCTGGAGGCAGCAAGGGTCAGAAACACCTCCTGGGTCACTGGCATATCCCTATCATAGGCACAGAGTGAGGAGAGATAACAAAAGAAACATCCAACGGTGCAGAAGGCTTCTAAGCAGCCTCCAGCAGGCAGAACAGCACTGCCAGGGCACCTCCTGTGCCAGCAGCATTTGGGCCTTCTTCCCGTGCAAGATCAAGAAGGAATCCAGCCCCAGAAGGCAGAAAGGAAAGGACCCAGGTCCTGGCACAGCTTTGCCTTTTATCCTAGCATGTAACCCCCATTACCTTCTGGTGCCTGCCTCCCACATCGTATAGCCTAGTCAGGTGCATGAATGAATGCCCCCATCGCAGGGAAATTCAGCCCGGGCTTCCACCCCTACCCTCAGCCCGGGGCAGGAAAACGCCTCTCCTCTCAGACCACCTGCTCCCTCCCCGAGACGCCCATTTTACTACAAAGGCCCGCTCAGCCAAGGCCTCCTGCCTGTGAACCCGTCCCTCCTCGGCTCGACCCGGGTCAGTCTCCGGACCCTCACAAACACCTGTTCGACCTCGGGGCTGCCGCCCCACCCCTCGGTCACCTGAGCCACTCCATCAATTCCCGATTTAATGGAGCGCGTGCCCACGCCCCCAACCCGTTCCGAAGGTCGCAGGCCAGGCCGGCAACGGGCACCTCACCTGGAGCTCTCCGGTGGCGGGCCTCCCTCCCTCTCGCCCCTAGTCCCATTCCCCACGGTAGGGGAGGGGCGCGCCAGGAGCCAGGGGCGACGCGGGTGGGTCCGCGTGCCCGCTGCGCGCGGCTGACAAAGAGCGGGGCCGCGCCATGCGGACGCGCGACCAGGGAGCCAGCAGGCGCCTGGGCCAGCTGCCGAGACCTGGGACAGTGAAGCCACCCTCCCCGCCCGCCCCTGCCCGCCCCCGCAGGTCTCTCGCCCGGCCCGGGAGGGCTCGGTGTCCCATTTTCCCGGAGAACACGCCTCCCTTTGGCCCGGGCAGCGCCCGCCGAGGGAAACCCCGGGTCCGCGCGCTCGGCGCTGCCCGCCGCCGGGACTGCAGGTGCGAGGCCCGGACGGCCGCGATGCCCGTGCCGGTCAACCCGCCCTCCCGCTGCGGCCCGCTACTCGGGCTCGGGCGCGGCCGCCCCGCGAGATCAGGCACCGCGCCCTGGCCGCCGCCGCGCACCCCGTGCAGCCGGGCGGGGAGCCTGCCGCCAGCCCCGCGCCCCGTGCCTTACCCTGGGAGCCGGAGCGGCGGAGGACCTGCGGCAGCGGCAGCGAAGGCGGCGGCGGCTGGGCGCGCCCCGGGCAGAAGCGCAGCGGAGGGGAGCGCCACGGAGCCGAGGGGAGCGGCTCCCACAATGGCCGAGCTCGCGGCGCCGAGCCCCCCGCCCCCCGCGCCCTAGAGGCGGCGGCTGAAGCGGAGCCGGCGCAGCCGCCCAACCCGCTCCCCCACCCCCGGCGCTGACGCCGCCCCCACCCCCCGATGCGCGCTCCCCGCCCTGCACCCCACCCGCGGCAGCTTCCTCGAGCCCGCAAGCCCTCGGCACTGACCCCGTGTCCTCCCTCAGGGTCCTTCCCCCCGTGACTCCTCCCTTGCGGCCGCCCGCGTCCCCGGGGCCAACTCACACACCCACGTTCCCCGCCTTCGGCTCCGGCGCCCTCTCTGTGCCGGCCCCGCGGCCGCTCGCTGACCCGGGCCTGGCTCACGCGGCCCGCCCCCTTGGAGCGCCTCACCCCAGGTCCCCGGGTCGCTCTCCCAGGCTGCGGGGCGGTCTCTCAGCCCGGACCCGGTTCTCGAACAGCCCGTCCCCCTGACTGCCCCCCTTTTGCCTGCTTCCCCTAAACCCATATTCCGTCCCTACTCCTGGGGCTCCAGCTCCCCCTCCAAGAGCGCCCTGCGGGTCCACTTACACGCCGGGCTTCGGGAACTGAATGTAGGAGGGACCAGAAGGAGGCCCCGTCTTCCCCGCGGGGTAAAGGGCAGAGGGGAACCAGGCCCCAGGAAGAAACTCAGACTCTGGTTTAGACAGCAGTAGCCCCATTCAGAGCCTTGGAGGAGAATTCATCCACTGAGAAAACATTTATTAAGCTCCTTCTGTATGCTTTGCCTAGTGATACAGTAAATAAGAGCCAAGAAAGAGTGCCTTCAATGCTCTCCTAGTACAGATCCATGTACATGTCCAGAGAAGGAAGGGTATTTGTCTAAAGTCACTTCACTAGTAGCCTGCACAGCAACAGCTACCATTTGGGCGTGCCTCCTGGGGACCGTGCAAGGTGCTTCACCTGGGTCATGCCACACCTATTCCTCACCATGCTATTCATTCATTCATTCAACAAATATGTACCCTGTGCCAGGCCCTGTGCCCGGCGCTAAGGATACAGTGATGAGCAAGATGCATATGGTCCCTGCCCGCTGGCTCCACTGGGTTAGCAATAAAGATGGACAATTAGCTGTAAATCATAGTGCATCCCATGAGGCAGTGTTAAGATCAATACTTCAGTTTCTGGATGTGGAAACAGATTAGATGATTTATCAGTCATCTGGGAAGAAAGGAGCCAATCCAAGACTGGAACCTGTGTCTTCACACCCCACGTCCTGTGTTCTTTTTCACTGTAACTATTGGGGAAATGTGGGTTGGTCCAAATTACTGAGGCCCTTGACCTTCAAGCTAAGAAGTTTGGTCTAGGGACTTCCTTGATGGTCCAGTGGTAAAGAATCCACCTGCCAGTGCAGGGGATGTGGGTTCCATCTCTGGTTGGGGAACTAAGATCCCACATGCCACCGGGCAAACCCCCCTGCCACAACTACTGAGCCCGCACACCTCAACTGTAGAGAAGCCCACGGGCTGCAGCTAACACCCGACACAGCCAAAAATAAATAAACAAAATATTTCTTTAAAAACCGATACTTAAAAAAAAAAGAAATTTGGTCTAAATTATATAGTTATGAGCAGCCAAGGAAGGTGGAAAGCAGAAGAGTGAAATAAACCAAGGACAGGCTCAAGATAAGCGTGGATGGTTATGCTGGGGGACTACTGCAATAGTCCCAGCAAAAGGTAAGGAAGCTCTGATCCCAGGGAGGGACAGTGGGGATGGGAAGGGATGATTTCCACTCACTGAAACCTTCTAGATTTCTGTTTGCACGCATTCTCCCCCATTAAATAAGGGAAAGGAACTATCACTTTCTAAAATCCTACTAAGAACTAGACGATGCCCTGGGTATTTTTGTATATATTATCTTGTTAAATCCTCCCCATAACCTTGAACAGTAGGTACCTTTATTATCCTTATTTTACAAATGAGGAAATAGAGACTTTGAGAGGTTATGTGACTTACTAAAGCCCACAAAGCAAACTAGTGTTGAGGCTTGCCAGGCCTGCCTCCAAACCGCATACTCTAACCATCAGTCTCCACTGTCTGAAGCCAAAGCAAGGAACCCAAGTCCTTTGACTCTGTCAAGTGTTCTTTTCCTTGGACCACAGGTACCGCTTAGACTTCCAGAGAAAGGTCAGGAGTCCACAGTTGTAACCTGAACGGTACCTGGGCCGGTAGTGCAGGTCCCTGTGTGGGATATCTCTCCACAGAAACCTGCAGAGGCCTCAGCCCAGGAGAATTCTTCAGCCTGATTCTAAAGTTCCTTTATGCCTTGAGGCAAAAAGCTGAAGAGGCAATAAAGGAATCACTCTCAACTTAGAAATGAGTGCAAAAACCCTTCCCTGGTGAGACGGGAACATGGGTGCTGAGGGGGAAGACCAGCTGAAAGCATAGCCAGAGTGTGGGGAGCCTGGGGATGAAGCTGAGTCTCCACAGGTGCCGGGATCTGTGGGCAGGACCTTGGGCCAGCTGAGGGGAGCTCATGGGGGAGGGCTGTCAAGTCCCCTAGGACACCTGCAGTCCCAGCCTCTCTGACTAGAGAACATCGAAAGGTTTTCCTTCTCTCCAACCTCAGTGTCCTTCCCAAATCTGACCACCAATCCTATCCTGAATTATTCATGCTGTGGGCTGTGAGAAGGTGGAGCTTCCGGAAGCTTCTGGACTTAGGACATTCAGTTGTGTCTCCCTGGGGCTCCAGCTCCAGCAGTGCTACCCTGGGGTTGAGTTGCTGGTGAGACATGCCAAGCTTTCTGCAGCTGGCAGCTGGCCAGGAACGTTGGGCTACTGGGCTTCGATTCATTTCAGCAATTTTTTATTGAGGAATACTACGTGCTGGGGACAGTTTTGAGTTCTGTTGGGAACACAGATGTGAATCCGATCAGGTCTTTGTCCTTGAGGATTCACAGGGTGATAGCGGGGGCAGGCATTTAAAAATCATTGCCTTCTATGGGACTTCCCTGGCAGTCCAGTGGTTAAGACTCGGAGCTCACAATGCAGGGGGCACGGGTTTGATCCCTGGTTGGGGAATCTAAGATCCTGCATCGTGCATGCCACACAGTGCAGCCTTAAAAAAAGAATGATTCCCTTCTGAGATGTCCTCTGGGCCTGATAAGTGTACACCTCTACTGTCCCTTATTTCACGAACTGGAGGTCTCTGCCGATTTCCTCCAGAAGTTAGTGGCCTTGGAACTAGGGAACCTCACACCCTGTACACCTGAGCAGAGTTCTCTCCTCAGAGGGTTGCCAGAACAACTTTTTATCCTATTTGGAGTCCTGAACTAGGTTCCCAGACTGCTGCTGGGGCCACCAGCTTTCCAGACACATCAGAAGAATGACACTCACTCTCCATTCAGCAAACACTAATTAAGCATCGACTCAGGGCCAAGCACTAAGCTTTGTGCTGATTCACTTTTAAAACGAACCAGAAGAACACGGCCCCTGTCCTTGTGTTGCTCACAGCCTAGGTGGGAGATAGACAAGCAAAAGGGCAATTATACTTCTACTGATTCATGCTGAGATGGGGAAAGTACAGGATACCCTGGAAGGGATCACAGAGAAGGGACACTTTCTAGAAGCTTGAGGCCAGGTATTTTTACCAGGCATTTCATCCTTGTCCTTCTAGGTTCTTGTTCCAGTGGAAAAGTTCAGCCATCCAGCTTCATGCAAAAGCTTGCTCTTCAACAGTGGCTACTCCTTCCACTGTTGGCCTCTATCCCCACCTGCTCCTCTGGACCCTCTGGAATTAGACAGGTGTCTGACTGAAGGTGAAGATGAAACGTGAGCATGGGTAGAGGCTGGAGCCCTGTGAAGTTCAAGTATCCACATAGAGGAAGTAGCACAAAATCCCCAAACTGGGTGGGACCTTACAGATGTCTAAGCTCTGCCTAGAATGTTTTCCTTCCATCTTTCTCTGATTGATTCCCCCCCATCCATACGCTGATGACATCCAGACTTATGTCCCATCTGTAGCTCCAGCTCTCATCTCTCTCCTCCTAGCTCCAGAGTCACATCCAACTGCCTCCTTGACATCCCCATCACTACCTGGATGTCTCACAGGCATCTCAAACTCAAAATGTCCCACATAGAACTCTTGGTATCTGCCCCCTACCACCTACAAAACTGTTTCTCTCCCAGTCTTGGCCATCTCAGAAAATGGCTCCACTACCTGCCCATTTACTCAAGTCAAAGATCTAGTAGTTACTCTATTTTTTAAAAAATATTTATTTATTTATTTGGTTGTACCGGGTCTTAGTTGCAGCACACGGGCTCCTTAGTTGCAGTGGGTGAGCTCCTTAGTTGTGGCATGTGAACTCTTAGTTGCAACATGCATGTGGGATCTAGTTCCCTGACCAGGGCTGGAACCTGGGCCCCCTGCATTGGGAGCACAGAGTCTTAACCACTGCGCAACCAGGGAAGTCCCTAGTAGTTACTCTTGATTTTTCTTTCTCTCATTCCCCTCAGCCCCACCAGGAAGGTCTGACAAAAGGCCTCCACAATGTATCCTGAATTCATCCACTTCCTCCATTTTCCTCTTACTACCTTAATCCATCGCTCACCTGGACAACTGCGCTCGCCTTCTGAATCATCTCTGTTTCCACTCTGGCTCCCACCTCATTTCAATCCACGAAGCAGCCAAAGTGAATCTTTTTAAACATAAATCATGTCATGTCATACACAGCTCCAATTTGCACTTAGAATAAAAATCAACTCCAAATAATTGTCCATAATGCTTTATACAATCCGGCCCTTGCTTAGACCTAATCTCAAGATTCCGTGGTCACTGGATTCCAACAAATCAGACCTTCCTGTTCCTTTAATAAACATTTCTTCTCATCTTAGGGCTTCACAAAGCTGTTCTGGTCGCCTGAAATCCACCCCCCTCCTGCATCCTGCCTAAAATCTATGCATAACTGGTGGCTTTTTCATCATCCAAGACTCAGCTTACAAGTCACCTTCACAAAGAGGCGTTTTTGACCACCCATCTAAAGTAGCGACTTCCTTTAAACCTTGTTTTATTTCCTTCACAGACTCCAGACGCGCAGGCTCAGCAGCCATGGCTCACGGGCCCAGCCGCTCCGCGGCATGTGGGATCTTCCCGGACCAGGGCACGAACCCGTGTCCCCTGCATCGGCAGGCGGACTCTCAACCACTGCGCCACCAGGGAAGTCCTATTTCCTTCTTAACATTTATTATTTTGCCATCATCTTGCTTATGTGTTTACTGGTTTATTTTTTGTCTCCCCCTCCAGGATGCTTCATGAGAGGGAGGACCGTGTCTGTGCTCTTCACTGCTGTATCCCTACGGTGCCGAGCACATGGTAGGCTTTCAACAGATACTTGTTGAATGAATGAAAGCTTGAATCAAATGGATCAATGAAGTGAGGACAGAAGAGGAAGAGACTAACCAGATCAATATGTACAAAGACCTGCAGTTGAGAGGACAGGGTGCTCAAGGAATTGAAGAAGTTCAGAATAATTGGCATAAAGAGCACTATGGGAATAAGTTGTCCAAAATGAGGCTGGAGAATGTTGGGTTTCAGACTCTCTTCCAAGTTCCATGGGAAGCCATTGGAGAGTTGATTTATTTTCAGCTTTATTGAGGTTTAACTGCAAATAAAATTGTAAGATATTTAAAGTGTGCATCATGGTGATTTGGTATACATATACATTGTAAAAGGATTCCCCTCATTTATTTAATTAACACATATATTGTAAAAGGATTCCCTGCATTTACTTAATTAACACATCCATCACTTCACATATTTGTCTTTTTATTTTTTGGAGGGGTGAGAACATTTAAGTTATACTGTCTTAGAAAATTTCCATTATACAATATAGTGTTATCAACTATAGTTACCATGTTTTACATTAGAGCTTCAGAACGTGTTCATCTTATAGCAGAAAGTTCGTACCCTTTTACCAACCTCTTCCTACTTCCCCCACCCCCCAGCCCCTGGCAACCACTTTTCTACTCTCTCTTTCTATGAGTTTGACTTTTCTTTTCTTTTTTTTTCTTTATTTTTTCAGATTGAACATATAAGTGATGCTGTACAGTATTTGTCTTTCTCTGTCTGGCTTATTTCACTAAGCATAATGCCCTCAAGATCCATCCATGTTGTCATAAATGGCAGAATTCCCTTCTTTCTCATGGCTGAATAATATCCCCTTGTATATATATATATATATATACCACATCTTCTTTATCCATTCATCTATTGATGGACACTCAGATGGTTTCCATACCTTGGCTACTGTAAATAATGCTGCGATGAACATGGGAGTGAAGATATCTCTTTTACATTCTGTTTTCATTTCCTTTGGATGTATACCTAGAAGTGAGACTGCTGTATCATATGGTAGTTCTATTTTTAATATTTTGAGGGACCTTCATATAGTTTTTCGTAGCGGCTGTACCAAATTACATTCCCATCAACAGTGCATAAGAGTTCCATTTTCTCCCCATCCTAACACTTGTTATCACTTGTCTTTTTGATGGTAGCCATTCTAACATTTGAAACAGGGAAGGACTTCATCCAATACGCATTCTAGAAAACAAACCACTCTGGGTGCTGTAGGAGAACAGACTAGAGGAAGCCTAAATTGAGTGTGAGAAAGCCACCAATAGGTGCTAGTTAGAAGACATTTGAACATGTCCTGGCAAGATTGGACAAGATCTCGGATGAGAGTGATAGCAGTGAAGATGGGGAGACGTGCATAGAATCAAAGGTATAGAGAATGGCATCCACAGGACTTAAGGATGACTCCCTTGGGGGGTGAGGGAGAAGAGGTGCCAAAGAGTGACTTCCAGATCTCTGTCTCAGGCAGATTAATAGTGTCATTCTCTAAGGTTTCATAGAAGGAGAAGCAGGTTTGGGAGAAAGATGTTGTGTTCATTTTTAGATATGTTCCCTTTGAAGTGCCCTTGGGCTACCCAGTGGAGATCTCCAGGCCTGGAGCTCAGGAGAAAGGCCAGGTCTGGAAATAGATGTGGGAATTTGTCTGCATAAGGATAGAAAGTGAATCCATGTTGTACCCACCCAAGACAAGTATGAAGAGTGAGGAGAGAAGATTGACGACAGAGCCCTGAGCTGTATCAACAGTTAAGGGTTAGGTGGAAGAGAAGAACCCAGAGAGGTAAGAGAAAAACTAGGAGAGTCATGGAACAATGGAAAGGCCACGTTTAGTAAGAAGGGAGTGGTTGAAAAGTTAAACTTGAAAAGGAATAAAGGGACTTCCCTGGTGGTCCAGTGGTTAAGACTCCGTGCTCCCAATGCAGGGGGCCGGGGTTCAATCCCTCATCAGGGAACTAGATCCTGCATGCCGCAACTAAAAGAGCCTGCATGCCACAGCTAAGACCTGGCGCAACCAAATAAGTAAATAAATAATTAATTTTAAAAAAAGAAAAGAAAAGGAATGAAATTGACATCACCTAACCCAGTCAGTGATGGGTTTTCCTGTGGCCATGGGGACTGGTTTTGGCATGGACCTGGGACCACTTTAGACCAGAGACACAAAGAACATTGGTAGATTCCTTACTCTCAAGAGAGTTACCAGGAGACACTTTTGCTGTTGCTTTTCTTGCTGTCATCATTTCGTTCCTGTCGTCCCTGTTGTCATTTCAGTTACTTGACTCAAGAGACCTTTGGATTTCGTGACAATTACACTTATTAATTGATTAAACAAGTACTTATTGGGAGCCTACTGTGTGCCAGGTACTGTTAGGGGAGCTGGGGATACAGTGATAAACAAGACCAAAGAAATTTCTGCCCTCATAAAACTTAAATTCTAATAGGGGAAACAGATATTAAACAAATAGCTAAATTTGCAGTATAGTGCAGTTAATAATAACTGCTATAAGGAAGAATAAAGTAGAAAGGAAAACATGAGAGTGGGAGATGCTTTTTCTTTTCTTTCTTTTTTTTTTTTTTGGCGGCGCCATGCACGGCCAGGATCTTAGTTTGGGAGCCAAGTCCCCTACCAGGGACTGAACCCAGCCCACAGCAGTGAAAGCACCAAGTCCTAATCACTGGCCGGCCAGGGAACTCCCATGCGAGCTACTGTTTTAAATAGGGTGGGTAGTCAGAGAGAGTCACATGGAGGAGGTATCTGAACAGAGAGGAAGAGAGCAGCCCTGTGACCATCCAGAGCAGTGCTGTCCAATAGAAATATACTGCTGCCGCACCTGCAATTTTAAATTTTCTAGTAGCACATTAGAAATGTAAAAAAGCAGAGTAGTTGCCCAGGGTTATGGGGGAGGGAGGGAAGAATACACAGAGCACAGAGGATTTTTAGAGCAGTGAAACTATTCTGTATAGTGGACACATGTCATTACACATTTGTCAAAACTCATAGAACGTACAACACTAAAACTGAACCTTCATGTAAACTAAGGACCTTGGATGATAATGATGTGTTTATGTAGGTTCACTGAAGGTAACAGGATGTGGGATGTTGATAGTAGAGGAGATCGCACGTTTATGGGGGCAGGAAGTATATGGGAACTCTCTGTACTTTCCATTCAATTTTGCTGTGAATCTAAAACCGCTATAAAAAAATCTATTTAAAAAATAAAAATAAAAAGCAAATTAAAAGGTAAAATTAACTTTAAAAATATATTTCAATAATATATTTCGAATATCAGCATATTAGGTCCTCACAACAATCCTACATATCTAACATACCCCAGATATTATCATTTCAGAATGCAGTCCATATCAAAAGCATTCATTTGATATTTAAAATTCTTTTTTTGTGAACTGAGTCCTCAAAATTCCGTGTACATTTTACACTTATGGCCCCTCTCAATTTGGAGGAGCCACGTTTCAGGTATTCGGGAGCCACCAGGGGCTAGTAGATTCTGCACTGGAGAACGTAGAGGAAAACCGTTTCAGGCAAAGGAAACAGTAAGTGCAAAAGTGCTGAAGCAGGAGTGGCAAGAGTACGTTGTGTGTGTTTGAGGAGAGCCAGGAGGGACAGAAAGGAGTGAGGGGTAAGTGGATGGTGTGACAGATGACGAGGCTGGTTGAAGAGAAGGGCAGGAGCTATAGTCCCTGGGAGGCCTTGTACAAGCAGTTTGAGGCTCATTCCGAGTGTGATTGGAAAACCGCTAAAGGGCTCTGAGCAGGGAACATATTCTGTCCCATTGTGACACGAAATGCAGTGCAGATGTTCCTTATCATTCTACTGTTTCCTGTTACGGGGGAGGCAGTGTGGGGTCCTCTATGCCTCTTCTGCTGCACAAGGAAACCAGCTACCTCTCGTTTCTCATTTGTACACTAGAGGTCCAGAGACATAGAAGGCCTGCACCAGGATGCACAGCAAGTCTTCTATTGTTCTTGGTGATTGGGCAGGAGCAGGCTCAGCAGATTTTTATTTTATTTTATTTTTTCGGTACGCAGGCCTCTCACTGTTGTGGCCTCTCCCGTTGTGGAGCACAGGCTCCGGACGCGCAGGCTCAGCGGCCATGGCTCACGGGCCCAGCCGCTCCACAGCACGTAGGATCTTCCCGGACTGGGGCACAAACCCGTGTCCCCTGCATCAGCAGGCGGACTCTCAACCACTGAGCCCTCAGCAGAGTTTTGCAGGGAGAAGCCAGGCTGGAGCGAGTGGGAAGGAGACAGAGAAGTTTGGCAGTGAAGGGAAGGAGGAATGGTAGGGTAGTGACGGAGGGGATGTGGAGTTGGGTGTTTGTTTGCTTATTTGTTTTTAAGCAGGGAAAGATTTGAGCATGTTCAAGTATTGATCTGAAAGAATAAAGAGGGGGAAGTTGGAAAGAATGATGTACAGATGACGTGAGGCTCCTGCAGAAGTGGGAGGGACCGGCTGCAGAGTGGAAGAAGGGTAAGCAGGGATGATGGTAGGGGACTTGCTGGCGGCAGGCTCGGCTGCCTCTGTTCCAGCCTTCTGTAGCCCCTGTCCCTTCGCCATCTGGATTCCTGGGACCCATGGGCTGTCTCAGCCCTGCTGCCCACTCTTCTTTGCTAGTTGCTCTCAGACACCCCCCAGAACAGAGATGATCCTGGGAGGGCTGCTGCCCACCGTCTGCCGCTTCTCCATCCGCTCTGAGCTCCTGTGCTCCGGCTGGGGACAGCTGCCTAGAGCCTGCTTCTCCTTTACGCTCTTCTGTTCTCTTGTCCCAGTTCCTGCATGCTGAGTCACTCTCCCTTGCAAGCCCTCTGCACAAGGCTCCTGGTTCTGGCATACAAAACTCAAACATCTACCGTGTGTTGAACCCTTACTGTTCAGGCACGGTGCGGTGCCACATGCTTCACAAATACCAGTATATTCAGTCCTTACAGCCCTACAAGGTATGTGTTGTCATCATCCCATTTTACAGATGAGGAAATTAGGGCTCAGAAAGCATAAGTGGCTTGTGCAAGGTCTCATAGCTTGTAAGTGCCATAAGGAAGTCATAAGCTCCCAAAACTGACTACGTTCTATGATGCCACACTGTCTTTTAGGTATCAGGAATAAAGATAGATGCTTTGCAGATCTTTTCTCACTTGGGCAAAGGACTGTGGACATAAGCAGCAGAAAATGGAGCTCAGCCATGGGGACTGGTTCCAAGGGAGATTGTAAGTTCTATGAAGGCAATTTGGGCCTGTTTGGTCACTGCTATACCCCCAGTCCCCACATAATAGTGCTCAATAAATATTTATTGAATGGATGGATGAATAGACTCTAGCCTCTGAGAGGGCTGGTCAAAGCCCAGAGGGGAGGCATTGAAGTGAAATCAGACAAGAGTACAAGGCAGGGACCAAGTGCCCGGAGCTGGCCCAAGGTAAGGCTTGGTTACAGGAAAGAGACAAAGGTCCAGGATTCAAGCTCAGGCCTTCTTCCCCAACCCAGTGGGAGGGATCTTGTAAGCTAAGGCTAAGCCAATCAAGACATTGCATTTCTTGACCACAATAATCAATGTATTTTTAATAAACAGCTGCATGTTATTCCATTGTATGGTTGTATCATAATTAATTTAACCAGTACCCTACTGGTGGACTTTTAGGTGATTTCAAATCTTTTGCTATTGCAGTGCTGCCATGAATAACCTTGCATGTATGTCAATTCTCACATGTGTCATATCTGAAATATAAATTTATAGAAGTGAAATTCCTGGGTCAAAAGGTATAAAAGGTATATGCACTTATAATTTTCATAGAAATCGCCGAATTGCCTCAGCATTGAGCGTGTACCAATTTATACTCCCTCTTGAAGTGTATGAGAAGATTTGCTTACCATATTCTGACCAAAACAATATTACCAAAATCTTTGATCCTTGATAGTCTGAAAGGTGAAAAATGAAATGCCAGTTTAGTTTTAGCTGGCATTGCTCTTACTGTGGATGAGAGTGAGCATCTTTTCATGAGTCTAAGTGTATTTCTTTTTTCTTTCTTTTTTTTTTTTTTGCAGCACACGGGCCTCTCACTGTTGTGGCCTCTCCCGTTGCGGAGCACAGGCTCCGGACGTGCAGGCTCAGCGGCCA
The DNA here is from genome assembly GCF_011762595.2 of Tursiops truncatus. Taxonomy (NCBI): domain Eukaryota; kingdom Metazoa; phylum Chordata; class Mammalia; order Artiodactyla; family Delphinidae; genus Tursiops; species Tursiops truncatus. The sequence continues at coordinate 152,469,662 of NC_047034.1, forward strand.
TGGCTCACGGGCCTAGCCGCTCCTCGGCATGTGAGATCTTCCTGGACCTGGGCACGAACCCGCGTCCCCTGCGTCGGCAGGCGGACCCTCAACCACTGCGCCACCAGGGAGGCCCTAAGTGTATATCTTTAAATCCTACTAGTTAAAAAAAAATTCCCTGAAGTAAGAAGTAAAAATTTGCCTCTAGTCCTAGATCCCCAAATCCATTACTGTCAAAGTGTTATTCTGTATCTTCCAGACTTTTTCCCAAGTTCACATATTTATATAGTTAATTTCAAAGAAAATATATGCATGTAATATACCTGAACTCTGAAGCTTGCATTTTCTTTTTTTTTTAATCTTTCGCCAATCATGTTTTTGTTCGTTATTTTAAACGTCATGCATTTCTTTTAATGTAGAAATTTTTCAAGGTCTGCCTCTCCCTTTTTATGGCTACTTAGTATGACATTTGGGGTATGCCATAATCTATTTCATTATTTCCTCTTTGACATTTTGATTATTTGCAATTTGTTAAATCCAAACAGTGCTACAACAAATATTCTTCTACATGCATTTTTATGTAGGTATGCTATCATTTCTTTAGGCTCTATTCCTAGAAGTGGTCTTTGGTTGCTAAAATGATAAACTGTCTGAAGCTAAGTAGGTTGGTCTGGGACATGAAAGGCTTCTATCTAAGTATTTTACCTACTGTCTTCATGTAAAACAAGTCCACTCACCAATTTGTTCTTAAATATGAACTTCCCTTTCATATCATAAATAGCTGTGTATCCCCCTGAACAAATGGCATTACAATTCATCAGTGGCAAAGGATTCTTGAGTGACTGCTGTATAGTAAGGATGGAGAGGATTAGAAAGACATCGGAAAGTCCTGCCCTCCAGCTCACAGTCTAATAGGGAAACAATACATAGAGAGAGAAATAACAACCTGAATGATACAAAGAGTAATCGCCCCTGGTCCAGATTTTCTTCTCTGATGTCCTGGAGCATTTGTTCTCTAGGACAGAGAGGATATAACCTAAGGTTGGCTGGTTTTATGTGCTTACTCTTTGGACCACAAGGAGAGGGAATGGCTCCAGATATGTTAGCAAGAGACAATCTGAACTATGCTATTATGGGGGAGGTCAGAGCCTCTACCTCCTCTCCACCAGGCCTCTACATGACTTCATTGGTAAACACTGACCTATTTGTATACCCTGTCAGATGTTGGAGAGGCAAGGGAACCCTTGCATTGAAGCGCTCAGTAATAGATGTTGATTTGTAAGGTACCGGGTGGCAGAAGGTAGAAAATACCAGTGTTTGGTCTAGAAAAAACTCAGGTTAAAAACATATTTTGGGGCTTCCCTGGTGGTGCAGTGGTTGAGAGTCCGCCTGCCGATGCAGGCGACGCGGGTTCGTGCCCCGGTCCGGGAAGATCCCACATGCCGCAGAGCGGCTAGGCTTGTGAGCCATGGCTGCTGAGCCTGCGCGTCCAGAGCCTGTGCTCCGCAACGGGAGAGGCCACAACAGTGAGAGGCCCGCGTCCAGCAAAAAAAAAAAAAAAAAAAAAAAAACATATTTTGTTTGGTCCACACACTTTTGTTTTTTTATTTATTATTTTTTAAAATTTCTATTTATTTATTTATTTTTGGCTGTGTTGGGTCTTCGTTGAAAGCCCCTTGCACGCGGGGCTTTCTCTAGTTGAGGCGAGCAGGAGCTACTCTTCATTGTGGTGCGCGGGCTTCTCATTGCAGTGGCTTCTCTTGTTGCGGAGCACGGGCTCTAGGCATGCAGGCTTCAGTAGCTGTGGCTCACGGGCTCCAGAGTGCAGGCTCAGTAGTTGTGGCACATGGGCTTAGTTGCTCTGAGGCATGTGGGATCTTCCTGGACCAGGGATCGAACCTGTGTCCCCCGCATTGGCAGGCAGATTCTTAACCACTGCACCACCAGGGAAGTCCCTATATTTTTGTTGTTCTTTTTTCCTACCCAGTGTTCCAAGATTCCTTCTGTTACTATTTCCTTTCGGTTTAGACAACTTCCTTTAGCAGTCCCTATAGGGTAAGTCTGCTGGAAATTAATTCCTAGTTTTCCTTCATCTAGAAATGTCTCGATATTTTTTCTTCAGTTCTGAAGATGTTTTTACCAGCTATGATTCTAGATTGACAGTTCTTTTCTTTTAGCATTTGAAAAATCTTGTGCTACTTTCTTCTGGCCTCTACGGTTTCTGACAAGAAATCTGCCATTATTTGAATCATTTTCTCTCTATAAATAATGTGTCATTTCTCCCTGGCTGCTTCCAAGGTTATTTCCTTTGACTTTAATTTTCACAAGTTTGACTCTGATGTGTCTTGGCATAAAAATCCTTTTTGAGGTTTGCTCAGCTTTGTGAATCTGTATGTTTATGGGTTTTTTGCCAAATTTGGGGGGAATTTCAGCCATTATTTCTTTGAATGCTCTTTCTCCTCTTCTTCTGTGACTCTGATGACATGAATGTTAGATCATGTTATAGTTCCACATGTCCCTGAGGCAATGTATTGGTTTTTTGGGTTTGTTTTGCTTTGTTGTTTTCCAGTCTATCTTTTTTTGTTGTTCAGATTGAGTAATTACTCACTTTCTGTCTTCAAGTTCAGATTTTTTTCCTCTCTCCTCTCCATTTTGCTGTTGAGCCCATGCATTGAGTTTTGATTTCCATTATTGTATATTTTTATATCTAAAATGTCCACTTGGTTCTTATTTATTGGCTGAGGCTTTATATTTCTCTGCTGAGAGTTTCTATTTTTTCATTTGTTTCAAGTGTGTTTGTCATTGAACACATTAAAGTATTTTTTTTTTTTTTTTTTTTTTTGCAGTACACGGGCCTCTCACTGTTGTGGCCTCTCCCGTTGCGGAGCACAGGCTCCGGATGCACAGGCTCAGCGGCCATGGCTCACGGGCCCAGCCGCTCCGCGGCATGTGGGATCTTCCCAGACCGGGGCACGAACCCGTGTCCCCTGAATCGGCAGGCAGACTCTCAACCATTGCGTCACCAGGGAAGCCCCTAAAGCATTTTTATGATGGTTGTTTCAAAATCCTTTTCCGATAATTATAGTTTGTGTCATTTTGGTTTTGGGGTCTATAGTTTATCTTTTCTTAGTCAAGTTCAGATTTTTCTGGTCTTAGTATGACAAGTAACCTTTGATTAAGACCTGGAAATTTTGGATATTGTAAGACTCTGAATCTCGTTTATATCTTATGTTTTAGGAGGCCTCCTCTAACATTGCTTCTGTGGGAAAGGGGGGATGCTGCCTCATTACTGCCAGGTGGGTGTGGAAGTCCAGGTTCTCCACTTGGCTTCTGTTAACACCTATTTCTGGGAAGGGGTGGGAGTTCAGGTGTCCTATTAGGTCTTCACTGATATCACACTGGCTGAGAGAGGATAGAGGTCCTCCTCACTTCCTCCATTGGCATTGCGGGGAGAGATGACCTTGTTACTGCTGATCAGTGGTGAAAATCCTGAGTGGATAACTAGGCCTCTTCTGGCACCACTCTAGAGGGGAGAGGAGACGCCTCATTATAGCCTGGGGAGGGTAGAGGTCTAGGCTTTCCACCTGACCTTTGCTGATGGGTACAGAGGAGGGGCTGGAGTAGAGGGAATATTGTCTAAGGATTGTCTGTCTTTCTAGGCTTCTCCTTTTCTGGTACTTTGACCAGAGAAAGCAGGCTTTTCTCTTGGGACTTTTGCCTGTACCCACTGGCATTTTTGGGTTGCTGGCTTCTCCAGTACCCAGTCTGACATATATGAGGCAAAAAGAAAACTCAGGGAACTCACTGCTGAGTCATTCCTTGGGTCTTGAGGTCCCTAGCCCATCGGCTTTCTTCTCTTTCAGAGTCTTGTGTTTAATATATAATGTCCGGGATTTTTATCTGTGCTTAGTAGGAGGAATAGGGAAAGGTACATCTATTCCATCTTTCCAGAAGTGGAAGTTGTTCCACATCCTTTAAAAAATTATAGGCAACACTTGGAAATCACATATTTCCCATAAAAATGTAGACTTCTGGTTTCTCATATAACACTGGAAGCTAAGTCACCCTGCCCTGCACTTCTGCTTGGTAACGATTGGCAGGAGCTAGGCATCCCCTGACCCTCTGATGAGCTTATGTAACGACACTGTAATGAGCTGACCACAGGTCCCGCTCCTCTTGCAATGACTGTATTTATACCAACAAAAGGCTTGTATTTCTAATTCTTACATTACCATAGGAGTTTGGACTTGCTATCTCTGTTTCAGAACTTGTGTTTGATTTCCAGGAAGTGTTTGTTGGCCACAACAAAGATTGGATGTGACACCAGAAAAGGAGCTATTGGCAGAATCCTTAAGGATCCTGCTACCTCACTGCAGAAATGTTCGCTCTCTCCCAGCACAAAACCCTGCTTTAGCACACGCTGTTCCGAGTAGTTACAGTAAGAGAAAGAAAATTCCCCTCACTCATCTCAGGAAACGGCTAGCTCATTCCTCCTCTTGAGAAACCCCTAATCAGGACATGACCCAGAGTTAAGCTCCCAGCCCATTCTTGTGGAAGCCCTACAGAGTGAGCCAGTTGGCCCATAGAAACATGTAGGTCAGCAAAAGCCTTAGATTCTCAGTGGCTGCAAAGTAAAGCCCCGAGGGGAAGCAGCTTTGTGTTCTAAAACAGCAAAGAATGCTGTGTTTGTGGCTCCAGCCAGACTGGTGATCCTGGTAATGTGAAAGTTTCAATGGCTCCAAGGAGAGGCATAAAAATGCTCTATTTCTCTTCATGGATTCAAACAAGTAGTTCTGGATTCAAACAAGAGCCTGGTCAGCTCTGCCATTTCAGTGCCCAAACCTGCAGGCACCAGTGGGGCAGCAGAATCACTCTCAAGGCAGATGTGTTTCCCTCGTGAAACTGAAAAGTACTTTCTACCATGAACTGTTTATTTTTGCCCATATTTTCTCTCTCACTGTACTGTGAGCTCCATGAGGGCAGGGCCATTTAACTCTTCCACAAAGCCCAACAGAGTATCTTGTACTTGGTTTCATGCTTAATCCCATGTCTTGAATAAAAATATTAGGTAAATGAAAGTAGGTTGGCCAATCTCTTCTTCATCCTTGTGGATAAGAAATTTCTATCTCTTTATTTTCCAAACTGTGTATAATAGAACACTAGACCCAGGAGATGCTTCATCAAAAATGGGTTCTATCTCCAAATACAACAGGGCAACGCTATATTCTACCCTTTTCTTGGAGATTCACAAAACATATTAGCATAGTTAAGGTTCTAAGATGTTCTACAGTTAAAAGATAATAACTCAGCTTACTCAGCATTAATGTATTTGACCTCTTACAACTCCCCCAAAGAATACCTATTGAAATCCCATAGAAGCAGTTCTTTACAGCACACTTAGGAAATGCTGTTCTAAATTCCTTTTGAAAGCCTGATCCTCATGCGACCGTCTTTCATATGACCAAGGATAACATTTAGAAACCTGCTTTAGGTCAAATACAGCACTGATGTTGAGTAAGACTGCAGTATCTTTCAGATCTGCGACCTTTCTCCCATAGGTAAGCACTAGTAAGAGGGACATGCACGTAGGGAAGGACTAAATTTATTGCCTGTTTGCCTTCCTTCTGCTGACCCCTCTTTCCCAGATATTTCTGGAACCCTGTACTCTTGGGTAAGAGTCTTCAGCCTGGCAGTCATGGCCCCAGTTGGGCCCCATCCACCTTTTTAGTTTTCTCCCCACTGCTCCCCAACACACATCTAACCTTCACTCTAAAGACAGAGTTCTTGCTCTTCTCTGAGCAGAGCTTGTGCTTCCAGTGACCACACCTTTGCCCATGCAATGCTCTGCCAGCATAGCCATTCTCACAAGTCTACCAGTGGAAATCCTGCCCTGTCTTTCAAGGCCTCAATGCAACTGCATTGGATGAGCTGGGAGTTCATAGATCAATGAACTTTAGTGTTGGAAGAAAACTTAGACATGATCCACTCCAAAACCCCCTTCATGTTAGGACATCAGTCAGATAGGCTTAAGTGACTTAACTATAAAGCTCAGTAGAGGGTAATTCAGGAAAGAGCTCCTCTTCAGAGCCTTTTAAAGTGCCTCTCCAAGGGGGTACTCCCCTGGTGGTGCAGGGGTTAAGACTCCACACTTCCACTACAAGGGACATGAGTTCAATCCCTGGTTGGGGAACTAAGATCCCGCAAGCTGTGCTGCCAAAAAAATGAAAAAAATAATAAAGTGGCTCTCCAGTTGTATTTATCCTATTTTGTTTTGAATTATGGTTACATTGGAAGTCCCTCAAAGGACAGAATTTATTTTTTATTTCCATTGATAAATCATCAAGAGACACTATTTAAAAGGTGAATAGGCAAGCCAAGATTGGGAGAAATCTGCAAAATACAATGCTCTAACCAAAGAATACTAATAGATAGATAGATGTGGATTCAATACCTTTCAAAAATGTAAGCTTTGGAGTCCCATAAACCAAAATATTTTAAAATTGAGGCAAAATTACGAATAAAAAGCACAGATTTTAAAGTATATAGATCTGGGACTTCCCTGGTGGTGCAGTGGTGAAGAATCTCCCTGCCAATGCAGGGGACACGGGCTCGAGCCCTAGTCCAGGAAGATCCCACATGCCGTGGAGCAGCTAAGCCCATGCGCCACAACTACTGAGCCTGCGCTCTAGAGCCCATGAGCCACAACTACTGAGCTTGCATGCCACAACTACTGAAGGCCACATGCCTAGAGCCCATGCTCCGCAACAAGAGAAGCCACCGCAATGAGAAGCCCATGCACCGCAACGAAGAGTAGCCCCTGCTCACTGCAACTAGAGAAAGCCTGTGCAGCGAAAGACCCAACACAGCCAAAATTAATAAACAAATTAAAATAAATAAATAAATAATATAGTTCTGTGAGTTTTCACAAACGTAAACATTCTTGCAACCACCACCACAATCAAAATATAGAACATTTCCATTAACGCCAAATGTTCCCGTGTGTTGGTTCCCCGTCAGTCCCCTTCCCTCCTCCCTCCCACGACCACTGATCTACCTTCTATCACTCTAAGTTCCATTTGTCTTTATTACAGTTTTGTATAAATGGAATCATACAACATGCACTGTGTGTCTGGCTTCTTTCACTCAGCATAAAGATCTTAAGATTTATCTATGTTTTTGTGTGTTTCTATAGTTTATTCATTCTTATTGCTAGATAGTATTTCATTATATGGATATACCACAGTTTATTATACTGATGATCATTTGGATTTTTCACTATTATGTATAAAGCTGCTATGAACATTCATGTTCATAGCATGAACGCTATGAACTTTGTTTCAACATATTTTCATTTATCTTGAGAAAATATCTAGGAGTGAAATTTCTTGATCATGTAGTAAATGTATGCTTAACTTTATAAGAAACTGGAAAATAGTTTTCCAAAGTGGCAACACCATTTTATACTTCTACCAGCAGTGCAAGAGAGTTCCAGATGCTCCACATCCTCACCAACATTTGGTGTTGTCAGTTGTTTGCTCAATTTTGGCCATTCCAATGGGTGTGAAGTGGTATCTCACTATGTGTTGTTTTGTTTTGTTTTCTTCTTTTTGGCTGTACCACACAGCTTGAGGGATCTCAGCTCCCCGACCAGGGATTGAACCCAGGCCACAGCAGTGAAAGTGCTGAATGCTAACCACTAGACCACCAGGGAACTCCCTCTCACTATAGTTTTAATTTGCATTTTCCTGATTACTAATGATATTGAGCACTTTTTATGTGCTCACTGACCATTCGTATATCTTCCTTTGTGGAAGTATTTATTCAAGTCTTTGGCCATTAACAAACCAAAACCAAAACCAAGAACAACAACAAAAAACACCCAAGGTTGTTAGCCTTTTAATTATAGATTTGCAGAAATATAAGTAATATATACATATGTGTGTGTATACACCATCCCCCACACACATATATACGTACCCTGGATATAAGACTTTTGTCAGATATATGTATTTTGAAGATTTCTCCCAATCTTGGCTTATCTACTCATTTTTTTAATAGTGTCTTTTGATGAACAATGTCTTAATTTCGATGAATTCCAATTTATCAATTTTTTATAATGGTTAGTGATTTCTGTGTTCCTTGTCAGATATCTTTGCCAACCCCAGTCCACAAATATATTCTATTATATATCTTCTAGAACTGTGCTATTTTTCTACCTTCAAGTTCACTGGTTCTTTCTTCTGTTATTTTCATTCAGTTGCTGAGGCCATCCAGTGAATTGGTTGCTTTGGTTACTCTATTTTTCAGTTCAGTAATTTCAGATTGGTTCTTTTATATATTTCTTTATTTGCTGAGATTCTTATTTTGTTTCAAGAGAGTTTGCAATTACTTGTTGAAGCATTTTTATGATGACTGCTTTAAAATCTTTGTTAGATAATTCCAACATCTAAATTATCTTAGTGCTGGCATCTGTTGATTATGTTTTCTCATTTAAGTTTCTAATTTTGGGGATGATGAGTGATTTTCTATTGAAACCTGGGCATTTTGCATATTATGTTATAAAACTCTGATCCTATTTAAATCTTCTATTTTAGCTGGCAGTCACCCTATTTAGTTTAGTGTGCAGGTCCTGGCTTAGTTTTGTGGGCTATCATTCCAAACATGATTTCATTTTCATAGTGCTTGAGTGCTATTCTGATCTGCTTCATTTGTGTGCTACCAGAGACCAATCTGAAAAGCTGCATGATATTCCACACTATAATTCAGTTCTCAAAATATATGCCATATTGATTCTATTCAGTTTGACATGTGGGTCACTCAGGAGTCTGCCTTGGACTTCATACACAGGTTTAAAAACTCCATTCATCAGTTTCTTCTCTTCCAAAATCATCCTCTGGATGGATGAGGGTCACCTTGTTACTGCTGGGTGGTGGCTGGGGAGGAGGGGCAGTGCCAAAGTCCTAAGCAGGTTAAAACGTGGGAGCTGGCTTCTTCAGAGTGAGCAAGTGAGAAGAGGGAGTGAGAGTGAGGGAGAGAGAGAACCAGCAAGGTGGAAGTTAACAGTCTTTTGTAAACTAATCTCAGAAGTGACATTCCATCACTTTCACCATATTCTATTTGTTAGGAGCAAGTTACTAAATCAGGTCAACACGCAACAAAAGGCAATTACATAGGGCATGCATGTAAGGGGATGGGATCACTGGGAGTCATTTTAGAAGCAGCCTATCACAGTCACCTTTAATTTCTCTCATCATCGTTTTGTAGTTTTCAGAGACACTGAAGAAGAAAAAAGCTACCTTTACATTTACTCATATATGTACCATTTCTTAATTATTAATATGGTTGGATTTAAGTATACCACTTTGCTATGTTTCCTATTTATTTCATCTGTTTTTTTGTCCTATTCCTTTTCTCCTGCCTTCTTTTAGGTTAATTCCTTACATACAGTGAATTACACAGCTTTTAAGTGCAGTTTCATGAGTTTTGATGATTGTGTACATTAATCATCACTACAATCAAGATATAGAACAATCACCATAGAAAAGATCTCTCATTTCTTTTCTCCCATCGAATCCCTATCCAATTGCTTCTCTAGGCAATTACTGTTTTGTTTTCTATTACCAGAGATTGGTTTTCCTGTTCTTGAAATCCCTATGAATAAAATCATACAGTATATATACTTTCTTGTGTCTGATTTCTCACATGTGACCTGATTTTGAGATTCTCTTTATTGCCTTTTTTGCTATCCCTCTTTGATCTTTTTTTGTTGTTGTGTTGGGTCTTCATTGCTGCACACGGGCTTTCTCTAGTTGCAGCAAGCAGGGGCTACTCTTCATTGCAGTACGTGGGCTTCTCACTGCAGTGGCTTCTCTTGTTGCACAGCATGGGCTCTAGGCATGCAGGCTTCAGTAGTTGTGGCTTGTGGGCTCTAGAGTGCAGGCTCAGTAGTTGTGGCACACGGGCTTAGTTGCTCCGTGGCATGTGGGATCTTCCCGGACCAGGGATCAAACCCATGTCCCCTGCATTGGCAGGCGGATTCTTTTTTTTTTTATTATTTTATTTTTATTTATTTATTTTTGGTTGCATTGAGTCTTAATTGCTGCGCACAGGCTCTCTTCTAGTTGTGGCGAGCGGGGGCTACTCTTTGTTGTGGTGCGCGGGTTTCTCATTGCAGTGGCTTCTTTTGTTGTGGAGCACGGGCTCTAGGTGCGTGGGCTTCAGTAGTTGTGGCATGTGGGCTCAGTAGTGTGGCTCACGGGCTGTAGAGCACAGGCTCAGCAGTTGTGGCGCACGGGCTTAGCTGCTCCATGGCATGTGGGATCTTCCTGGACCAGGGCTCGAACCCGTGCCCCCTGCATTGGCAGGCGGATTCCTAACCACTGCACCACCAGGGAAGTCCTGATCTATCTTTAATGTCAGTGAAACTTTCTTTTACTGTCTTCAATTTGTTGTTATGCCCATCTAGTGAATTTAAAATTTTAGATATTGTAGTTTTGCATTCTAAAATTTCATTTGGTTCTTTTTCTGTGTTTAATTTCTTTTCTAAGATTTCCCATGTGTCCATGGATTATGATCATTTTTTCCTTTAAGCCCTTGAACATAATTTTAATACATGCTTTCAAGTCCTGGCCTGCTAATTGGACTTCTGAGTCATCTTGGGGTCTGTTTCTGTTGACTGCTCTTTCCTTTACTATGGGTTATGCTTCCTGTTTACAGTAAACATGTCTACTGTATATTGAACATTGTGAATATTGAACATGTGAATAATAAAACTTGTACAGACTCTGACTTCTGTTATTATTTTCTGAAGTTGATTTTTGTTTTGTCAGGCAGTTATATTACTGGTTGATTTCCCCGAATTTGTGGAAACTTGATTTTATCCAGTGCTAGAATGGGTCTGTGAAAAGACACTCTATATGGTAACTAGGGATCCAACTTCATTCTTTTATGTGTGGATTATCCAGTTGTCCCAGCACCATTTGTTAAAAAGACTATTATTTCTCCATTAAATAGTCTTGGCATTCTTATCAAGAGTCAATTGACCATAGATACGTGGATTAATTTCTGGACTCTCAATTCTGTTCCATTGATCTAAATGTCTATCCTTACACCAGTACCACACTATCTTGATTACTGTTACTTTGTAGTGAGTTTTGAAATTGGGAAGTGAGAGTCCTTCAATTTTCTTCTGCATTTTCAAGATTGTTTTGGCTATTTTGGGCCCCTTATAGTTCTATATAAATTTTAGGATCAGTTTGTTGATTTCTACAAAGAAGCTAGCTGGGATTCTGATAGAGATTATACTGAATATGTAGATCAATTTGAGAAGTATTGCCATCCTAACAATATTGTCTTCTGATCCATGAATGCCTTTACATTTTTAAGGTTATCTTTAATTTCCGTCACTAATATTTTGTACTTTGAGTATAAGTTTTACCCTTTTTTAAAAAATTAATTAATCTACTTATTTACTTATTTTTGGCTGTGTTGGGTCTTCATCGCTGCGCACAGGCTTTCTCTAGCTGCGGTAAGCGGGGGCTACTTTTCGTTGTGGTGCGTGGACTTCTCACTGCAGTGGCTTCTCTTGCTGTGGAGCATGGGCTCTAGGCATGCAGGCTTCAGTAGTGTGGCTCGTGGGCTCTAGAGCGCAGGCTCAGTAGTTGTGGTGCACGGGCTTAGTTGCTCTGTGGCATGTGGGATCTTTCCAGACCACGGCTTGAACCTATGTCCCCTGCACTGGCAGGTGGATTCTTAACCACTGTGCCACCAGGGAAGTCCCAGTTTTACCCTTCTTTTGTTAATTTTTTTTGCTTCATTCTTTATGAAGCTATTATTATAAATGGAATTTTCTTAATTGCATTTTCAGATTGTTTTCAAATATGTCATATGCTGTATTGTCTCTTTCCTCTCCTTTTGAGACTCCCATTATATGCAGACTGCTTTACATGCAGATGAACCAGCTCACAGTTAGGTGCAGCCAATAGAAAGTTCTGTAGGACATCCATCTCACCCACAGGTACCTGTTGTCTTTCCTCTTAATCATGTGCCTTTTTGTCCCTGTGATGGTGGAGTTGGCAGACTCACTAGCGAATCTGTCCTACATTCCTTTGCGGAGTGATTTCCTGGAAACCTGGCGTTGCCCCACCACGGCACGCTGTCTGAGAGGAGGTGGTAAATTGTTCCTCTGCCTGAGATGGGGGCTTCTTTCCTTCCCTGGAGTTGTGAGAAAGCTTCTGAGACTCTGGGGCTTTTGAACTTTGGACTTGGCTCAGCAAAAACCCTGATGGTGTGGAACAAAGTTGTTTGAGCCATGAGGGCAACAGAAAGGAAAGTCTGAGATCTGCTCAGCCCAGTCTTCCACTTCTCCATCCCCAGCAGTGACTCCCAAGCCTGGTCAGTGCTTCCCCCAAGGGACAGTTTGGAAAGGGGTGGTGGGTGGCCTGGAGGGCACCCAGTTGTCACACTTTGGGCCTTTTGAGGATGTGGTGGACTTCCTGCCTTGTACAGAGTCCTGCACAGTGAAGAACTGGTCCGAGCCTACACATCACCTATGTAAAATTCTGGAACATTTTCATCCCCCTAGAAGAAACCCCATACCTCTTAGCAGTTATCCCAGTCCCTGCCTGGCAACCACTCACCTTTCACAGTCTCTATGAATTTGCCGATTCTGGACATTTCATATAAATGGAATCATACGGTAAAAACAACAACAACAACAAAACTGCTTTATATTATTCCATAGATAAGGGATTCTTTTTTTTTCCCCTACAATCTTTTTTCTCTCTCTACTTTAGTCTTGATCATTTTCATTGATCTGTCTTCATATTAACTGATCCTTTCTTTTACAGTGTCCAATCTACTGTTAAGACCATTCAGTGAGTTTATTTGACATTGTATTTTTCAGTTCTAGAATTTTCATTTGTCCATAACAAATTTCTTTATATGTACAATAGTTTGGTTGACTTTTTCTCCTTGATTATGGGTCACAATTTTCTTAAACTTTCATAAATTTCAAACATTTTCTTGCTTCTTTGCATGTCTCATAATTTCATATTGTATTCCAGATACTGTTTCTAAAAGAATAGAAGCTAATAAAGTATACTTCTTGCTTATTTCCCAAAAAGTAGAAATCCCTTCCTCTAAGCATTAAAGGAAGTGATCATTCAGATTCTACCTAGAGGAGGGTTGGAGCTGAGTTGCCACTTGAGATTGATTTCACCTGTGATTAACCTAAATGCCAACTTTTCTAGGTGCTGCTTTTTGATCTTGTTAGAATTTGAGCTGGGAAGGTGTTGGTTGCACTTCTAGATATTTGGGGTTCATCTTTAGAGTCAACTCTGATAGGGTCCCAGAATGTAATCACCCCTGAGAATGTGCACAACTACATTATTTATGCTTGTCAGCAATAAGTAATAAACCTCCTCAGCATTAAATCCAGAGAAAATATCCTTCCCCTCTTCCAGGATTCCAAGCAAGAGTCATTCATTGGCTCCAACTGGGTCATGTGCCTGCTGTGGATCATTCTTGAAAATACAGTAAGGACAGAAAGCAAAATTCATGAACTACGTGCACAATTTGCTGCCATTTGTTTATAAAGGGCAAAGAAAATGTGTGTATGTATGTGTAGACACAGAATCTCTAGGATACTCAAAACACTGATTGCCTCTAGGGAGGGGAACTGGATGCCTGGGGAAGATTTTTCATTATATATCCTTTGTACTGTTTGAATTTTGAGCCACATAAATTACCTATTCAGAAAAATTAAATGAAAAATTGAAATGCAGTTGCCAAAATATTTAGTGGTTTCCCTTGTGGCAGTCAGGGTTAAAAAGCAGAGGCCAAAGAAGTTATGAGTCCCATTTACCAGAGTGAAGAGAGGGGGCAAGGGCAGCAAGTAACTTAGTGTTTAATCATCAAGAGCAAAGCACCTCACAGCTTTCTCTCCCTCCTGACCCCCCAATCTCAGTCCTACTCTAGTCCAATGTAGTTGTTCAAAAAGATACAGCCCCCACTCTGCTTGTTCTTATTCAAATGCTTAAAGAACAGGGGTTTTGGAGCTGGCTCCTTGCTTTCACCAGTTCATAACACTGCTGTCCTACTTTCTCAAAAAAGCAATTAAGGCACAAAGTTTGCTAAATACACAAAGACAAGAGGCAGTGTTGCTTATCCCAGAGCTGTGTGTTTATGGGTATCTGATGTAAACAAAGGCTTCTGATATTCTGTAAACACATCAAGGCAATGTTTTCCAACAAACACAACTAAGTGTTCTCTATCACTCATTTTTTACCTTTAGGTAAATACAAATCTTGTGGGATTTCCGTTCATTCTACAACCCAGAGCTCAAGAATAAAAGATATCTTTGAATGAAAGAGCATGTACCTACCTTAAGACTTGATTAACATTCTACTTTCCTCTCTGGCATTTCCAACTGGCCTCTGCTTTTCCATAAACATGTATGCACCTAAAAGCCATTTGGGGCTTTAAAACTTCAGAAAAGTTTGTGTGTTTACAGCACAGTAAAACAACCTAACACAGGGCCACAGCACAGGATCTTGCTGGAAAGCCTCCAGCTTTATTCTCCATTGTGACTGATTAATGATTAGTTTAAGAAAACTCTGCTTAGGGCTTCCCTGGTGGCGCAGTGGTTGAGAGTCCGTCTGCCAATGCAGGGAACACGGGTTCGTGCCCCAGTCCGGAAAGATCCCACATGCCGCGAAGTGGCTGGGCCCGTGAGCCATGGCCGCTGAGCCTGCGCGTCCAGAGCCTGTGCTCCGCAATGGGAGAGGCCACAGCAGTGAGAGGCCTGTGTACCGCAAAAAAATAAAAGAAAAAAAAGAAAACTCTGCTTGGCTAACACAAGGAATAAGCAGGGCCCGCTCAAATGCCAAATCCCCTATTTCCAATATTGAGACTAGGACACAATGTATTTTCCCTTTTGAGGAGAACTTACATTCAAGCCTTACAGCTTACATTTATGACTCAAAATGCTGTAAGGCTAACAATGATCAATCTGAAAAAACAAAAAAAAAATTGCAAAAACAATTCGATTTAAAATAGCAGTCGCAAAAAAAAAAAAAAGAAGAGATGGTTTTGGGCTTCCCTGGTGACGCAGTGGTTGACAGTCCGCCTGCCGATGCAGGGGACACAGGTTCATGCCCCGGTCTGGGAGGATCCCACATGCCACGGAGCGGCTAGACCCGTGAGCCATGGCCGCTGGGCCTGCGCTTCCAAGCCTGTGCTCCGCAACGGGAGAGGCCACAACAGTGAGAGGTCTGCGTACCGCAAAATAAATAAATAAAGTAAAATAGCATCTAGGGCTGCCCTGGTGGTGCAGCGGTTGAGAGTCCGCCTGCCGATGCAGGGCACACAGGTTTGTGCCCCGGTCCGGGAGGATCCCACATGCCGCGGAGCGGCTGGGTCCGTGAGCCATGGCTGCTGGTCCTGCACGTCCGGAGCCTGTGCTCCACCACGGGAGAGGCCACGGCAGTGAGAGGCCCGCGTACCGCAAATAAATAAATAAATAAATAAAAATAAAATAAAATAGCATCTAGGGGCTTCCCTGGTGGCACAGTGGTTAAGAATCTGCCTGCCAATGCAGGGGACACGGGTTCGAGCCCTGGTCCACGAAGATCCCACATGCTGCAGAGCAACTAACCCCATGCACCACAACTACTGAGCCTGCGCTATAGAGCACACAAGCCGCAACTACTGACCCCACATGCCACAACTACTGAAGCCCGATGCCTAGAGCCCATGCTCTGCAACAAAAGAAGCCACTGCAATGAGAAGCCCGTGCACTGCAACAAAGAGGAGCCCCCGCTCGTTGCAACTAGAGAAAGCCCACGGGCAGCAATGAAGACCCAGAGCAGCCAAAAAAGAAAAAAAGAAAAAAAAATAGCATCTAATAGCTAGTCAACAAGGACCTACTGTATAGAACAGGGAACTCTACCCAGTACTCTGTAATAACTTATATGGGAAAAGAATCTGAAAAACAGATATATGTATATGTACAACTGAATCACTTTGCTGTACACCGCCACTGTAAATCGACTATACTCCAACATAAAATAAAAATTTTAAAAATAGCATCTAAAAAAATGCTTAGGAATTAACTTAAGGAGGTGAAAGGTTTGTACAATGAAAACTATAAAACACTGCTGAAAGAAATTAAAGACATAAATAAATGGAAAGAAATCTCATGTTCATGGACTGGAAGACTTACTAAGATATCAGTACTACCCTAAGCAATTTACAGATTTAATTCTGTCCCTGTCAAAATCCCAATTTTTTTGCATAAATAGAAAAACCCATCCTAAAATTCATATAGGCTCTTAAGCGACCCTGAATAGCCAGAACAATCCTGAAAAGAACAAAGCTGGAGAACTCAAATCAGGAGGACTGTTGACTTTGAAACTTATTACAAAGCTACAGTAATCAAAACAGTGTGGCACTGGCATAAAGACAGAAACATGGACAGACAGAACAAGAGTCCAGAAATAAACCCTCACACATATGGCCAAATGACAAGGGTGCCAAGATCATTCAATGAGGAAAAGAGAGTCTTTTCAACAAATGGTGCTGGAAAATCTGGATATCCACATGCAAAAGAATGAAGTTGGACCATTACCTAACACTATATTTTTAAAAATCAATTCAAAATGGACCCATGACCTAAAAAACATAAAACTTGGAAAATATAGGGCAAAAGCTTCACAACATTGGATTTGGCAATGATTTCTTGGATATGACATTAAAGGCAACAAAAGAAAAAATAGAAAATTGGACTTCAGGAAAAATTTTTTTTAAAACCCCAACTCAATTCAAAAATGGACAAAAGACTTGAATACACATATATCCAAACAAGATATACAAATGGTCGATAAGCACATGACAAGATTCAACATCTCTAGTCATTAGGGAAATGCAAATCAAAATTACAATGAGGACTTCCTTGGTGGTGCAGTGGTTAAGAATCTGCCTGCCAATGCAGGGGACATGGGTTTGATCCCTGGTCCGGGAAGATCCCATATGCCACGGAGCAGCTAAGCCTGTGCACCATAACTACTGAGCCTGTGCTCTAGAGTCCGTGAGCCACAACTACTGAAACCCACATACCTAGAGCCCGTGCTCTGCAACGAGAAGCCACTGCAATGAGAAGCCCATGCACCACACAAAGAGTAGCTCCTGCTCGCTGCAATTAGAGAGAATCCGCACACAGCAATGAAGAGCCAACACAGTCAAATAAATAAATTTAATTTAAAAATAAATTAAAAAAAAAAAACTACAGTGAGATACCTCACTTCCATTAGGTGGCTATCAAAAAAACCCAGAAAATAACAACTGCTGGTGAAGATGTGGAGAAATTAGAACTCTTCTGCAGTACTGATGGGAATGTAATTGAAAGCAGGGTCTCAAGGAGATATCTGTATACCCATATTCATAGCAGCATTATTCACAAAAGCTAAAACATGGAAGCAACCCAAGTGTCTACTGACAGATGAATGGATAAGCAAGATGTAGTATATACATACAATGGAATACTATTCAGCCTTGAAAAGGAACGAAATTCTGATATATGCTACATGTATGAAGCTTGAGGACATTATGTTAGGTGACATAAGCCAGTCACAAAAAGACAAATAGTGAGTGTATGATTCCACTCATAATGAGGTACTTAAGAGTAGTCAAAATCACAGAGATAGAAAGTAGAATAGTGGTTGCCAGGTGCTAGGGGGAAGGAGGAACAGGGAGTTATTGTTTAATGGATATAATTTCAGGTTTCCAAGATGAAGAGTTCTAGAGATGGATGGTAGTGATGGTTGCACAACAACGTGAATGTACTTAATACCACTGAACTGTACACTTAAAAATGGTTAAGACGATATATTTTATGTTATTTGTATCTTAACACAATAAAAAGTAGTTTAAGAAATGCTGCAGGATATCTGAGGTTTCCATTATATTCTCAACACTTACATTAATTTTCTAGGGTTCATACCTTCCCTTCTACATCTGGAAACATGTTTCTAAGGACTCCCCTGGTGGCTCAATGGTTAAGAATCTGCCTGCCAATGCAGGGGACATGGGTTCAAGCCCTGGTCTGGGAAGATCCAAAATGCTGTGGAACAACTAAGCCTGCGTGCCACAAATACTGAAGCCCGAGTGCTCTAGGGCCCGTGTGCCGCAACTACCGAGCCCATGTGCTGCAACTACTGAAGCCCACATGCCTAGAGCCTGTGCTCTGCAACAGAGAAGCCACTGCAATAAGAAGCCCGCACACTGCAACGAAGAGTAGCCCCCGCTCGCCGCAAGCAGAGAAAGCCCATGCACAGCAACAAAGACCCAACACAGCCAAAATAAATAAATAAATAAAATAAAAACAAAAACCAAAGAAAACATGTTCCTAACCATGTCAGTTAGAAGTACTAATATACCACTAATGTATAACACACATAACACACAACACTGATAGCAAATTGAAACAATAGTGTTGCCTCTTCAAAATGAGGTTATCTGAACTTGGCATTTTCTTAAAGCCTTAAATTTACACTTCACAGACCTTAGCGTAAACACACAACCACCCTCTGTACTGCCTCTCCCTCCCGGCCCAAGTTAGTGCTTTACAGAAAATAAACCAGAATCAAACACTGCAACTTCTTAAATGAGTTACCACATCTAAAGTACCTACATAGTAAGCATTCGTTAAGTGCTGCTTATTATTCCCTAGATGCTAATTTTTAAGAGAAACGCATTTTCTCAAACTTAAAAAATAGGTTGCAACCTCAGTACAGAGAAGTATGATCCAAGGGAATATAGAACCAACAGGAGAGAGCAATCCTTTATTTTTAGACACTTTCACAAAAGGGTTTTCAGTACGTAAAGTTTCCAGCAGAGAAGAGAGAACGTGAAAATCAGCCTCCAGCCACCGGCAGCTGCTCTGCTCAGGGTCAAGGATCCTCCTTGCCCAGGTGCTGAGGTGGAGGTGTGTACTTCCCTTCCTTTATTAGCTTATCCCGCTGCCTCTCGATGGCACTCAGACGTTTCATCTGTCAAAGGAAGAAAGTATTTAAACTTGGGGGAGATATGCACTGGAAAGTGAGGGCTGGAGAAGCTGAATACAAAATTGGTTTCATTTTTAAACTATGGAAGTCTTTCATCCTAGAGGGCCTCTGGGATAAATCCCTTCTTTAAAGAACCCATTTCCCAAGCTTTTAACAAATAAATTTCTGGTATATATAATAATATCTCCTTGAAAACTAATAACTAAAATGTTCCTATGATATAGAGGAATACAGGTATTTACAAAAACAATACAGATCCAAAGGCTTTAAGAGGTATACTTGTGCATATTAAAATCTTTTAAAATATTAAAAGCTGAGATCATCTCACAGCTTATATATTCCTGACCTCTCTATGTGAAGGTGGTACTGCTGCTAGTAACTGTTCACTGGGTATGAATGAAGCAGAAATAGCCAAAGAGGTCTCTGGACCACACTGAAAGAAAGACGTGGTATGTGCTCAGCTACTAGTCACTCGGATAGGCAGAGCCTTGAGTTCTGCCTCTTCTCAGTAGGACATTCCCAATAGAGGAAAGCCATGCTATTCAAGATTGTATGAGAACCCTAATTCATGGATTCTGTGACATGGAAAACAGACTTACTAATCCTGACTGCACTATTCCGTGGCTCAAAACCCAACAGCTTTCATCTTACTGAGAGGAAAAGCTGACTCCTTCCCTGGAATGACTTAAAAAGCCCACGCCTCTGACTTTCTCTCTTAATACCCTTCTCCTGGCTCTCTGCTCCAGCTCAGAGACCCTTCCACTTGCTGTTTCCTCTGCCCGGAACATTCTTCCCTCATGTGCATGTGGTTCACTATCTCAAAGTCTCTGCTCAAATGTCTTCTATCACTGAGCTCTTTTTGTAGCACTCTATTTAAAAGAGCATACATGCCTTCTCCTGCTTCCTATCCTTCTCCTGTTTATTTTCACCACCGCACTTACCAACACCAGACACACTATTTTCCCTTGTTTGGAAATTTTCTGTATCCCACCGCTCACTGTCACCCCCACCCCTGCCCCACTGCCCTGCATATAAGCTCCATTAGGGCAGAGACTTTTGCTTACTGCTGTATTTCCGGTACCTGGAATAGTTACTGACAGAATAGGTGATCCAGTAAATATTTTTTGAGTGAATGACCAGGTTTTCACAAAGGCATGAAGAGGTAGTATGTTCAATTAAACATCCCATGAACTTTAAAGAATTAGTTAGGATGTAACTTCAGTAGGAAAAAAAACTCTAGGTATCCTAAATACTAATATAAACAATAACCATTTTAAAAACTGCATTCTTAACATTTCTCCATTAAAAAGTCTCCCAACAGACTAGTCATGGCTGAGCTATCACACGATCATATGTCAAGTCTTTCTTCCACCTAGAACCAATCACCACTTGGTGTTCTGGATACAAGCACAGGGTCTGGAACCAGCACTGCCAGGTTCAAATGCCATTTCCTCTTACTGGGCTATATGACCTTAGGTAATAGCCTTAATATTTCCCTGCTTCAACTTTTTAATCATACAATGGGGAAAATAAACATAATGCATCTCACAGGAGATTATTGTGAGAAATATATGCATTATTACATTCTAAGAACCTAGAACAGCGCTTGATTCTAATTCCTTGATTCACTAGCTTCTTCACTTAGATGACCTCCAAAATGGTAACGTATCTATTCATAAACTCACAGGATGAGGAGTGACCTTAGAGTAACACTTTATATTTCCAGATAAGGAAACCAAGACTACAAGAGAAATGACTTGCTCAAAGTCACGAAACTAGTAGTGGCAAAACCAGCATCAAAATCAAGGTCTCCAAACTCCCAATCTAATGTTCTTCCCGCCTCATCACACTGTCTCTTCTTGGTGTTCATTTTCCATAATGAGTAAAGTCTTAATCTGAGCAAGGAATAAGTGGGGCCCGCAGAAGACAAGTTAAGACATATTGTGAACTAAATAGCTGGTAGGTGGCCAACCATGACCCATCCTTGTCCCTCAGTAATACTACAATATTACTCAATGATCAATATTCCTTTAGAGATCAATACAAAATTATTACCTGACACCCCTTCATTCCTTCCAAATTTGGCTTCACATAATCCAAATGCCAAGAGCAGATTATAAAAAACAAGAAATTTAAAGTTTTTGATACAGATAACTTTGAGAAACATTTAAGTGAAAATCTAAATTGTATCCCTGAACCCCAAGGAGTTAAGAGTAATAAAAACATTTATATTTGTTATATCTGGAGCACAGAAATAAGCAAAATGATGGCCCACAGCCAAAGATTTCTTCTCTAAGGGAGAACAGGGCCCTACATGTTATGCACATTCAACTCTTGAGGAAGCAGACACCATGCCATTAACCTTTTTTTGCCCCCTGCATTTTTGGTCAGGCTCACCTAAAGCAATCTCATTAACACCTCCATCCTCCCCAGAGTAGAAATCAATCCAGAGATTGTTTTATCAGTTTCAATGTAATAGATCTACAGGATTTTAATCTCTTCCCCAATGAGGATTGGATATATATATTGGGTTGAAATATATTCACCCAAAGATTTTCAAGGACAAACACCCAATGCTGGTTGGTATTCTTTACTTTATAGTCTACGCAAAAATGGAAATATACACATGAAATTTCTAACCTGGTGGCTGCAGCAGGATACAATGCTAAGGAAAATATGTGAGAACATTAGGAAGAACACTGAGGAATAAGAGGCCCTTGTCAGATCTGAAGGTTTTTAACTTCCTTGACATGGTACCTAAGTACGGAAGGAGTTTCACCACAAAAGTTTTGCCAATTCACATTGGGCAAACTAATGCCCAGTGACCAATTAAAAATACTTAAAAGTAGCCCCAAAGAAATGAGGAAGTAATTCAGTGCCTGTCTCCATCACTTCCTCACCGTTTTCTGTCGAAGTAGACACTCTACGAAATCATCATATTCTATCTTGCACTCTTTCTGCGCGCGAATACCACCAATACCATGTGCGCACTCTATCCATTCTTTTTCAAAAGCATGGCATCGACCTGGAATCTTGAGAGGCTGCTCAGCACTCTGGATTGTCATCCAGCGGTCTAAGTCAAGACCCAGCCTTTTCTGCACATCAAAGAAAGGCATGGCTGAAGTGGAAGAAAAAGAAAGAATGCCGTAAAATTGCAATCAAATGAGAAACTTCTGAGAAAAATGAAATAACTTAGATACATAGCTCTCAAGAAAGCTATTTTATACTATTCTCCCAACTACTTCTCCCCAAACTTTTTCATTAGACAGGTTCTTCCAGTTTATGGTAGATGAGCAATTTCTGTGCTTTCACAAAACTCAAGGAAGAGACAACTAGAACTAAAAAACAATGCATTAAAATCCTCTATACTGATAAGGTCATTTTTATCAAAAGTTAAAAAAAGTGTTTATATTTTGACTCAGTTATCCCAATTCTTTGAGACAGATCTGAAGAATAACTGAAATAAACAAAAAAGCACAAGCATGAAAACATTTCTTTACATTTTCCGATCCATATAATTTAGATGACACTTCTAAGAAGCCATCCTGAAATGGTTATGTCCCTCCTGTGTTAGCACAGCATCATCGACTTTTCATAGTACTTCCCACACCCCTGTAATGCACTATCTACATGAATGCCTCCCCCATTGAACAATGAGTGCCTTGAGGGCAGGGACCCGGTAGGAGCTCAGTAACTGTTGGAGGAAAAAAAAAAGAATTTCAAACAACTTTAAAGTGCAACAATAGAGAAACGGATAATCAAATCTGGTACCTATCTGGTAGAACATGAGGGGAAAAGAACACACATGAAACATACACTTGAATACTGAATGAAAAAAAGGGGGGATTACAATAATGCCCCCCAAAAAAAACTGTCTGCAAAAGAAGACTGGAAGGAAGCACAAAAAAGGGTCAATAGTTACCTATGAGTGGCAGATTTACAAATGAACGTAATCTAAAATTTGTCTACCCATTCTTTCAGTCATTTACTTAGTAATAGCGTTCCAGACACTGGGATGGGGAGGAAAAGCAGTGCAACCTAAGCACTAAAATGAGGACACACACGTGGAATTGGGAACCCAATGGAAAAGCACAAGAGGTAGAGCTCGAAGTAGGAAGCACCAATTCTGCCCATGAGACTGGAAAATGCCTTTGAGATAGGTGGCGCTTGCCAAGTGAAGCTCCGTGAGCAGAGTATTCCAGTAGGGCACACACAACACGAGTTACAGCCGGAGGTGCTGGGTATGTCTGGGGGACACTGAGCACCCAGACGTGGCTGGAGCGCAGAGTGCATGTCGGGAAGAAGAACGAAACGAGCTTAAGAGGTTGACGGGGCCCAAATCCCGCAGGGCCATGCAAGCCGGGACAAGGAGCGTGGACTTAAGGTTAAGAAACAGAAGGCCAAAGTATGAGTCCGCCACAAAGCTACGTTAACCTGGAAAGAGAGCCGAGAGAGGCGCGGCCTACAAGCTTCGATGACACTGGCTGTGTGGACCAAGGGGCCTGGAAAAGCAGAAAACACGGCCAGGGAGAACGGACACCCAGCAAGCCAAGAGGAAATCTGTTAAAGAGATCTCGGAAGGAAGCTCCTTAGGCTTAAGCGTCCCGCAAACAAACGCAGCCCCTACCGTCCAGCAGCTGTGTCCTTGACTCCTTGCTGACTCCGCTACTAGAAGATCCTCAGGTGACAATGAGGCCTGCCGCAAAGGAAGCCCGCAGCGCGACGCTTGCAGCGCGACGACGGGAGCCGACCTGCCTTCCGCAGTCGCGCCCTGGAACCATAGAAACCGAGCCTGTCGATCTGCGCCTGCGCGACCGACTGAGTTGGCTTCCAGAGGCTGCGGATAAGCCGACCTTACCTAGACAACTGAGTAAGAGGTGGCCCGGGGGTTAGTGATTTCCTGCTGCCTCCTCGTGCTGTACCTTGGATTCTCACGACAGCAGTGATTGGTGAGGGACTTAACCAAGGGAGCCCCCCTCATCCCCCTCCAGTAGCGGTTAAGCTCATGGAGTGTGGACCCACCCAGGGTGGGTTCCAATTCTGGCTCCGCCACTTCTGTGTCAGCCTGGAAAAGTTTCTTAGCCTCACTGTGCCTCGGTTTCATCTTAAGATAAAAATATCTTAAAAGACAATAATGGTACCTACAGAGTAGGATTGCTTTGGGGATTGAATGAGTTATATTAAAGCACTGAGGCGTTTCCTGGCACGTGGAAAGCGCTCTAAGGCAATTGCAGTTCTTTGATGTCGCAGTCTGTTTTTACTTTGCGGATTCGGGAAAGTCGTCAGAGACCATGCCCCTCCTCTGTTTCAGAAACTCCAAAGGCTCCCTTTGATTACAGCAGGGGCTCCGAAGCGATGGTGGAGGGGGAGGGACTGGGGGGGGAGGTAACATAGGCAGTGTGTGGTATGATAACGTTGCGGGAGTGGGAAGAAAATACTAGAATATTTCTAATTTTTGTGTTTTTTAATTTCTTGTTTGTGTGTTAATGTTTATAAAGTGCATAATATTACATTAGTTGTACATATAAATAACTTGTAAATATTTATTTTGGGGAAGTTTGGGCCGAAAACCTTTTCCTTTTTTTTTCCGCTGAAGACAGGAGGTTTTATTGATGCTGATGGGAGTAGGTGGGGCCCCCTGGAGCCCGGAGGGGGTGGGGGTGGGGCCGAGTCAGTCAGTGGATGCAAAAGGCCTGAGCACTCGGGGGTGGGGGGGTAGGTTGGGGCACATTCATCTTAGGATTCTATGGCTCCTTCTCTGGGGAAGGGAGAGAGTATCTTGAGGGGGGAGCAATTTGAAGAGCAGCGAGGGAGAGGTTAGGGATGGCTGAGAGCCCCTAACCTGAGAGAAGTCACCACAGTAGGCAGCAACATCTGTGTGGAAAGCTGGATCAACTCGTCAGTAGAGGAAAGTGGGGAGGGGGCGCTGGGTTGGCTTCTTGGGGAGGGGTCTGACCTTGGCCTGGGTGAGCTCTCGAGAATACCTAGTGTTCTCAATCAGAGTGGGGCAGGGCCCAAAGCCCCTTTCCCTGTGGGCCTCCTTAAGGAGAAAAGGCTTTCGGGGAGCCCCCTTGGCAAGGGGTGCCAGAATTATTCGTAAAGGCACAGCTGGGGGCAGACAAGGCACAAAGGCACAACTGGTGGAGGGCAGGGGCAGCCTCCAAGCTGAGTGTCAGGGTCACAAGAGGACACAGGACCACCCACGCTTGCTAGGCATGGGGTTGACCACGGCCTGGACAGCCTCAGCAAACACTTCCTTGACGCCGTCCTGCTGCAGGGCCAAGTACGCGAGGTAGCGCACAGCGTGGATCTGCTTGGCCAGCACCTGGCCCTGTTCCTTCGGGCGTCATAGGGTGTCAGGCTGGGCTCTCAGGTCCTTCTTGGTGCCCACCAGGAGGATGGGCACATCGGGGCAGTGGTGGCACACCTCTGGATGCCACTTGTGCCACACATTCTCATAGGAGGACGGACTGGCAATGGAGAAACAGATGACAAACATATTGGTCTGTGGGTAGGAGTGTGCGCAGAGGCGGCCCTACTCCTCCCGGCCCGCTGTGTCCCACAGGTGCAGGTTCACCGTGCGCCAGCCCTGCAGGCGCTATAACTGTCGAACGCTGTGGGGAGGTACTCCTTGGGGAAGGCGGTGGTTGTGTAGCAGATGAGCTGGCACGTCTTGCCCACAGTCCCACCTGTGGGGGGGGGGCTTTGTGTAGCCTACCACCCTACACTTGATGCTCTCCATGGTGGGTGCAGCACCATCAAGTGTAGCCTACCACCCTACACTTGGTGCTCTCCATGGTGGGTGCAGCTGCTGCGGTGGAGGCTATGCCTCCTTCCCCTTCTGGGCCCCTCTGGATGCAGTGACCTGGTGCCCTCCCCGCCACAGGGGAGCTGGGGGCAGCAGCAGCTCGGGGCTGGAGACTTCTCTTCAAGTGATGTGCTCTCAAAACTGTTTAGAGAAGTTCCAACCTTTCCAGCCTCATTGTCCCAAATCCCCTGCCTAATGCTCCAACCAAGAGCTTGCTCTAACAGCGTCTTCCAGGAAAAGTCCTGCCATCCAGTCTCTTTGATTTTTTTTTTCTCCCTTCCCCTGGAATGACACCATTCCCCCCCATCCCGTCTCCATTTTTGCATGCCAAATTCCTGCTCTGCTTCAGGACTTTAGCATAGGTTTTTCTCCAAAATGGATTAACTGTCCCCAAGCCCCGGGTTCATCCACTCTGGAGAGAATTCCTAAGTTCCCACGATGTTCTGGTTTTGTTCCAGCATTCCAATTCTCCCTTCCTTCCCCCTTCATCAGGTATAGCCCACCTGAGATCAGTTTCAGTTCAGCTAGAATTTCCTGGGCACCTAATGCATGCCCGGCACAATACTGGAGGATTATGGAATTGGTAACTCATGGCCCTTGCCCACAAAATACTAGAGGTAGCAAGGTAGTGATCACCACCACCCCTTGCACTTCTCCCACTTTCTTATGTTGGTGATATCATCTTCCCAGCCATTCAGGTAGGAAACTCTGAAGTTGTATTTTGCCTTTTCCTCATCTTTCATCCAATACTTAATTACTTGCCAAATTCTTTCAAATATTCCTTCTATAGGTTTCCAATTTCTTTCTTCCTTTCTGCCTCCCGGCTCCTCACTTCAGTCTGTTTGGCACTGACTAATCTTTCTAAAATACTAATTTCATTGAATCACTCCTTGGATACCAGGCAGGATAGATTAGCACAAAGATGGGCAACTTAAACACCTCCAAGGCCAAACAGAGCTAGCTCACTGTAAATAAATGAAAACAAAAGCATCATGATAAATAGTAGCTGGTACTTGGCCTCAGTTTAAGGGATGGAAGGAGTGTTGAGGAATGTGACAAACTGAAGAGCATATGTCCTGCCTAAAGGGGGCAGCAGCTACTCAGCTCCATTCTGTTGTCAAGAATCAGGGCCCCAAATTGTCAAGTCTTCAAATTTTTCAAGAGAAGCCAGAAATCTTTTGTTATTGTTTAAGTGTGAAACATTCCACTTTAAAAATATGGGGCAATTAATCTTTTTTTTTAAAGCGTTGACCAAACAAAACCCAGGATGGAAATGGCCTTGAGCTGCCAGATTTCAACCCTTGGTTGGAGGGAAAATTGCAGGCTGGAAAAGCAATTTACTTTAAACTCTGATGATTTTTTACATCCAGCCTTGCTCTCTTCTTACCGTCTCTTCTTAATGTTGCTAATTGCTTTTCTAAAAACTGAAATCTGATCATTCAAAAAACACTTCCTGAGCTCTTATCACACGGCCATGATCCTTGTTGAGCTCTTGGGACGAAGACACAGCCAGAATGCTGTGGTAAGTGATAAAACAAAGATGAACAAAATAAGGGAGAACGCAAAGGAGGGGGGTCATTCATATTGCTTGGGCTGCGTGTGAGGTGTATTCAAGAAAAGGTCCAAATTCTTGGGTTTGGTATTCAAGACCATGATCTGATTTCTTCCCATTTCTAAATCGTCAGATCCCATTGTTCACCAACCCCTACTCAATACCCTCGTGTTCTCAGCCATCCAGAATTACTCTCATGCTTACAACTTTGTAGGAGCAGTTTCTTCTGCCTGTAATAATCCCACTTGCTACCTTCCCACTGTCTCCCAGGCCAATGCGTAATCCGTCCGCATCGATTATCGCACGGTTTTCTGTGAAAGCTTCCCGAATTCCTGAGCATTTACTAGGCCTTTGTTGAGGTCCCACCAGCCCTGTTATATATTGTTTCCTATTATAGATGTTGTTAACTGTTGATACGCCGACCCCCTCCACTGGACCGTGCATTCAGAGCCGGTGTCGGCGCGGCTGTGCAAAGATGTCGGTGACAGGTCGTCTCCTCTCCCGCAAAGATGAGAAAACTACAATTCCCAGAAAACCCTACGTCAGAACGGAGCCTGCGCCGTTGCTATTCTGACAACGGGCGCCCGCTTGGATTCCTGCGCTTTGCGTTACGAGTGTTGTAACTCGGAAGTTAGGGTAGAGTTGCCAGGTCTTGTAACGCCCGTCATTTATCTTTTATTTTCCTTGTTCTAAGATCCTCACGTGGAAGTGTAGTTTTACAACAAAATCAAAGGGTTTTATGCGCAGAGAGGCAAGCCTGAGGTGTCGCCTTTTTCATTCTGTATTCGGGAACCCGAAGCTCGGAGACCCGGTGGAACAGGACTAGGCGTTCGCCGCGGGGTCCAGCGACCTGTTCTTCCGCGACAGAGCCTTGCTCCCATCTTCAAAGTATAAGAGGATGGCTCAATGTTAATTGAAGGCCCCTATTCCCACTCCTCTGAAAACTAGCCTCAGCTGCTGCGTGGACGGTCACAGGCCGTTTAACGTCCCCCTGGGTCTCCAATCGCTGGACTTCTGTCCTTGACCTATAGGATTTCCTCATGTTTACACACCTCAGTCATAACCCGAGAAAAGCTTTTAACGCTACCTTTCTACAGGTAGGCCACCTATAATTTAGCACATTGGGAACTTTAGGGCTGTATCTGATACCACCGTCACACAGATTTGAATAAACTGGGTAGCCCGAAGATCCTAGCACAGTTGGGGAAGTCAGTGAGTTTGGAAACTTAACCCCCACCCTCACCCCCAAGCCAGAGCTATAGGATACTTTCAACAAAAGCAATAAGCCAAGTAATGTGAAAGAGAAAGTAATGGGTCCCAAGGCCTGGAATATAATGGAAATCAGAGTGACTGTTTAAGAAAGTAAAAAAGGGACTTCCCTGGCAGTCCAGTGGTTAAGACACTGTGCTTCCAATGCAGGGGGCGTGGGTTCCACCCCTGGTTGGGGAACTAAGATCCCACATGCAGTGTGGTGTGGCCAAAAAATAAAAAGTAAAATCATGCCATTTGGGGGTAGATAAAATATCAAGACGAAGATGCACAGAACCAAGAATCACTGAAGCAAACTGCAGTGGGGAGGAAAGCTGTGCCAGCCTTGTGGTAGGGGTAATCTGATGTTGGTAAACATTCCATCCTTAGACTTAAACTCCCCTCATTCTGATATGTGGAGCTATCTCTTGACTTCAGTTAAGCTTCCCAAGTGATATGATTACATGAAGAAAACACACTAAGGCCAATGGGGAAGTCTACTGCACCTGACATATTTCTCATCATAAATTAACACACTGGAGTCTGGTTTTATAGACCAATATAGCTTTACTAGTCAGCTTTCCTGAGTACAGATCAAGGTAATTAAACTACCTGGAGGGAAGCTGCCGAGAGTGGCCTTACCCTGGAAACACCCTGATTTCTCTGTCCAGATGCACAGAATACTTACCAAAGCAAGTTTTATCGCATTCCTGCCCAGAGACTGGGAGCCTCTCTAGGGTAAGGACGGCATCTCTCTTACCTTGGCTGCAGAGACAACCTGCAGAAGGCTTAAAGTAATTTGATCTGAGAGTTAAGGAAGTTTCAGGTAGTGCACTGACTACTGGAAAAGGGGAGGAGTAGCCACATAATTCATTTAGTCACTCATCATTTAAGAGCCAAGAATAGATAGATAATAGCTCAAGGTGCTACTAAGGGCTCAGTATATTGGAAGAGTCATGTAGACCCATAAGTGCATTACACGATTACCTTCCTCAGAAAGGTCTCTCTTACCACCCAATTTAGGCATCCAGTTACTCTCTCTCATTCCCATTTTACTTTCTTCAAACACTTTTAAATCTTGGATGAAACAATGTACTAGTTTGCCTTTCTTGCCTCACAACAGTGTTAAGCACCGTGAGAGGAGGGACCTTGTCTGTCCAGCTCAGTGATATATTCCTAGTGCCCAGAACAGTACTTGGCAAACAGTAGATGCTCAATAAACATTCATCAAATGACTAAGTAACACTGCCTTCAAGAAGGGAGCAGAAAGACAACTGCCACTTGAGTAGGCCATTTGTCAAGTGAGAAGGTGTTAATTCCAGGCAGAAGAACAGGAGCACCATGAAAAATGACAGTTGGAGAGGAAAATTTAATAATCCATGCAAGAGCTAACCAGAACCTTTAAGAATAGGTGGATTGGGCTTCCCTGGTGGTGCAGTGGTTAAGAATCCGCCTGCCAATGCAAGGGACGTGGGTTCGAGCCCTGGTCCGGGAAGATGCCACATGCTGCGGAGCAACTCAGCCCGTGTGCCACAATTACTGAGCCTGCGCTCTAGAGCCGGCGAACCACAACTGCTGAAGCCTGCGTGCCTAGAGCCCATGCTCTGCAACAAGAGAAGCCACCACAAGAAGCCCGCGCACTGCAATGAAGAGTAGCCCCCCACTCGCCGCAACTAGAGAAAGCCTGCGTGCAGCAATGAAGACCCAACACAGCCAATAAATAAATAAATAAATTCTTTAAAAAAAAAAAAAGAATAGGTGGATTTAAGAGAATCTGTGAAAAACAAAACACAAGACAAAACCCATCAACAGCAGCAGCTATGGAATTGGGCCGGATTCGTTAAATCGGGGGCATAGACAAGCCAAGCCATAGAAAAAGGATCTTTGAAAATGTCCCAGTGGGAATGTGTACCACGCTCTTAGCCAGGCAAAGCCAGAGCCATGTTTAATCATCCTTCCCAATCAATGTTCAGGCCTTTGTTATCTCCAACTGGACAAAAACAGAGGCCCTTAACTGGTCAATCTGTCTCTAGTTTGGTATTTGCCCTTCTGTACTCACCTCAGTTTCCCCCAAACTCTTCAGATTCCTAAAGAGGAATGCTCAAACTCCTAGTTGTAAAAGCCCTTCATTATCTAGCCCCTACTACCCAGCTTCTAGCTCTTTTCCCAATCTACATGCATTTCCTACTCTGGCTGAAACAAGAATGTTGTCCCTGCACACCAGCACGATTTCCCACCACCCAGCCTTTGCTTATTTCAAGCCCCAATTACTACTTTTGCCTGAGCCCTATTCACCCTTTAAAACCTCACTCCAATGGAGAACAGGATGGAGGTTCCTTAAAAAACTAAAAATAGAACTACCACACGACCCAGCAATCCCACTACGGGGCATATACCCTGAGAAAACCATAATTCAAAAACAGTCAAGTACCACAATGTTCACTGCAGCTCTATTTACAATAGCCAGGACACGGAAGCAACCTAAGTGTCCATCGACAGATGAATGGATAAAGATGTGGCACATATATACAATGAATATTACTCAGCCATAAAAAGAAACGAAATTGAGCTATTTGTAGTGAGGTAGATGGACCTAGAGTCTGTCATACAGAAGTAAGTCAGAAAGTGAAAAACAAATACTGTATGCTAACATCTATATATGGAATCTAAAAAAAAAAAAAAAAAAAAAGGTTATGAAGAACCTAGGGGCAGGACAGGAATAAAGATGCAGATGTAGAGAATGGACTTGTGGACACAGGGAGGGGGAAGGGTAAGCTGGGATGAAGTGAGAGAGTGGCATGGACATATACACACTACCAAATGTAAAATAAATAGCTAGTGGGAAGCAGCCGCATAGCACAGGGAGATCAGCTCGGTGCTTTGTGACCACCTAGAGGGGCAGGATAGGAAGGGTGTGAGGGAGATGCAAGAGGGAGGAGATACAGGAATATATGTATACATATAGCTGACTCACTTTGTTATACAGCAGAAATTAACACATTGTAAAGCAATTATACTCCAATAAAGATGTTAAAAAAAAACAAAAAACCTCACTCCAAGTCTACCACCCTGAATGAAGCCTTCCCAGATCACTGTTGCTTACTTAGAACCATCTACCATCTTTTCTTTTCCTTGGTCCACAACCTGTACCATTTACCCAACACTTAGCAGCTTTTACCTCGCTTGCTTACCGTCTTTGCTAGATGGAGCTCCTTCTCAGCAGTCAAGATCCATCTGACTAAGTATTTATTTATGTTAATTCCAAGTCAGATACTGGGGATACAGGACTTCCCTGGTGGCAGAGTGGTTAAGAATCCATCTGCCAATGCAGGGCACACAGGTTCGAGCCCTGGTCTGGGAAGATCCCACATACTGCGGAGGAACTAAGCCCGTGCGCCACAACTACTGAGCCTGACGCTCTAGAGCCACAAGTGCTGAGCCCGCATGCCATAACTACTGAAGCCCACACGCCTAGAACCCATGCTCCACAAGAAAAGCCACTGTAATGAGAAGCCCGCCCACTGCAACGAAGAGTAGCCCCTGCTCGACGCAACTAGAGAAAGCCTGTGCACAGCAACGAAGACCCAACGCAGCCAAAAAAACCAAATAAAAATTAAAAAAAAAAAGATACTGGGGATATAAGACAGACTAGGACTACTTAACAGAACTCGTCAGGCTTTTAAAACTCAACTCATAGGGTATTCCCTGGCGGTTCAGTGGTTACGACTCGGTGCTCTCACTGCCATGGGCCGGGGTTTGATCCCCGGTCAGGGAACTAACATCCCACAAGCTGCTCAATGTGGCAGAAAAATAAACAATAAATAAATTTTAGGGCTTCCTTGGTGGCGCAGTGGTTGAGAGTCCGCCTGCCGATGCAGGGGACACGGGTTTGTGCCCCGGTCCGGGAAGATCCCACATGCCGCGGAGCGGCTGGGTCTGTGAGCCATGGCTGCTGAGCCTGCGTGTCCGCAACGGGAGAGGCCCGTGTACCGCAAAAAAAAAAAAAAAAATTTTAAAACACATATATCTGTCCTCCATAAATACATAACTCAGAAGACACCAGTAATGCTTGCTGAATGACTGAAAAACATTCAAAGCCAAATAAACATGTCTTTCCCTACTTTTCTCCCATTAACATGAAGGCACACTGGGTACCATGCCTCAGGAAATGTGGATCAGCCTACTGCTAAGACCAACTAGACAACAGCTGCAATATAAAAATCATTTTCTTAAAAGCATAAAAAGGCTAACTAGGTAATGAGGAATTACTGAGACAAAATCTAGATAAGAACCCAGAGAGCTGAGAACTCAAAGCATCTCTTTCTCTTAAGGCATTTGCCAATCTGGAAATAGCCCCTGGGTGCCTGAACTACGCTTTCAGGAGCCTCATGGACTGACAGGGACAACTGCAGCTATAGGAGACTACACATACTTTGAAGGCCTTTTCAAGGGAAGAACCACCAGGGCAGCACAGAAGTCACTGTTCCTTAACAGTATTTAACAATCTTTAAACCCATGCTATCTCCTGATAAAATTCTCACACTCACCTTTGTAACTAAAATTTCAAAGTTAAGTATACTAAAGATACAACAACTGGTCATTCTAAAGAGTATGCTCCCTGCCCTCATCCTAGAGAATCATTACTCTAAAAAGTTCATTAGCTCTTTCTGTAAGATGTTCACTTTGGCAACCAGTTTACATTTGTAAGCAGAATTTTTCATCATACCTCAACCTGAGGTGTGACTCCCCCATCCATGATGCACCAAATTTGCCTTGTGAGATTCCTCAAGTGTCTATCAGTGCTACAGTGCAGGGGCCCACACACTTTTCTATAAAGGGCCAGAGAGTATTTTCAACTCTGTGGTCCATACTGTCTCTTGCTCTGGAGTTGCAGTATGAAAGCAGCCACAGATGCAAACAAATAGGCGTGGCAGTGTTCCAATATAACTTTATTTACAAAAAATAGGCCATAGTTTGCTGATCCCTGCTGAGTAACAAAATACAGATTCACTGAAAGGCATTACTGAATTCATTTGTCATTTATCTTTTATTTTTTTGTCAAACACTTAAAAAGTACAAATTCTAATAAGAGAATGTGAGATTTGATGTTAACAAGGGGCTATTTGTTTTGGAAAGTTGAGAATCACCACTGCAGAAAGAAAGGTTTTGGTCTTCAGATCTGATGAAGACCACTGTAAAGAAACCTGCTGTAACATTTTCAAGTGCATATTATATGCCCCAACCTGTGCTAAATATAAATACTTTCTTTACATGGACTATTTAATCTATTTGAAAACAAACTCCAATGATGTACATACAATTAACCCTCATTTTACAGATAAGGAAACCGTGGCTCAGAAAGTTCAGTAGCTTGGCAAGGCTCACATAGCAAATTAGTGGCAGAGCAGACTAAACTCTAGGGCTACAAACATCCAAAGGCCATTCCTTTAGCTACTATTCTAAACAACCAATCCTCCCTGGTGGGCAGAGAAGATTCACCGTGTGTGGAAGGTTGGCCCAAGTTCATGTGTCTTCTGATGTTCTTCTTTTCCTGGGAGCTCTTGACAATTATGACTGCCTCACAAACTTTAATCTCCCCTGTACTCCTCTGACCTAGGTATGCATGGACACTTACTCCTTTCATTCCCCTTAAGGTGAAGACTTTACTTAAAGATAATAAATGGAATTCAAACAGAAAAAAATTTTAACTAGCTCACTAGATACAGATCTTCTGAGACCACAGGTTCTGGCCCATGCTTACGGTCTCCGTAGGTTGACTTCTTCCCTGGGCCTTGACCTATTTCCATGAGACAAAGACACATCCCTACCTGGGAATGCCCCTATGTTCAAGCCCTAGAAATCAAGGTCTAGGAAAAAACACCTTTCACTAGTCTAAGGCTTACCTCACAGGTCCCCATTTTCTGACCTAGGAGTCATCTTCTCTCTGCATAAAACATTAAACAAACATGTCCAGTCCCTTTTGAGGAGATCCCAAAACCCAGCCATAGTGGCGTGGTCTTACTCTGTGGCCCCAAAGGGCAACCATATGATAATAAAACAGCCTAACAACACTAGGTGCAGTGAGAGGGTGTCTGTCATTTTCCTTATAGAAACCTACTCTACTTCCCACCCAGCAGCCATTTAGTAGGAATGGGGCTGACAACTGCAAGAGTGAATGAACATATCACACTGATTCTGTAACAAGAAGACTTCAGTGAGGCAGCGTTCCCCATTTCTGGCCCATCCTTCAGGACTTCGGATGGCCCCCACAGCTGCCCTGCCCTTGTTTTAGGGTGACTATCCCACTGTAAGGCCACTCCCATTACAGCCACTGCTATTCTCCTCTTCCAGGAACAAGTGACTACCCTGGAAAAACAAGAGATGAAACACACTGCCCTTCAAATATGAAGTAAAAATAATTCTTTAATTATTAAAAGATCACTTCTGGGCTTTAAAAAGTCTTTAAATCTTAAATGTAATGTTGAAATAGGGAAATGGTTATAGCAGCCTCACATAAATTATTTGAGTTAATAAACATTATCACAGTATTAAGAAGGCAAGGTAAACAAATAGCTTAAGTATTTTATTTGTTTGCAACTAAGCTTGTTAACACTATATAATGAAAATGTACAAAGAATAATGTTGCAGTTTTTGGTTAGATTTAAGTCAAAGACATTCATTAATAAGGAATCTTCGAATGTGAATATTCCAGAAACTTCTCTAAGCCATCTGATCAGGACAACTGTCTCTGAATATTACCTTACTTTGGAAGGTACTGGCATACATTTGAATTAAACAGTTTTTTTTCAAAATAAGCCTTAATTAAAAAAACTATTCTATATTCAAACTAAAACAATTTTAATAGAACTTTCCTTTCCGAAACAATAATAAAGGAAACAAGGCATTTTGTAAAACGTGGTCCTGAACAAGTCACAGTAAAAAATAAATGTATACTTAACTTCCACCTCCTCAAAACAGAGGTTACTTTCTGTTCCTCAGCCTTGGAAATAAGGTGAAGAACAGTCTGTAAGCAACTTCGGGCAGGGGGTTGCCAAAACAAAGCTCAAGCAATTGAACATGGACATCTCTTAAAAGAATTTGGGGGAACCTGACCAAAGGATCCAAATTCTATTTCTAATAAGTGATACAAAGGTGAAGTGGCGCCTCCCAAGTAGCAGTGCCTCAGGGGCGTGGCCCAGCCCCATGCTCGCCTTTGTCATGCTCCCAAGCAAAGCCTGATGCTCCTCCTCCAGAGGAGACTCTCTTCCTTCTTAGAGGTTCAGTGTCCAGGGAGCTCCTTGTGTGAATGAGGTGAGCACAGACTCCACGTGGGTATTTTAAGGCTTGGAGTCAAAGTAATGTTCTAACACAGCTAGGCAGAGTCATGTGTCAAATGGCCTGTCTCGGGTTTGTTCTAATTCCTCACCACGCATTTGTAGACCTAGGACCACAGACCTTTGCTATGTCGTCATAATCACATCTAATGTCCATCCTAACTTATGATTCATATTCTGTGCCTGGAAACAGTCCCTGTATTTAACAATAACACCTACACAGAAAACAATCCACTGTTACAACTTATATGGTCACAAAACATTAATGATCTTCTGTAGACCAAGGAAATGTTTTTAACCATAATTGTCGTGCATCAAATTCACAGCCAGAATCCCCAAGATCAAAAAAATTTGCACAATACAAATAATAACTTAAAATACACATAAACACACATACACACACTCTCACACACACTTCTTACAGAACTGTGCTTGGGGAAACTCCATTTGTTGAGTGCCACTGAGGGCATATTTTGCTAAACTGCTGCTCCAGGTATTTTTGTTTGGAAAATCTATCACAGTAGGGCACAGCTGTTTATTGGATGAGCAGAAAAGAAACATATGCTTGTGGCAACCGGAAAGTTTTAAGGTCTTTCAAGTTGTATAAAATGGACCTGCAGAAACATTTAAGTGTTCTCAGGATGCAAAGTTGGAGCTGAAATGTGATATCAAACCAGTTGCAAAAAGTGTACAGCAGCCATCTCTTGAGGTCAAACCTGGTACCCAGATATGCAAGAAAGCTTCAGGACACATCTATAAATTAGGAATAAAAAACAAACGAGTGTAAGAATACTACAAATATAGTGTCATGCTTTTTTAATATTAACTAACGGTAAATGTGATAAACAGTAGAGGATATCAATCACCACTAAAGAGGTCCTAAATTCGCAAGAATTTAAGAAACTTGACTCAGACTCAGTTTACATATATAGCTATTTATAATTTCTGTTTTGAGTAATGGGTAGTTGCAAGATGTTTAGAATTAAGAAATTCTGACCACACACTTGATAAGCTAGCTTAAGGACTCAACTTTCATAAATTAACAATTGAAACTACCTTTCTGAGGGAAAAGCCAGGTATTAAACAAATTGGCACTGAAGTCAGACCACCTGGGGTTTTAATCCTGGCTGAACCACTAGCTGTATGAGCCTGGACAAATTATTTAAATTCTTTAAATGCTATCCTTACCTGTAAAATGGGACTAGGAATAGTTCCTCCCCCACAGGGTAATTGTGGATTAAATAAACTTTGTGAGGATTTAAAGGGTTTAGCACAGTGCTGGACATATAAGTATTCTTTAAATGTTATCTATTATTTTACTTCACAGGGGCTTTCTGCTCTCAGGAGACAAGGTACTCAGTGTCAAAATCTTGCTCTTGCAAGTTGAAAAATTCAATGAAAAACTTGGCAATACTTACAGCTTGTTGGCCTTGTCCCATATCGTCGCATAATCTGATCATGTGTGAATTTCACAAAAGATTCATATTGTTCTGTGAGGGGAAAGACAGTATATACTATCCCCAGAAACTCTCCCGCAGTTTTTCAAGAATGAAGGGTCAGAATCACATCTAGCTTCCCAGTTTATATTATCCACGCTCAGGCCCTGCTTATAATGGTCACTCTGAGATCTGTTCCTTTCTCTTAGGTCCCAGAGCCAAATCCCTGGCTCCTAGGTTTGGTCACTGATCATCGCTAACATTTTCCTAATAATCTCACCCCTGCTGTAATTCCATCTCCTGCTAATGGCTTCCCAAGATAGACAGCTGTGCTCACTACCACAAGCCAGCAAATTTTAGTATTATCTCCTATAGGACATGAAGCTTGAAGCTCTTTTCTGCACTCTATCTTTTCTATAAATTTCAACATACAAACTGAGTGATAGAGGTGGAATGGCTAGAAAGCTAAGAGAAAATTCCACATTACCTAATTGCAGACAGTTCCACAGAAGTACCTTCTGAAGGGAAACTCAGTAAAAAGACAGAAGGTAGTCTGACATCCAAGAACACAGAAGTGTTTACAGCCAGCTGGTCTAAACAGTTTTGGAGTGGGGGTAGAATAGGGGAATGACATACTACAGCTACTTCTTATAATACACATTGTTAGTATATTAAAGGATCAAAACAATGTTACTATAAAGAAATTCATTTAACTCTGTTGTTAAATCAACAGTTCTCAATTTAAAGCCGACCAATTAACATTCTGTTGTGTGGGCCACCACATGAGAAAACAATACTTACAGGAAGAAGCTGTTGCCTAAAACCTCTCTGATCACAACATCACCCTCTTTCACTAAACAGGTACTACTTCCTATTCCTGATTTAGATCCCTTCCTTTCACAAAAGGGTCTACTGGTTGCCATCACTAATCACTCTTTGTTCTAGCCTGCGCGGTGCTTTCCAGACTTTAAAGTACCTCTAAATCACAGGATGCCTGACTTCCCACATCCATAAAGTGACTCCCACCAGGAAGTCTGAATGTGTAGACTATACTCTTCCCAACCACCTGTTGGGAGGTCAGCATGATTCCTACCACCTGTTAACCCACCAGCTTGCCCGAATAACCTACTTGATGCCTTTATTCATATGGAAAATTCTTGAAAGAAAAGCTTGGCTTATCTTGTTTCAGAAATGTAAATAAAAAGTCCTTCCATATAATGTATAAATAAAATGTTTAGAATCCAAAAGAGAGTAACCAAAGAGAGAAAATTAATACTCACAATTCATTAAACCTTCTGGAATTAAGTGTTACGCTTTTTCTAAGTTACCATTTACTTAACTGGGATTAATCCTTACAGAACCCTATTAACAATGGCATAGCCACTGCCTCAGCCTACCTGCTAGTTTGGTATTGAGGATTTGCTCATATTCCTCCCGAATTTTATCTTCATAGTCTTTTAAGAGACGCTCACATATTATTCCAACTTGTCGGAGGGTAAAGGTGGGCTGGTCCTTCTTCATCCAGGAGGAACCTGGCCAAAAGACATACTTAGTTTACATATACATTCTAGCTCTAGGGTTCTGAATTAGCAACTATGCAAAGAGTCCTAGAATATAAAAATTCTTTAGAAAAATGATATTTTCCACTATTTTACATGGAATAGTTTCACAAAGTTCTGACATTCATTCTACAAGGCAAGGCTGAAGGTAAATTAAGAAGTAGGAGGAAAGTATATTCAGGTGTGCTAAATGATCTGCACACAGAAAAACAGTTCTGATGCCATAACGATCCGAGCCCATACAGAATGCTCACTTGGTAAAGAACAAGAACAAAAAGGTTAAAGCTGATATAAAGCCTCTAGTCTGAATCAGAGAAAGTAGATTCACAATATAAGAGCTACCCAGATCCTTGGAGATCATCTACACCTATGTTTAATCATGGTGGTGCATCATAATTATCTGTAGAATTAACAACAACAAAAAAGATACATATGTCGATTTAATTCTGGGGTAGGGCTTAGGCATCTTTTAAGTTCCACAGGTGATTCTGATAAGAAATGGTTGACTCCCCCAATATAAAAAACTGTTAGCTAAGTCACTGACGAATGACAAAAGGAGATGATTAGGCACTACACATCTCATCCTTGATCCCTTTTGAAACTAGGTTGAGAAAAATGAAATGTTCATTAACACAAAGAGTTGATTTGCTTTTTGTTTTTTTTTTTGTTTTGCGGTATGTGGGCCTCTCACTGTTGTGGCCTCTCCCGTTGCGGATGCACCGGACTGGGGCAAGAACCCGTGTCCCCTGCATCAGCAGGCGGACTCTCAACCACTGCGCCACCAGGAAGGCCCTTGAAATGTTCATTAGACTGCAGCTGGAAACCAAAATTTCCCCTGGGATGCCAGATGGAAATTGGCTTCTTGATCATGATAAAAGCAGCAGCTCTGTTGGCAGCCCAGTTCTGAGTTTTCCTCAAAGCTCAGCCTAGAATCTGTTTCTTCAGCCCTCTTAGTCTATAAACCACTTAACGTCTAGAAACAAATCGTTTTTTGCTTAAACCAAAATTTTTTCTCTACAAATAAAATCTGCAAAACATCTAGTCAGTAATTATTTATAATTGTTTCTCTACCCGTAACATATTTTATTACTTCAAAATGATACTACTAAAATCCGAAGAGAATATTAAGGAGAGACGTGCTAGCTACAACCACTGAAAGATCTATCACTCATGTATGGGCAAGAGCAATTCATTGGAAAGGGTGTTATTTGAGGGTCAAGACCTTTGGGTTATAAGAGGACAATTTTTTTTAATGTATTTATTTTTTATTTATTTATTTTTGGGCTGCATTGGGTCTTTGTTGCAGTGTGTGGGCTTCCCACTGTGGTGGCTTCTCGGGTTGTGGAGCATGGGCTCCAGGCACACGGGCTTCAGTAGTTGTGGCTCATGGGCTCTAGAGCGCAGGCTCAGTAGCTGTGGCGCAGAGGCTTAGCTGCTCCACGGCATGTGGGATCTTCCCGGACCAGGGATCGAACCCGTGTCCCCTGCATTGGCAGGTGGATTCCCAACCACCGTGCCACAAGGGAAGTCCCAAGATGACAATTTTTTAAAAAATTATTTGTGGTGAAATTCACATAAAATGAACCATTTTAAAACTGAACAATTCAGTGGCATTTAGTATAGTCATAATTTCTACAACCACCACCCCTATCTAGTTTCAAAATATCTCCACCACTCCAAATAACACCCCTTACCCATTAAGCAGTTTGTCCCCATTCCCCGCTCCCCCTATCTCCTGGCCAACATCAATCTGTGTTCTGTAAGGAGACAAGTTTTAATCAAGGTAATTTTTAATAACTCTTAGAACTGTTATAAAGTAGAATATTCTGTGAGGAAACAAATATTCTCCTCTACTGTTAAAGTAGGCAGAGTCCACCACCAGTGGTGATGTTTGGGCCCTGGCCTGTTGACTATTTACAGGGATATGGCAGGCAAGACTCATGGCTGAACTATGTGACGATGAAGGTTCCCTCCAACCCTGAGATTCTATTTTTGAGCCATCCTCTCTGACCACCTGTCAATATTACAGAGCAGTGCTGTCACACAACTTTCTGCAGTAACGGAAATGTTCTATAGTGCTGTCTAATACAACAGCTACACGTGGCTACTAAGTACTTGAAATATGGCTACCACAGCAAGAAACTGAATTTAAATTTTAAGTAATTTAAAATTAAACAGCTACATGTGGCTACTGGCTACGGTATTATATGCTGCAGTTATAGAGGGTACTCTTGAATTGGGTGGAAGGAAGTCCAGTCAAATCAACCTAAGGTCTTTTGCAATTTCATGACTCCATGGTTTTAAAAGCATTTATAAGTAGTAATACAATGAATACACTTTATCAATTTTATTACTTTAGATGAAATCAATTCTGGTTTAGGAAACCATCATTTTAATTACCACTTACAAACTCTTAAATGGATGGTGCACACTAAAACATGCTTACCTGGCGAACTAGGTGCTGTGAGTGCTGAGGAGTGAGGCTGACTTTCCGAAGTACAAGCTTCACTCTGATTAAGAACAACTTCTAAATGTCTCCACCTCTGATAACGACTGTATTCTTGTTTTATGTTCTGAAAAATTTGCTCTAATAAAAAAGAAACACACTTGAGCATTCACTTTACTGTGTTACTTCTTCAAGCTTCTTGTCCCTCCTCCCATGTTATATTAACAAACGTGTTTATACCAGATAAAGCACTCCTCCTATAATCCCCAAAGTGTTTCCTCTTGTTGCCACTATTTCAGTAATACATAGGATAGCAGCTATTTTGGCATAAACCACCCAGGTAGTTCCCTTTGCTTCTTTTCCTGTGACAATGAAGACCAGATCTGCTGTTTGCTGTAGGATTAAGTAGGACAACTTACAGCAACAAACAAACAAAACCATCCTTAGCTTCTTCACCTAATAAGAAGCAATTTTTGATCTCCTCTGAGTTGCACAACTTCACAAACAAGGGTATTAGGAACAAGTCTCTTACACCAAGGCCTTCTAACAATGAAACTCTTGTCCTGTTTGGGATTCAAGATCTTTGGGGAAGAGGAGAGCAGAAACCATTATGTTCACAGCCTGGACACTGACCAAGAGAAGACCTGAGGTTACTGCTTGGAACTGATGGTCAGAGCTTAGAAAAGAATTTTCTGATCCTATAAGAGGCAATATTTGGTAGGATTCAGATTACTATTCTGTGTCAAGGTAATCATAAACTAATTTGTTAACGCTATTAGCGGAGTCCAGGACACACAAATCACTAACCACCTTGAAGGCCACTCCTAGAGACAACACAGAATCTGGAAAGATGTGGTTTTCAACAAGTTTCTTGGGGTTTTTTGATAGAATATGTATTCACTTTCCAGATCATAAAGCCTCCTTATAAAAAACAAAAACCAGGAAATTATATCACCCCCCCACTTACATTATTCTAATATATACTTTGCTATAACAATTTTTTTTTAATGGGGGGTAAGTGTTAATAATGCCATTTTGCTTCTTCCTATGTGACTGTGACCTTGGGAAATCATTCAGGATCTTTAGCCTAGTACTTCAAAACAAATGTTAAATGCCTACCCAATAAAGTTGTGAGAATCAACACCAAAGACATTAACAATGCCATTACAAGTGATGGTACAGTCCAGGGACTGACATGAACTCAAAGTAGCTCCACACGTAGCTAAACTCCAGAACTCTCAAGCCTGAACACTGGAACAATGCAGGATTAGCAAAGCTTTCCTTTCAGAATGCTATGAAGTTCATATTTTAGATCCCTGAATTTATGAAGTCTTTGCTTCATCTTTAAAATGCATTATTCTCCAAGCACATACTTGCCAGAATCAATACAAGGATGTAAGGAACTGCAAAGAATTGAAACAAGAAAGGACAAGTATGAGGACAATGCTCATGAGAACAGAAGGTCTTTGATAAACTTCTAACTGCCTCCTGTACAGCAAAGTGAACAAATGGAAAGACACAACATTAAGGCTGGTAGAAGGACTGGGAAGTCCAAGAATCTAAACATGGTATGCACAGGAGAAAAAGAAGTAGCTGTGACTTTCTTCCCAAGCAGGCCAAGGCATTTTTTTCTTTAAAAAGAAAAATGCAAATTTCTTTTTAACAGTGGATAATAATTTAAATTCTTGCCTCCCGTTATTATTTGAGGTTGTGCTTCCAGCTTATATCAGACTAAGCCCATCTTCAAAATTTTACAATGACTCCTAGTTGCTACAGACCAAATTCAAACTCTTGAACATGGCATTCCATGCCTTCCAAGACTGGGCCCCAAATTATTTTTCCAGTTCCACTACAACCGAGTTCCATTAAACTATCCTTTCCTTCACCTGTGGGTTTTCTAGCCTTTGCTCTAGCAGTTTTCCTTTGCTTGAACTGGGGCGGTCTCTCCCCCCAACATTATTCAAGACCCAG
Organism: Tursiops truncatus; assembly: GCF_011762595.2. Lineage (NCBI taxonomy): Eukaryota > Metazoa > Chordata > Mammalia > Artiodactyla > Delphinidae > Tursiops > Tursiops truncatus. Next base: position 152,513,056 of record NC_047034.1, read on the forward strand.
CTAAAATGCTACCTTTCTGGAAGTTATTCTCCAACCCTCAAGTCATGATCAATTAACTGCTTTGCATCTAGACTCCCTCCATGTTTACAAACATTTCCTGGAGGTCAGCAAACCCCTTCCATGTCTGGTATCCATCTAGCTCCTTTAAGCAATGAAAGGCTTAATTTTATAGGCTCCTTCCATAAAAAAGTGCTATGATACATATCTTTTTTTTTTTAAGTTTAGTAAGAACATAGTTTCTTGACTATTTCTGAGAGAACTTTTGAGTTAACAAGTAGGATATTTTGATATGAAGTCACTGATTTTTAAATTCACTTTTCTATTAGTTGGCTTTATTCTTTCTTTTTTTAGCAATTAATATTTCCTCCCCCATTCTTCCTTTTTAATCCAGAAGGCATCTTTCTCTTCAGCCAAAGAACCAAATTATTGTTTCTTTCATGACAGAACCATAACTGATCAACCTTTACAAATGAATATTTTTAATAAAATATTTTAACACAAAATGACTAAGAAATCTATGCAAAAATTAAATTTTAAGATTAAAAAAACAGCGACGCCATTACAGCACCCTGCCATATTTAGGCTTCCAAATACATTGAACAATCACTTAGTAGGCATCTGCTATATTATGAACCACCATAAAATTAATCTAGAGGGTAGTATTGGAAGAAATAAAACATTTACATAAATTCCATTGAGACAGATAGGGCAAGTACTAATTCTATTTTGCAGAAGAGAGATCCAGAAAGATTATGTGACTCTCCTTGGGTATCTGTAGGAGCAGTGGAAGAAAAAAATATCACTTCAAGGGGACATCTATGTACCCTGCTTTTGCAAACATTATTTCATTCAGTACATAAGGCTTTGCAACAATAAGTGATCAGGAAATTTAAAGTAGAATGGAGTTCCTTATGGAGCAGGGTTAGTCAGGTAATGGAAGACTTGAAGAAACGACTGTATTTGGATTAACAAACAGAAGGTGAAAACATCATGATGGAAGACAGGATACAGGCACAGCCAAGTGGGTCTGGGGGAAAAGAGCAAAGGCATAGTTTGGGGGAAAAATGTATAAAAGACTGACTAGGTAAGAAATGGTTAGAGTTGATAAATCCTTTGAATGCCAGGATAAAGAAGAGATAAGGTAAACACAAGTAAGGATACAGTGCCTAGGAGAGCCTGGCTGGCAACTGCTGGGATCTTGGTGTGAGAGGATGAGGGCCTCAAATCTGCATCGTGGATACACAGAAGGAGGAAATAATGGCTAAAGACACTGGTAACTGAAAAGGGGCAAGAAAGAATGATTTTAAGGCAACCTCAAGGTTTTGACAACGCTTGAGGAATAGAAAAACCCACACAAAGAAATGACTTGCCAAAGTCCAGTTTTGAGGCACCCCCCGCCCCGCATTTCCGGAAGCCCTTTAAAACTGCTAACTATTCATTCTGATGCACTTTCCCCTCTACTCCTGCGCAATGGTTAGAGTTCGGGTTTTTGTTTTTTTTTAACTTTATTGTCACACCAGTTCTCCTCTTTCCTTAGCCTATGTGTAATCCCTATTGAAGGAGAATCTCTCTGTTACGGATGGTTGAATTCCTGCTTCCGGAACCTCTGTATGTTTAAGGATTCTCAAATTCTAGCTAACGACCTACCGAGTTCAAGCCATATATGGTACAGGACCACAGCCATACAATAAAAGAACAGGGCCAGTCTCTTAGAAACAGGTTGAAATCGGATTCCACGCCTTCGACGGCGGCCTTAAGTCCCTAAAGACTTCTGGAAATCAGGTCTCCCTACAAGCCACAGCACAGTGCTGCACAGCACGCACTCAGGTCCCCTCCCAGCAACCCGCCCCCAACCCCACACCCTCAAGGCCGGGTTCGTGAGCGGAATCCAATTTTCCATGGCCCACTGGATCTGCAGGGTGGCTCAGTGCAGGCGCGGGCAGCGGACGCAGGAAGGGCTACGGGGGCTGCGAGGGCCCCGAGCGGCCGGGGATATTCCCATCCTCCTCCCGCTGCCCACCCCCCTAGGCTCTCCAGCTCCAAGAAAACCGACACTGTGGCCCCCCTACGCCTCCCGGATGTCTCCCATCCCCGGAAGCGACCAGGCCCAGCGACACCCCAGTTCCCTTTTCTCAGGGCAAAGAAGGGGTCCGCGAGTGAATTAGCCTAGCGTTCATGAGCTTCCCTCCCCCCACCCCCTTCAAAAAAATGCCTGGGCCTGGCTTCCTGCCAAGCCCGCAGCGTAGGTTACCCGGGGTTGGAAGGCGCCGCTCGCTGCCGGGCGGGGCGAGCTGCTGCAGAGTCGGCGGTGGGGTCTGCGCCTGAAGCAGCGGCGGCGGCTCGGCGTCCGGGGGCCTGAGGCCCGGAGTGGGGCCGGGCAGAGGGGCGCAGCGCCGCCGTTTCGGGGAGCCGGGGCTCAGCAGCGCCGCCTCGAACTCCATGGGCCGCTTCAACGTCGCCCCGCACGCCATGCCGCTGAAGGGCCAGGGACCAGGAGCCGACGCGACTTTAACTGCGGCCCAACCTCCCGCTCCTCAGCGGAGCCCGCAAGCCAAGCCGGCTCCAATGGCGGCTCCAGCACCGGCAAAGGCGCTGGCCCCGCCTCCTGGGACGTCACGGGCCCTCGCCACCGCCCAGAACAGGGGGTGGAAGCCGGAAGGGCCGCTCTGGGAGGTCAGTCAGCACGTTCCGGCCCGCGGCGCCCTCTGCTGAGGAAATGGAAAGGCCTGGGCGGAGAGCTTGGTCACCAAGCAAGGTCGGGAAGGCCCCAGCCACTGCCGGTCTCAGGGTCCCATCGTCCCCCCCATCTTCCTGAGCAGACGCGCCGGGGTGGCATCTTAGGTTTTCGCACCTGCGCGAACGGGCATGGGGGAGGGGAGAGTTGGCGGGGCTTGTCCAGAGGCCGCGGGGTTCTGTTGTCTCCCGGTACAGTAACCTCGTTCCATCCAGAACGCTCTAGGCCCTGTGATGAGAGAGAGTTATTCTAAAAGGTCTGCAGGGGCATCCCCCGAATCCAGGAAAGTCTTCACTTAAACATAACCCAAAGTCTGTGGGTGGACTTCAGGAAGTCCACCAACCCTATGAAATATTGTGCAAAATAGCGTGTGTGTGTGTGGACGTATTTTGGGATAGATGACCCATATGTTCGTCAGCTCATCACAAGGGTCTGTTACTCCAAACAGTTAAAGAAAAAACAGAAAACAACCCACTGGCTTAAATCATCCAAGAATGGTGTCAGAGGGTTAAGAACTTCAGCTGATAACTGATTTGCCAGTCTCCCTGTCTGGCCTGGCAGCCCAGATGCTTCCTCAGGTCTATCCGAATTCTTCAAAGCAGTGCCAGCTATAAAGTGCTTTTGATATTATGGAAAGATAAATAGTTAACAGGAGGGTTCTGCTTTCGGGAACCATATGTGCATGTCTAGTACTGGGAAGCAGGTTCAATACTTTCAAGAGATCATCAAAGGGATCTGTGATCCAAAAAAGGCTAAAACCTTTCTATAACTATTCATATATATATATATATATATATATATATATATGTAAAATAATGGCCATGCCTCCTGGGATCTGTCCGTCTAACCACATCTCTGGGGTTTTCCAAAACAGTTCAAATTTCAGATACTCTCTTTTACTAGACCTTATGCCAGATCAATGTGCCCCAGTATTTGCAGAATGTGAGCGATACTACCTCAGTCCCATTCTTCGTCCCTTTTCTGTTGCTCTTCTCTGTCCTCCCCGATTTCTCCAAATTTTATTAAGATCCAAACATAGGTTAAGTTTTCTTGCATTTATCTTTGACAAATAGCAGAAATAACTCTAAAATGACTAAGCATACCAAATGTTAAGTTTATTTTATCCCATTTCTTTTCCATAAGGACATAAAGGTTTACAATAGGCAAAACCAACCAAACAAACAACAGCTAGAAATAGAACATTAGGGCCAAAGAAAAAGGAGATCACAATTATCCTGGGGTTAAACATGACTGTGACTGAATTTGATATTTTAGTTCTCAGTTTTCTGGCTGCCAGGGCAAAAATGAAAACACAGTACATGTTGAATAGATTTTGTCATCTGAAAAATCAGTTTATCAGAGGAGACAGACCGTAGATTTTTTTTCATAATACTAAATTCTAAAGGTAGTTTCTCATGTGACTTTATTAGGAACCAATAAATGATGTAATAAAGCAGTTAAGAAGATTTGAACAACAACTGCAAAGGAAAAATTAAATCGATATTTCTTGTTATGTCCAATAAAAGCCAAGGACATAAAAGCAACCTAGGGATGGTTATTTTTTAAGGGGCTTGTCTAATGTGGTCCAGGCAGATTGCTTTCTTGTGGTCTGAATTGGGCCAAAGTTAGAGCTCAGAAGGTTTGAAAAGTGTGTCCCCTGGGTCATCATTCTAAATAGCATCTCTTCTAGCTAGGGTTTTGCTAAATGCTTTGACAGTCTCTACTCTGTGATCCTTTAAAACTTTGAGAGTGCCTTATAATATTAGTGTTTTAAAACAGGAAGTTATAATTTGTTTACACATCTGACTGTGCTTCAAATCTATAAATTCCTTGAGAATAATACCCAGGCCTTACTCATCTGTGTTTCTCCATGCCCAGTACAATGTTTGAATACAGGAGGTATAGGCACAGAATAAATATTGTTTGAATGAATAAATAGTTATTATTTCAAGGTTGTTCTCTGTCCCTGAAAGCTGATAGTCCACATTGCTGAATGAGGGTGGATTCAGATGATTCAGAAACCAAACGAGTAGGTGGTATATCCTATTATAAGCTGCAGTTGACAGTGGCCAAACCAGAGGGATGTCCTTGAGGGAAGCAGATAGGCTGCTCTGACAGCTTCTCAGTGTGATTTCTCCTTATGAGGTCACCACAGTCCGGGTCTGCCTTGCTTTGCGTATTCAGACACTTGACCAGTCACAGACGTACACACACATTACTAATTACCTTTCATGTGCTGGGCACTATGCTATCATGGCTGAAGATACTATAAAAAGACATATGGTTCCTGCCCTCCTAAGGCTTCCAGTCTATTAGAGATGGCAGACATTAATCAAATTGTAATAACAACAACTGCATAATCACAAACTGTGACAAGTGCAATGAAGGAAAAGAACAGGATATTACAAGAGAGTGCAGCGGAGGTCTTAACCTGTCTTGGAGAGCAATGAAGACTTCTCTGGAGAAGTGACATTTGAGCTAGGGATTAACGAAACAAAAAGAGAATGAGAACACCCCAAGCGGAGGGGACAGCATATCCAAAGTCCAGTGATAGAAGACATATAATGTGTTGGAAGAGTCAAAAGAAGTCTCAAATGGCTGTGGTACAGAGCGCAAATGCAGAGTCAGGGGAGAAAAAACTGATGCAGTCTGGAGCTTGAGCATTTAATGCCTGTAGGCTTCAAGATTTTTTTTTGTTGTTTTTTGGGGTTTTTTTTGGCTTCAAGATTTTTTACCTTTATCTTAAGAGCAGTGGGAAGCCACTTCAGGGGTTAAATAGTTTTAAACTGATTTACATTTGAAAAGATTCCTGCCTGTTGTTTGGGGAACAGGTTGGAGGTGAGCAGGGGTAGATGGAGGATATGCATGCCTTGTAGCATTAGTTTTATAATATTACAAGGAACCTCCCACCTCCCCCCACACACAAATTCTTTCATATCCCCACCTGGGGTGTTTCTATGATATTTCATTCACCCTGTGGATGCTCAGCAATAGGTCTGAGGCTCTGTTTACTGGTGCCAGCAATTGTCTGACCCAGGAGCATGGCTGGGCTAAAGTTGGGGCTGGGAATGCAAGGAGAGAAGGATATCATCTTCCAAAATCTTCCGGGATTCTTTACCCAGATTTCCCAAAAGAGTTATCTATAGTGGCTATCTCCCACCCACCATCTATCAACCCACACCTGTCTGATTTCACCCCTCCCATTCCACTAAAGCACCAATGATCTCCAAGCTATGGAGGGAAGTGGACAGACGTGAGGAAAGTTTAGAAGATGAAATGAACAGATCTTGGTGAGGATTAGGTATGAAGGTAAGAGAGATGAAAGATTCAAGTGTGATTCCTAGGCTTCTGGCTTTCTCAGCACCATTTTCTGAGAAAGATTTCATTGGACAAGAACCAGACTAGGAAGAAGATATGAGCGTGGTTTTGGAAATGTTGAATTAGAGTTTCCTTTAAAGCACTACTTGGGTTTCTCAAGTGTGGAGTGTGTAAGTGTGTATGTGTAAATCTGTGGGTCTGGAATTCAGGACAAGCATGGATTAGAGAAAAAAAATGACAGTCATTACTGTAGAAATGGTCATTGAAGTTGTAGGGGCAGCTGGGATTGTCTAGAGCAAGCATTCTTTTTTTTTTAATTTATTTATTTTATTTATTTATTTTTGGCTGCATTGGGTCTTCGTTGCTGTGCATGCGCTTTCTCTAGTTGTGGCGAGCGGGGGCTACTCTTCATTGCGGTGCACCGGCTTCTCATTGTGGCGGCTTCTCTTGCTGCGGAGCACAGGCTCTAGGTGCACGGGCGTCAGTAGTTGTAGCTCACAGGCTCTGGAGTGCAGGCTCAGTAGTTGTGGCACATGGGCTTAGTTGCTCTGTGGCATACGGGATCTTCCCAGACCAGGGCTCGAACCTGTGTCCCCTGCATTGGCAGGTGGATTCTTAACCACTGCATCACCAGGGAAGCCCTAGAGCAAGCATTCTTACCTTTTTTGTGTGTGCTATAAAATCCTTCTCTGAATGTTTTAAAATGTATAAAATAAAATACACATGATTACAAAGGAAATCTCATATATTTCTTTAGATTCATTTTCAGATAGTCTATCAATATCCATTGAATATCCGTTGGATACCGATAGACTACCTAAATATATAATATATATTCATTGGATATTAATAAACTATCTGGAACTGTATAATATAAAGGCTAAAAAAATTATTAAGATGAAATAGAAGAGGGAATTACCTAGCGATCCAGTGGTTAGGACTCCACACTTACACTGCCAAGGGCCAGGTTCAATCCCTGGTTGGGGAACTAAGATCAAGGGTGGGGGAGTAAGGAGAGGAGTGGTAAAACCCATCCAAAGGTTTAATGAGGGTGGAGAATGGGGAAATAAAAGTAATCAAAAAGATCTTATCTTTTGAGGGGAAGGGAAAGAAGTAGGGGAAGAAAGCATCTCTATATGGCAAATAGTTGATATTTTTTTACATGACAGTAGAAAAATATGTGTGCATCAATAAGCGTAGGGAAAGGAAAAGAAATCATAAGTAAAATGGAAAAATATAGTAGAACTCAACAAACAACAAGAAAAAGGGGGAATGAATGGTAATTTGATAAAACCAGGGGAATCAGCAAAATAAAATAATAAACATAGTATCAGTTAAGTGAGTGTTATCAATTGCCATTAAGTGTAAATAAACTGAATGATCCCATTGAAAAACCGACTGTCCGATTGAGTTAAAAAACAAACCCAACTGTGTACTGCATATAAGAAACAGATTTAAAACAAAGTGATAAAGAAAAGTTGAAAATAAGGGAGTGGGCAAGACATCCCTGGTGATGTTAAGAAAAGTAGAAGAGGCAACGTTAATATCAGGAGGAATCTAAAGAAAAGCATTAAATTGGGTAATATAATGTATTAATAAAAAGAATAATTTAAGAAGAAGCTTTAATAATCATAAATTAAACAACATGGCAACTAAATATATAAAGCAAAAACTATTAAAAAGTCAAGGAGAACTTGATAGAAATACAATCATACTGTGATTAAACAGATTTAGTACAGAATAGGCAAAATTCAGAGGAACCGAATAATTGAATTAATGAATTTGATTTAGTAGTCATTTATGGAACCTAACATACATTGCATGTAGAATATCCTTTTTTTCATATGCGTGTGAATCATTTACAAAATTAGACCATATACTTTGTTCACAAAGAAAACATTAACACATCTTTAAAAAAAGTTTATAGGGCATACTCTAATCGTAATCCAATAAAATTACAAATGCGTAATAAAAAGGTGATAAGAAAACCTTTGAATGCCTGTAAATTAAAAAGACTTCTAGATAACAGTGAAATCAAAGAGGACATAAAAACTAAAATTATAAACTATCTAGAAAGCAATGAAAAAGAGAACACTTCAGATTATAACACATATAAGACACATAACACGTATAATTATAGAACACAGCAAATTCTTCCTTTTGTAGCCAGGGGAAATTTTATAACCTTACTATCTTTATTATTGAAAATGAAATACTAAAAATATACATGAACTTAAAACTCATCTTAAGAAATTAGATGGAATTCCCTGGTGGCCTAGTGGTTAGGATTACGGGCTTTCACTGCTGTGGCCCAGGTTCAATCCCTGGTCAGGGAACTGAGATCCCACAAGCCATGCAGCACCGCCAAAAAAAAAAAGGAAATGAAAAAAGAGAAGGAAAGCTATAATATAATAATCATCATAAAAGAGAACTAAAGGTGATTAAACATCTACCATGTAATAAAAGAATCAGAACCTGATAGTTTTCCAACTCAGTTCCATCTAACCTTTAAAGAATACACAATTCCACTGTAACTTGATCTACTAGTCCGGCCAAAATTTGGAAAGCTCCCCAATGCATTTTATAAAGCTGACATAATTTAAAAACCAAATTCTGATAAAGATAGTTCCAAAAAAAAACCTATGACCCACCTTTACTAATGAATAGAGTCAAAAATTCCAAATAAAATATTAGCAAATGAAATTTAGCACACAAGAATAATACACTGCAACCAAATTGGGTAATTTCATATATATGAAGGTAGTTAGAATTTCAGGAAATGTATCAATGTAGTTCATAAACTTCATGAGTCAAACAAGAAAAGTCTTAAGGTGATATCAGTACATGCTGAAAGGCTTTAATAAAATTCAATAGCCATTCTTTTTTTTTTTTTTTTTTTTTTTTGCGGTAGGCGGGCCTCTCACTGCTGTGGCCTCTCCCATTGCGGAGCACAGGCTCCGGACGTGCAGGCTCAGCGGCCATGGCTCACGGGCCCAGCTGCTCCGCGGCATGTGGGATCTTCCCGGACCGGGTCACAAATCCGCGTCCCCTGCATCGGCAGGCGGACTCTCAACCACTACGCCACCAGGGAAGCCCTCTTTTTTTTCAATATTTATTTATTTATTTGGCTGCTCTGGGTCTTAGTTGCAACACACAGGATCTTCATTGTGGCATGCAGGGTCTTTTAGTTGTGGCACGCAGGCCACCTTGTTTTTTGTTTTTTGGCTGAGTTGGGTCTTCGTTGCTGCATGCAGCCTTTCTCTAGTTGCAGCTAACAGGGGCTACTCTTTTTTTTTTTATAAATTTATTTATTTTTGGCTGCGTTGGTTCTTCGTTGCTGCGCACGGGCTTTCTCTGGTTGCAGTGAGTGGGGGCTTCTCTTGTTGCAGAGCACGGGCTCTAGGTGCGTGGGCTTCAGTAGTTGTGGCACTTGGGCTCCATAGTTGTGGCTCATGGGCTCTAGAGTGCAGGCTCAATAGTTGTGGCACACAGGCATAGTTGCTCCACAGCATGTGGGATCTTCCCAGACCAGGGCTCAAACCTGTGTCCCCTGCATTGGCAGGTGGATTCTTAACCACTGCATCACCAGGGAAGCCCGAGCAGGGGCTACTCTTCATTGTGGTGTGTGGGCTTCTCATTGTGGTGGCTTCTCTTGTTGCAGAGCATGGGCTCTAGGCACACAGGCTTCAGTACTTGTGGTGCTCGGGCTCAGTAGTTGTGGCTCATGGGCTCTAGAGCACGGCTCAGTAGTTGTGGCGCATGGGCTTAGTTGCTCTGCAGCATGTGGGATCTTCCCAGACCAGGGATCAAACCCACGTCCCCTGCATTGGCAGGTGGATTCTTTACCACTGTGCCACCAGGGAAGTCCTGGCATGCAGGCTCTTAGTTACAGCATGTGAGATCTAGTTCCCTGACCAGGAGTCGAACCCAGACCCTCTGCACCGGGAGTGTGGACTCTTAACCACTGGACCGCCAGGGAAGTCTCTCAATAGCCATTCTTAACAAGAATGTGTAGTTTGCTCTAATCACATGCGAAAAGCAAACTCACCTTATCAGTTAGGCACAGGCAAATTTGAGTCCTCTAATATACATGAGAACCACATTCATCTGAATAAATAAATAATAAAAAGGAAAAATTAACATTAAGAAGTGGAGATAAATTTCTTAAACACGAAAAGAAAAAAAAAAAAACTATCTTTAACCAACAAAGAGCAGCATTCCAAATGGCAAACTCCTGAACTATTTCAGTTAAAATATGACAGGGATGACCACAATCACCATTGTTATTAAATATTGCCTTGAAGTTACTACCATATGGATTAGAACAAGGTAATACATTGATAAAAACATTGGGAAAGAAGAGATACTAATTTTGCTGATATCAACAATGACAAAAAAGCTACCAAAATTAGTAAGAGAATTTGGTAAGGCAGGTGGATACAAGGTAAACATTTTTTTAAAAGTAAACACCTAGGGCTTCCCTGGTGGTGCAGTGTTGAGAGTCTGCCTGCCGATGCAGGGGACACAGGTTCGTGCCCCGGTCTGGGAGGATCCCGCATGCTGCGGAGCAGCTGGGCCCATGAGCCATGGCCTCTGGGCCTGCGCATCTGGAGCCTGTGCTCCACAACGGGAGAGGCCACGGCAGTGAGAGGCCCGCATACCGCAAAAAAAAAAAAAAAAGCAAACACCTAGAAATGGAAATGGGAAAAACTTTATTCTCAATAACACTATAAATACCAAGGAACAGATCAATATTCCCTCTGAACATTGATACAAAAATTCTCAACAAAGTACAAGCAAACAGAATTCAGCAGCATACTAAAAACACCCATGACCCAGTGGGATTTATTCTGGAATGTAAGAATGGTTCAACATACAAAAATTGATCAATGTAATACACCACATCAACAAAATGAAAAAAAAAACCCACTGTTATCTCAATCGATGCAGAAAAAGCATTTGACAAAATTCAACACTGTTTCATGATAAAAACACTCAGCACAATAGGATTAGAAGGAAATTACCTCAACACAATAAAGGCCATGTATGAAAAACCTAAAGCAAATATCATACTCAGTGGTGAAAGACTAAAAGCTTTTCCTCTAATATCAGGAACAAGGGAAGAATGCCTGCTTTTGCCACTTCTATTCAACATAGTACTGTAGTTCTAACCAAAGCAATTAGGCAAGAAAAAGAAATAAAGGCATCCAAATTGGAAAGGAGGAAGCAAAATTATTTGTTTGCTGGTGATATTATCTTGTATGTAGAAAACCCTAAAGACTTTGTTAGAACAATAAATGAATTTATCAAAGTAGCAGTATGCAAACTCAACACACAAAAATCATTTTCTGTACACAGTGTATAGAAAATGATTTCATAATCTCAAAAGGAAATTACAAGAACAATTCCATTTACAATAACATCCAAAAATAAAATACTTAAGAATTAACTTAACCAAGGAAGTGAAAAATTTGTACAATGAAAACTACAAAACATTGCTGAAAGAAATTAAAGACAACATAAATTAATGAAAACATGTCACATGTTCATGGATTGGAAGACTTAATATTGTTAAAATGTCAATACTACCCAAAGCGATCTGCAGATTCAATGCAATCTCTATCAAAATCTCAATGACATTTTTTTGCCAAAATAGAAAAACGCATCCTAAAATTCATAGTGAATCTCAAGGGACTGGAATAGCCAAAAAATCTTGAAAAAGAAGAACAGACTGGAGGCTCACACTTTCTGTTTTAAAACTTAGCTACAAAGCTACAATAATCAGAACAGTGTGTTATTAGCATAAAGACAGACATTTGGACCAGTGGAATAGAACAGAGAGCCCAGAACTAACCCCTCACATGTATGATCAAATGATTTTTGACAAAGGTGCCAATGGGGAAAGAACAGTCTTTTCAACAAATGGTGCTAGGAAAACTGGATATCCACATGCAAAATAATAAAGTTGGACCCTTACTTAACACTGTATACAAAAATTAATTCCAAATGGAGCAAGGACCTAAATGTAAGATCTAAGACAATAAAACTCTTAGAAGAAAACGTAGGACAAAATCTTCATGACCTTGGGTTTGGTAAGGATTTCTTGGGTATGACATCAAAGGCACTTGCAACAAAAGAAAAAATAGACAAATTGGACTTCATGAAAAAATTTTAAATTTGTGCATCAAAAGACACTATCCACAGAGTAAAAAGGTGACCCACAAATGGGAGAAAACATTTGCAAATCATATATCTGGTGAGGAATCAATATCCAGTGTACATAGAAAAGTTTTAAAACTCAACAACAACACCAAAAAAAAACTGATTCAAAAATGGGCAAAGGACTTGAATAGACCTTTCCCAAAGAATATATATGAATGATCAATAAGCACATGAAAAGATGTTCAACATCACTAGTCATTAGGGAAATGCAAATTAAAACTATAATGATATAATACCTCACACACACTAAGATGGCTACTATAAAAAAATAGAAAATAACAAATGTTGGTGAGGATGTAGGGAAATTGGAACCCTTCTGCATTATTGATGGGAATGTAAAATGGTATAGCAACTACAGAAAACAGTATGGCAGTTGCTCAAAAAGTTAAAAACAGAATTACTATATGATCTATCAATTCCACTTCTGAGTATATACTCAAAATAATCGAAAGCAGGATCTTGAAGAGATATTCATGCACCCGTATTCATAGCAGCATTATTTACAATAGCTAAAACATGGAAGCAAACCAAGTATCCACTGACTTATAAATGGATAAGCAAAATGTGGTTTATACAAACAATGGAATATTTTTCAGCCTTAAAGGGGAAGGAAGTTCTGCAATATGCTACAATAACATGAATAAACCTTGAGTGAAGTAAGTCAGTCACAAAAAGACAAATACTGTATGATTCCACTTACGTGAGGTACTTAGAGTAGTTAAATCATAGACATGAAAAGTAGAACAGTGGTTGCTAGGGGCTGGGGGAAGGGAGGAAATGAGGAGTTATTGTTTAATGGATGTAGTTTCAGTTTTCCAAGATGAAAAGATTTATGGGGATGGATGGTGGTGATGGTTGCACAACAATGTGATTGTACTTAATACCACTGAACTGTACACTTAACAACGGTTAAGATGGTAAATTTTTTGTTATATGTATTTTGCCACAACAAGAAAAGGAAAAAAGGAAAAAAAAATACCCTAGGAATAAGTTGAACAAAATCACAGGTCATATATAAAGAATATGATTAAATCTTATTGAACAACATAAAATTAGAGCTAAACAAATGGAAAGTTATGTGTTCTTGGATAAGAAAACAATGTTATAAAAACAAAAAGCCTTTAAAAATATTTATATTGAATGCAATTCCAGTTAGAATACTGACAGGCAGTTGTGTTTTTTTTTATTTTTATTTTTTTAAAAAAATTTATTTATTTATTTTTGGCTGCGTTGGGTCTTCATTGCTGCACGCAGGCTTTCTCTAGTTGCGGTGAGCAGGGGCTACTCTTCATTGCAGAGCATGGGCTCTAGAGTGTAGGCTCAGTAGTTGTGGTGCACGGGCTTCGCTGCTCTGCGGCATGTGGGAGTTTCCCGCACCAGGGCTTGAACCCGTGTCCCCGGCATTGGTAGGCGGATTCTTAACCACTGCACCACCAGGGAAGTCCTGACAGACAGTTTTTTAAAAAATCTATTGAACTGAATTGTTAAAATGATCTTAAACCCATATGGAAGACTATATAACCTAGAATAATCAAGAAAAGTATGAAAATTAAGTACAATGAAGGGAGACTACTTGCTTAACTAGATACCAGAAAACTCAGAAAACTGCTGTTAACAAATTAATACAACATTGGCATAAAAATATACCATTGGAAAGTAATAGAATATCTAGAACTAGATATTAGAATATAAGAGAGTTCAGCATATGACAACACTGTCATTTGTCATAGAGGGAAAAACATGGTTCCTCTAGTAAATGATGCTGTAAATCTGGTTCTATATATGGAAGAAAATAATTTGACCCCATCTCATACAATTTCAAAACATGGTTTAAATATTATCATTTAAATATAAACATAAAATAAAATAATAAAAATGTTGGAAGAAAATCTAGGAGGGGATCTGACATACAACATAGTGACTATGGTTAATAATATTGCATTGTATACTTAAAATTTGCTGAGAGCAGACTTTAAGTGTTCTCACTATAGCACATACAAAAGGTTAACTATGTGAAATGATGGGTGTGTTAATTAACTTGATTGTGATAATCATTTCACAATGCATACCAATATTGATTCATCCCTGGGAATTCCCTGGCAGTTCAGTGGTTAGGACTCCTGCACTCTCACTGCTGAGGGCCTAGGTTTGATCCCTGGTTGGGAAACTAAGATTCCCACAAGCCACGCAGCCCAACCAAAAAAAAAAAAAAAAAAAAATCATCCTATTGTACACCTTTAAAAAATCATATTGTACAGCCTAAATATATACAATTTTTATTTGTCAATCATATCTCAGTAAATCTAGGGGAAAAAAAGACACCTTCCCCAGTAAAGTAGCCGTGTAAACTGCAGGTGCTTAAAACATTTCGGTGAAATTTGAATATGTTTACATAATTTAAAGAGGAAAACATTTAAAAATAAAAGCAACTATTTTTATTTTGTATAAGTTTTAAAAAAGAAAGAAAATGTAGGAGACCATATGTACAATCTAGGTATGAGGTAGGAGGGTAGCACACTCAGAGATTATAAAATAAAAGAACTACTTGACCAAATGAAACCCTTTAAATGGATTTATAAAAGAGACAACAAATCTGGGAGGAAAATTCAATAGAGAGGATGGAAAGTTAATATTTATAACATGAAAGGAATACCTACAAACAGACAAGAAGGGGACTGATAACTCTGTAGAGAAAACGGACAGAGGACATGACGAAGTAATTCACGGAAGAACAAGTCTGAATGGACAAGAAGCGTATAAGAAGTGCTAAGTCTCACTAGTAGCCAGAGAAATGCAAAATAAAGTAACAATGAGATATCACTTTATATTTATCAAACTGTGAAAGTTAAAAAATTCAGATAATATTTATTGCTGCTGGGATTGCTGAAAAAGAGGAATTATTATATATTGCTGTAAACTGGTAGAGTCTTTTCCAGAAAGCATTTCAGCAACATCTGTTAAAAATAAAAACATACCTTTTCTTTTACAAATCCCACTTCTGGGTAGACACCCTAAGAAAGAAAAGCACTGGAATATATCTACTTAGATGTTTATTGCCACATTGTTCGCAACGGCCAAACTGAGATTGAAGAGAATATTCATCATTCAAGCAGTGATTGAGTGAAGTATGGTACATTTAATGCAGCTATTAAAAAGCATGGATCAGAAGTATGCAAATTTACATGGTAGGATTTTTAAAAGGAAACTAAGGTACGGAGAAATTACCTAAGACATCCAAGATGGCACACCTAAAAAGGAGTTAGGGCCAGGATTCAAAAAGTCTGGGTCAGAGTCCATGAATCAGCCACTATACTATGTTCCTTCTGAGCAGGAGTGACTAGAAAGTTGGTAGAGGATGACAAATAAAAGGGAGAAAAAGAGAGAGGTCGCTAAATACCATGAATGTTTAAAGGGTCATGGAACAAAGGCGGAATAATTATCTGGTAGCAACTGTGTTGTCCCCCCACTCCTTCCCCGCCCAAGACAGGACAGGACAGGAGAGGCTCCCCTTCCTAGCTCTCAATGTGGTATAGGAATGGTGACTTTTCTTAGGTTACCAGAGGTCTCTTCGGCTTCCTTTGTTGGGTTACAGAAACTTGGCAACAGGTACCACAGTGCTTTGGGGCTTCTTACCATCCCTTCCTGAGCTGATCCTGTGTCTCCTCTCTGTTGGTGTGGCTCTGACTGCCCCTGCTGCTGGCCACTGCTGGTGTAGCTATTATCATTCCCAGAGATGGGAGACAGTGGAAGACTGTCTTCTCTCTGCCATGTAGCAGAGTGACGTGGTTAAAACACAGGCCTGGGCACCTGGTAGATGTGTTTTCAAATCCCAGCTCTGTTGTTGACCACTTGTGTTAGCCTAGGCCAGTCACAACTTCTCTGAGTATTAATTTGCCCACCTGTAAAATGAACCTACATTACAGGTCAATTGTCAAAAGTAACTGAGTAATGTATCTCAAATGCTTAGCACAGCTCTTAGTAATAAAGTTCGAAAGTTTCCCTCAGTAACCCACAACCTTTCTTCCCATTATTTGCAATGGGACTCCAACAAATAAAGAAGTTGGGCAGTGAGCAAACAGTTTTGCTTTCATATCTTCTAAGAAAATTTTGAAAAATTGTGTACTCCTATGCATATATTTAAGCTGACATTTAAATTTTTTCACTCAGGTGAAATATCGTAAAGAATAGGATTTCCAGCATATTGCAGATATTAACATTTTGAACTCAAAAATCCATTATGTAACTATTTTGAATATATTGAGTAGACTCTGAACACTATCAAGTGGTCTAGAGTGAGAGTTCTGACCAATAAGCACACCATATCAGATAGTGCTTGACCGAACTAAGAAAAGTATGACCATGACACCACCACTGGATATTTGTTACTGCCAGAATCTTGATATCATTGCTGTATCCTTTCAGAATCACAATTGAATCTTTACAAGTGTCCAGTGTCCCAGCCTTGAGCATCTTACTGGTTATTGGCCCATGGCCAGTTGACAGGGGAGAGGGAAGGAAAATACCTGTCTCCTTTCAACCTTCTGTCATATAGTTTGGGCTTCTCCCTCCTACTGAGACCATAAATGGGACAATTCCCTCAAAATAGGAAGGGTGCTCAGGCCAAAAAACAAGAAGGTACATTTCAGAAATGAATAATAAAAACAGTAGCCAATATTTATTGAGAGATATTTGGATGCAAGTTTTACATATGTTTACTCTGTTAATGCTCACAATAGCTCTATGAGGTACATTGTATTATTATGCTATGTGGTAGGCTAAACCATGGCCCCCAAAGATATCCACTCCCTAATCCCTAAACCTGTGTATATGGCAAAGGGTAAATATTACCTATTATATACTAAAGAATTTGCTGGTCTTATCCCTGTGAAGTGAATTATATCTCAAACAAGCTGTTATAAAAACTTATTAATACATGGGATTTCCCTGGCTGTCCAGTGGTTAAGACTCCTTGCTTCCACTTCAGGGGTCACGGGCTCCATTCCTGGTCCAGGGAACTAAGATCCCACATACCAACACGGCATGGCCAAAACAAACAAACAAAAAACTTATTAATACATAGTAGAATTGCTATGGAAGATAATTCTGATTTCACCTTGAAGGTGGATCTGTGGCTGCCAACAGTTCCAGAGTCACAGTATTTTACATAATCACAGTATTTTAACCAGAAAGGAAAGGAGCATCTTTCTCCCAACTCTGCTTTGAAAAATCTCAGGGAAAATGCTGATTCATCTGTTTTGGGTTATGCTCACATTCCTGTGTCCCAGGGACTCACAGGTCTGTGATCAGAAGTGAGGGAGGAGTCTGGGAGGACAAAAAACAGGATTCCATTGCATTAGGGAATACATGCAGAATTAATTGCAGAAATTGCCTAGAGAAGTTTGGCAGAATCCGAGAGGGAATATTGCAGCTGGAATATCAAGAGTCTGCCACCAAGGAGCAGCAACCGCACAGTTAGATCAGGCATGTTTGTTTGCTTTGAGGAGTCTCAGTAGAGACGCACGATTTAAGGAATTAATTAAAGCTGTAGCCATTGTCTTAATAGCTTACAGGGCTGTAAGGTAAATTCAGAACCAACAGTCTGGCCAGCAAAGAGCTTAGAACAATGTAGAGGAAGAAGTTCGAAGCTATAAAAACCATACACACGCAGGGATAGATAGATAGATAGATAGATAGATACACAAACTGATTAGAGTAGTTGTTTTTCGGAAATGTGCTTGAGGGACACACTCATTTTTTTGTTTTCATTTTTTGTGTTTTTTTAAATATTTTGCAATATTTTATAAGAAATAAAGTTTTTTTTAAAAAAACGAAAACTGTGTGAAAAAGAAATGGAGCTCTCTTTATTGTCAGACTGTCCTTATCTTCTCCAGGACTCTTCACTCTCACTGGCTATTAAAAATAGATTAGGACTTCCCTGGTGGCGCACTGGTTAAGAATCCGCCTGCCAGTGCAGGGGATATAGGTTTGAGCCCTGGTCCAGGAAGATCCCACATGCCGCAGAGCAACTAAACCCATGTGCCACAACTGCTGAGCCTGTGCCCTAGAGCCCGTGAGCCACGACTACTGAGCCCACGTGCCACAGCTACTGAAGCGTGCGCGCCTAGAGCCCGTGCTCTGCAACAAGAGAAGCCACCGCAATGAGAAGCCCGCGCACTGCAACGAAGAGTAGCCCCCGCTCGACGCAACCAGAGAAAACCCGTGCACAGCAACGAAGACCCAACGCAGCCATAAATAAATAAATAAATTTATTTAAAATTTTAAAAAATTAAAAAAATAGATTAGAAAAAAAGTGTGTATTTTATACTCCACACTCATAAAACAAAAAGGGAGAGCACAGCAACGAAGACTCAACGCAGCCATAAATAAATAAATAAATTTATTTAAAAATTAAAAAAATTAGGGTTTCCCTGGTGGCGCAGTGGTTGAGAGTCTGCCTGCCGATGCAGGGGACACGGGTTCGTGCCCCGGTCCGGGAAGATCCCACATGCCGCGGAGCGGCTGGGCCCGTGAGCCATGGCTGCTGAGCCTGCGTGTCCGGAGCCTGTGCTCCACAACGGGGGAGGCCACAACAGTGAGAGGCCCGCGTACAGCAAAAAAAAAAAAAATTAAAAAAATTTAAAAAAAGGTTAGAAAAAAAGTGTGTATTTTATACTCCACACACGTAAAACAAAAAGGGAGAGGTATACATTCACATACCCTTAGATAATCTTTGGAACGATAAACAGGAAACTGGTAGAAGTCAATGATTCTTGCGAGGAGAACTTCAGGATTGGAGGATAGAGGAGGGTATTTTTCATTGCGTACTGTTGACAATGTTTGAATTGTTTTACTATGTGAATGTATTGCCTATTAAAAGTAATTTTTAGGGACTTCCCTGGTGGTGCAGTGGTTAAGACTCTTTACTCCCAATGCAGGGGGCCCAGGTTTGATCCCTCGTCCAGGAACTAGATCCCACATGCATGCTGCAACTAAGAGTTCACATGCCACAACTATGGAGCCCACCTGCAACCAAATAAAGACCTGATGCAACTAAATAAATATTTTAAAAAATAATAATAATTTTTATTTTTTAATTGAAATATAGTTAATTTACAATGTTGTGTTAGTTTCAGGTGTACAGCAAAGTAATTCAGCTATTATATGTGTGTGTGTGTGTGTTCTTTTTCAGATTCTTTTCCATTATATGTTATTACAAGATACTGAGTAGAGTTCCCTATGCTATACAGTGGGCCCTTATTGTTTACCTATTTTATATACAGTAGTGTGTATATGTTAATCTCAAACTCCTCATTTATCTTCCCCTACCCCCACTAACCATAAGTTTGTTTCCTATCTGTGATTCTGTTTCTGTGTTGTAATAAGTTCATTTGTATCATTTGTTTTAGATTCCACATATAAGGGATATCAGATGATATTTGTCTTTCTCTGTCTGACTTACTTCCCTTAGTATGATAATATCTAGGTCCATTTATGTAGCTGCAAATGAGATTATTTCATTCTTTTTTATGGCTGAGTAATATTCCATTGTATATATATATACCACATCTTCTTTATCCATTCATCTGTTGATGGACATCTAGGTTACTTCCATGACTTGGCTATTGTAAATAGTGCTTCTGTGAACATAGGGGTGCATGTATCTTTTCGAATCATAGTTTTGTCTGGGTATATGTCCAGGAGTGGGATTGCTGGATCATATGGTAACTCTATTTTTAGTTTTTTTAAGGAATCTCCATACTGTTTTCCACAGTGGCTGCACCAATTTACATTCCCACCAACATTGTAGGAGGGTTCTCTTTTCTCCACACCCCCTCCAGCATTTGTTATTTGTAGACTTTTTAATAATGGCCATTCCAACTGGTGTGAGGTGATATCTCATTGTAGTTTTGATTTGCATTTCTCTAATAATTAGTGATATTAAGCATCTTTTCATAAAATTAATTTTTTAAAAAAGTAGCATTCAGAGATTGAATAAAGGTGGAATGGTACTATCTGAGGCAGAGAGGGTAGATAGCTATCTCCACATATGTGCCAGTCCCCTCCTACCCTGCCTCCCTATACTGCAGAAGCTGGAAAGCTAAAACTACATTTCCAAACCTCCTTGCAGCTGGATGTGTTTTTGTTTTGTTTTGTTTTGTTTTTTGCGGTACGCGGGTCTCTCACTGTTGTGGCCTCTCCCGTTGTGGAGCACAGGCTCCGGACGCGCAGGCTCAGCGGCCATGGCTCACGGGCCCAGCCGCTCCGCAGCATGTGGGATCTTCCCGGACCGGGGCACGAACCCGTGTCCCCTGTGTCGGCAGGCGGACTCTCAACCACTGCGCCACCGGGGAAGCGCTGGATGTGTTTTAAATTCCCTTATGCGTGACTAAGGGGCTTGTTGAATCTGGAACTGAGTTAAGTGGGGGAGAAGTGAGGCAGCATGTGAGGATTTAAGGTGTCATCACTCTGGCAGTGGCTTCCTCTTCCCCAGATCTTGGCTAAGGTATTGGGTTCTCAGAACCAATAGTTGGGAAAACAACGTCCTAATTCCTCAGTTTTCTGATGTGGCAGAGATAACAGTTTTCTTGGTGAAAGCTGTGCCTGACTTAAATCAACCCTCATTCAATAACCAGCTCTGAGCATAGATCATTATAGTTTGTGAGTCTTGTCTGTAGCAGTCTCTGTGAGGTATATGGGGCCAGTCTCAAGTTGATGTCCCTAACAGGGGCGGTCTTGAAGGTTAAGGGTGTAGTGGACACTTGACATTTCTTTAGGGCCCTCAGCATTGGAACCCCCTGTCCTGCATTTGGGGAATTCTCTTGGTTATGAAGCTAATCTATAGGGCCTGTCATCCTCTACAAAAGCTGAAGTGCTAGGAACTTCCTTTCCACATCCCTTGCAGCTAGAGCATCAGCATGTGGACAACGTTCTGCCAGTCCAACACACCTGCCTCAAAGCTGGCTAGAAAAATTTGTTTCAGGAAGATCACTTCCTGGAAAAGCAGTGGCTGCAGAGGTAGTGGTCAGTCCAGTGCTGAACACTGATTGTATCATCGGCACAGTCTTCATGTCCAGAGTTCTGCAGCCATGGCAGTGGTGTCCTTATCACCAGACCAGTTCTGCACCTTAATATTAGCTGTTTCTCATTGTGTGGCCTAGAATATGAGTCTTCTCTTCAGCTCTCCCACTGATTCTATGAGCTATTTAATATCCTTTTAACAAATTTCTTTTCTGCTTAAAACACCCAGAATTCGTTTCTGTAGTTTGAAATTAAGAATCTAGATGGATACAAATAAAGAAGACAAATCCTCCCACTTAGGTAGGGCTTTTGCCAGCAAGATTTGCAGTTTAAGGAACACACTTTGCATTAACACAAGTATGGTAATAAGTGGTAGTATGTATTCACCTGTGCTGTCATGTGTCTTGCTTATATTAGTCAGGCTTCTTTGGAGAAGAATAGATACATCAAATTGGTTCATACAGTTAGGGAGGCTGAGAAGTCCCACAATGTGCTGTCTACAAGCTGGAGACCCAGGAAAGCTGGTGATGGTGATGTAATTCAGTCCAAGTCCAAAGGCCTGAGAACCGGGGGAGCTGATTGTTTAAATCTCAGTCTGAGGGCCAGAGAAGACAAGATGAGATGTCCCAACTCAAGCAAGTAGGAAGCAAAAGAGGATGAATTCCTCCTTCTTCTACTTTTTGTTGCTCTGTTCAGGCCGTCAATGGATTGGATGATGCCCATTCACATTTGGGAGGGCAAACCACCTTACTGAGTCCGCGGATACAAATGCTAATCTCATACAGAAAATCCCATCCATTCTTACAGACACATGCAGAAATAATATTTAATCTGGGCACCCCTTAGCCAGTCAAGTTGACACATAAAATTGACCATCACATACTGTATTGATAAGGATTCTTTTGGTTGTAAAAAACCCCGAAAAACTCAATACAAACCATATTAGGCAAAATGGGAAAAATATTTTGGGCTCATCAAATCTGTTGCCTTGAGGAGAGTTAGGAATACAGGTGGGCTGCAGGACTCCATTCCTATTTTGTTTCTGTTTTTTTGTTTTGTTTTGCTTTTTTTTTTTAGCACATTGGCTTCATTTTCTCTCATTGGTAACTGGCTTTCTCTACATGGCAGGAATGTGACTACCAGGTCCTAATTTTTTCAATGTACAACTTCCACCCCTGGAGAAGGATGAACGTTATCAATTCAAGCCTGAAAAATCCTGGAGAAGGAGTTTAATTGGCCTGACTAGAATGAAATGCCCTCCTCAGACCAATCAACTGTGGCCAGGAGGGATGTGATTATGTAAAAATATGTATCTCCCATGGGAGTCATATGAATTGTGAGAAGGGAGGAGTTAGTGTCCAAAACAAAGGAAAAGTGCTAGATGTGCAATACCACAGGTATTTATTATGGTCCACCTGACAATCTCATACACACATATGTATAGGCACACACACGTGCTCTTTCTTCCCACACATACTTTTCCAAAAATTCCCTATGTAATACAATGCAATTAAACCATATACAACTTCGAGCACATTCACATCCAAAATTACACCTAGTTATTGAATCCATCTCTGAGTACAGAATCTCTAGGTGATGTCTAATCTCAATCAGATTCATATCTTACAACTTATGGCCAAAATGATACATTTAACTATAAGCAATACACTATGTATAAAACAGTACAGGAAAAACAGCATGACCTTGTTGTGGGCTGAATTATAGTCTTCAAAAATTCATATGTTGAAGACCTAATCCTCTGTACTTCAGAATGTGGTTGTATTTGGATAGTGTCTAAAGAGGTAATTAAGTTAGAAGACATTATTGGGGTGGGCCCTAATTCAGTAAGACTGGTGGGCTTACAAGAAGAGGAAATTTGGACGCAGACATATACAGAGGGAATATACAGGGAGAAGATGGCCATCTATAAGCCAAGGAGAGAACCTCAGAAAAAAATAACTCTGCCAACACCTTGATCTTGGCCTGTAACCTCCACAACTGTGAGAAAATAAACTTGCTGTTCAAGCCATCCAGTCAGTAGTACTTTGTTATGGCAGCCCTGGCAAATTAGTGCAGTCATCAATTAAAACTCTCATTTTAAAAAGGGGAGGGCTTCCCTGGTGGCACAGTGGTTAAGAATCCGCCTGCCAATGCAGGGGACATGGGTTCGAGCCCTCGTCCGGTAAGATCCCACATGCCGCGGAACAACGAAGCCCGTGTGCCACAACTACCAAGCCTGTGCTCTAGAGCCCATGCTCTGCAACAAGAGGAGCCACCACAATGAGAAGCCCGTGCACCGCAACGAAGAGTAGCCCCCTGCTCGCCGCAACTAGAGAAAACCTGTGTGCAGCAATGAAGACCCAACACAGCCAAAAATAAATAAATTAATAAATAAATTAATTAATTAAAAAAGGGGAAAAATGGTGTCACAGTGGTTAAGAAGCCGCCTGCCAATGCAGGGGACACGGGTTCGAGCCCTGGTCCGGGAAGATCCCACATGCCGCGGAGCAACTAAGCCCGTGCACCACAACTACTGAGCCTGTGCTCTAGAGCCCGTGAGCCACAACGACTGAGCCCACGTGCCACAACTACTGAAGCCCACGTGCCTATAGCCTGTGCTCCACAGCAAGAGAAGCCACCACAATGAGAAGCCCGCGTACCACAACGTAGAGTAGTTCCCGCTCACCGCAACTAGAGAAAGCCCGTGCACAGCAATGAAGACCCAACACAGCCAAAAATAAAATAAAAAGAAAAAGTAGGGGGGGGGATAAGGTACAACGTACAAATTTATTCCAAGCCCTGATAGAATATGGTAAGGCCTACACATTTCATAGATGTTCATTCGTTAACTCATTTTCCTGACCAGGTCACCACATTTACACTTCTGGAGGGTACCATTCGCATGATAGCAGGTATGCACTGAACAACCTGTGCAACTCTATGTAGAGGTCACTTCCTTCCAGTAAGTAAATTCCTTGGTTAGAGAATCTGGTCATCCTGGATTATGGCCATGAAGAGATTTTCCTTGTCCAGGATCCTTCAGAAATACTCCTTGAGAGGGGGATAGGAGAGGACTCCTCTCCAGGGAGCTGTTCTGATTCAGTGTCACTCCTTGTACTGGTGAAATATTTGGGACTGGAGAGTGCCTTAGGGGTTGCACAATAGATCTCAGTTTTTATTTTGTTTTCATTTCCTGGCAATATAATTTCCTTAAGACTTTTTTTTTTCTTTTTCTTTTTTTTTTTTTTTGCTGCTTTGGGTCTTCGTTGCTGTGCGTGGGCTTTCTCTACTTGCGGTGAGCAGGGGCTACTCTTCCTTGTGGCGTTCAGGCTTCTCAATGCGGTGGCTTCTCTTGTTGCAGAGCACAGGCTCTAGGCGTGCGGGCTTCAGTAGTTGTGGCTTGCGGGCTCAGTAGTTGTGGCTTGTGGGCTCTAGAGCGCATGCTCAGTAGTTGTGGCGCATGGGCTTAGTTACTATGCGGCATGTGGGATCTCCCTGGGCCAGGGCTCGAACCTGCATCGCCTGCATTGGCAGGCGGATTCTTAACCACTGCTACAGCATGGAAGTCTGAGTTTCCTTAAGTCTTAAATTAGCTGGTTGCCATTTAACTTCATGGATGGGGCGGATTCTATTATCATCAACTATTTCGTTTGTCCCTTGCTCCATAGCAAATGCTCCTAAAATTTAGTGAATTAAAACAACCATCATAGCTATTTATTTCTCACAATTCTGTGAGGTGACTGTGCTCAGCTGGACAGCTCTTCTCTCCTTTATGATATTAGCTGGGGCTTCATTAATGCCAGGTTCAAACGGGCTGGAACATCGGAAGATGGCTCCCTCGTCTCACTGGCAGTTGACTGGGAGCTCAACAATTGGAGCTGTTGACCAGAGTTCCTCCGTCATCCTTCACATGGCCTCTCCACAATCTTGAGAGCATGCCAGCTGGGTTCCAAGAAGTGTTCCAAGTACCGGAAGTAGAAGTTGGAGATCTCGTAACCCCTGCATCAAAAGTTAAACAGCATCAATCCCCCCACATTATTTTAGTCAAAGCAAATTACAGGGCCAGCCCAAATTCAAGGAGAGAGGAAATAGATTTACCTCTCAATGGAAACAGTGACAAAGAATTTGTAGCCGTCTTTAATCCACCACAGCAACCAATGCTTCTTACGTAAAACATGATCTGAAAACCCTTGATCAATACTTTGCTAAGGAGAAGCAGGATCTGGTGCCAGATTATCTGGATTCTGCCACCCACCAGCTAGAATCACTTAATCTTCTATGTTTTAGGATTTATGGATAAACATATATGTAAAACCTCTTAGGACAGTATCTGGCACAAAATCTGTACTCTGTAAGTGCTTGCGATTGTTATTAAGGAGGAACCTAAATGATCTTTAAATGAAAGAAACATCAAATAATTAGGCTTATGGTATGGAAAACCTTTTTTTTTTTTTTCCTGTACGCGGGCCTCTCACTGTTGTGGCCTCTCCCGTTGCGGAGCACAGGCTCCGGACGCGCAGGCTCAGCGGCCATGGCTCACGGGCCCAGCCGCTTCGCGGCATGTGGGGTCTTCCCGGACCGGGGCACGAACCCGTGTCCCCTGCGTCGGCAGGCGGACTCTCAACCACTGCGCCACCAGGGAAGCCTTGGAAAACCTTCTTTTTCAGACTAAATTTCAAGTTTATTCAGATGAGATAAAATCTGCGGAATTAAGGTAATAAGGTGGGTGAGAATCAGAGTAAATCAGAGTAAATCAGAGTAATCTAAATGTTCTGCAACCAAATTGTCCTTAGTTCTTTACTTACCTTTAAATAGTTAAGCAAATGATCTAAATGGGGAAATATTATCAGGTCTCGTCCAGAAAAAATGTATAGTAATCATTGCAATTGACCTTGATCTACACTTGGTTGTTTTTTTTTGTTTGTTTGTTTTTGTTTTTTAACACATGCACAAAATCTCCTACAAGGAAGGATTATTAGGCTTAATTTGCTTGAGGACTCTGAGATGCTGATAAGCTCTAAATTCCTGGGTAGCTTCTTCTTCTTTTTTTTTTTAATGTATCTTTATTGGAGTATAATTGCTTTACAATGTTGTGTTAATTTCTGTTGTACAACGAAGTGAATCAGCTATAAGTATACATATATCCCCATATCCCCTCCCTCTTGAAGCTCCCTCCCATCCTCCTTATCCGACCCCCCTAGGTCTTCACAAAGCATCGAGCTGATCTCCCTGTGCTATGCGGCTGCTTCTCACTAGCCATCCATTTTACATTTGGTAGTGTATATATGTCAGTGCTACTCTCTCACTTCGTCCAGGTTTCCCCTTCCACCCGCTGTGTCCTCAATTCCATTCTCTATATCTCTGTTTTTATTCCTACCCTGCCACTAGGTTCATCAGTACCGTCTTTTTTAGATTCCATATATGTGCATTAGCATATGGTATTTATTTTTCTCTTTCTGAGTTTCTTCACTCTGTATGATAGACTCTAGGTCCATCTACCTCATTACAAATAACTCTATTTCGTTCCTTTTTATGGCCTAGTAATATTCCATTGTATATATGTGCCACATCTTCTTTATCCATTCATCTGTCAATGGACATTTAGGTTACTTCCATGTCCTGGCAATTGTAAACAGTGCTGTGATGAATATTGTGGTACATGTATCTTTTTGAATTGTGGTTTTCTCAGGGTATGCCCAGTAGTGGGACTGCTGGGTCATATGGTAGTTCTCTTTTTAGTTTTTTAAGGACCCTCCATACTGTTCTCCACAGTGGCTGTATCAATTTATATTCCCACCAACAGTGCAAGCGGGTTCTGTTTTCTCCACCCCCTCTCCAGCATTTATTGTTTATAGATTTTTTGATGATGGCCATTCTGATTGGTGTGAGGTGATATCTCATTGTGGTTTTGATTTGCATTTCTCTAATGATTAGTGATGTTGAGCATCTTTTCATTTGTTTGTTGGCAATCTGTATGTCTTCTTTGGAGAAATGTCTATTTAGGCCTTCCACCCATTTTTGTATTGGGTTGTTTGTTTTTTTGATATTGAGCTGCATGAGTTGCTTATGTTTTGGAGTTTAATCCTTTGTCAGTTGCTTCGTTTGCAAATATTTTTTCGAATTCTGAGGGTTGTCTTTTCGTCTTGTTTATGGTTTCCTTTGCTGTGCAAAAGCTTTTAAGTTTCATTAGGTCCCATTTGTTTATTTTTGTTTTTATTTCCATTTCTCTAGGAGGTGGGTCAAAAAGGATCTTGCTGTGATTTATGTCAGAGAGTATTCTGCCTATGTTTTCCTCTAAGAGTTTGATGGTGTCTGGCCTTACATGTAGGTCTTTAATCCATTTTGAGTTTATTTTTGTGTATGGTTTTAGGAAATGTTCTAATTTAATTCTTTTACATGTAGCTTTCCAGTTTTCCCAGCTCCACCTATTGAAGAAGCTGTCTTTTCTCCACTGTATATTCTTGCCTCCTTTGTCAAAGATGGTGACCATAGGTGCATGGGTTTATCTCTGGGCTTTCTGCCCTGTTCCATTGATCTATATTTCTGTTTTTGTGCCAGTACCATACTATTTTGATTACTGTAGCTTTGTAGTATAGTCTGAAGTCAGGAAGCCTGATTCCTCCATCTCCTTTTTACTTTCTCCAGGTTGCTTTGGCTTCCTGAGATACTTCTACCATGCTTTCTTTTGCATGTAACTTGCATACCATAAGTCTAGTAAAATTATTTTTGTTTTGCTCTGTTTTGGTTTTTATTTCTTCAACCACAAACTTGAAAGACATGATGCACATTTGCCCAAAGGTAGAATAGACAGAACCCATTTTGTTTATGAATATCTGCTAATAGAAAATGGGAGCAGAGCCTCCCTTCAAGGTACGATCAAGACAGAGTTTCAAGGAATGCTTGAACGATAGTAATTTGTCAAGAAAATTCAACAGACCTTCATTAGCTCTCAATATTTTTAATTCTTTTTTTTTTTTTTGGCTGTGTTGGGTCTTCGTTGCTGTGCGTGGGCTTTCTCTAGCTGCGGTGAGTGGCGGCTGCTCTTCATTGCGGTGCGCAGGCTTCTCATTGCGGTGGCTTCTCTTGTTGTGGAGTACAGGCTCTAGGTGTGTGGGTTTCAGTAGTTGTGGCTCACAGGCTCTAGAGCTCGGGCTCAGTAGTTGTGGCACACAGGCTTAGTTGCTCTGCGGCATGTGGGATCTTCCCAGACCAGGGATCAAACCCGTGTCCCATGCATTGGCAGGTAAATTCTAAACCACTGTGCCACCACAGAAATCCCTCTTTTTAATTCTTTAGTCTCATTCAGTTGTATGTACACATTAATTTCCAGTTTACTATGTCAGAGACTGAGGTGAGAGGGAAATATTTTCAAAATAGTTCAGCATCTCTGTGGTAGCAGCCTCCAAGATGGCGCCCAATAATCCTCACCTTGTGATATTTATTTATTTATTATTTAAAATTTTTTCCCAGCTTTATTAAGATCTGATTGTATAACATTGTATAAATTTAAGGGGTAGAACTTGATGATATGGTATGCCTATATATTGCAAAACGATTATCACAATGTTAGTGATGTATAATTACACATATATGTCACTAATATATAAAACATAATTACTTTTGTGTGTGTGTGCATGTGCGTGTGTGTGTGTGTGGTGAGAACATTTCAGATTTACTCTCTTAGCAACGTTCCTGGCCTTGTGATATTCATGCCCTTGTGTGTCCCCTCCCACATTTGATAAAGACTGACTTGTGAGATCAATAGAATTCTATCAAAGTGATAGTATGAACCTACTGAGAATAGGTCATAAAAGACATTGCCTCTTCTGCTTCAGTCCCTTTGGTAACTTGCTTTTGAGGAAGTCAGTCACTATTTAATGAGGACACTATGTAGCCCTGGGAGATACTCACATGGAGTGGAACTGAGGCCTCCTACCAACAGCTGACACCACCTTGCCACTTGGAAGCAGATCCTATAACCCCAGTCAAGCTTCCAGATGACTATTGCTCTAGTTAACATCATTTATTTATTTATATTTTGGCTGCACTGTGTCTTAGTTGTGGCATGAAGACGTCTTAGTTGCGGCATGAAGACTTCTCAGTTGCGGCACGTGTGCGGGATCTACTTCCCCTACCAGGGATTGGGCCCAGACCCCCTGCATTGGGAGTGTGGAGTCTTACCCACTGGACCACCAGGGAAGTCCCTAGTTGACATCTTTATTGCAACCTCATGAAATATCCTGAACATCCCAGCCAAGTTGCTCCTGAATTTCTGACTCACAAACACTCCAAGATATAGTAGTTTATTGTTGTTGTAAGCCACTAAATTTGGGGGTTAGTTTGTTATATAGCAATAGATAATTAATATAATCTCCATTTTCAAGAATAATGACAACGGCCCTCAGTTGACAGACAGCAAGAAAACGACCTCAGTCTGACAACCATAAGGAACTGAATGAACACTGCCAACATTCAGTGAGCTTCAGATAAGATAGTATCCCCCTTTGAAACCTTGATTGTACCTTACTTCGACACTGTGAGGTACTGAGCAGAGGACTCAGCTAACTGGTACCCAGACTCCTTACACATGGAAACTGAGATAATAAATTTGTGTTGTTTAAAAAAAAAAAAAAAAAGAATAATGGTAATCAGGGAAAAGTTAGCCATAATGTGACCTGTAACAATATAACAAAATCTCCTTCTCCAGCTTTATCCCATAAGATGTATTAAACAACAGTATATTTATTTTATAAGTAAATTTGGCAGGAAATATCCTATTTAGTCCCCAAAGCTATTCCTAGAGGGCATTGCTAGTTTGGGGGATGAACATGTTAGCAGGCATTATGGGAAACGTTACAGGAAAGAGGTCTGACAAGCGTGGGAAGTGCTAGGTGAAGCGAAGTTGAACAACGTGTCTGTTTGTTACAGGACTTCTTAGAGCCTCATGATACTGACATGCACTGTGACTCTTCAAGGGAAAGTTAATAATATGAAACATTTTCTACACTTAATTAACCAAGAAACCCTTCTTTCGGGATCATGTAATGAGACTAGGATCTGTGGAATATACCTGGGACACTGGCCAAAGAGAAATGACCTATGGGATCTTCCCAAGCTGAACACCCCATTGTCAATTTTGTCATTCAGAACTTTCAGAGATAATTATGTCTGCTTCAAGCACATAGAATAAATAGAAGTTTAAAATTCTTCTTGTAATAATCTATAATGGAAAAGAATCTGAAAAAGAAAAAAAAATATAAAACTGAATCACTTTGCTGTACAGGTGAAACTAACAGAACATTGTAAATTAACTGTACTTCAATTAAAAAAAAGTTTAAAATTTTATCAAACTGCAAAAAAATGGCAGTAGAAAAATGAAATCATAAAACCCTGCAAAGAAAACAGGAGATATTATGAACAATCTAGGTGTGACAGAGATCTTCCTAGCCAATACTGGAAATGCAGAAGCTGTAAGGAAAAGATAAACATATATTTTTTTTAATTTATTTTTTTATTTTATTATTTATTTTTGGCCGCATTAGATCTTCGTTGCTGCGTGTGGGCTTTGTCTAGTTGCGGAGGGTGGGGGCTACTCCTCATTTTGGTGCACAGGCTTCTCATTGCGGTGGCTTGTCTTGTTGTGGAGCATGGGCTCTAGGTGCCCGGGCTTCAGTAGGTGTGGCACAGGGGCTCAGTAGTTGTGGCTCATGGGCTCTAGAGTGCAGGCTCAGTAGTTGTGGTGCACGGGCTTAGTTGCTTCGTGGCATGTGGGATCTTCCCGGACCAGGGCTCGAACCCATGTCCTCTGCATTGGCAGGCAGATTCTTAACCATTGTGCCACCAGGGAAGCCCAGACATATTTTATCATGTAAAAATTAAACTTTTAAAAAAATAAATTTATTTATTGTATTTATTTATGTTTTTTGGCTGCATTAAGTCTTCATTGCTGTGCATGGGCTTTTCTCTAGTTGTGGTGAGCAGGGGCCACTCTTCGTTGTGGTGTGCGGGCTTCTCAGTGTGGTGGCTTCTCTTGTTGAGGAGCACAGGCTATAGGCATGCGGGATTCAGTAGTTGTGGCAATGGGCTCAGTAGTTGTGGCTTACAGGCTCTAGAGCACAGGCTCATTAGTTGTGGCACAAGGGCTTAGCTGCTCCGCGGCATATGGGATCTTCCCGGACCAGGACTCAAAAATGTGTCCCCTGCATTGGCAGGTGGATTCTTAACCACTGCACCACCAAGGAAGCCCTTAAGCTCTTTTGTATGCTTAAAAAATTGTAAACAGATTAATTGATGAGAAATAGGTTAGAAAAATACATATTTTCAATTTTGGGCTTATGCATAGGGAATTAATATTTATAATATAAATATCTCACTAACTGATAAGAAAAGAAAAGAATAATCCACTTAAAATGAGCAAAAGACAGGAAGAGATAATTCACAGAGGTGCAAATCTTAATGACCTACAGCCATTTGAAAAGATGTTCAAACTGACATGTTAGAGAAATGTAAATTAAAGTTCAATGAAATACTACTTTAGACCCATTGGACCAGTAAATAGTAAAAAGATCAATAGCACCTATTACTGGAGGGGTTTTGAGGAAAAAGTAACCCTCATATATTGCTGTCGTAAACGTAAATTTTTTAAGTTCTTTTTGGAAAGCCACCTGGCAGCATCTTCTATGATTAAAAATATGCAACCATCGATCCAACTCCTGCAAAATCTATTCTATACAAATAAAAGCACTCATATATAAAGACAAATGTATAATAATGGGTATGTTCATTTGCTCGGACTGCTATAATGAAATACCACAGACTGGGTGACTTAAACAACAGAAATGTATTTTCTCACAGTTCTGGAGGGTGGAAGTGCCAAGATCAAGGTGCTGGCAGGTTTGGTTTCTCCTGAAGCCTCTTTTTGTTTGGCTTGTATTTGACTACCTTCTAGCTGTGTCCTCACATGGCCTTTCTTGTGCACTGCACCCCTGCTGTCACTTCCTCTACTTGTAAGGACACCAGTCCATTGGATTAGGGCCCCACCCCTATGACCTTGCTTAACCTGAATTACCTCTTTAAAGATCCCATCTACAAATAAAGTCACATTGGGGTTAGGACTTCAACATATGAGTTTTGGGATGGGACACAATTCAGTCCATAACAAGATGTTCACAATGAAATTGTTCATGGTGATAAAATACTAAAAATAAAAAGAATGTTTATCAAGCGTAAGAAGTAATATTAAAAGTCTTTTTGTAGCTGCTAATGTGTTTTGTCCCCCCATCCCAACTCTTCCCTCTACATCAGAATGGCCACTATCTTGATTTTTTTCATTTTTTCCTACTTATCTTTATAGTTATTTTTTAAAATTGATTTTTATTGGAGTATAGTTGATTTGTGGTGTCGTGCTAGTTTCTGCTGTACAGCAATGTGAATCAGTTATAAATATACATATATCAACTCTTTTTTAGATTCTTTTCCCATACAGGTCATTACAAGGTATTGAGTAGAGTTTCCTGTGCTATACAGTAGGTTCTTATTAATTATCTATTTTATATCTAATAGTGTGTATATGTCAATCCCAATCTCCCAATTTATCCCTCCTGCTCACCTGCTTCCCACTTGGTAACCATAAGTTTGTTTTCTACATCTGTGACTCTATTTCTGTTTTGTAAATATGTTCATTTGTACCTTTTTTTTAACTTCTATCTTTAAATTTTATTTATTTATTTATTTATTTATTTGGCTGTGTCGGGTTTTAGCTGTGACACACAGGATCTTTGTTGTGGCCTGCGGGATCTTTCCTTGCAGTGTGCGGGCTTCTCTAGTTGTGGTGTACGGGCTTCTCTTTAGTTGTGGCGTGCGGGCTCCAGAGCGCACGGGCTCAGTAGCTGCAGCGTGCAGGCTTAGTTCTCCTGTGGCATGTGGGATCTTAGTTCCCCGGCCAGGGATCAAACCTGCACCCCCTGCATTGGAAGGTGGATTCTTAACCACGGGACCACCAGGGAAGTCCCTGTATCATTTTTTTTAGATTCCACTTATAAGCAATAGCATATGATTTTAGTCCTTTTCTGTCTGACTTACTTTGCTCAGTATGACAATCTCTAGGGCCATCCATGTCATGTAGTTGTTTTATAAATAAAATAACTAAAAAATATATATGTATATGAATGTATAGTTGACTCGTGAAAAACTCAGGTTTGAACTTCCAGGATCCACTTACACAGATAAGGAAGGCTGACTAAGTTATATGCTGATTAACCCCTTCCTTGTTCAAGAGTCAGCTGTAGATATAGATATTTGTGTATGTATAAATATGTGTGCATATATAAAATCTAAACAGTATTTTGGAAAATATTATTAGATTTGTCCTAGGTACTTTATAGTTTTCAAAAATATAGTTAATGATATATTCTTAAAATATTATAATGATATCATTTAAAGGTCTTTATATTATGTTAATTGCTGGTATGTAGCAACTGAATTGGCTTTTGAATATTGATCATAAAGCTGATACATTTCCTAAATTATTAATTCAAATAAATTGCTTGTAGTTTTTTTGGGGGGGGGTTTCTATATAAGTAAGCATATTACCTGCATGTAATTTGTTTTGTTTTTTACTTTCCAATTCTTCAAAAAAAAAAAAGAGTTTTCTTTTTTTACTTTTTCTTTTTCTTTGCCCATGCATGCCATGCAGTTTGCAGGATCTTAGTTCCCCAACCAGGGATTGAACCCGGGACCAGCAATGAAAGCACTGTGTCCTAACCACTGGACCACCAAGGGATTCCCCTTTTTCTTTTTTTAATGTACAGTCTATCACCTCCAGCATAATATTGAGTAGAAATGGTGATGATGGGCATTCTTGCCTTATTTCTGATTCTAAAGAAAAAATTATTTTAATATTCCACTATTTGTAGTAGTGGGCCCCTAAGAAGGCCCTCAAGGGTCATTACCACTTAATATTCACACCCTTGAGTAGTTTCCTCCCTCAGTGAATCAGGGCTGGTTTCTATGGTGGTAGAAGTGATGATGTGTGACTTTGACGCTAGATGATAAAGGGCATTGTGGCTTCCACCTAAGTACATTGGATTGTTTGCTTTGGGGTAAGTCAGCCATCATGTTGTATGAACTCAAGCAGACCTGTGCAGGGGTCCACAAGGAGAGGAATGAAGGCTTCCTGCTAACAGCCTGCACCAACTTGCCGACAATATGAGTGAGACACCTTAAAGTTCATCCTCTAGCCCCAGTCAGGCCTTTGGATGACTGCCACCTCATTAGAGTTTCTGAGCCAGGACCATCCAACCAAGATGCTCTTGAATTTCTATCCCACGGAAAGTATGAGATAATAAATGTCTGTTGCTAAAACTAAATCACTAAGTTTGGGGGTAATCATTTATATAGCAATAGATCTTTAATGCACTATTTAAATATATTATTTCTCTGTAAGTGCTACTTTTGCTGCATGCCAAAAATTGTGGCCTGTAATAGTTTGGTTTCAAGTGTATTCTTTTTTCTTTAATTTATTTTTTATTGAAGTATAGTCAATTTACAATATTGTGAAGTATTTTCTAATTTCCATGATGATGTCTTTCTGACCATTGGTCATTTGGAAATATGTATTTTAAATTTCCAGATATATTTTTTGTTTTGTTTTTATTTATCTTTTTGGGG
The DNA here is from genome assembly GCF_011762595.2 of Tursiops truncatus. Lineage (NCBI taxonomy): Eukaryota > Metazoa > Chordata > Mammalia > Artiodactyla > Delphinidae > Tursiops > Tursiops truncatus. Next base: position 152,548,016 of record NC_047034.1, read on the forward strand.
TTTTTCTTAAATGTTTTATTCTGGTAAAATATACATACCATGAAATTTGCCATTTGAAGCATTTTTAAATGTACAATTCAGTGGCATTAATTATATTCACAATGTTGTAAAACCATCATCACTATCTATTTCCAAAACTTTTTCATCACCCCAGACAGAAGCTCTATAACCAATAAGCAATAACTCCATGTCTTCCCCACCCCTCAGCCCCACCCCTGGTAACCTCTATTCTATTTTCTGTCTCTATGAATTTTCCTTTTCTAGATATTTCATTTAAGTCGATTTTTTGTTATTAATCTGTAGCTTAGTTATATTGTGTTAAGAAAATGTGATTTGTATGATATTTCTCTGAAATGTTTTGAGACTTGCTTTATTACTTAATATAAGTCATTTTTATAAATATTTTTATGTTCCTGGAATGATAGGTACAGTGTTCTATTTAAGTCCATTAGATCAAGCTTGCTAATTACGTTACTTAAGTTGTTTGAATAAGTGTAGGGATATAAGAAGTTAATAAATGTGTTATTATAGTAAGATATTTTAACATACTCCTCACAATCATTAATATGTAAATATTCAATTAAATTTATCAAAACTAATCAAACAGACTTGAAAAGGAATCCAATAAAACGTACAGAAAGAAAAAATGTAATAACCGACATTAGAAATCCATTGTATGGGTTAAATCACAGATTAAAAATGAAAGAAAGATTTAGTGAATTAGAAGTTGTGCGTGAAGAAGTTACGCAGAATACAACACAGAAACCAAGAGAGAGAAAGTATAAAACAGAAGTTTAAAGACAACGAGTGGACAGTAAGAAGATCCAATGTCCATCTAATCAGAGTTGCATCCAGAAGGAGATAACAGAGACTGAAGGAGAGATGCTCTTCAAAAAGGTCATTGTAAGAATATTCCAGAACTGATAAATAATATCAACTCATAATCGGGAATCCAAATGAATACAGAGTAAATAAATAGAAAATCATAATAGTGAAACTTTAAAACATCAAAAACGAAGAGAAGACTTAAGAAGCAATGAGAGTCCACTGAGGTGTGCGCTTAAAGATGGTTATAATGGTAAATTTTATGTTATGTATATTTTATCACAAAAAAGTTCTGAGAAACTTACAAAGATCAGCAGCTCTAAATTAAAACCTTCAGCAATCTCTGTAACTCGTGGCATGGTGAACTTCAATACTGTGGTCTCAGCCAGGCAGCAGGCCCCATATATTAATCCTTCCATTTACCCTGCTGTTGGTTTTCTGGCAGTTCAAGGGTTCTTAAATTTCTCTAGTGAAATTAAACAAGGGAAAATATCGAGGATTTTTAGAATCTCTTGTTATTTGCCCAGACTTATTGTCATTACTATTTACTTTTTCTTGGTTGTACTTTTCATTCCCTCTTTAATTTATTTCAACATATTAAACATAATAAAATTATAGTTTATAGCTGATAATAGCAGTATCTGTGATTTTTTTTTTTTTTTGCGGTACGTGGGCCTCTCACTGTTGTGGCCTCTCCTGTTGCGGAGCACAGGCTCTGGACGCGCAGGCTCAGCGGCCATGGCTCACAGGCCTAGCCCCTCCGTGGCATGTGGGATCTTCCCAGACCGGGGCACGAACCCGTGTCCCCTGCATCGGCAGGCGGACTCTCAACCACTGTGCCACCAGGGAAGCCCATATCTGTGATCTTTATGGGTATAATTCTCTAGTTGGTTGCTTCTGCTTGTAGGCATTTGTTTCTTTGTGTAGTTAGAGACTTTTTAAAAAAATTGTGAGTCATGCTGAAACTTTGTGGGAAAATGTTTGAGGCTTGGATTTAATGATATTCTTCAAGAGGAAGTTTGGGTTTGCTTCTGCCAGATATCTGTCTGTCCTACCAATCCAGAAACACTTTAAATTTTCATCTTGGAGTGTTTTGGGTCACACAGCTGAAGTGAGTATGTCCCTAGGTAAATATATATGAGTGGAGGTATGGGATAGAGAATTCTTGGGATAGAGAATTCTCAGGAGAGAGAGTTTTTTGTTTGTTTATTTTTTACTTTACGCTGATCCAAGTTAAGATAGACCTGCATCCCCACCACTCCCCGTTTTTGGTTTTTGTTTTTAGTTTACCCACTGCCCACGAGGATATTAGTGGTTAGGGGATTGGAGAGGCTCAGCCTTATCCTCTGATTTTACTTTCTGCTCTCCTTAGACTCAGGCTTCCTTACCTCCATAACCCATGAAAACACAGATGCTGGATCACTAGGAATCTGTATATGCCACTGGGGCAAATACGATTCTCACAATTGCTTACTCCTGTTTTCTCTTAGGGATTCCTCACATCCAGTCAAGGTCAGTCATGCATTAAAAAAGATTTCTTTACATCTTGTCTAGTTTTTGTTTGTTTGTTTATTTTTGTTTTGTTTTGTTTTAAAGTTCTGCTCGATTGGGTTTTCTGTGAATGGTATGTCTTTTTTCATAAACAAATATCTTTTTAACAACTTATTTTTCCTTTAGGCATAGAATGCTAAAAACCATAAGGAAGGGACTTCCCTGGCCGTTCAGTGGTTAAGACTTCGCCTTCTAATGCAGAGGGTGCGGGTTTGATCCCTGGTCTGGGAGCTAAGATCCCACCACATGACTCGTGGCCAAAACACCAAAATGTAAAACAGAAGCAATATTGTAACAAATTCAATAAAGACTTTAAAAATGGTCCACCTCAAGACAAAAACACAAAACAAAACCATAAGGAAAGCTAATTTATTGGGAGGCTTATGTTTGCAGTTCATCTGACACACTGAGGAAAGAACTCAGCATTTGGGGAACATGCTCCACGCAATCTGGAAGAATACAATGAGTAACTTGTTGCAGCCTACTTTTTTTTGTTTGTTTGTTTATTTTTGTTTGTTTGCGGTACACTGGCCTCTCACTGTCGTGGCCTCTCCCGTTGTGGAGCCTGTCCGGACGCGCAGGCTCAGCGGCCACGGCTCACGGGCCCAGCCGCTCCGCGGCATGTGGGATCTTCCCGGACCGGGGCACGAACCCGCGTCCCCTGCATCGGCAGGTGGACTCTCAACCACTGCGCCACCAGGGAAGCCCGTGTTGCAGCCTACTTTAAATTGCTTCCTGTTAGAGCTGACACACTAGGGCCTCAGAGCTGTCCAGGTGGTCACTCTGCATACCTCTAGTGACTCTCCTGTACTTTTACCACTCACTATGGATCAGACAAGTAGCTTGGTGGCCAGAAGCCACAGAGACATGTCCTGACACCTGCTAGTGGCTGAGGGAGCCTTCACCTGGAAAAGGTGGGAACCTCATTTATGTTGCCCAGTTTGAAAGTTCAACAAACATTCATTGTTTCATACTTTGTGTCAGATTCGGGGCATAATTGCATGGATACAAAGATGAAACAGTGAAGGTTACTGTTCTTGAAGAACTCATAATCTTAGGGCATGCCCTTTAGCAGGGAAAGAGAAAGACACACACTCAGGTACTTTAAATACATTGTGGTAGGTGTTATGATGTGTGTGAGATAATAGAACGTATGTATTGGTCTCTGCACCCAGTTGCTGGCACAGAGCTGCTAAAACCCTTGTAATTTCCTAAGTGGTAAGAGCATCTTTCTTTCTAATGGGGTGACTCTGAGTGGGCTCCTGGATGGGGGCTGGTCACCAGAAGGACTAAGCCATGATTAGAAGCTTGGAATTTTCAGCCCTACCTCCCCACCCCCACTTCTCTAGTAAGGGTAGAGGGATTGGAAATGGAGTTGATAATTGATCATGCCTACATAAGTAAGCCTCTTTAAAATGCCAATAGCACGGTGTTCTGAGAGCTTTCAGGTTGGTGAATACATCCGTGTACTGGGAGAGTATGCACCCTAACTCCATGGAGGCAGAAGCTCCTGCTGATGGGACCCTCCCAGACCTCGTCTTATATGTCCTCACCTGCCTGTTCATCTGTATCCTTTATCATATTTTTTAACAAACTGGTAAATATAAGTGTTTCCCTGAGTTCTGTGATCCACTCTAGCAAATTAATCAAACCCTAGTAGGGGAACGTGGGAACCTCCAATTTGTAACCAAGTGGATAGAAGTTTTGGGTAAAAATGTAAAATGGATGGCTAGTGGGAAGCTGCTGCATAGCACAGGGAGATCAGCTTGAAGCTTTGTGACCACCTAGAGGGGTGGGATAGGGAGGGTGGGAGGGAGACGCAAGAGGGAGGGGATACGGGGATATATGTATACATATAGCTGATTCACTTTGTTGTACAGCAGAAACTAACACAACAATGTAAAGCAATTATCCAATAAATATATATTAAAAAAAAGTTGTGGGTAACCTGGGGACCCACTACTTGGGACTGGCTGATATCTGAAGTGGGGATAGTCTCGTGGGACTGAGCCCTTCACCTGTGAGATCTGACACTCTCTTCAGGGCGATAGTGTCAGAACTGAGTTAAATTGTAGGACACCCAGCTGGTGTCACAGAAAATTGCTTGGTGGTCACACATTTGATGACCAGAAGTGTCAGGAGAGAAGTGTTCTGTATGAGCAGAAAAGGAGACACACAGGGGGAAAGACTGGAATTTTCTACATACACTGTGGCAAGCTCAGAGTTCCAAGAAAATATTTCTTTACCCCGCATCTCCACACAAGGAGCTCTCTGCAGCTCCCAGGTTAACTTCTTTTAGTTACAGCTATAAGAAGAGACAGAGTAGAGTCTCTCTTCCCCTATGGCCAATTTTTAGGAAAAGGAAACGAACTGGCCCAGCCTGAGTCAAATGTCCTCCTTCTGTGGTCCAGTCACTGAGACCAATGCTGGGCATGGATTACATATATGACCGCCAAAGTCTGGAGGGATGGTGTGGGGAGGAGCTGGGTGTGGTGAGCTGGAAAGATACTTGGCCCTTGTCTTCCTGTAGCACCCAAACCCGAATCAGTCCTACCACCCTACTATGTTCCTTGCCAGAGCAGCTAATAGCTGTAGGAGGGGGGAAAAAAGCCACACAAACAGTTGTAGAAATTTCAAATGCAAAATCTAAATGGGAAAAGATACTTTTTTTTTTTTTTTTTTTGCTGTGAGGCTTGTGGGATCTTAGTTGCCTGTTCAGGGATCAAACCCAGGCCCCTGAAGAGGAAGCACAGAGTCCTAACCACTGTACCGCAAGGGAATTCCCAGGGAAAAGATATTCTAGGTCTCATGATGTTGGTTGGGTGAGGAGGGATGGTGCTAGGTGTGGTGCTTTACAAAGAAGGCTGGTTCACTGACCCCAGAGGGCCATGGTCTTTATATACAATGGAATGCTACTCAGCCATAAAAAATAATGAAATAATGCCATTTGCAGCAACATGACCTACAGATTATCAACTAAGTGTGGTAAGTCAGAAAGAGAAAGACAGGACTTCCCTGGTGGTGCAGTGGTTAAGAATCCGCCTGCCAATGCAGGGGACACGGGTTCGAGCCCTGGTCTGGGAAGATTCCCACATGCTGCAGAGCAACTAAGCCCATGCACCACAACTACTGAGCCTGTGCTCTAGAGCCCGTGAGCCACAACTACTGAGGCCGCATGTCACAACTACTGAAGCCTGCGTGCCTAGAGCCCGTGCTCTGCAACAAGAGAAGCCATTGCAATGAGAATCCCGTTCACCTCAACAAAGAGTAGCCCCTGCTCGCTGCAACTAGAGAAAGTCTGCGCACAGCAACAAAGACCCAACACAGCCAAAAATAAAAATAAAAATAAATAAATAAATTTGTAAAAAAAAGAAAGAAAAAGACAAATACCATATGATATCATTTATATGTGGAATCTAAAATATGACACAAATGAACTTATTTACAAAACAGAAACAGACCCACAGACAAAGAGAACAGACTTGCAGTTGTCAAGGGAGAGGGTGGTGGGGGAGGAATGGGATTGGGAGTTTGGGATTAGCAGATGCAAAGTATTTTATATAGGATGGATAAACAACAAGGTCCTACTGTATAGCACAGGGAACTATATTCAATATCCTGTGATAAACCATAATGGAAAAGAATATGAAAAAGTATAGATGTATAGCCGAATCAGTTTGCTGTACAACAGAAATTAACACAGCATTGTAAGTCAACTATACTTCAATAAAATAAATTTTTAAAAGTGGGGGTACGACCCTGGCGCTCACCACAGTCCAAGGTCAGGCTCTGAATTTTTCAAGCTTGGATACATGACCTTGTCAATATTTCAGAACTGAAGTGATTTGTAGGTACTGATCCACATGAATGAGATCGTAAGCAACCAGTGTACAAACCCTGAATGAGAATTTATTAATTTACAAAATGTATTTAAGGGTATATCAGCCCTCCCCAGATCTGTTTTTCAAATGCTTCTTGGAACCCCAACTCAATGCCGAACCCTGTGCTGGCTGCTGGGGACACAGAGATACATTAGACACAGGCTTTGCTCTCTGAGAGCTCCCTAACTTACGTGTGGGTTGGGTGTGGGCAGACACCTTTGCTCTCTGAAATCACACAGGTTGGGAAGCCAAATCACAATCAGGAAGCAGCTTGTTGAGGGTGAAGGAAGAACAAGGGGGGTTGGTTGGAGGGTTGGACTGTTCAGTGAGTGATGTCTTTGGCAGCCTGGGTCCTGCTTTACTTGGTGGGGAGAACTGGGTACTGGAGTTGACCAGGCACAGCCACTGTCCCTGTGCAGTTCTGCGACCCAGCACTGCCACTGTTGGCCTCAGACGCTCTTTGCACTTTTATGGCTTCCCTCGGTCCTTTTGAGCAGGACCTTCTTTCTATAGACGGTTCCCATCTTATGGGAAAACTCCCTCCAGTCCTGGGAGCCTATGGTGTTGGTGGCATTCCCCATGAGTCTTGTCCATTTCGCAATGATCTTAATGTCCTATCACTCAGGGCAGTATCTGCTTTCCCTGGTTTCTCACTCCCTGAGGGCCCCTCACTCTTGCCTCTTTGTTAATCTGTGTCATTCTGATTGGGTTCTCACCACCCCCTCTGTGAGCCTCTACATTACTTTGGTCATGTTTCCCTCGTCCTAACCGTTTTTTCAAACATTTGACAATTTCCTTCAATCTTTGATTGAACTTCTTTCCCTGTAACTCCGAACGGGTGACCTTGCCACCTACTTTAGTTAGAAAATAGGGATGGGGTGCAACTCCCTTAAGCTCCTGACAAAAGGCTCTAGTGCTTTGAGGCATCTCCAGGTGCCACCCCTCCCCCTTTCAGCCTACTTGCTCTGTTCCTTCCAGTTCTCATCTGCTTTTATGGCCTTCCTGCTCAATCCCTATAGTGGACAGGATGCCTGGTGCTATAGACTGAATTGTGTTCCCTCTCCCTCCACTTCATGTGTTGAAGCCCTAAGCCCCCCGTGTGATGGTGTTTGACATGGAGCCTCTGGGGGGTAATTAGGTTATGAGAGTGGAGCCCTCATGATGGGATTAGAGCCCTTCTAGGAAGAGACAACAGAGAGCTTGCTTCCTCTCTCTGCTTTCCACCATGTGAGGATATGGCGAGAAGGTGGCCATCTGCAAACCAGGAAGAGGGCTCTCACCAGACACTGATCTGCCAGCACCTTGGTCTTGGTCTTCCCAGCATCCAGAACTGTGAAAAATGAATGTTTGTTGTTTAAGCCACCCAGTCTATAGTATTTTGTTATAGCAGCTCGAACTGACTCAAACCCTTGGTTCTCACTACTGGCCTTTCCTCTTTCTTTCCCCTGCTCCATGCTCTGCATGTCCCTTGGTGTTTCCCAGAGTTCTGTCCTAGATTTCCTTTTCTCCTTTCTCTGGTTTCTCTCCCTGAGTGATCTCACCCAATCCCAGGGCTGCAGTTGCTATTTCTGTGCAACTCCTAAATATCTTTTTTCCAGGTGTTTGCTTCCCCTCTGTGAGATACTAGAAAATACATATATTGGTCTCTGTCCCCGGTTCCTGGCACAGAACTCCTAAAACTCTTGTAATTTCCTAAGTGATAAGAGCGCTGCAAGCATCTTTTTGTTGTAATATTTGGTCTTTGACTCTGTCCCTGACACAGGGCTCTTAAATCGCTTGTAAACTCCTAAGTCCAGATAAGAGCACAAGGAGCATCTTTTGTTGTAACAAGGCCACTCTGTGTGGGCTCCTGCATGGGGCTGGTCACCAGGAAAACCAAGCCAGTATTAGAGCATTGGAATTTTCAACCCGGCTCCCTCCACTCCTTTAGAGAGGATAGAGGGGCTGGAAATGGAGTTAATAATCGATCATGCCTACCTGAGGAAGCCTCCATAAAATCCCAATATCAGGGGGTCCGGGGATCTTCCAGGTTGGTAAACACATCCACCTAGCGGCAGGGTGGTACATCCCAACTCCACGGGGACAGAAACTCCTGTGCTTGGGACCCTCCCAGACCTCGTCCTATATATCTCAGGAAGGGAACACGAGAACCTCTGATTTGTAGCTAAATTGGACAGAAGTTGTGGGTGAGCTGGGGACCTACTTCTTGCAATTGGCTTCTGAAGTGGAGGGCAGTCTGAGCCCTTCATCTGTGGGATCTGACACTCTCTTCAGGTAGGTCATGTCAGAACTGAGATAAATTGTAGGACACCCAGCTGCTGTCGCAGAATTGTTTGGTGTGGGGAAAACCCACACATCTGGTGTCAGAAGTGTTGTGTGGTAGTCGTATGTGAGTAACGGAGAAACGCAGGAGGGAAGACTTTTTTTTCTCCTTAGTTGCCCTTCCACCAACCATTCTCTCTACCCGGCTCTGCCTTGCTCTGTGTCTTGGGACGCTGACCCCTGTGGATGGCATCAATAAGCTCTCTTGCCCTCCGGCTTCTTGTCGAGTTGAGCCAGTGGGAAGAATTAGGAAATAGGAATGCGGGGAAAAGAAAGAAGCCCTCCTGCTGAGCTCTTTCCCCAGAGAGCTAAGAACGCCGGGCAGGAGACCCAGGAGGGTAGGACTTGGAAGAGGATTGGAGTTCAGGGCCTCGGCCAACAAGAAAGAGCTAAGGGGCGGTCACAGGCTCTCTGGCTCAGACCCAGGCAGGCGGAGCGAGAGGACTCATTCATCCAGGGCCAGCCCAGGGCTGAGACTGCCGAGCTGGCTGGACCGGCCCAGGCCGTCTCAGGGCTGGGAGGGGATTTCCTCGGGCTCCCTCCCCCGGGGGCTGGGCCGGAGGGAACCTGTGCGGAGGATTTTAATTTGGGGAGGGACCTAGGAGTGCCTGGCAGGGCGGGAACTTCAGGGCAGCTGAGGCAGTCCCTTGTCCTGGAACACGGGGGGAGCAGTCTGTCCTGCCTGGAACGGCCCTTGGCCTCCCCGAGGTAAGCTGCGAGAGCTGGTAGCTGGTGGACCGGGTCCCTCTGTCTGGCGGGTGGGGGGAGAGCCCGAGGCCCAGAGCCAAACGTGGGGTGCTCCCTTGGCAGCCTCCTTCCGCAGTAGCCTTCATGAGTGGCCGCTTGGGATGCTGCTACTTTCATTTTAAAAGTTGGCAGCACGGGGCTTCCCTGGTGGCGGAGTGGTTGAGAGTCCGCCTGCCGATGCAGCGGACACGGGTTCGTGCCCCGGTCCGGGAGGATCCCACATGCCGCGGAGCGGCTGGGCCCGTGAGCCATGGCCGCTGAGCCTGCGCTTCCGGAGCCTGTGCTCTGCAACGGGAGAGGCCACAGCGTGAGAGGCCCGCGTACCGCAAAAAAAAAAAAAAAAAAAAAAAAAAGTTGGCAGCAGGTTGGGCCAGCAGTCAGGGGGCTGGCTCTGACTCATCCCCCTCCCCCATGGCCGGAGGGCCAGGTAATGCCATTGCCCCTCCCAGCTCTGGTCAATCACTGGCCTTCTTTCTCTTCCTTCATCCCATTCTCCTCAGTGACTTGCCTCCCAGTTTTTTCCTCCCTCCAGCTGAGCCAGATCCTAGTCCTGTGCTGCCCGACCTCTGCCCCAGAGACCACAGCCAGGGGAGACATCTCTGGCTTCTTCCTGCACAGCAAGTCTCCAAGGTTATTTGTTTCCTCCTTTCTGGTACAGGTGTCTGAGCGATTCTGTTCACTCCTTCATCTGTTACTATTCATTTGTTTATTCATCGTTCTTTGAGCAAGTGGCTGGATTCTCTCTGGTGGGTAGGGCTGGGGTTGGGTAGGGGTGGGGTTAGTTTGGGGTGGGACACACAATTTCCGCTGTTCCTGGGAATAAGAAAACTGAAATTTATTTCACAAATGTGTAGTGATCATTTATAATCTGGTGGCCAGCGTGGCAGAGTGGAAACTCATTTTGGAGTCACAGACACACTTGGATTTATATCCCACCTCTTCCTGAGCCTCAGTTTCCGTATCTCTAAATAGTATTGTTATGAAGATGACATGAGACATACATGTCAAGCACCAAGCCGAGTGCCAGGCACACAGTGGGGCCTCAAGAAACAGCTCTACTCTTTCCTCCTTCTTTGGCCCCCTGCCTGCCATGCCCCTCCCTAACTGCCACCTTCTCTATCTTGTAAAGATGTGTCGACACCCATGGCCTTGAAGGCACTTGGGCAGACCTGGAAACACTGAGCTGGGAGTGAAGGAGGTGGTGAAGGGAGGGGCTGAATAGGGAAAGCACCTCCTGCGGGGTTTGAGGTAAGAACACCGACCAGGGCTGGAACCTCTAGTTGGAAGGAAAGGAAGAGGTTCAGGCTACTCTGAAAAATAAGCTGCAAGGATATATTGTATAGCACAGGGAATATAGCCAATATTTTATAATAACTTTAAATGGATATAATCTATAAAAATTTTGAATCACTATGTTGTACACCTGAAACTAACATAATATTGTAAGTCAGCTATACCTCAATAAAAAATTAATTAATTAAAGGCAACAAGAAAAAAAATGAAGGTGGATTCTCTCATAGACAGAAAATTATTCTGGTTTGACTCACTGGCTTGACAGTGAGGACTGGTTTTGACAATTGGATTGTATGGTAGACATTTTCCATAAACTGAACAGGCTAATTCTGTAGCTCCAAGGCTTGGATGAAGGTATATCTAAAGCGTGTCTCTAATAAAGACTATGCCAGAAAATTCTGTCTTGGAACCAATTTTAATTTGTGAGAAGTAATTTTAGTTGTTGACTTAAAAATGTATGAGAGTAACATAGCTTGTCCAAAATTCTTATGGGGATTCATGAGCAAAAAACATGAGGACTACACGTGTATGGCATAAATAACATCACCGGGCCAGGCACATCATGGTGGGGATCCTGATGAGGTGAGGTGAGTGGCTTGCCTGGAGGTAAGCGGGGGTGGGGGGGGGTGGGGGGCAGAAGCGGAGCAAGAACCAGGGTTTTCTGAGTGCGGTAATTGTAGTGCTCTTTCTATGACCCCAAACTTCCTCCTTCCTTCCTTCTTCCACTTACTTGATGGTTTATTCAGCAAACACTTAGTAAGCACCTTTAGATGGAGTAAAAAAAAGAAACATCTCCTACCTTCCTGGAGCTTACAGACAACAAATAAACAAACCAGATATTTTTAGATAGTGGTAAGCACTAGAAGTGAGTTAGCAGCGGGATATGATAGCGAATGTGGGGTGGGCGGAGGTTGGCCTGCCACTTCAGAGAGGCCCGAAAAGGAGCTAGTCTTGAGGCAGGAGAGAGCTTGGTGTGTGCCTGAGACAGGAAGACGCCCCATGGCTGCAGCACAGAGATGTTGGGGGAGTGGTAGAAGGCTACAAAGAAGACAGGAGCTAGGTCACGCAGCATTTATCAGCCATAGTAAGGATCCTGTATTTATCTTGAAGACAATGGGAAACCGCTGAAGGATTTTTTTTTTTTTTTTTCTCGGTACGCGGGCCTCTCACTGTTGCGGCCTCTCCCGTTGCGGAGCACAGGCTCCGGACGCGCAGGCTCAGCGGCCATGGCTCACGGGCCCAGCCGCTCCGTGGCATGTAGGATCTTCCTGGACTGGGGCACGAACCCGCGTCCCCTGCATCGGCAGGCGGACTCTCAACCACTGCGCCACCAGGGAAGCCCCCACGGAAGGATTTTTAAGCAGAGAGTTGATGTACTCTGATTTATGGTTTGGTTTTGTTTTGGAAGGGGGGCAGGAGCAGAGATGGAGACTAACTGGGAGGCTCTTGCAGGTGAGACACCTGCAGTCTACTCTGCTGAGGGGTATGAAGATGAACAGTGTTAACGGGAAGGCAGAATGGTCTGGGATGTCATGTCGTCTTCTAGTTCTCCTGAGGAGTGCTGGTAGCTATTGCTGTATAACAAATCACCATGAAACGTAGCAGCTTCCAACAACAACCATTTGATTTTGTCATGATTCTGTGGGTCTGGAATTTGAGTTCAGCTGAGCAGTTCTGCTGCATGTGGTGTCAGCTGGGGTCATTCCCTTGGCGGCTGAGCTGGGCTGGAAGGTCCAAGAAGGCTTCACTCATAGGTCTGGCACCTTGGTGCTCTTCTATGTGGCCTCTCTCTCCATGTGAGTAGCTTGGGCTTCCTCAAGCATGGTGGCCTCAGTGTAGGTTGACCTTCTTATATGGTGTCAGGCTTCAAAGAGGGAGTATTCTAAGAAGAACAAAAGTGGGACTGCAGATCGCTTTAGGCCTGGCCTTGGGAGGGACCCAGCACTACCTCTGCTGTGCAATATCAGTCAAAACCAGTCACAGGACTGGCCCAGATTCAAAGTGGGGAAACAAACCCACCTTTGAGTGGAGGAATGGCAAGTAATATGCTCCATCTCTAATCTGCCACACTGGGCTTCTGGAAACTGAATAACCACAACTACCCTGATGATGTTGACCCACTTTTAAGTCTAAACCACAGTTTAGTAGTCTCGCCCTCTTACCTGCGGTTTTGCTTTCCCCTGGTTTCACTTATCTGAGGTAACCTTGGTTTGAAAATATTAAATGGAAAATTCCAGAAATGAACAATTCAAAAGTTTTAAATTGTGCATTGTTCTGAATAGCTTGATGAAATCTCGAGCTGTCCTGCTCCATCTGGCCCAGGACGTGAATCATCTCTTTGTCCAGTGTCTCCTGCCTGTTCACCTAGTAGCAGTCTCGGTTATCAGTTGAGGTATCGCAGTGCTTATGCTGAAGTCACCCTTATTTACTTAATAATGGCCCCAAAGCACAAGAGTAGTAATGCTGACAGTTTGGATATGCCACAGAGAAGCCATAAAGTGCTTCCCTTAAGTGAAAAGGTGAAAGTTCTCGACTTAATGAGGAAAGAAAAATGGGGACTTCCTTGGCAGTCCAGTGGTTAGGACTCTGTGCTTCCATTGCAGGGGCACGAGTTCGATCCCTGGTAGGGGAGCTGAGGTCCCACAAGCTGCGTGGAGTGGCCAAAAAAGTAAATAAGGAAAGAAAAAAAATCGTATGCTGAGGTTGCTAAGATCTATGGTAAAAATGAATCTTCTGCCTGTGAAATTGTGAAGAAGGAAAAAGAACTTCGTGCTAGTTTTGCTGTCTCACCTCAAACCGCAAAGGTTATGGCCACAGAGCATGAAAAGGGCTTAATTAAGATGGAAAAGGCATTAAACTTGTACAATAAGGTATTTGGAGAGAGACTGCATTCACATAACTTTTATTAGAGTATATTGTTTTAATTATTCTATTTTATTATTAGTTATTATTGTTAATGTCTAATTTATAAATTAAACTTTATCATAGGTATGTACCTATAGGAAAAAAAACATTGTATGTCTAGGATTTGGTGCTATCCGCAGTTTCAGGCATCCACTGAGGGTCTTGGAATGTATCTCTGTGGATAAGGGGGGACTACTGTATACTGTGTTGGAACAATTTACAGTCTTTATTCTGCACTGGATAGAGAGGGCCTGGGGAACAGGAAGTGGTTTTGTTTTTGTTTTTTTCTTTGTGTTTCCAAAGCCTAACCTATACAAGGCATTCAGGGTATGTTGTCCGATGAAGTCACACATCACATAAGATTCATTGGTTATCAAACCATAGTGTATATGAGCATCCCTTGGGAAGCTGTTAAAGAGACAGGCAGATTCCTGGGCAAGACCCCAGCCCAGAATCCAAATCTCTAGGGCAGGGGGTTTGAGTCTTGGCTGCACATTAAAAACTCCCAGTGCCCAGGCCCTAGCTCCAGAGGCCCTAATTCCACTAATCGGGGTGAGCTCAGATATCAACACTGTTTTACAGTCTCCTCAGACAGTTCTGATGTGTATCCAGGGTTAAGAACTACTGCCCTAGGATTAGAACCAGCCATCTTCACCTGACTTCTCCAGATGATTCTGAGGTAGATGGTGACCAGCTGTCCTTGGTGTGCCCAGGACTATCCTGATGTTAGCACCCTAAGTCCCATATCCCAAGAAATCCCTAGTCCTGTGCAGATCAGCACAGTTGGTCATTATCAGTGGACCGTTGTAGATGAGGCAGTGAAAGCCTTTTTGAAAAATACCTGGAAATATCTAATGAAAGCAATGATTCTGCCTCCTTACTTAAGGCACTGAAATAGTATCATAATGTTATCAAACAGAGCCAACTCCTTGAATTAAGGAGGGTTGTTGCAGAGCACTGCGCTCTGGTGGGCTAGGTCATTAACCTAGTTAAATAGTGTGTCTGTCTTTGGGAATTCTTCCAGACTCTATTCCTTAGTGTACATGAGGCAGCTTTGAAAGCCTGACCACAATCAATAAGGATGATGTGTTGAGGATAGTATGAGATACAAGATGAAGTTTTTGTCTCTACACCAGTACGTGTTATTATTACTATTATTCATATTATAATAGAGTACACAAATATATGTAATATCTTAAATAGCTCTGTGGGGTGGCAGTGGGGTATAGTAGAGCAGATCAGGATCTAGCCTCAGAAGAATGGGATTTTGCTCTGGCTTTGCTATGACTAGGTGTGCAATCATGGGTTCCTCTTTTTGCTTTAGTCGTTCATCTGTAAAATGGGAATAAAATGGCGTCTTCTTCACAAGGCAGCTGGGAGGCTTCATCAAAATAACATGAGTGGGGGCTTCCCTGGTGGCGCAGTGGTTGGGCGTCCGCCTGCCGATGCAGGGGACGCGTGTTCGTGCCCCGGTCCGGGAAGATCCCACATGCCGCGGAGTGGCTAGGCCCGTGAGCCATGGCCGCTGAGCCTGTGCGTCCGGAGCCTGTGCTCCGCAACGAGAGAGGCCACAACAGTGAGAGGCCCGCGTACAGAAAAAAACCAAAAACAAACAGACAAAAAAACATGAGTGGGACTTCCCTGGCGGTCCAGTGGTTAAGACTTCACTTTCCAACGCAGGAGGTACGGGTTCGACCCCTGGTCAGAGAGCTAGGATCCCACATGCCTCGTGGCCAAAAAAACCAAAACATAAAACAGAAGCAATATTGTAACAAATTCGATAAAGACTTTAAAAATGGTCCATATCAAAAAGAAAAATCTTAAAAAACAAACAAACAAACAAGTGATGGGAATTCCCTGGCAGTCCAGTGGTTAGGACTCAGCACTTTCACTGCCGTAGGCCCAAGTTCCATCCCTGGTCGGGGAACTAAGATCCCGCAAGCTGCATGGTATGGCCGAAAATTAAAAAAACAAACAAAAAACAAACCAACCAACAAACAAATCCCCACAAGTGAAAGTGGTTCTGTGGGTTGGGAAGGGGAGGTATCGTGATTGTCTTTGAATGGGAGAGGCACAAAGAAGTTATTCCACTGAGAGGCCTTGTACGTGACCAAGGTCCTGGTGCCCTGCTGCGCGCAGCCGCAGCCACAGCTGTTGGACTGTCTACCTCAGCTGCCCTCACAATTGAGGGCAAGTGTGCTTTGCTTCAGGAAGAAGGAAAACTTCTGGAAAAGGTGGTTTGTGAAGGCATTTTTTTTCTTTTTTTGTTTTAAAATCCTTTGCCTATTTGTTTCAAGTGTATCCTCAGAGATGTAGCAAAAAGAAAACAACCACAACCACAAACCTATAAGTTTGAAAAGCTGGTTCTTAATTTCTGGAGCTAAAAAAGCACTTTTTCAGGCTATAACCACAGAGCGATTGCTGCAGGCCTCTGGGATGGGGCATAATAATGGTTTGCAGTGTGATGAAGGAGGCTGTTAGTTTCTGTGGTCCCTAGGCCAAAGTGGCCTCTCCAATTTCCAGGTTGCCTAGCAACACCACCAAAAGTCTCCCCATTAGGCCCAGCTGGGCAGCAATTGGGTACACCCAGCCTAGTCTGTCGCCCAGCCTCCTGGGCACCCTGGCCACATCAAGGCTGGACTTGTCCTCTGCAAGGGCCTTCCTGGTACCGATGAGTGGGTGGCCAGCTGTTTAAAAAAAACACACTTCAGATGTTTGAACCCTACTTGTTTGAATGCAGCTGGGAAACAGCACAAGTGAATGATCAAAAGCGTCTTCTGCCAAAGAGGAGTTGTCCTAAGATTGGTGCCCTTGGCAGCGCTCTCCTGGGTGAGGTGAAGAAGGGAAGTTGAGCCTAACTTAGTCCTCGGGTTCTCAGAGAATCAAATCCTTTTCCTTTCCTGGACGCCTGTCTCCATCTTGATTCCCTGTGGCAGGAATGGGAGTGGTGGGGATTCCCAGCCCTGCCTGCCAGTTCTTCTGTAGCTCCCATCTGGGGACTTTCAGGGTCTAGTCTGGGCCTGTTTGGGGAGATGGAAGAAGAAGAGGGAGGTTAGGGAAGAGGGAAGGATGGGATGAAAATAATCAAAATAAATATGCACACTTCTTGAACACTTGTTACCTAGAGATCACAGGGCAGAGCAACACACGGGGTCTTTGGAGTCAGACACCTTCAAAGGCTCCTGTCCTAGCCTCCTCCTCACTAGCTGTATGACCTTGAGCAAGTTACTCTGGAAGCCTGAGTTTCCTTATCCATAAAATGGGGATGTTATTATCCCACCTTACAAGGTTGTTGTAAGCAGCAATGAAGAGAGTGCTCGCAAAGTGTTTAGCATAGAACCTGGCACACAGTAGGTGCTCACTATTATGGCAACTCTTTCATTTGATTCTTACAATAATTCTGTAAGATATTGAGCGAAGTAGAACTCGGGTCTTCACAGTGCCAAGCACAAGGACTGGTGCTCCTCAAAGACAGGTGACAGTCCCTTTTGTAACCCCTACGGCATGGTGGCTCTGCAGGTCTCCTCTGACAACTCAGTGATGGCAGAATGATGATGGGGGGGGAGGGGGCATGTGCAGAGGAAAAGTGTGAGGGAAAGTACTTTTCAGTTTAAAGTAACACAAAACTCTTAGTTAACGTGGTGTACGTGGAATTCCTCTCTCTTTCCCTTCTTCCTTCCAGTATTCTTTTAAATAAACTTCATATTTTGTAACAATTTTAGATTTACATAAAAGTTGCAGAGAGTTTGTTTCCCTTTTACTCAGATACTTTTCTGAACACCTGTGCACCAGGAACTTTCTGGGCATGAGGAATACAGCAATAAAACTGTGTCTACCTTCCAAAGATCACAGAGATTGTGAGATGGAGTGGACCTTGGAGAGCCTTGTCTGTGGTTCTCAAAGGTGCTGAGGCCTCCCCTTCACTGGTATAAGTGTCAGAAATTTACTAAATCTATTAAATTAGTTTCTTCAGGACTGGGGCCCAGGAATCTGTATAAAAGCAAATATTGAAAAACAAATGCCTGAGGGGATTCCAAGGCATAGCCAGTGTGGGGAACCGGTGGTCTAGTCCAGAGTGTTCCCTGTGCAGGTGAGAGGACTGTGGCTCAGAGTTGGGAAGGGACTTGCTCCAGGTCACACAGCCAGGAAGTGGCAGAGTGAGACTGAAAAACAGATCCCCTAGTTCTGTGTCTCCCAGACACAGAACAAGAAATGAGTTTAGCTTGCAACAGGAAGACCCCAGATAGAGTTTAGAAGAGTTCCTTGGCTCTTCAGGTGTAGTAGTTAGGGTCTTGGTTGCAAGGGATTCTGATTCTGATTCTGACCAGTAAATGAATTTTATTGAATGCCCATTGGGTAGTAAAATTTAAAAAATCTATTTCGCTCATCGTACTCACACTTCTGGCACCAAATGTGTGGGTTTTCCACACCGTGCAATTCTGACACTGGCTACCCCACAGATTAAGGGCTCAGTCCCATAAGACTGCTCCCTACTTCAGATGCCAACTGCAAGCCTGGGCTTCCAATGCTTCCGACCAAATGGCTATAAATTGGGGGTTTCTGTGACCTCCCCCCGCTTGTGTTCTATAATTTGCCAGAATAGCTCACAGAACTCAGGAGAGGGCATTACCTACTATTATCAGTTTAGTAGAAAGATTACAACGCAGGAGCAGCCAAATGGAAGAGGGGCGTAGGGCAAGGGGAAGGGATGCAAAGCTTCCGCACCCTCTCTGGGTGCAGCACCTTGATCTGTCCTCCAACCTGGAAGCTCTCCAAACCCATTTGTTTAGGATTTTTATGGAGGTTCCATCACATAGGGATGATTGATTAAATTATTGACCACTGGTCATTAAACTCAATCTCG
Organism: Tursiops truncatus; assembly: GCF_011762595.2. Classification (NCBI taxonomy): domain Eukaryota; kingdom Metazoa; phylum Chordata; class Mammalia; order Artiodactyla; family Delphinidae; genus Tursiops; species Tursiops truncatus. The sequence continues at coordinate 152,566,403 of NC_047034.1, forward strand.
AGCCCTTTTCCCTATCCCACAAGTGGGGACTGAAAGTTCCAACCCTCTAATCACATGGTTGTTTCCTCTGGTAACCAGGTCCCACCCTCTAAGAATCACTTCATTAGCATAAACTCAGGTACAGTTGAAAAAAACTTACTATGAATAACAAAAGATACTCCTCTCACCTCTATCACTCAGGAAATTCCAAGGGTTTTAGATCGGTGCCTGGAACCGGGGATGAAGACCGAATATGTATTTCTTAGTATATCATAATATCATGGTAGATTACAAAATCACTGGAAGGAAGCAAAGTTTGGGAAATAAGCAGAAACACACGGAGACCAGGCACCTACAAGTACACCAAAATCACAGAGCCAGGTAGGCAAAGACAGCCCCCTTGTCGCTGCTGCATGCTCTTCACTTCAGCCTACATCAAAGACACAGATGGCATTGGATTCTGGGTGCCACACTGACTCCAATGGCAAGGCTGGATGGACACCAGATACCGCTGCCACCGCTTTAACGTACACTGCTGTAAGAATCTTCCCCATCCCCAGCTCCAGTCCCCCAAATTCTAAGCAAATGCAGCTGATTGTTCAAGCCTAGGTCACATACCTGAGCTCTAGCCACCTAAGGACCTGGAAAAGTGAGTACTGAGCATTTTTAGCTTTTGTACTGGGAAGTGGTCCCTGCTGCCCACCCAGATTCATGAGATGAGGAATTCGCCGAGAAAAACCGACAAATGACCATTACATGTGTTATCAAAAGAATACAGTGGAAGCGTTATAGAACCAAACCTGGGTTGACTCGCCTATACGCTAAAGTCAATCTACTGACACCAGGTTTTGGTGAAGGAAAGTGCAGTGTTTACTGCAGGGCACCAAGCAAGGAGTCCAGGGCAGCAAGTGCTCAAAACACCTGAATTCCCCGATGAGTTTCAGCAAAGCATTTTTTTTTTTTTTTTTTTTTTTTTTGCGGTACGCGGGCCTCTCACTGTTGTGGCCTCTCCCGTTGCGGAGCACAGGCTCCGGACGCACAGGCTCAGCGGCCATGGCTCACGGGCCCAGCCGCTCCGTGGCATGTGGGATCTTCCCGGACCGGGGCACGAACTCGTGCATCGGCAGGCGGTCTCCCAACCACTGCGCCACCAGGGAAGCCCAGCAAAGCATTTTTTAAAGGCAAGGTGAAGGAGGCGTGACCCAAGGTATGTGATAAGCTGGTCTACAATTCTCTGATGGTGAGGTAACAGGGTGGTATCACAGGAGTTAACATTATCAATCCTTAGGCTCCAGTAGGCCTGGGGACTATGCGGTCACGATCGTCAGGTAGTTAACGTCTTCCATTTGGTGGATGGTTTAGCATCTGCAAAACAACTCAGGAAATGTGCATCAGATACTATTATCTAGGTACTTCAGAGAGGAGCTAAAGCAGAGGATATGAGGGAGAGGTCTGTCCCGGGAAGGCCCCATAGGGTCCTGCTTGGTTATGGAAGTCATTGACTTAAAATTTTCTGGCTATAATTTATAACAATTTTGGGAGACACTATGTGGTATTGAAACTGCTAGGTGGCATTTCAGGGGGCTCTGAGGACCTCCAATCCTTTATGTCTCAGCGCATTAAGAATTCAGCGAGAGGCAAAGTGATAGATAAGAAGTGATTTATTAGAATAGGACGCTTGTGATGCTTACCATCGGGCGGGTGAGAAGGTGCCGGAAGAACTTAGTGAGCTACAGTTTTATAATCAAAGGAAAAGTGGGGAGGGGGAAAAGACCACCTTCCTCATTTTTTTTTTTTTTTTTTTTTTTGCGGTACGCGGGCCTCTCACCACCGTGGCCTCTCCCGTTGTAGAGCGCAGGCTCAGCGGCCATGGCTCAGGGGCCCAGCTGCTCCGCGGCATGTGGGATCTTCCCGGACCGGGGCACGAACCCGCGTCCCCCGCATCGGCAGGCGGGCTCTCAACCCCTGCGCCACCAGGGAAGCCCACCTTCCTCATTTTTGAGTAGACGTCACACTTCCATCATCAGCTCCTCCTCTATGTTGGGGCGGGGAGTTTTCTTGTCCCTACGTGGTCAAGCCAGGACTGTCATGGCACTATGGAAAAATTATTTCAGGTCTCAGTACAATGAGGGTCTTTCACTTTGAAATGTCACCCTTCCATAAATTATTGCTTTTTTTATGTGTGCAGAGAGCATGTCCTAAGGGTCGTTAACTTACTGAGCTCACTGGACAGGATGTGGGTCTCATGCCACCATTGTGTTATTGTTTTGGGGCATGTCTCATGCTTCTGTAGCATGGTTTCGCTGCTAAGCAAGCCTGCTTGGTTTTATGGTTAAGCAAACCTGCTTTCTTGAGTGATCATTAACTTACAGGGGTCTCCCATAATTTTTTCTTTACTTACAATCCTCTGGTGGAAATAACTATTTATCTACTTTGTCCCTTTTCTCTGTCCATATCAGTATATAGTGAATGAGGGCACCTAAAAGGTCTTTGGAAAAATCCCTTGGCAATGTCGAGTCTCCTGGGTAAATCTTTTTTTTGGCCACACCACGTGGCATGCAGGATCTTAGTTCCCCCACGAGGGACCGAACCCACACCCCCTGCGGTGGAAGAGCAGAGTCTTAACCATTGGACTGCCAGGGGAGTCCTAAATCTTCTTATGGAAATCTCTTCTTCTACAGATTTTTCTTTTTTTTTTTTTTCAGATTTTTCTTTTTTAAAGGCAGATGATTGTTCTGGATAAATGAGCACAGCCTGCTCTTTCCAATCCTTGGCCAACACACTGGCTACATGACTCGTAACACGAGCAATGCTTATACCAGGTAGGGTCAGGAAGTAGGAAAGTTCTTTCCACTTTTCCTCTTCTTAAGAATAATTGGTAACTTGAAGGGAAGGTCTTTGGTTCCTGAACATCTCCATTTTTAACCAGAAGGCTATGAGTCTTTTCTACTCTTCCAACATTCTTTTTAACAATCCACCCCCAGTTGTTCCCTAAGGGTAAGATGAGAACATTTCACAGCAGGGCCACCCACTTTTGATCTGAATGTGTGTGTGTGTGTGTGTGTGTGTGTGTGTGTGTGTGTGTGTGTACGTGTGTATTTCAACAAAGAGTTGGCAGGCACTTGCTGCAGATAAGAGGTAGGAGGTGAGGCATAATATCAAGTCAACATTAAAGAAAGCTCAAGAAACCTGCATGATCTTTGCTTAATGAGTAGGAAAGCACAGTCAGTGTAGGAAACAATTTCACTCAATGAGTAACACTGTGATGAGAGTGACCAAGTAAATAATTTGATAGCTGTGGAGGTTTTTATATCTCTGTGAGACTGTAATGTGTTGTAATCATTGCTGGCTTGTTTTTGAGGCTCTTGTGCTGTCAGACTGAGCCTCTGAAAATTCTGGTAATCTAGAAAATTCAGATATTCTATCCCAACTATGACCTATAGAACCCATGGAGTATACAGGCCACACCTACACAATTAATGCCATGATCTTAGATTAGACTTGCTTTGTGAGGCCCTAGGGAGGGAAACCTTGGACCCAGGAGCAGAAGGGCTGGTGAGCAGATTTCAGCACAGTGTAAGGATGAACTACCTAAGAAGTAGAACTATCAGAAAATACAACAAGCCAATTAAAGTACATTCAGGTTCTTCGTAATTTTTCACTACTCTGAATAGTTCTGCACTGGACATCTTTGAAAGATAGCCTTGAGTACTCGCTCAAATACATTTGTAGCATAGATTTCTAGGAGTAGAAAGGTTCTGTTGAAAGGTATATGCGTTTCATATTTTATAGATACTGCCCAATTGCCTCGTGAAAAGGCTGCATCAATTTATACCTCTTAAACTGCACCCATTTCCACACAGCCTTGTAAGTATGAATCAGTCTATTTCATTGTTGCCAATCTGGTCAGTAATGTTTCCAATGTGGTGAACTGTGCTCAGAAACTCAGGTGTGGATGCAGAAGATAAACAGGAATGGCAGGGACGGGGAATGTCAGACTAGAAGCAGCACCCGTGAGCATCAAGCAAGATGCTGGAGATGAGATGAACCAGAGAGGGGCCTCTATCCTCAAGGAACAGGCACCCAGACAGGTACAGAAGTCAGAGTGTGACAGTGTCTGACCGAGAAGAGAGGTCAAAACAAAATGCCACCATCACTACCAACATGTTCATCTGTTTCTGGATTCTACAGTAGGTAGGACTAGATGTCGGATCCCTTTACTGTACGTGCCAAGGAAGAAAGCAGACACACAGTGCGTCTTAGCTAAACTGAATGGGTCAGATACCTTTGCAGCACAGGAAACATATTTCACTAAAATATCTAAAATGATGGCCTTGAAGTTGTAACATTTCTGGAAATTTTGAAATCTGGAAAAAAGAAAAATTGCGGGGAAATGTAATCCTTGTTTCTCTAGCTCCTTTTATAGATATAAAGTTGTGTTATTCACAATGTGGAACTTTCCTCATGAAATGATCATGTATGATATTTAAATTTACAAAGGGCTTATTAACACAATGTTAATCACTCCTAATTGAACTTTTTTTTTTTTTTTTTTTTTTTGCTGTGCGCGGGCCTCTCACTGTTGTGGCCTCTCCCGTTGCGGAGCACAGGTTCTGGACGCGCAGGCTCAGCGGCCATGGCTCACGGGCCCAGCCGCTCCACGGCATATGGGATCTTCCCGGACCGGGGCACGAACCTGTGTCCCCTGAATCGGCAGGCGGACTCTCAACCACTGCGCCACCAGGGAAGCCCTGAACTTATTTTTTAAAATGCCTTAATATTTGTGTTTAAGAGCTGCTGATCTTAAATCCATACTTGTTTTGCCATTTATGAGACATGAAAGAAACTATAAATAATCATCAATATGCAACGAAAATTAATAAAATAGTTATCTCTACAGACTTAATGTCTGACCCTGGGAGGCTGGGTGAATGGGAGGTAAGAAGCCTTTATTTTCAGCAAAGTTACTGGGGAAAAATAAATAAAAGGGGAATTCTCTTCTTCCCTAAATTTATTGGATATAACCTATTGTAATGTGGGACCTTGCCTAATGGAATACATTTGAAAATGAATTGTGACCTGATTCCTAGTAACTTGCAGTGTGAAAATAGACCCCAGACTCGGCCCCATCCCTTCCATCTGTCCATCCATCCATCCACATACCCACTCATCCATCCATCCATAACCAGTAATAACTAGTAATTATGCAGTGTTTACCATGTGCCAGAAACTGTTCTCAGTGCTTTACATGCATTGTCTCAAATAATTTCCCCCATAACGCTATGAGGTAAGTGCTATCATGATCCCGACTTTAAAATGGGATCTGAAGATCTTCCAATAAATTAAACATAGAATTACCATATGACCCAGCGATTCCACTCTTAGGTATATACGCAAAAGAATTGAAAACAGGTATTCAAATAAAAACTTGTATGGGAATGTTCATAGCAGCTCTATTCACAGTAGCCAAAAGGTGGAAACGATCCAAATGCCCTTCAACAGATGAATGGATAAACAATATGGTTTTGTTTGTATATCTGTCTATACAATGCAGTATTATTCAGCCATAAAAAGGAATGACGTACTGATACATGCTACAACACAGATGAACCTTGAAGACTTTTCTAAGTAAAAGAAGCCAGACTCAAAAGGCCACGTAGTTTATGATTCCATTTATATGAAATATCTAAAATAGGTAAATCCATAGAGACAGAAAGTACATTAGTGGGTGCCGGTGGCTGGAGGGAGGGGGCAATGGGGAGTGACTGCTCAATGGGTATGGGGGTTTTGTCTGGGGTGATGAAAAAGTTCTGGAACTACATAGTCGTGATGGTTGCACAACACTGCAAATGTATTTAACGTTACCGGATTGTACACTTTTAAATGGTTAATTTTATGTTTATTTTACCACAATTCTTAAAAAATGTAATTTGAGGGGTGACTTACTTAAGGTTACTTTACAGCCGATAGGTTGTAGAGCTGTGTTTTAATCCCAGTCATCTGGCTCTATGGCTCATGACTTTAAAAAAAAATTCCAGTGAAAAACTTTATTTTGGGCCATGTAGGAAGTTTAGATACACTGGACTGAGCTGAAAATATCAGTAGCATTGGATACCGTTGATTAAGCCCATGCTGGTGACAAACAGTATGTTCTATCTAGTCTTCACAGTGACCTTGAAAAGTTAATATTATTTAGTTTGTGTGTGTTTGTGTGTGTGGTAAAATATACATGACATAAAATTTACCCTTTTTACCGTTTTTAAGTGTACAATTCATGGCATTCACTGCATTTACACTGTTATCCATCTCCAGAAATTTTTCATCTTCCCAAACTGAAACTCTGTATAGTACCGATGAAACATATAACTCCCCATTCCCCCTGTCCCCCCGCCATTCTATGGCTCATGGTCCCAGGTCCAGGGCTATTGTCTGGGGTTGCACATAAAAATAAGACATGACCACTTTCCAGGTCTGTCTAGCCTGTGTACCTGCCCTCTAGTGACCTTGACACTGTGTCTTTCTCCACCACGTTAGAGAAGTCCAGTTGCAGGACGACAGAGTCGTTGAAGTGTGCACAGGATCCTCTGTGGCCTGTGGCTGGGGAGCGGGAGAAGGAAGCCAGGCGATGGAATATGGTTGGGATGAAAGGCAGGGATGAAGGAATTGCAACAGGAAGCTCTGTTAGGAAGGGTGAAGATAAGAATTGGGAAGATACTGCTTGTCTTCTTTCTTCCCGGATTGTTCGGAGGAGTACGTGAGAATTTGCATGAGGATGTGCTTTGAAGAGACTGGGGTGCTCTGCACACTTCCTTAGGACTCACGTCATGACTGAAGTGGACTTGTTTTAAGGGCATAACTCAGCAGAGCAGTTTTAGTGGGGGATGCAGATGATAAGATGTTTAGTAGATACAAACTCCTCCTTCAAGACACTAGGCCACAAGGGGAGGGAAGAAATAGTACAGTGCTTGAGACTTTAGGGTCCAGCAAAGGTCTCACAGATATGACTTTGTTTTTATTATATCTTATTTTTTTTAAGTTTAAGGTGTACAGCATAATGATTTGACTTACATACATCACGAAATGATTACCACAGTAGGTTTAGTGAACATCTATCATCTCATATAGACAAAACTTCAAAGAAATAGAAAGAATCGTTTTTCCTTGTGATGAGAACTCTTGGGATTTACCATCTTAACAACTTTCATTTATAATGTACAGCAGTGTTCATTATCTTTATCATGTTGTACATTACACCCCTAGTACTGTTATCTTATAACTAGGAGTTTGTACCCTTTGACTACCTTCATCTAATTCCCCCTCCCACTCACCCCTTTGGTAGCCACAAATCTGATCTCTTTTTTTATGAGTTTGTTTTCGAAGCATAATTGACCTACAACACTGTTAGTTCCTGGTGTACAACACAGTGATTCGTTATTTCTGTACATTTCAAAATGATCACCATGAAAAGTCTAGTTGTCATCTGTCACCATACAAAGCTATTACATAATTATTGACTGTATTCCCCACACTGTACATTTCATATCTGTGACATTTATTTTGTAACGGAAAGTTTGTACCTCTTAATCTCCCACCTTTTTCTCACCTCCTCCCACCACCACCACTCTGGCAACCACCTGTTTGTTCTCTGTATCTATGACTCTGTTTCTGTTTGGTTGTGTTGTTCATTTGTTTTGTTTTTTATTTTACTTTTTAATTTTTATTTATTTATTTTGCTTGTGCTGGGTCTTAGTTGTGGCATGAGGGATCTTTAGTTGCGGCATGTGGACTCTTAGCTGTGGCATGCATGTGGGATCTAGTTCCCCAACCAGGGACTGAACCTGGGTCTGCTGCACTGGGAGCTTGGAGTCTTACCCACTGGACCACCAGGGAAGTCCCTGTTTTGATTTTTAGATTACACATATAAGTGAGATCATACAGTATTTGTCTTTCTCTGTCTGATTCATTTCTTTTAGCATAATACCCTCTAGGTCCATCCATGTTGCTGCAAATGGCAAGATTTCATTCTTTTTCATGGCTGAGAAATATTCCTCTGTGTGTGTGTATGCACACACACACACCACATCTTCTCTATCCATTCATCTATTGATGGGCACTTAGGTTGCTTCCATATCTTGGCTGTTGTATATGATGCTGCAACAAACATAGGGGGGCATATATCTGTTCTAGTGTTTTCGTTCTCTCTGGATAAATGCCCAGAAGTGGAATTGCTGGTTCATATGGTAGTTCTATGTTTAATTTTTTGAGGAACCTCCATACTGTTTTCCATAGTGGCTGCACCAATTTACATTTCTACCAACAGTGCATGAGGGTTCTCTTCTCCACATTCTGGCCAACACTTGTTATGTTGACTTTTTGATAACAGCCATTCTGAAAGGTATGAAGTGATTTGCAATTGTGGTTTTCTTGGTGGGTGGGGGGGCGCACCTCACGGTTTGTGGGATCTTAGTTCCCATACCAGGGATTGAACCCTCGGCCACGTCAGTGAAAGTGTGGAGTCCTAACCACTGGACTGCCAGGAAATTTTCCTCATTGTGGTTTTGATTGCCTTTCCCTGATGATTAGTGGTGTTGAGCATCTTTTCATGTGCCTGTTGACCATCTGTATGTCTTCTTTGGAAAAATGTCTATTCAGGTCCTCTGGCCATTTATCTTTTCTTTTCTTTTCTTTTTTGAATTTTATTTTATTTATTTTTTTATACAGCACATTCTTATTAGTCATCCATTTTATACACATTAGTGTATATACGTCAATCCCAGTCTCCCAATTCATCCCACCACCACCACCCCCAGCCCCGCTTTACCCCCTTGGTGTCCATATGTTTGTTCTCTACATCTGTGTTTCTATTTCTGCCCTGCAAACCAGTTCATCTGTACCATTTTTCTAGGTTCCATGTATATGAGTTAATATACGATATTTGTTTTTCTCTTTCTGACTTACTTCACGCTGTATGACAGTCTCTAGATCCATCCACGTCTCTACAAATGACCCAATTTCATTCCTTTTTATGGCTGAGTAATATTCCATTGCATATATGTACCACATCTTCTTTATCCATTCATCTGTTGATGGGCATTTAGGTTGTTTCCATGACCTGGCTATTGTAAATAGTGCTGAAATGAACATTGGGGTGCATGTGTCTTTTTGAATTATGGTTTTACCTGGGTATATGCCCAGTAGTGGGATTGCTGGGTCATATGGTAATTCTGTTTTTAGTTTAAGGATCCTCCATACTGTTCTCCATAGTGGCTGTATCAATTTACATTCCCACCAACAGCGCAAGAGGGTTCCCTTTTCTCCACACCCTCTCCATCATTTGTTGTTTGTAGATTTTCTTATGATGCCCATTCTAACTGGTGTGAGGTGATACCTCATCATAGTTTTGATTTGCATTTCTCTAATGATTAGTGATGTTGAGCATCTCTTCATGTGTTTGTTGGCCATCTGTATGTCTTCTTTGGAGAAATGTCTATTTAGGTCTTCTGTCCATTTTTGGATTGGGTTTTTGTTTTTGTAATATTGAGCTGCATGAGCTGTTTATATATTTTGGAGATTAATCCTTTGTTGATTTTGTTTGCAAATATTTTCTCCCATTTGAGGGTTGTCTTTTCATCTTGTTTATGGTTTCCTTTGCTGTGCAAAAGCTTTTAATTTTCATTAGGTCCCATTTGTTTATATTTCCATTTCTCTAGGAGGTGGATCAAAAAGGATCTTGCTGTGATTTATGTTATAGAGTGTTCTTCCTATGTTTTCCTCTAAGAGTTTTATAGTGTCCGGTCTTACATTTAGGTCTCTAATCCATATTGAGTTTATTTTTGTATATGGTGTTAGGTAGTGTTCTAATTTCATTCTTTTACATGTAACTGTCCAGTTTTCCCAGCACCACTTATTGAAGAGATTGTCTTTTCTCCATTGTATATCCTTGCCTCCTTTGTCACAGATTAGTTGATCATAGGTGCATGGGTTTATCTCTGGGCTTTCTATCCTGTTACATTGATCTATATTTCTGTTTTTATGCCAGTACCATATTATTTTGATTACTGTAGCTTTGTAGTATAGTCTGAAGTCAGGGAGTCTGATTCCTCCGGCTCCATTTTTTTCCCTCAAGGCTGCTTTGGCTATTCGGGGTCTTTTGTGTCCCCATACAAATTTTAAGGTTTTTTGTTCTAGTTCTGTAAAAACTGCCATTGGTAATTTGACAGAGATTGCATTGAATCTGTAGATTTCTTTGGGTAGTATAGTCATTTTCACAATATTGATTCTTCTAATCCAAGAAAATGGTATATCTCTCCATCTGTTTGTATCATCTTTACTTTCTTTCTTCAGTGTATTATAGTTTTCTGCATACAGGTCTTTTGTCTCCCTAGGTAGGTTTATTCCTAGGTATTTTATTCTTTTTGTTGCAATAGTAAATGGGAATGGTTCCTTAATTTCTCTTTCAAATTTTTCATCATTAGTGTATTAGAATGCAAGAGATTTATTTGCATTAATTTTGTATCCTGCTACTTTACCAAATTCATTGATTAGCTCTAGTAGTTTTCTGGTAGCATCTTTAGGATTCTCTATATATAGTATCATGTCATCTGCAAACAGTGACAGTTTTACTTCTTCTTTTCCAATTTGTATTCCTTTTATTTCTTTTTATTCTCTGATTTCCATGGCTAGGACTTCCAAAACTATGTTGAATAATAGTGGTGAGAGTGGACATCCTTGTCTTGTTCCTGATTTTAGAGGAAATGCTTTCCGTTTTTCACCATTGAGAATGATGTTTGCTGTGGGTTTGTTGTTTATGGCCTTTATTATGTTGAGGTAGGTTCCCTCTATGCCCACTTTCTGGAGAATTTTTATCATAAATGGCTGTTGAATTTTGTCAAAAGCTTTTTCTGCATCTATTGAGATGATCATATGGTTTTTCTTCTTCAATTTGCTAATATGGTGTATCACATTGTTTGATTTGTGTATATATATTGAAGAATCCTTGCATCCCTGGGATAAATCCCACTTGATCATGGTGTATGCTCCTTTTAATGTGTTGTTGGATTCTGTTTGCTGGTATTTGTTGAGGATTTTTGCAGCTATATTCATGAGTGATATTGGTCTGTAATTTTCTTTTTTTGTAGTATCTTTGTCTGGTTTTGGTATCAGGGTGATTGTGGCCTCATAGAATGAGTTTGGGAGTGCTCCTTCCTCTGCAATTTTTTGGAAGAGTTTGAGAAGGATGGTGTTAGCTCTTCTCTAAATGTTTGATAGAATTTGCCTGTGAAGCCATCTCATCCTGGGCTTCTGTTTGTTGGAAGATTTTTTTCATCACAGTTTCAATTTCATTACTTGTGATTGGTCTGTTCATATTTTCTGTTGCTTCCTGGTTCAGTCTTGGAAGTTTATACCTTGCTAAGAATTTGTCCATTTCTTCCAGGTTGTCCAATTTAGTGGCATAGAGTTGTTTGTAGTAGTCTCTTAGGATGCTTTGTATTTCTGCGGTGTCTGTTGTAACTTCTCCGTTTTCATTTCTAATTTTATTTTTATTTATTTATTTATTTATTTATTTATTTATTTATTTATTTATTTTGCAGTATGCGGGCCTCTCACTGCTGTGGCCCCTTCCGCTGCGGAGCACAGGCTCCAGCCGCGTAGGCCCAGCGGCCATGGCTCATGGGCCCAGCTGCTCCGCGGCACGCGGGATCCTCCCGGACTGGGGCATGAACCCACGTCCCCCACATCGGCAGGTGGACTCCCAACCACCGTGCCACCAGGGAAGCCCTCTAATTTTATTGATTTGAGTCCGCTCCCTGCTTTTCTTGATGAGTTTGGCTAATGGTTTATCAATTTTGTTTATCTTCTCAAAGAAACAGCTTTTAGTTTTATTGATCTTTGTTATTGTTTTCGTTGTTTTTATTTCATTTCTTTCTGCTCTGATCTTTATGATTTCTTTCCTTCTGCTAACTTTGGGTTTTGTTTGTTCTTCTTTCTCTAGTTCCTTTAGGTGTAGGGTTAGATTGTTTTTTTGAGATTTTTCTTGTTTCTTGAGGTAGGCTTGTATTGCTGTAGACTTCCCTCTTAGAACTGCTTTTGTTGCATCCCTTAGGTTTTGGATCATCGTGTTTTTATTGTCATTTGTCTCTAGGTATTTTTGATTTCCTCTTTGATTTCTTCAGTGATCTCTTGGTTATTTAGTAACATATTGTTTAGCCTCCACATATTTGTGTTTTTTACGTTTTTTCCCCCTGTAATTGATTTCTAATCTCATAGTGTTGTGGTCGGAAAAGATGGTTGATATGATTTCAAGTCTCTTAAACTTACTGAGGCTTGATTTTTGACCCAGGATGTGATCTATCCTGGAGAATGTTCCATCTGCACTTGAGAAGAAAGTGTAATCTGCTGTTTTTGGATGGAATGTCCTATAAATATCAATTAAATCTATCTGGCCTATTGTGTCATTTAAAGCTTGTGTTTCCTTATTAATTTTCTGTTTGGATGATCTGTCCACTGGTGTAAGTGAGGTGTTAAAGCCCCTCACTATTATTGTGTTACTGTCAATTTCCTCTTTTATAGCTGTTAGCAGTTGACTTATGTATTGAGGTGCTCCTATGTTGGATGCTTATATATTTATAATTGTTATATCTTCTTCTTGGATTGGTCCCTTGATCATTACGTAGTGTCCTTCCTTGTCTCTTGTAACATTCTTTATTTTAAAGTCCATTTTATCTGACATGAATATTGCTACTCCAGCTTTCTTTTGATTTCCATTTGCATGGAATATCTTTTTCCATCCCCTCATTTTCAGTCTGTATGTGTCCCTAGGTCTGAAGTGGGTCTCTTGTAGGCAGCATATATATGGGTCTTGTTTTTATATCCATTCAGTGAGCCTGTGTCTTTTGGTTGGTGCATTTAATCCATTCACGTTTAAGGTAATTGTCAATATGTATGTTCCTATTACCATTTTCTTAATTGTTTTGGGTTTGTTTTTGTAGGTCCTTTTCTTCTCTTTTGTTTCCCACTTAGAGAAGTTCCTTTAGCAGTTGTTGTAGAGTTGGTTTGGTGGTGCTGAATTCTCTTAGCTTTTGCTTGTCTGTAAAGCTTTTGATTTCTCCATCAAATCTGAATGAGATCCTCGCTGGGTAGAGTAATCTTGGTTGTAGATTCCTCCTTTTCATCACTTTAAGTATATCATGCCACTCCCTTCTGGCTTGTAGAGTTTCTGCTGAGAAATCAGCTGTTAACCTTATGGGAGTTCCCTTGTATGTTATTTGTCATTTTTCCCTTGCTGCTTTCAATAAGTTTTCTTTGTCTTTAATTTTTGCCAGTTTGATTACTATGTGTCTCGGTGTGTTTCTCCTTAGGTTTATCCTGTATGGAACTCTCTGCACTTCCTGGACTTGGGTGGCTATTTCCTTTCCCATGTTAGAGAAGTTTTCGACTATAATCTCTTCAAGTATTTTCTTGGTCCTTTCTCTCTTTCCTCTCCTTCTGGGACCCCTATAATGCAAATGTTGTTTAGTTTAATGTTGTCCCAGAGGTCTCCTAGGCTGTCTTCATTTTTTTTCAGTCTTTTTTCTTTATTCTGTTCCACAGCAGTGAATTCCACCATTCTGTCTTCCAGGTCACTTATCCGTTCTTCTGCCTCAGTTATTCTGCTATTGATTCCTTCTAGTGTATTTTTCATTTCAGTTATTGTATTGTTCATCTCTGTTTGTTTGATCTTTAATTCTTCTAGGTGTTTGTTCTTTAATTCTTCTAGGTCTTTGTTAAACATTTCTTGCATCTTCTCAATCTTTGCCTCTATTCTTTTTCTGAGGTCCTGGATCATCTTCACTATCATTATTCTAAATTCTTTTTCTGGAAGGCTGCCTATCTCCACTTCATTTAGTTGTTTTTCTGGGGTTTTATCTTGTTCCTTCATCTGGTACATAGTCCTGTGCCTTTTCATCTTGTCTGTCTTTCTGTGAATGTGGTTTTTGTTCCACAGGCTGCAGGACTGTCCTTCTTCTTGCTTCTGCTGTCTGCCCTCTGGTGGTTGAGGCTATCTAAGAGGCTTGTGAAAGCTTCCTGATGGGAGGGACTGGTGGTGGGTATAGCTGGGTGTTACTCTGGTGGGCAGAACTCAGTAAAACTTTAATCTGCTTGTCTGCTGATGGGTGGGGCAGGGTTCCCTCCCTGTTGGTTGTTTGGCCTGAGGCAACCCAGCACTGGATCACACCAGACTCTTTTGTTGGGCTAATGGCGGACTCTGGGAGGGCTCATGCCAAGGAGTACTTCCCAGAACTTCTGATGCCAGTGTCCTTGTCCTCACGGTGAGACATAGCCACCCGCTGCCTCTGCAGGAGACCCTCCAACACTAGCAGGTAGGTCTGGTTCAGTCTCCTATGGGGTCACTGCTCCTTCCCCTGGGTCCCGATATGCACACTACTTTGTGTGTGCCCTCCAAGAGTGGAATCTCTGTTTCCCCCATCCTGTCGAAGTCCTGTAATCAAATCCTGCTAGGCTTCATAGTCTGATTCTATAGGAATTCCTCCTCCCGTTGCTGGACCCCCAGGTTGGAAGCCTGATGTGGGGCTCAGAACCTTCACTCCATTGGGTGGACTTCTGTTGTGTAAGTGTTCTCCAGTTTGTAAGTCACCCACCCAGCAGTTATGGAATTTGATTTTATTGTGATTGTGCCCCTCCTACCATCTCATTGTGGCTTCTCCTTTGTCTTTGGATGTGGGGTATCTTCTTTGGTGAGTTCCAGTGTCTTCCTGTCAATGATTGTTCAGCAGTCAGTTTTGATTCCCGTGCTCTCGCAAGAGGGAGTGAGAGCATGTCCTTCTACTCTGCCATCTTGAACCAGTCTCTCCCTATGGCCGTTTTTCAATTGGCTTGTTTGTTTTCTTGTTGTTGAATTGTATGAGTTCTTCATATATTTTGGATATCAACCCCTTGTTGGATATATCATTTGAAAACATCTTTTTCCATTCAGTAGGTGGCCTTTTCCTTTGTTGATAGTTTTCTTTGCTGTGCAAAAGCTTTTTAGTTCGATGTAGTCTCGTTTGTTTATTTTTGCTTTTGTTTACCTTGCCTGAGGAGACATATCCAAAAAAATATTGCGAAGACTGATATTAAATAGCAGACTGCCTGTGTTTTCTTCTAGAAGTTTTATGGTTTCAGGTCTTACATTTTAGTCTTTAGTCCATTTTGAGTTTATTTTTGTATGTGGTGTGAGGACATCTTTTCCCCATTGTATATTCTTGCCTCCTTTGTTGTAGATTAATTGCCTGTTTAAGTATGAGTTCATTTCTGGGCTCTCTATTCAGTTGCATTGATCTATGTGTCTGTTTCTGTGCCTGTACCATACTGTTTTGATTAATGTGGCTTTTTATATAGTTTGAAATCAGAGAATGTGATACCTCCTGTTTTGTTTTTCTTTTTTAGGATTGTTTTGGCTGGATTACTTGTGAAACTAATAAAGCGTAAGCTTCAGACTTCTACTTGCATGGGCTCCTTCTAAAGCAGTGTATGTACATTTATAATTTTTTTATTTTGTAATTTTAATTTTATATTATTTTTTCCAAAGAACCCCCCTCCCTAATTGTTTAAGCTTCAGGGTACACAAAATCTGTACCTACTCCTGCATAGAGGGCAAAAATGTAGTGAAATCCTATCATGCAGATATAATCATGGTTAATTCTCCAGATGTTTTCCTGTGTAACAATATATTACTTTTTACAAAAATTGGATTGTACTCTATGTAGTATCTGGCAACATTATTTTTTCCCCTTAATATATTTGAGCCTCCCCCACCCCTTTTTTTGACCTGAAAACATTTGATTGAAAGATTTAAATAGTTCAAGCAGAAGTGAAATATAACAGAAGTAAACCAAAAGGAGAAGGACAGTACAGCTAGCACCATGACACAGGGAGAGGAAAGAGTATGGAGAGCAGGCCTCACTGTTACAGACATGCTGCCTCAGTAACCTATGTATCTGCTTGGTATCACCTAGCACAGCTGTAACTGTACAATTATTTGTGTAATTTTTATTGACCTCAGCCTCCTGCATGACATTTTAAACACTTTGGGATAGGGATGGTGGCCTGATACAGAGTAGGTGTTCAACAGGTATCTGTTGAATAAATCCTTGAGTGTTTGGATGTTGAGGATTGAGTTCAAGGGAATACTGGATGTGGAAATTAGTAGGAACTCAGCCAAGAGTGTCAGATGTCAGAGAATTGTTGGAAGGATGTGTTTTAGCGAGGGTGTTAATGTTGTATCTGGAGAACCAGTAAGGAAGGGTCTACTTAATTCCCAAGTGCTACAGAATGGGCAAGGTGGCATTTTAGAAGGAGATAAATAAATAAATAAATTCTGATAATTTAGAAGGAGAAGATGTGGGTTTAAATCATTTTTGAGGGGGGAATGGGAAGCGAAAATTTTAACCTATAATGGGGCCCCTAGCATAGTACCTGATATATAGTCAATGCTCAGTAAATCATTTTTGATTCTGAATCAGAAACTAGAGATCTGTGTTTGGCCTGGGAGCAGAAGCAAGATGAAACTAAGAAGGGAAAGGAGATTATTTACTTAAGCTGGACAAAACTGAGTTCAGTTATGCAGTGGTTTGGGCTCTGAGATACTTCACCTCGTGGCAAAGCTACTTCTTACACTAGCGGTTGCTTTGAGAGTCAGTGGCAGAGGGGAAGGAATCGGTATATGAGGTAGAGTTGCCATCCCAAATTTCCAGTCCATCCTTTGGGTGGTGTCAATAGGTGAATCCATAAATGACTTCTGGGGAGTCCTCTCCCTCCACTGGGGAGACTCTAGTGCTTTCTCACCATTGCACACTGGTGACGAGGGTATGGATATTATCTATGTTTGGGCACCAGATCTTCAGCTGCCTTCTATTAACACACAGGAAAGGCATTGGAAACCAATGGTTATGCCAGAGAGCCCAGGAAAGAGCCATGGCCCGAACACTATAGGGTCATCTGTTTTTCCCTGACATTCATGTCCCTTTCAGGTGGAGGGTGGACCCAGGATAATGGCTGCTGCTCATAATTTGGAAATGGAAGAAGACGTGAATCTAAATAGGGATAGAGAGATGAAAGAAATGCTGCAAGAGGAGAAACTGAGAGCGGACAGGGCAGGTAAAGATCCCTTCAGGCTTAAAAAGGTCCACAGGATTGTCTCAAAATGGATGCTTCCTGAACCGGTGCGAAGAACATACCTGGAAAGAGCGAACTGCCTCCCACCCCCTGTGTTCATCATCTCCATCAGCATTGCTGAGGTAAGCATTCGGGGTGGTGGGCACTGGTGCAAGGACCTCTGGGGGGTTGCACACACACTGCGGCTTTAGATCAGGTCTAGATAAAGACTGAAAAACGTAAGAGGAGAGCTTGGCGGTGGCAAGTACAGCACACCCAGAACTCGACCTCACCCTCTCCAGAGTTCCCTTCCCAGGTTTTTCTTATGTTCCCAGTCACTTTTAGGCAAGGGTTGAGTTTTATTTTTCAAACAACTCCCCTGCCCAGCAGTGACCACAGTTTTAGTGGTTTCGTTTCATTTTAGTTTGTGGGGACTTTAGAAATCAAATGATTTTGGGGTTGCAAATGGGTTTGATCTCATGAACCAACTTTGATTGATTGGTAAGGTCTATCAGGAGCCATATGTTTAGAAGAATTATAAGTTGCCTCCAGATTTCAGTAGGAAAAAAATGGGATCCTGTAATGATGTCTACTATGGGCAGCATGTAGTGGGTTTCAGACTCTGGTCTAGTGCGCCCTTTTGTTTTCCAGAAAAGAGTGCAAGGCCCATAGACATGGGGCGATTTACTTGGCCAGGACTGGGCTTCTCCTGAGCCTTATCTCACCCAGCTTTTTCTCCCACACCATGATGCCTCATAAAGGAATTGACAGAGGATGGCTGCCTGTGGGGTGTGACTTTAGGGCCATTAGGAAGTCATCCTCTTAATTCCCACTGATGCCTCAACTTCCTTATCAGGGACTGTATTAGTCAGGATTCTTTAAAGAAGCAGAACCAATAGGATGTATACACCCGCACACACACACACATTATCTATCTATGTATCTATCATCTATCTACCTACACATGTATATGGAGAGAGAGAGATTGATTTATTTTAAGGAATTGGCTCATGTAATTGTGGAGGCTTGGCAAGTTTAAAATCTACAGGGTAGGGGCTTCCCTGGTGGCGCAGTGGTTGAGAGTCCGCCTGCCGATGCAGGGGACACAGGTTCGTGCCCCGGTCCGGGAGGATCCCACGTGCCGTGGAGCGGCTGGGTCCGTCAGCCATGGCCGCTGAGCCTGAGCGTCCGGAGCCTGTGCTCCGCAATGGGAGAGGCCGCAACAGTGAGAGGCCCGCGTGCCGCAGAAAAAAAAAAAAAAAAAAAAAAAAAAATCTACAGAGTAGGCCAGGACTGGAGACTTGGGGGTAAGACTTATAGTTGAAGGCCAAAGGCCATTTTTTAAAAAAAATTATTTTATTTATTTAATTAATTTTTTTGGTTGCGTTGGGTCTTAGTTGCGGCATGCAAGGTCTTTTTTTTTGTTGCACCTTGCAGGCTTCTCTCTAGTTGTGGCGCACAGGCTTAGTTGCTCCACGGCATGTGGGATCTTAGTTCCCCAACCAGGGATCAAACCCGCGTCCCCTGCATTGGAAGGTGGATTCTTTACCACTGGACCACCAGAGAATTTCCTAATTAAAAATTTTTAAACATATTTGGGAATTCTCTCGCAGTCCAGTGGTTAGGACTCAACGCTTTCACTGCCAGGGGCCCGGGTTTGATCCCTGGTTGGGGAACTAAGATCTGACAAGCCATGTGGCATGGCCAAAAAAAAAGAAAAAATCTTTTTTAAAACAAATTTTTTATTTTGGAATAATTTTAGCTTTACAGAAAATTTGCAGAGATAGTACAGAGAGTTCCTATATACCCCTGACACAATTTCTCCCATTGCTAATATCTTATATTTCCATAGTACATTTGTCAAAACTAAGAAACTCATATTAGTATATTAGTATTAACTAAACACAGGCTTAATTTGGCCTTTTCCAATTTTTCCATTAGTGTCCTCTTTCTGTCCCTCTTGTACCCTCGAACCCAGGGTATCATGCTGCATTTAATTTTCACATTCCCCCCAGTTTACTCTGATCTGTGACAGTGTCTCAGTCCTTTTTTTGTTTTTTTTTTGCTTTAAAATATACTGTTTATTTTTTCTCCAATTATAAAAATAATACATTGTCCAAACAGGTAGTTTAGAAAACACAAAAATCCACCCAGGAAAATGACAACAAAAGCCCTTTCATTCCACCAGCCAGAGATGAGCGCTGCTGGTGTCTGTACAAAGGCACATCTGAGGCCATGTGCCCGGTCCTGGGCTCCGCAGAACTGAGGTTGGGACTGCAGGCCATGAACTTACAGCGAGACACACATAAGAAAACCAAGCAGGATAAAGGCGGAGTCTTGTCCTCCAACAACTAGAAGCCGTTTCTTCCTCCTCGGCACATGGTGAGGGCCAGCGTCCCAGGCCCCGCAGAGGCCCCCCAGCAGCTGCCAGGG
This sequence comes from Tursiops truncatus, assembly GCF_011762595.2. Classification (NCBI taxonomy): domain Eukaryota; kingdom Metazoa; phylum Chordata; class Mammalia; order Artiodactyla; family Delphinidae; genus Tursiops; species Tursiops truncatus. The sequence goes on from NC_047034.1 coordinate 152,585,948, forward strand.
GAGCACAGTCTACCCAGACGCTCTGGAATGATTTTGAAATCTGGAGCAGATTCACGGCTACCCGCGTGCTAATTTCACTCACGGCTTCCAAATCTGCTCCCTGGGCCAGTAGCGGGTGGGGAGAGGGCTCTGGCCGGGGTGCCCGAGGGGCCTGGACACGGGCCATCACTTGCAGAGAAATGCCCGGGAGCCACGCATCTCATGGGGGACTGGCCTGCCAGGACCTCACCACGTATAGACGATGCCTTTAAGTCCGGGCAGAAGACAGAGAACTCACACTAAAAGGAAGGCTGCAGTAAGGCTCCAAAGTTTCTGCACGTAGAGCGGTGGCCTTAAAATCCCCTCCCCTTGGCCATTTTTGATGCTGCAGAGCCCCATCCACCCGGGGACACAGGAAGAGCACGTCCCGGCTCCCTGGGGACAGGGCTGGCCTTTCCTCCTCTCAGCCAGACGCCCACGTCCATGGCCACAGGCGACGCCCCAGGGCTCCACGGGGCACAGCGGGGATCTGCGGGCAGGGACCCCGAGCCTGTGGGTGCGACCGCGGGTTCCAGAGCGGGCACCAGGAGATGGGGGTTGGATTCCCAACTCTGCCGCCCACTGCCCTTGGACCAGGCAGTCTCTTGGGCCTCCGTTTCCTCGACTATAAAACAGGAATAACGCCCACCTCATGGGCTACTGAAGGGACTAAATAAAACATGAGAAGCAGGTCACAGCACTGGCCCATCTCAAGGGTCAATAAATGTCACAGTACCCATCACTCTTTCCCATTAACCTGCTTCGTGTCAACCCTGTGGCTCTCATTTTTTAAAAAACTGTCCCTCTGAGCACTGACCAAAGCCTGGGGGGGGGTTAAATGAGAGGTTTATCCTATCCAGAGCCAACCTGAGTCTATATCCAGCCAGGCCTGCCAGGTGGCGAGAACCCATGAGCCAACGGCCTGGATCCTGGATCAGAGACAGCAGCCCGGCGAGGGCTCTGCCAGGGCTGCGTTCAGACTGGAGAGCAGACAGGACCCAACAAAGGATAGGCTTGTGTGGAGGGGCCCTGTGGGGGGCACCGAGGTGATGCAGGCAGACCTCAGGGGAAGGAAGCCCTTTCACTGGCCAAGCTGGAACCCTCCCTGCAAAACAATGAATCCCCCATCATTGTTTTGCCTTTAATCATATTTTAAACACTTAACATACGAACATCTGTTCCTTGATGTTTTGTCTGTTCGTCTGTCATCAAAATGAAAGTCCAGAACCTTCTGTGCTAATTTTAAAGTTGGGCTGAACGTTTAATAATGAACAAAGCTGCTTAAATTTCCCTCTAGTTTTGTCTAAGTCTTCGTGAAGTTTATCATAAGAAGGGTCATCATAAGGGAATTTCTGAATCATTGCAATCAACGATTCTAAGACCTTCATCTATTTGCTGTCTTTCTCAGTGGAGCAACCGTGCAGGAGACATCTCCAAGCAAAAGCGAAACCTTGGTAGCACCTGATCTCAGATCCGATTTTAGCTCCATGAAACGTGCCATGCTGCCTTCCTTCAATCATACCCAAACTACTTCCTTTTTCATAGCCTTCCTGATACCCTTCCCCGTGAAACCTCTCATCCGCCATCACGATGGCGTCGAATGCGTCCTGACTCCTGACCGTGGCGGCAGCCGTCTCGCCCCTGCCCCTGCCCCTGCCCTTACCCCTCACCCCTCGTAAGGGCAGACCTTACGAGGTCTGCCGCCGCAGACCCGCGAGGCTCGTGCACGGACGCATCACTCCTGGGGAGGCGAAGTCCACTTCCCAGTTTCAGTCTTTGCTTTCCATGGCTTTGATAGTCTTGAGGAGTACTGGCCGGGTATCCTGTAGAATGTCCCCCAGTGTGGGATGTCTGATGTTTTTCTCGTGATTAGACTGAAGTTATGGGTTTGAGGGAGGAAGACCACAGAAGTGAAGTACCCTTCTCATCAGATCACGTCAGGTAGCAGAGGACAGGGGACATCCACACGACATTCCTGTGACGTTCACCTTCATCACTTGGCTAAGGTCATATTTGCCAGGCTTCTCCACTGCAAAGTTACTATTTTTCCCTTTCCCTCCTCTGTTCTTCAGAAGCCAGCAGTGACTTAATTTCACATTAAGTTGTAAATGAACGACCAAATAGTGAGTGTGGGAAGATGAGGGCAGTGGGTATTTAAGAGGGGAAAGTGGGTTCGAAAGATTCTTCTTTGCAGTTTGGTCTACAACTGCTCCTGATCGCTGGAGGAAGCGCCCACAGTTGTAGGGTCAGATATATGGCAGGGAATTGAATTCCTGTCATCTTCTGAGCACATGCTAGAGAGTGGCCCTCTTGAGAGCTAATTGTTTGAAACAGAGGTAGTGCCCGTGCGCTTTAACGGGGCCTCTCTCTGCAGAAGGTGTGGTTAACGTCTGTGTCTGCCCCTCCCTGTCAGCTGGCAGTGTTTATTTACTATGCTGTGTGGAAGCCGCAGAAACAGTGGATCACCTTGGACTCGGGCATCTTGGAGAGTCCCTTTATCTACAGTCCTGAGAAGAGGGAGGAAGCCTGGAGGTTTATCTCATACATGCTGGTGCATGCTGGGTAAGGACTGACAGTTAAGTCACTGATATCAGAGGTGACTATAAGTCATTGTAACCCCGAGCATTTGTTCGGTGCTTTATTATTATTTTTTTTTAAATTTTTTATTTATTATTATTTTTTTTCTTTTGCGGTATGCGGCCCTCTCACTGTTGTGGCCTCTCCCGCCGCGGAGCACAGGCTCAGCGGCCATGGCTCACAGGCCCAGCTGCTCCGCGGCATGTGAGATCTTCCCGGACCGGGGCACGAACCCGTGTCCCCTGCGTCGGCAGGCGGACTCTCAACCACTGCGCCACCAGGGAAGCCCGGTGCTTTATTATTGATCAGGCACTTTCACGTCCATAATCTTGTTTGAGCCTCATGGCAACCCTAGGAGGCATGTATTACTCCTGCTGTTTCGTGTCTGAGGCTTATGGGATGTAGACTCTTGCTCCATGTCCCACAGCTAAGTTGTAGAGTGAGGATCTCAACCCATTAGTGCTAACTCTAGGTCCAGTGTACTTTGTATTGCATTGTAACTGCCTAATATTGGTATGTATGTAGGAATATTAATGAAAAGAGAAATCGTTACCAAACCAGAAGTGTGTCCCTCAAGCTGTGTGATGTTGTTAAATGTTCCTTTGAAAATGTGAATCATCAGTGCCATCCTCCACACCTCTGCCAAACACTTAAAAAATTAATTCCTGAGCCTTTCGATGAGTGTATAATAATGTTCATTTAGAATAATACAAGCAATAGGTGATGTGGAGCCTGCCATTTTTGGCAGGTACAGTTTTTTAAAAAAAATTACTTGTTTTTGGCTGCGTTGGGTCTTTGTTGCTGCGTGCGGGCTTTCTCTAGTTGCGGTGAGCAGGGGCTACTCTTCGTTGTGGTGTGTGGGCTTCTCATTGCTGTGGCTTCTCTTGTTGAGGAGCACAGGCTCTAGGTGCTCAGGCTTCAGTAGTTGTGGCTCACAGGCTCAGTAGTTGTGGCTTGCGGGCTCTAGAGCGCAGGCTCAGTAGTTGTGGTGCATGGGCTTAGTTGCTCCGTGGCATGTGGGATCTTCGCGGACCAGGGCTCGAACCCGTATCCCCTGCATTGGCAGACAGATTCTTAACCACTGCACCACCAGAGAAGTCCCTGCTTACAGTTTCTTAAATGCTAATAGCCTTCTGACCTTGCTCAGAATCCGTGATTCACCATGCGCACTGCAGACAGTGAGCAGCTCGCTGCTGGCCCCTCCTCTCTGGTGGGCTCCTGGGGTTTCAGATGAGGCCAACTTCATGTATGCAACCTACCCAGCCCTGGACCTTGAAAGATAACTCTGGCCAGTGGCTAAATAGGGATCCATGGCAGGACACAGGGCTCAGAGGCATGACAAGTTAGGGACAAAATCACCAATTGCCCCATTTCTGTGGATACTTCCACACTTTAGTTTTCCATTTAACAAGTATGTTTGAAGCGAATGTGGCTTCTGCACTCAAAGACTTTAAAATTATAAGGGGGAGCAGTCAGTTAAATAGTAATGCAAGGCAGTATAGTATTACAGTATACTGTAGTTATTTAACCTCTTTGTGCCTCAGTTTCCACATCTCTAAAATGGGGTAATAGTACCTACCTCATAAGGTTGCTGTGATTAAATGAGACAACGGTTTTAACAATTTTTACAGCGTCTGACACATATAGTAAGGTGCTCAAAAAGAATTCGCAAGGCTGTGTAGGACATGTCACATATGGGGTTGTATAAATTAGGGATGCTTTTGGATGCAAGTGACAAGAAAATGTAACAGGGGCCTAAACAAATGTAGGTAAATCTTTTGCCCATATAAGAAGCCCAGCGGTAGCTGGTTGGTTCATCTGTTTAATGAAGCCAGGACTCTTGATCCTGTGCTGACATCTCTGCTTTTCCCTTCGTCTTTCTGTCATGGTTGCAAGTTGGCTGCTGTAGCTCTGCATTCAAAGCAGGAAGGGGGAAGAGGTAGTACCAGGTACTGGTGACATCCATCCCTTTTGTTTAGATAGAGGCTCTCTTAAAAGTCTCCTAGCAGTGTTCTTACCTGCGTCTCATTGGCCAGGACTACATGACCTGGCTACCCCTAGCTAAGAGAGATTGGGAAAATCAATACCAGCTCTTCTACCCTCACTAGAGGAGGTAGACAAGGGATAAAGAAATGGATGTTGGATTAACTACATAAATATAAACAGAAAAAGGGGATGATCAGGATGGGGATGGCTTCACAGATGACATGGATTCAAGCTGGACCTTGAATGGTGCATAGAATTTGGATGAAAAAAATTAGTATTTCTCTTCTGGGTATATGACAGGATCTCAGCATTATGCCACTTCTACTCTAGCTGTTGAGCAGCGGAAAGAGTGCTTGGGGTGATTCTTTGGGGTTTTGTGCTATTAGTCACTTTGTCCTCACACTGTTCCCAGAGGACAGGACGGGATAGCTTTCTTTGAACTTCTTGTTCTAATTCACAAGGTGCACATATTTCAAAAACCTGTTTATGTCTGAGGTCTCCATAAGGTTGGTGTAACTGTGCTGGCTAGGCTGTTCTGTGCTGAATTATGTGTTACGTCTCACGTCTTTGAAGATGGCTTGTACAGTGATAGTTGTGGCTGGATGCACATGTGGCCTAAATGTAAGTAATCTGTTCTGTAGGGTTTGCCCAGAGAACCTTTTCAGTGGTCTGCTGGATATCTTTTAAGTAAATTAGAATTCAAAAACACAATCCCTAAAACTAATATGAAAGCGGCTGCACTTTGTGGAAGATTCAACACCTGTGTTATTTTTTAACTTTTTGGTTTAACCCAAAATCTCTTAAAAAAAATAAAGCATTGTGCTACATGGCAAGTAAATTAAGGATTACTGTAATGTGGTAATTTGCTAAATTACATTCAGAGATTCTCCAGAGATGCTTGTGGGGTTTGACAAGTAAAATAATGTGAATTTCACTTAAAAATATTTTTCCCTATTTAAAAAGTATAATAAAAAGCATCTGTACTCAAAAATGTTATATGCCAAATTATGGTACATGGGAGATACCAACTTTAGCTATTGTTACTAGGTAACTTCTTTTTTTTTTATTCTGGTAAACTTAAAAAGAAAAAGCCTTTTTAATGTAGAACTGGGAATGAAGTTTCTCTTCCCATCTCTGTTTCATTAAAGACTATCCTGAACTTGCAAGACAGGTTGTTTAAAAATCTATTGAAATTTTGGGGCTTCCCTGGTGGCGCAGTGGTTAAGAATCCGCTTGCAAACGCAGGGGACACGGGTTCGAGCCCTGGTCCAGGAAGATGCCGCGGAGCAACTAAGGCCATGCACCACAACTACTGAGCCTGTGAGCCACAATTACTGAGCCCGCGTGCCACAACTACTGAAGCCCGCACACCTAGAGCCCGTGCTCCACAACAAGAGAAGCCACCACAATGAGAAGTTCACGCACTGCAAGGAAGAGTAGCCCCCGCTCCCCGCAACTAGAGGAAGCCCGCGCTCAGCAACAAAGACCCAATGCAGCCAAAAAAAAAAAAAATCTATTAAAATAGACTCAACATGAGTGAATTAGTATTTTCTCAGTACTACTATGCAACCAAAACAAAAGCATATGCCGAAGCTGACATATCATGGCAGTTGTCATCTAAACCCCGTAACTGCAAGCTTATTTTCCTTAAAGAAGCCTCATTGCTCTTTGTTTGACATTATCAGTAATTGTTGTAAAACAGAGCTTATAAAATAAATGTATACTTCTGGGACTTCCCTGGCGGTGCAGTGGTTGAGACTCCACACTTGCGCTGCAGGGGGCACGGGTTCGATCCCTAATCCGGAAACTAAGATCCCACATGCCTCACAGTGCGGCCATAACAAAAAATAAGTGTACTTCTAAAATGTCCTTTTATCTGCTTTACATATTGAGGCTTCGTGTAAGATTTTATTTTGTTAAAAAGTCGCCTAAAAAAATTGGAAAGTGGAATTCAAGTTAAGCAAGTTCTTAACTAGAAACAACACATCAATGCCTGTTAATCTCCCAAGGAAATAACTGCCTGGGCTAGTCATAATATTTGACAACTGTGTTTGTCTCTGCAGAGTTCAGCACATCCTGGGGAATCTTGTTATGCAGCTCGTTTTGGGTATCCCCTTGGAAATGGTCCACAAAGGCCTCCGCGTGGGGCTGGTGTACCTGGCAGGAGTGATTGCAGGTTAGTGTTCTGAATGCAACACAGAATCAACACCTCTGGACTCTTAGGAGGTAATAAACAAAGGTAATAAACATTTTTTTAAAAATAAATTTTATTTATTTATTTTGGCTGCGTTGGATCTTCGTTGCTGCCCACGGGCTTTCTATAGTTGCGGGAGCAGGGGCTCCTCACCGCGGTGGCTTCTCTTGTTGTGGAGCACGGGCTCTAGGCACGCCGGCTCAGTAGTTGTTTCTCACGGGCTTAGTTGCTCCGTGGTATGTGGGATCTTCCCGGATCAGGGCTTGAACCCATGTCCCCTGCATTGGCAGGCAGATTCTTAACCACTGCGCCACCAGGGAAGCCCAGTAATAAACATTTAAATCAAGATTTATTGCATTCCTCATATGTGCTAGGGTACTTGATAAGTTTAGAAATACGTTAATTAGAGATAAGATAAGTGTATAGAGAGGTCTTTGTGCTCATTCTCAGGTACCTCACAGTCAGACAGGGTTTTGTGCCATTGGAAACTGAGTAGTTTGGTGTTCAGGTGTATATATTGGATAAAGGACTAAAGCCAGAAGGTCCTTATTTGTCAAGACTAATGATTTGGGGAAATAAGGTGATCAAGATTGCATTTATGGAAGATAACTTCAAGAGAATGTTGAGAATAGCTAAAGGGACCCAAAGACTGGGTAGGGACTATCACCCTGGGACTAGCGGCATATGCCAATGATCTCTCATACTGGGTGTGCCAAAGATGATTCATTAGGGTGTGGGCAGAAAATATTAGAATTCCTATCTATCCATTTATTTCTTAGAAACTTTAAAAAATTAAACTTTTTATTTTGAGATAATTATAGATTTACACTGTAAGAAATTAAGTACCTAGAGGTTCCATGTACCCTTTAACCAGTTACCCACAATGGTAACAGCTTGCAAAACTATAGTACAGTATCCTAATCAGGACATCTACACTGATACAAAGTAAAATATTTCCAACACCATAAAGATTCCTCACAGTTGCATTTTTACAGCCATACCCTCTTCTCTCCCACCCCTTACATGTTCCTTTACCCCTAGCAACCACTAATCTGTTGTGTCTATCATTTTCTCACTTCAAGAATGTTATATAAATAGAATAATACAGTATATAGCCATTCAGGATTAGCCTTCTTCACTCAGCATAAGTCTCTGGAAATTCATGTAGGTTGTTGCATGTTTCAATAGTTCATTTTTATTGCTGAGTAGTATTCCATGGTGTGGATGGAAAAGCACCACAAGTTTAATCCTTCACTCATTGGAGGACATTCCAGTTTTGGGCTATTACAAATAAAGTTGCTATAAACATTTGTGTACAGGTTTTTGCAAACATAAGTACAGTTTTGTGAACATGAGTTTTCATTTCTCTAGGATAAATGTCCAAGAGCAAGTTGGTTGGGTTGTATGGTAGTTGTATATTCAGTTTTTTAAGAACCAGCCAAAGTGTTTTTCAGAATGGCTGTTTCATTTTACTTTCCTCCCAGGTTTGTATAAGTGATTCAGTTTTCTGCATCCTCACCAGCATTTGTGACTATTTTTAATTAATTAATTAGTTAATATTTTTGGCTATGTTGGGTCTTCGTTGCTGCTCGTGGGCTTTCTCTAGTTGCCGTGAGCAGGGGCTACTCTTTGTTGTGGTGTGCAGGCTTCTCATTGCATTGGCTTGTCTTGTTGCGGAGCACGGGCTCTAGGCACATGGGCTTCAGTAGTTGTGGCACACGGACTCAGTAGTTGTGGTGCATGGGCTTAGATGTTCTGCAGCATGTGGGATCTTCCCAGACCATAGCTCGAACCCATGTCCCCTGCATTGGCAGGCAGATTCTTAACCACTGCACCACCAGGGAGGTCCCAGTCACTATTTTTAATTTTACCTGTGCTCACACATGTGTGATCTCATCATGGTCTTAATTTGCATTTCTCTAATGGCTAATGATGTTGAACATCTCTTCATGGGCTTATTCGCCATCTGTGTATCCTCTTCAGTGAAATGTCTGTTCATGTCTTTTGCCCACTTTCTAAATAATTAGATTTTTTTTAACTGTTGAATTTTGAGAGTTCTTCATATATTCCAGATCCCAGTCCTTTATCAAATATGTAGTTTACAGATATTCTCTTTAATCTGTAGCTTGTGTTTTCATTGTCTTAACAGGGTCTTTCACAGAGCAAATGTTTTTAATTTTGATGAATTCCAGTTTATCAATTTTTCCTTTTATGAATCGAGCTTTTGGTGTCATGTCTAAGAACCCTTCACCCAGCCCTGTTTTGAATATTTTCTCCTATGTTATCTTCTAAAGTTATGTTTTGCACTTTACATTTAAGTATGTGATCCGTTTGAGTTGGTTAGTTTTTGTATAAAGTGTGATGTTTAGATTTTCTTTTTGTTTGTTTATTTGCCTATGGATATCCAAATACTCTGGAACAATCTGTTGAAAAGACTATTCTTCCTTCACCGAGTTGCTTTTATACCTTTGTCAAAAATCAGTTGGCTGTAGTTTTTTTTGTTTTTTTTTAAATAAATGTATTTATTTATTTTTGGCTGTGTTGGGTCCTCATTGCTGTGCGCAGGCTTTCTTTAGTCGTGGCGAGCAGGGGGCTACTCTTCGTTGCGGTGCATGGGCTTCTCATTGTGGTGGCTTCTCTTGTTGCGGAGCACGGGCTCTAGGTGCACGGGCTTCAGTAGTTGTGGCTCATGGGCTCTAGAGTGCAGGCTCAGTAGTTGTGGCGCACGGGCTTAGATGCTCCGTGGCACGTGGGATCTTCCTGGACCAGGGCTCGAACCTGTGTCCCCTGCATTGGCAGGCGGATTCTTAACCACTGCGCCACCAGGGAAGCCCTGGCTGTAGTTTTGTGGAACAATTTCTGGGTTCTCCTTTTTGTTTCATTGATCAATGTGTCTACCCCTCCACCAATACCACATAGTCAGTACCACTGTAGCTATATTTTAAGTCCTGGAATCAGTGAGAGAGATTCCTCTGATTTTTTGCTCATTTTAAAGATTACTTTATGCATTTTTCTTTTACATAAAGATGGGTGTCTAATTTTCTTTTTTTCTGTGATAACAAAAAGCTTTCAGTAGTAAGCTACTTAACAGATGTTGCTGAAAAGACAAACACAAAATATGTCTCTTCAAAGACATAATAGTATATTTCTCTTAAGGAGTGATAATGTAACTACTTTTCCAAAGATACTCATGCTATGAAAGGGGCATTTTGAAAACTGGTCAATGGGAATCATTCCATAATTATGTGATTTTGCTCCTGAAGAAGATGCAATAACTCTCACAAGTTCACACTTAAAAAGCCAGGAAACAATTTTCTCAACTGATTTACAATTTCTCAGTGAAGAGTTTTAGCGGGTTTTAAACTTATTGACTGTAACACTTTCTGATTAGTTTGCAAGAACACATGACTGATGTTAGGGAAGGTGGGAATTAATAGCCACGTGACAACAAAATTTTTGCATAATTGGAATAAGTGTAGGTAATGATGCAGTTCTTCCATTTGAAACTGGACATTGTTTTTAAATTTTATATTTTGGTAATGACAGTGATTAAGAGAAAACTTCCGTGGAAAATAATTGAACTTAGAAGTATGTCTTTGCATTTCTGTGTCATGATATTTAACCAGGATTTTTAAAAATAATGAAGTTTATTTAATAACACTGTTCATTGAAAGATTTTCTTTTTAAAGAATATTTTTTAGAGCAGTTTGGGGTTCACAGCAAAACTGAGAGGATGCTACCGAGATTTCCCATTCATCCCCTGCCCCCACACAGGCACAGCCTCCTCCATTATCGACAGAATGGTACACTCGTTACAACTGATTAACCTGCATTGATGTATCACAATCAACCAAAGTCCATGAAAACTAGGGTTCACCCTTGGTATTGTACAGTCTATGGTTTTGGACAAATGTATACTGACATGTATCCATCATCACAGTATCATACAGAGTAACTTCACTGTCCTAAAAATCCTCTATGATCCACCCATTCATCCTTCCCCATCCCCCAACCCCTGGCAACCACTGATCTTTTTACTGTCTCCATCGTTTTCCTTTTCCAGAATGTCATACAATTGGAATGTCATATAATTGGAATCATACAGTATGTAGCCTTTTCAGATTGGTTTCACTTAGTAATATGCATTTAAGCTTCCTCTATGTCTTCTTATTGCTTGATAAGAATTTTTTATATCATTAATGAAGTAAAAATAATTTAAAAATGTTGTGTAACCAATATAGCCCATCCTTTAAAATTCTGTTTTTGTGTTTTTAAACACATATACATGTAGTGGTACATATACATGTAATTTATAAGTGAATATACCTATACTGCAGCGGTACCTATACATGTCATTTGTAAGTGAATTTACCTATACTGCAGTGGGTAGTTGTATTAGTTTCCTAGGGCTGCCACAGACTGGATGGCTTAAAACGGTAGAACTGTATTGTCTCCCAGTTCTGGAGGCTAGAAGTCTGAATCCAGGTGTCAAGGGCCATGCTCCCTCCGGAACCTATGTGGGAGAACCTGTCCTTGCCTCTGCCCGGCTTCTGGTGGTGGCCATCAGTCTTTGGGGTTCCTTGCCTTGCAGCTGCAGGATTTCAACCTCTGCCTCCATTGTCATATGGCGTTCTCCCTTCATGTGTCCCTGTCTCCTCCGCTTATAAGGACACAGTCATGTTGGTTTAGGGGCCCACCATACTCCAATATGACCTCGTCTTAACCAGTCACATCTGCAACAATCCTATTTCTACATAAGGTCACATTCCGAGGTGCTGGGGGGTTAGGAGTTCAACATATTTGGCGGGGGTGGGTGGGTGGGACACACCATCTGACCCATGGTGGTGCTCAAAATTTTGCCCATCACAACTGTGCCTGCTTCCCAGAGCAGGGGGGACAGAGAGCAGGAAACCATCATGAGACATGGTAAAGAGATGGGCTTGGCCAGGCTTAGTGATGCAGCTCCCCATTCTACCTCCCTCCTACCTCTGTGGATCCTGTTCTCCCACCTCCTCCTTCTGTCCCTGCACACACCCGTATTTCCTGGCTCCAGCTCCTATACCTGCTTCTCCCACAGCTTGATTTCAGCCTGTGGAATCAGCTCTGCCCCAGTTTCAGAGTAGAGAGAGAGGAGAGAACGTGAATAACCTGTTCACATCCTCGGCCCATTTTTGCAATAACTTTTGGCAGGCATCTCTTTGCCATGCGAGTCTCTCCTTCACGCTGCTGCTTGTCACCTTCCTCAAACACAGATTAGATCATATTACACCCTTGCGAAAACATTTACAGTGGCCGATAGAAAGCTGAAATGTCCAAGATTGCTCTGCGTTACCCTCCACTGTCTGGCCCCACTGCCTTTCATTCTTTTCTTCTTCTCCTCCTTCTCCTTCTTTTTTAAGGAAGAATAAACTTCTTTATTATGTTTTAAAAAAAGAAATTATATATGAAGAGGTTAGAGGGAGACGAGGTAAAATGTTTTTAAAATCACTTTTGAGGTGTGATTGACATACAAAATTTTGTACGTATTTAATGTATACAACTTGATGCATTTGGACATAAGTATACACCCGTGAACTCATCACCACATTCTATGCTGCAAACATATCTATCACCTCTGGAAGTTTCTTCCTGCTCAGTGTCTTTCTTGCTTTGCTTTTTTTTTTTTTAAATGAGGGAAGCAGTAATACTTTATTTTTACCTTTTGACCCCTATCATCCATTTCTCCCATTGCTTTGCTTTTTTCCCAGATTCCTTCATATGTAACATCATTTTAGTTTCCCTGCCCTTGCTCCTGGCAAAGTGTGGTCTTGAATTAGCAGTATTGGTATCAACTGGGACCTTGTTAAAATGCAGAATTTTGAGCCCCAGGCCAGACCTACTAACTTGCATTTGAACAAATCCACACGTGATTAGTAAAGATTGAGGAGCGCCGGCCTGCACTCCGCTCAGGGTCCCCCAACCTGACTGACGGTCAGAAGCACCTGGAGAGCTTGTTACAACTAAAGTTATTCAGATTCCACCCAGATCTACTGAATCAGAATCTCTGAGAACATGGCCCTAGGATCTGTGTTCTTTTGTTTTTCTGTTTAGTGAGGTATAATTGACGTATAATAACTGCTGATGTTTTGATATGTGTATATGTAACCATGAAACTATCACCACAGTCAAGGTAGTGATTGTTACTCTCCGCCACATTTTCCGGTAACCTGTTGGAATCTCACCTTCCTGCCTCTCCCTGTCCTTCCCTCACCTTCCCCGGGCAACCACTGATTATCATAGGTTCAGCTGTATTTTCTAGAATTTTATATAAATGGAATCATGGAGTATTCTTTTTTTTTTTGTCACTTCTGTTATTCAGCATAATTGTTCTGAGGTTTGTCTATGTTGTTGTGTGTATGAATAGTTGATTCCTTTTTGTTGCTGAGTAGTATTTCATGGTGGGAATATACAGCAATTAGTTTATCCATTCTCCTGTTGATGGACATTTGGGTTGTTTCCAGTTTGGGGCTATTACAGATGAAGCTACTATGAACACTGGTGTACAGTCTTCGTGTGGACAAATGTTTTCAGTTCTCTTGGGTAAATACCTAGGAATAGAATGGCTGGATTCTATCATGGGGTTACATTTAACTTTTAAGAAACTACCAAACTTTTAAAATAGCTTTACTGTGATATAATTCATATACCATACAGTTCACCCATTTAAACTGTATAATTCAATGTTTTAAAATTAATTTACAGGGTTATGCACTCTTTATCACAATCTAAATGTAGAATATTTTTGTGCCCCAAAGAAACCCTGTGCCCATTAGCAGTCACTCCCCACTCCTCACCCCAGATCCCTTCCCCAGCCTTAGACAACCACTAATCTACTTTCTGTCTCTTTAGGTTTACCCATTCTGCACATTTCATAGAAATGGAATCATAAAGTTTGATCTTTTTTGACTCTTTTTTCCACTTAGCATAATGTTTTCATCCTTCATCCATGTTGGAACATGTATAAGTACTTCATTCCTTTTTATTGCTGGATACATTCCATTGTATGGATATACCACATTTTCTTTATCCATTCACCATTTGCTGGACATTTGGGTTGTTTTCACTTTTTGGCTATTATGAATAATACTGCTATAAACACTTGTGTACAAGTTTTTGTGTGGATCTCTTGTGTATATACCTATGAGTGGAATTACTAGGTCACATGGTAACAAAGTGGTACCATTTTACATCCCCACCATAAGTTCCAGTTCCTCCATATACTCATCAACACTTGGTATGGTCAGTCTTTTAATTTTAGCCAATCTGTTGGGTATATAAAGGTATCTCATTGGGTTTAAATTTGCATTTCCTAATGAGAATCAGGGTGAACATCTTTTAATGTGCTCAATTGCTATCCATATATCTTCCTCGGTAAAGTATCTGTTTAAATCTTTTGCCCATTTAAAAATTGAATTACGGGGACTTCCTGGTTAAGACTCTGCACTCCCAATGCAGGGGGCCTGGGTTCGATCCCTGGTCAGAGAATTAGGTCCCACATGCATGCCGCAACTAAGGGTTTGCCTGCCACAGCTAAGGAAGCCCACATGCTGCAACTAAGGAGCCTGCCTGCTGCAACTAAGACCCAGCGCAACCAAATAAAAAAAAAATTGAATTGCATTCCTTTACATTCCTTATTATATATTATTATTACAATTTCTTTTTTTTTTTGGCTGCATTGGGTCTTCATTGCTGCATGTGGGCTTTCTCTAGTTGTGGCGAGCAGGGGGATTCTCTTCATTGCAGTACACGGGCTTCTCATTGTGGTAGCTTCTCTTCTTGCAGAGCATGGACTCTAGGCACTTGGTCTTCAGTAGTTGCAGCATGCGGGCTCAGTAGTTGTGGCATGCAGGCCCTAGAGTACGTGGGCTTCAGTAGTTGTGGCACGTGGGCTCATGGGCTCTAGAGCACAGGCTCAGTAGTTGTGGCACACGGGCTTAGTTGCTTTGCGGCATGTGGGATCTTCCCGGACCAGGGATTGAACCCTTGTCCCCTGCATTGTCAGGTGGATTCTTAGCCGCTGTGCCACCAGGGAAGTCCCTATTAAAAGTTCTTTATCACATATGTGACTTACAAATATTGCCTTCTAGTTTGCTGCTTGTCTTTTCATTCTCTTAACAGTATCTTCTGAAGAGTCAAATTTTTGAATTTTGATTAAGTATAATTTATCAGTTTTTAAATTTTAGGAATTATGCTTTTAGTGTCATATTTAAGAAATTTTGCCTAGCCCAAGGTCACAAAGATTTTCTCTGTGTTTTGTTCTAGAAGTTTTAAAATCTTAGGCTTTACATCTAGGTATACGATCCATTTTTATACATGGTGCAAGGTATGGATTGAAGTGTCACTTTTTTGAATGTAAATGTCTAACTGTTCCAGCATCATTGGTTGAGAAGACAATCCTTTCTTTACTGAATTGCCTTTGCGTCTTGTCAGAATCAATTGTCCATATATATGTGGGTTTATTTCTGGACTTTCTGTTGTGTTTCCCTCATATATTTGTATATATTTACACCAATACCATACTGTCTTGATTACTGTAGTTTTCTATTAAGTCTTGAAATTGGGATGTGTCAGTGCTCCAACTCTGCTCTTTTTCAAAGTTGGTTTGGTTATTCTAGGTCCTTTGCATTTCCATGTGAACTTTAGAATCAGTTTGTCAATTTCTACAAAAAAGTCTACTGGGATTTTGATTTGGATTGCAATGAATCTTTAGATCAACTTGGGGAGAATTGACATTTTAACAATATCGGAGTCTTCCAACCCATGAACAAGGTATAGATTTCTATTTATTTAGGTCTTTCAAAATTCCTTTCAACATCTTTTTTAGTTTTCAGTGTTTAGGTCTTGCACATTTTTGGGGTCAGATTTATTTCTATATTTCATATTTTTGATGTACTGTAAATGGTACTATTTTTAAAATTTCTATGTCTGATTTTTCATTGCTATTACATAGAAATACAGTTGAGTTTTCGTATATTGATCTTGTATCCTCCAACCTTGATAAGTTCACTTATTATTCCTAGTAGTTAGTCTAATAGTTTAACTGTTAAACAATGAACTTCTAAAGAGATTTAAATAATAACAAAATCTTGTATATTTGCCCACATCCTTACCATTTCTAATGCTCTTCATTCCTTTGTGTAGCTCCATATTTCCATCTGATATCTTTTTTTGTCTTCTTGAGAATTTCCTTTAACATTTCTTTTAGCATGGGTCTGTTAGTCATCAATTCTTCCAGCCTCTGTATGTCTGAAAAAAAAATCTTCATTTTGCCTTCATTGTTGTAATATATTTTATTAGGTTTGGAATTATAGCTTGACAGTATTTTTCTTTCAGTACCTTAAAATGTTGTTTTCTCATTTGCATTGTTTCCAATGAGAAATCTGTTGTCATCCTTACCTTTGTTCCTCAGTATGAAGCATGTCTTTTTGTTCTGGATGCTTTTAAGAATTTTAACTGTTTTGAGAATGTGATTTTGTTATGCCTTGGTGTGCTTTTCTTCACGTCTCTTGTGTTTGGGATTTGTTGAGGTTCGTGGATCTGTGGGTTTATAGTTTTCATAAAACTTTGGAAAAACTTTGGTCATAATTTCTTCAAGTATTTTTTTCTGTATCTGCTTTCATTCCTCTTTTCTGGGGACTCCAATTATGTATTTATTATTATACATATCAGAAGACTGCTTGAAATTGACCTATAGCTCATTAATGCTGTATGCATTTTAAAAAATATTCTTCTCTGTGTGTTTTATTTTGGATAGTTTTATTGCCATGTCTTCATGTTCACTAATCTATTCTTCTGCAATGTCTAATTAGCCAATCAACTGAATAAGTTTATGTTTTCATTTTAGACATTGTAGTTTTCATCTTTAGAAGTTTGATTTGAGCCTGTTTCATTTCTTATATAGTGCTATTTAACTTTTGAACATAGAGAATATAGTTGTAATAATTATTTATTGCCCTTACTTGCTAAATCTTACACCTGTGTCAGTTTTGGTAGGTTTTTATTTTTTTTAATTGAGGTATAGTTGATTTACAATATTGTGTTAGTTTCAGGTGTACAGCAAAGTGATTCAGATATATACATATATATATATATATTTTTTTTTCCAGATTCTTTTCCCTTATAGGTTACTACTAGATATTGAGTATATTTCCCTGTGCTATACAGTAGGTCCTTGTTGGTTTGGTTATCTATTTTATATATAATAGTGTGTATATGTTAATCTCAAACTCCTAATTTATCCCTAACCCCCTTCCCTTTTGATAACCATAAATTTGTTTTCTATGCCCGTGCGTCTATTTCTCTATTGAAAATAAGTTCATTTGTATCATTTTTTAAAGATTCCATATAAAGCAGAAACTAACACACCATTGTAAAGCAATTATACTCCAATAAAGATGTTAAAAAAAAGATTCTACATATAAGTGATATATTATATTTGTCTTTCTGTCTAGCTTACTTCATGTAGTATGATAATCTCTATGTCCATCCATGTTGCTGCAAATGGCATTGTTTTCATTCTTTTTTTATGGCTGAGTACTATTCCATTGTGTATGTATACCACTTCTTTTTTTTTTTTTTTTTAACCTCATCTTCTTTATCCGTTCATCTGTCGATGGACATTTAGGTTGCTTCCATGTCTTGGCTATTGTAACTAGTACTGCAGTGAACATTGCCGTGCATATATGTTTTCAAGTTATAGTTTTCTCCAGATATTTGCCTAGGAATGGGATTGCTGGATCATATATGGTAACTCTTCTTTTAGTTTTGATAGGTTTTTTTGTCTGTTTGTTTTTGTTTTTTGTTTTCTGGCTGTGCCACGTGGCTTGTGGGATCTTAGTTGCCCAACCAGGGATTGAACCAAGGCCCTCAGCAGTGAGAGCTTGGAGTTCTAACCACTGGACCGCTAGGGAATTCCCAGGTTTGTTAGGTTTTAATTGATTTTTTTCACTTCATTATGGGTCATACTTTCCTGCTTCTTTGCATGTCTGACAATTTTTGTCTGGATGCTAGACATTTTATCTTTGGATGGTGGATATTATTATATTCCTATAAACATTCCTTAGATTTGTTCTGTAACTCAGTTAAGTTACTTGGAAGCAGTCTGAACTCTATAGCTGCCTGGATCTATATGGACCTAGACTCTAGACTCTATCTCATCAACTTAAAGTTTACTGTGATCTGCCTAGGTTCCCCCTTCATGTACTGCAGCCTACAGTCTCTCTCAAGGCAGTAAGCTGGGCAATTAGTCAACTCATCTTATTTATTTCTTGTTTCTCAGGATTCACTGTCCTTTGTTATCTGATGTCCAGTATCTTGAAGACCATTGTTTCGTGTATTTTGTCCACTACTTTCAGCTGTTTCAAGCAGGAGGAAAAATTTTATCCTTGGCACTTCTCTGTGGCCAGAAGTGGACATCTGTATTTTAAAAATAAATTTCTCATGATTAAGACACAACCACCTCAGCCCTAGTTTGTAGGTTAACATTTGAAAACCACTGCTTTAATCCTAATGGACTACTTCTCACTGATCTTCAGTCATCCATATAACTTTGTTTCTATGTCTTTGCTATTCCAGATCCCCAAGTCCTGACCTTCTTCCCCCTTGTTTTCCCTGTCCAATCTTAAAGGGTCTTCAGAGTTTAATCAAAATGCTGTCTCCCTCCTCTCAGAGTAGCAGGGCTTCCACCTCTCTGCTGAGAAAGTCGTTCTTCCCTAAATGCTTCCATAGCAAATTTATTACATTAAAAAAAATCATAGTAGTTGTTATATTCTGCATTTTATGATAACCGTTTGCTCATCCATTTGTAAGATTCCTAAGGTCAGACACTTTGTCTTTTTTGCATAAAGTAGGTATTGTATTGTGTTGTATCCTAAGGAATGAAGGAGGGCCTTGAAGGCAAGAGAATGAGTAATAGAACTAAGCAGTACAGAGAGAACACCTCAGAGTTTCATAAGGTGGTTCTAAAGTCTTGTTTTGGTTCAGGCAATATAAGATTGGGTTAGCAATAGGTTTCATCTTGCCTGGTGAATGTGGCTGAATAGTATGTTAAGAAGGATTCTGAGACCACATCTTGACTCCATGAGAAAGCTAGCCTTTAGATAATAAAATGTCGGAATGTCTCAGGTGTTTTGATAGTTTTGGCTGAACATGTAGGATATTTTGAAACAATGGCTAACAAGTATAAAATACATGTCACAGAGTGTTCTAAGCATGATGCACATATAAACTCATTTACTTCTCCTGACAACCCATTGAGGTAAGTTCTATTAATACCCCCATTTTGTAAACAGGGAAACTAAGGCACAGAGACGTTAAGAAACTTGCTCAAGTCACAGTTGGTTATTCTGGCTCCAGAGCCTGTGTTTTTATCACCATTATACTGTCTTCATATTGAACATTTAATGTTTCATAAAAATTGAGGGAGTTAGCCCACATAGCTATACTTTTCTAGTATGGAAGGGACAAGGTGAATTTGTTGTTTGTTAATATAATTGTCCAAGCTTCCCCAACTTTTACCTTAGATTAGAAAGATTTATCCTTCATGATTTTTATAGTCATATCTAATTCTTTGTGTTTTATTTCTTTAGGATCTCTAGCCAGCTCCATCTTTGACCCACTCAAATCTCTTGTGGGTGCTTCAGGAGGAGTCTATGCTCTGATGGGAGGCTATTTCATGAATGTTCTAGTGGTAAGAACTTTGGGAGTGGCATCTATGGACCTTATATATGTTTTTTTAAAACAATTACTGGTATTTGGTTCAGGGCATCTTCATTTATCAATATTTACTAAGAACACATCTTCCATTTGGCCACAAGAGTTTTCCTTTCATATTTTATCTTTATTTTTTTCTCCCGATCTCAAAAATAATGAATATTAAATAAAATTCAAAATTGAAAAATAGGAAGTCAAAGTTCCCAATTTAGTATCTGTTAACAGTTTGATATACATCCTTTCAGACATTTTCTATGTGTATTCAAAATTCTACCAATAGTAATGCTACAAAAATGGAACTACCCTTATATTGTTCTGCATCTTAACATAAAGTATCCTATCTACTCATGGCAATACACAGAAATCCAGCTCAGTCTTTTCAGGCGCTCCACATCACGCTCTATATAGCTGTATCCTGACATTTAATCCTTAATTGAAAAGAAATCTCGGGTGATTACAGCTTTTCACATTTCAAAATAATGCTGTAAGGAATGTTCTTTCACACCTATCTTTTTGCATTTGTGTGATTCTTTTTGCAGGTAAATTCCTAGAAGTGGATTTACTGGGTGAAGGCTTTACATTTTCATTGATAAATGCCTCCAAAGTTGCATACCATTTTACACGCCCATGATATAGTATGTGAGATGCCAACCACTTTTTAAAACAGGCTAAAATCCTGACTAAATTAACCCTTTAACCACATAGGTGTGCTTTAAAGATACTCTAGGAGGAAGAAATATGAATCAATTAAAAAACTGTTCAAAAAATAGAAGTCATTTAGAATTCAATTCAATTCAATTCAAACTTTGGATTGCAACCCATTAGTGGTTGTGAACACAGCTGAAGGGATTGTGAAAATCCCTTTACAAACAAAAATTTCAGTACACATCACGTGTAATAAGGATAAGTACTATTTATTTATGTGTGTTACGTAAATTATTTGTTACTGTAGGTCATGGTCACAACAATTTGAAAATAATTGATTTAGAATAAACACAGCTATTTCAGCATCTCTGGGAAGAGAGTTAACTTGAAAGGGAAGGGAGAGGTAACTCGGGCTGAAGTGGGAGTATCTTTCTGAGTCTGCTCTGTCCTCTAGTAACACACGAGGGTACTGCAAGCTGGTGGCGTGAGATTTTTCAAAGCTAAAATCCAACTGGGTTGTTTTTGGACCAACTGACATTTAAAATTTTTTGAAATTATCTAAAAAAATAAAGGTAATACTCAAATTTTAGTTGTCTTTGCTAACTCCTACTTAGAAAGAGGGTAAAGATGTATCAAATGAATATTAACCAAAAAACTTGGAATGTTTCATCAGATTTAGTTTGACAACATGCATTAACTATCTATGACATAATAAGTGTTGATTTGTTATTACTTATATTTAGATTATTTCCTGCTAATAAAATTGTGTCTACTTTATATCAAGGAATTTCATATCATGTTTCATTTTCACTCCAAAGTGCACCAGCATTGTGCTTCCCAAATGCATTTGAAAACTGGGCTGTTACACCGATGCTTTGTTTTGCAAATATGTGACACTCACACTTTATTTTAAATGATAAAGCAGATGAAGGGGGAGGACAGTTGAAGTTTTGTTTGCCAATAGATAGCTTATATTATTATTTATTTCTTTGTAAGAATTTTCGAGAAATGATTCCTGCCTTTGGAATTATCAGACTACTCATCATCATCCTTATAAGTAAGTGTGTTTTGCGAACACTTCACACCTTCAATTTTATGGGTTCAACCTTCAGAAGACCTTCTCACATTTCCCAAACACTAACGAGTAGGATGACCATCAGCCTAGAGTCAGAAAGAATGGTTTGTCTTCATAGCCCTAAGCAGACAGCTGTGAATGGAGTTTTCACAGACCCTGGTGGGTGGTTCTTAGAGGTGGCTCTGTTTCTTTCTGGAGTGCGGGGGAGTCAAGAGAGTAGGGCTCGAGGCACTCCGTCCACTTCAACCACAATACCATCGTTTATGGATTTTTAAAAAAATATATATATATTTAAAAATATTTATTTAATTTATTTATCTTTGGCTGCGTTGGGTCTTCGTTGCTGCACGCAGGTTTTTCTCTAGTTGCGGCGAGGGCTACTCTTTGTTGCAGTGTGCGGGCTTCTCATTGAGGTGGCTTCTCTTGTTGTGGAGCACGAGCTCTAGGCACGCGGGCTTCAGTAGTTGTGGCGCATAGGCTTAGTTGCTCTGCGGCGTGTGGGATCTTCCCGGACCAGGGCTCGAACCCGTGTCCCTGCATTGGCAGGGAGATTCTTAACCACTGCGGCTCCAGGGAAGCCCCTGGATTTTTAAAATTTTTTTATTTAAAAAAATTTTTTATTGGAGTATAGTTGATTTAAAATGTTATGTTACTTTCTGCTGTCATTTATGTTTTATATACTGGATTTTTCTTGTTCATACATTAGATTCTGCGTATGATTTTGTCAGAAAGGCAAAGCTTGAAAACCATTCATATAATCCATTTTCTTCCTCGATTTCAGATTAAAAAAAAAACTGATCTAGGATATAAGCATGGAATGGTGGCTGAGGATTGAAAATGAGAGCAGAGGTGAAGGAAGAGAGGGGTCAGGGAAGTAGGAGCATGACTGATGTGGCTTTGGAAATCTCCAGGAATGATAGTCTAGAATTACATGCTGAAAGAATTTAGGAAGTACGTTCAGTCTGGAGAAGAGGTGGAATTTTCGGCGTGTCTGAAAGTCAGGATTTTGGACGGGTGGCAGGCCATACAGAGTAGAAGCAAACAAGAGTGAAGGCAGAGCTGGTAACTTGTATTTCTGGATCTGCACCTGCTGAAGCTGTATCTGCGTGGAGGGTGCGGGGAGAAGGCTGACCCTGGGGCCAGACTGTTGGCTCAGACTTGAAGGCCAAGACAGAAGTGACACTTGATACAGGCTAAGCTTTTGGCTGTCCACATAGTAGGAAAAAATGATTCTGCAAATTGGTATCAAGAGGTCAAAAAAGAGACTAAATTACGTTCATGAACGGTTTAACTGTAAAAACAATATTTCATCCCGAGAGAAAAGAAGTGACTTGTTTCTAGTTTATACCATACCATATATACTGTTTTTCTCCATAAGAAATCCAAAAAGTGAGGGAAACTAGTCAGCACAGAAAGGAGGACGGATGTCTAGGAGTTAGTTAGGAGAGTTGCTGTGCAGGCAGAGCCGTCTGAGTCACAACCAGAACCAAGGGACAAGTCCTTAGACAGAAAAATATTCTTACACAAGTTATCTGGGTCATCAGTCAATCTGTTTCTTTCAGGTAATTATGAATGACTTTTGTAAAATAAGTCTCAAACCCTCAGTGAGGAAAAGGTTTTAATACTCTAATACCCTTTAATGTTGGAGTAAAAGCCCTTTCCTCATGCACAGGGTTATCTCCAAATATAGTTTATGTAACATTCTGTCATTCTTTCTTTTCTTTTTTTAATTGGGGTATAGTTGCTTTAAACATTTTGTCATTCTTGAGGTAAGTCATACAATCACTGAATGATGTGCTTTTATTATATCCTACAAACATAGGTAGGACACACTAACATCAACCTTCCCCACAGGCCATTTCTAAAAGTTCTTTGGCCTGGTTTACCTACTATTGTAAATGAGAGAAGTTAGAACAAACTCTGGATTAATGAAATACAAGTACATTTTAATTTTAAACATGTTTCCTTGGGAAAATGTATAGTTTTTTGTTTTTTTTTTAATGGTAAATATTATTCCTAATTGTGAAGGACAATTGGCCCTAGGACCTTCCTTCATTAAGCATTATTTGTTGGATCTGTTTTCTAACAAAGCAACTGACCTTCCCCGGAAAAAGTTCAGGAAATCTCACATTTTCATCCTTCAAAAAAATCCGTATAAAGGCAGCTCCCTTAAAATGAGTGTCAAATTTTATTGAAGACAGTGATTTGGTTTATTGGAATGAGGGCTTCTTTTCAGGTGGGAAGACAGGTCTCAGTTTAGAGACTGCAGCAGCTTAGAAGTAAACTCCCCCGGGAAGCAGAAAGGGCCAGGCAGGTGTAAGTCAGAAGTGGCCAAAACAAGAGAGAAATTGAACGGAGAAATTGACATGCTAAGGGTTACAAAGAGTTTTTGAAAGGAGGTCTCCTACTGTGGAAAACTGGACCAAACTGTTTCCAGTAAGTCAACCCTGTTTTCCAGCCGTGGTTTTCTTATACTTTTCTAGTCCTATCTCTGTTATTTACCCTGGATCAGGAATTGCAAATGATCGAAAAAACAATATAGCCACATTTATCCAGCATTTTGTGTGATAGTCATTTACAATTAAATTAACATTGAGTACTTCTCCTCGACCTCAATTTCTATCCAGTGACTTCAGTGTCAATACTGTATTGAAAGGGAAACTAGCCAGAACACATGGTCCTGATGCTGTTTTCCCAAAGGCAAGGACTAGGTCTTTCTGTCTCCTAGGACATTCACTAAGTAGAGCACAGGGAATTGGGGGATGGATGTGGAATGTGACAGCTGTAGGAGATGTTTCCAAGTGCACATGTAGGGCAGAGTTCTTCTAAGCCGAGAAACCTGGAAGCTCTTTTAGCATCAGAGGTCTGACTTATTTGGGGAATGTCTAAGTTCTGGCTCTCAGTGTTCCATTAGAAAATGTGGACTCATTTCCTTTTTGGGCCCATCTTCTGTTCTCCTGATGGCAATCAGAGGCGATTAGTGTGGTGGGTGAGAGTGAAGCCTCCCAAATCCCACTACTGCCTCTGAGATGGGCAGCCTTGGGCAAGTCCTTAACCTCTGTGTTTTGGTTTCTTTATGTATAAAGCGCCACCGTCATTCCTCACTTGGGTTGCTGCAGTCGTAGTAAGTAGCTTGTCTGCTTGCTCCTGTCTTTGCTTCCTTAGAATATGTTTCCTACCCAGCAGCCAGAATCATCTTTTAAAAACATAAGCCGGACATGTCACTCCTGTGCTCAAAAGCTTCAAAGCGTAAAAGTCAAAGTCCTTACAGTGGTCATAAGGGCCCTACACGATCTACATCTGCTTCTGTTTGATCTCATCACCTACTACTTTATCCCTAACTTTAGTCCAGAATCACCCGAAGGTCTTGTTAAAAAACACAGACTGCCGAGCCCTACCTTTAGAGTTTCTGGTTCAGTAAGTCTGGGGTGGGCCTGAGAATTTTCATTTCTAGTAAGTTCCCAGTGATGCTGGGATCCCAGTGGGGCAGGGAACCATCCTTTGAAAACCACCTATGCGACCAGATCAACTGCTTTGGTATTCCTCAAACACACCAGGCGGATGGTCCTGCCTTAGGGACTTTGCACTTCCCTCTGCCTAGAGGACTCTTACTTCAAAGGTCAGCATGGCTTGCTCCCTTATCTCTATCAAATGCCATATTCTCCTTGAGATCCTCCCTGACTCTCCAGTTAAAAATGATACCCTAGGGCTTCCCTGGTGGTACAGTGGTTGAGAGTCCGCCTGCCCATGCAGGGGACACGGGTTCGTGCCCCGGTCCGGGAAGATCCCACATGCCATGGAGCGGCTAGGCCCATGAGCCATGGCCACTGAGCCTGCACGTCTGGAGCCTGTGCTCCGCAATGGGAGAGGCCACAACAGTGAGAGGCCCGCGTACCGCAAAAAAAAAAAAAAAATCACACCCTACTCCCAGCATTCCCAATTCTCCTTCTTCTCTTTGTGTGTTCTCCATAGCACTAAGCACCATTTGACAATATTGTATGTTTTACTTATTCATTTGCTTTCCCCAACTAGACTTTCAGTTCCATGAGGCAGTCTGATCTGTTCACGGCAGTATCTCCACCATCTAGAGTAGTGCCTGGCACATGGGAGATAATCAATAAATACTTCTTGGATCAATACATCTACAAAATGGGATAATGATAGTACCTATTTCATGGGGTTGTTGTGAGGATTAATAATGCAGGTTAGTACATGTAAAACTCTTAGAACAGTACCTAGCACAGAGTAAGTCTCAATAAACGTTGCTACCGTTGCTAGAGGGGAACCAAAAATAACTGGTGCACTATTTTGGAGATCGTGGGGCTTCACTGGGCTGTTTTCCCTTCTAGTTGTGTCGGACATGGGATTTGCTCTCTACAGAAGGTTCTTTGTCCCTGCAAATGGGTCCCCGGTGAGTTCAGTTTATTATTTTTTAAATTACCTATCATATCAATAGCTAAAAAGGGTCACCAAATAGGGGCAACAATTCTGAGATTTAGGACAGTCAGTTTTACACTTGGAAGTTAAGAAAATTCCTGAGGAAATCAGCCTTTTAGATTGTCCTTTTCACTTCTCTCTCTCATAGCCCTGACAACTGGCTCTAGTTCTCTGCACCTGCTATACTGGTAGCTATTCCAAAAAACAGGAGTGAAGGGACTTCACAGAGAATAAAATGCAGATTGGAAAGCAGCAATAATTTGGGTCCAGATGAATTTACAATAAAAAGAAAACTGACAAAGATTTCCAGTTTTATTGAAATTGGTCTTTGAATTTGGTAGTTTCTGTTTGACTATCTGTGTGTATTTTTTAATTTAGACATGCCATTTATGTGGGATCAGATTATGCTCCTATAGAGATCCCTCGTGGCACCTCAACTCTTACTCTCTTGGTTGGCCTTATACAGAACCATCCTAAACACAATGATGACCAAGAATAAAGAGAAATGATGGTTCTGTCTTGTGTACTCAGAGCCAGTGAACTGATATTTTTTTAGCTTTGCATGATTTGGAATATCTCCTCTCTGTGCACATGGAGTTTTTTTGTCTCTTTTGTCTCACCACCTTGCTGTTCAGACTTTTAAGACTCTTTGACTGGGATGGTATTTGTTTCTTAAACAGCTGAAATATGCAATTAACATTTTCTTTACTTATTCCCATTTTTTCCCCTTTTTTCTCAAGGTGTCTTTTGCAGCTCACATTGCAGGTGGATTTGCTGGGATGTCCATTGGTTATACCGTGTTCAGCTGCTTTGATAAGGCACTGCTGAAAGATCCAAGGTTTTGGATAGCAATTGCAGCTTATTTAGCTTGCGTCTTATTTGCTGTGTTTTTCAACATTTTCCTTTCCCCAGCGAACTGACCTGCCCCTAACACAAACCAATTAATAAAAAGAGCCATCTGGGAAAAAACTGGAGAACTCTCTATGAAGAAACAAAGAAGTCCCAGCAAATGCTAACAATTTTATAAAGAGGACAAAACACCCTTGAAGTCGCCAGTTTCAAAGACTGCTTACAAAAGGAGTCAGGGTTTAAGGAAGGGGCTCGCCTGTGCATGAGGGGGAAGAGGAAGAAAGAAAAGGGAAGGGAAGTGAGAACCAAAGATTGGCTCTTTCCCAGGCGTGCTGCATGAGGGTATGTAAGAGACTTACTCTCCTAGGAGGGTATACTACAGAGATTGCTTGATAGAATCCACAAATAATGTTCTATGCTGAAAATAAAAACTTTTCACATCTGTCAGACTATTGATTATCACTTTCCATCACCGTTCGAGTAGATAAGTCACTGTTTGGGGTGCTTTATATGCATTATTGCTCATCTTTTTAACAACCCAGGAAGGCAGCTATTACTCTGTGTCTTAGAGAGGAGGATATGGGAACTCTTACAAAAAATCAAGTAACTTGTCTAAGAGGGGGCAGGATTTAAAGGTTGGTAATGACTTGACAGCCCATATTCTCCTGCCCTCCTGGTCTATCAGTGCTGTGTTCCCCAAATACCAAAAGTTTATTGTATCATGGCGGGGTTTCCCTGGTGGCGCAGTGGTTAAGAATCTGCCTGCCAATGCAGGGGACACGGGTTCGAGCCCTGGTCCAGGAAGATCCCACATGCTGCAGAGCAACTAAGCCCGTGCGCCACAACTACTGAGCCTGCTCTCTAGAGCCTGCGAGCCACAACTACTGAGTCCACGCGCCACAACTACTGAAGCCTGCACGCCTAGAGCCCGTGCTCCGCAACAAAAGAAGCCACCGCAATGAGAAGCCCGCGCACCGCAATGAAGAGTAGCCCCCGCTCCCCGCAACTAGAGAAAGCCCGCGCACAGCAACAAAGACCCAACACAGCCAAATAAATAAATAAATAAATATATTAAAAAAATAGTATCATGGGAGTATGGGAAGAAACCTTTCTGAGGGTGTACCAAGCATGGTAGAAATACCTTATAGAAGAATTCTCTGGATTGCTAGTTTAAGATTCAAATAGTGTGGGCAACTAAGCCCGTGTGCCACAACTACTGAGCCCGCGTGCTGCAACTACTGAAGCCCACTTGCCTAGAGCCCGTGCTCCGCAACAAGAAGCCACTGCAATGAGTAGTCCCACTCGCTGCAACTAGAGAAAGCCCATGTGCAGCAACAAAGACCCAACGCAGCCAAACAAAACAAAACAAAAAGATTTGAATAGTGAGTCTAGGATCCCAAGGAACCTGGAACTACCTTTCTCGTGCACACTATGTACCTGGACTTTTTTTGGAGTCTCATCTATGATAAGATTCTCATCCTTTACGTGGCTAGTGGTTCTTCTATGAGTGGGTATCTACAAAAGGTAAAATGTCATATCTGAAAGCTGGGATGCCTGTGTCCTTTTCTTGTATGGAACCCAGATTGCTGGCCATTCTTTTTCCAAAATAGTAGTTTTAGGTCACCTGAACGCAGGAAATACAATTTTTTCTTCTTTTATCATAAGCATGTTTTATTTAAAACCCATCTAAACATGTTGCTGTATTCTGAAAGGAGGATACATGCTTAATTATAGTGAGAAAAGTAGTATTTTAGCATTTTGAGAAAAGCTGATCTGGGATTTGTTTCAGAATTCTTTAAAATTTGAGTATGAGAATACAGTTATGTTCTTGGTTAAACAAAGAACTTAGAAACTCTTTTACCTTTCCACCCCAAACCTGCTCTTTTCCCTTGTGATGACCATTGTCAACAGTTGGGTGTATATTCTCCTAGACCTTTTTCGACTCAGGATGAGCAGAAAGGGAAATGGCTTTCAGTTGATGGCTGACTCACTCATTGCATTGAACTGCACTGAATCTGCTCTATGCCCCCCAAGGGATAAATTCAGAGAACAAGTTGAAGATGACTTTGGTATAACTTCTCAAAGCATGATTTGCTTCTCAGATTTACCTAAACTAAGAAAGGTTTGGGTTAATCTCGCTGTTTTAGCTATTTAAATGTACATATGAAATGAAGTGGTTTTTTGTTTTTTTTTGTTTTTGTTTTTTTTTTGCGGTACACGGGCCTTTCACTTCTGTGGCCTCTCCCGTTGCGGAGCACAGGCTCCGGACGCGCAGGCTCAGCAGCCATGGCTCACAGGCCCAGCCGCTCCGCGGCATGTGGGATCCTCCCGGACCGGGGCACGAACCGGTGTCCCCTGCATCGGCAGGCGGGCTCTCAACCACTGCGCCACCAGGGAAGCCCTGAAATGAAGGTTTTTAACAAGATAAATGAGATCACACTACATGTATTGTTCTGTAGCTTGTTTTATAATATGACTTAGGGATCTTTCTGTTAGTTCCTAGAGATCTTTATTCTCTGAATTGCTAATGATAAAGATGTAATAGTTTATTTAACCATTCCTCTATTGAACACTTAAGTTGTTGCTGATTTTGTACTATTACCAACAGTGCTATGTGAACATCCTAGTACGTGCAGTGTGTCTTTGAGAATGAATGAATGAATGAATGAATGGATATTTCAAGCATCCAGAAGCAGAAATGCTATGTTAATTCTGATAGATTTAAACTAACTTTTTTTTTTTTTGGCCGTGCCACGTGGCTTGTGGGATCTTAGTTCCCTGACCAAGGATTGAACGCGGGCCATGGCAGTGAAAGCTCCAAGTCCTAACCACTGGACCACCAGGGAATTCCCTAAATTACCTTTTTTTTTTTTGCGGTATGTGGGCCTCTCCCTGTTGTGGCCTCTCCCATCGCGGAGCACAGGCTCCGGACGCGCAGGCCCAACGGCCATGGCTCACAGGCCCAGCCGCTCCACGGCATGTGGGATCCTCCCAGACGGGCACGAACCTGCGTCACCTGCATCGGCAGGCGGACTCTCAACCACTGCGCCACCAGGGAAGCCCTCTAAATTACCTTTTTAAAAATTAATTAATTAATTTTTGGCTCAGTTGAGTCTTTGTTGCTGGGGCTTTCTCTAGTTGTGGCGAGCAGGGGCTACTCTTCGTTGCGGTGTGCTGGCTTCTCATTGCGGTGGCGTCTCCTGTTGCGGAGCACGGGCTCTAGGCATGCAGGCTTCAGTAGTTGTGGCACGCGGGCTCAGTAGTTGTGGCTCATGGGCTCTAGAGCGCAGGCTCAGTAGTTGTGGTGCACGAGCTTAGTTGCTCTGCGGCATGTGGGATCGTCCCAGACCAGGGCTTGAACCGTGTACTCTGCATTGGTAGGCGGATTCTTAACCACTGCGCCACCAGGGAAGCCCCTGAATTACCTTTTAATCAGCTGTATACATTTATATTCTTACTGATAGCATATGAGAGTAACAGCTTCCTCATACTTTTGCCAAAAGCAGGTATTATAAAACTTGAAAAAATTTACATTTTGATAGTTAAAAATAATACTTTATTTTAATTTGTATTTCTCTGACTACTAATGAAGCTTAGTGTTTTTTAAGTTTACTAACAATTTATATATTACACATAATATATAATTTATATAATACATAATATACAAATATGAATATATATATATATTTTCCTGATGAAAGGGTTGCATTTAATTTGAAAATTAGCTATAGTTGGCAAAGAAGCCCAGGGAAGAAATATTTATCTGCCATTGCCAACCCACTAGGTCACTAGCTCTGAAGAGAGATCGTTAATGACCTAAAGTGCAATGTAATTGTTAATAATAGAAAACTAGACAGAGAAACAGGATTCATCTAACTATGAAATCGGACATGACCCATTGATTATTAAGACTGATGACTAAGAAGTTATTATCTAGTTAGATTATTTTGGTACTAGAAACATCGTTCACATTACCAAAAACTGTGATGTCTTTCTGGGTTCCCCGGGGGGCAAAGTTACCATTAAAAAAGCACACAAACATCTGGTGTTTTAAATGTGACATCTCTGAATTATAGAGGAGCCATTTATTCAGCTTAATTTAGGGCTCATAATTTTAGTCTCCTAAACTGTGCTGTAGTATTAGAAATGTTGGAAATATTCTTTATGTGTGCTACCCAATAAGGTAGCCACTAAGCACATGTAGCTATTTACATTTAATTAAAATTAAATAAAATTTAAAACTCAGTGCCTCTGTTACACAAGCCACGTTGCAAGTGCTCAATAGCTATGTGTTTCTAGTGGCCATCTTATTGGACAGTGCAGACAGAGTCTATTCCAACATTGCTGCAAAAAGTTCCACCGGATTAAAAAAAAAAAGTTCCATTGGGTAGCGCTATTTTAGAAGCAGGAATGAAGACATTCCTGCTTCAATGAATGAAGCAGGAATTAGCTGATGCCTGACTCACTCACTGCACTGAACCAAACTGAATCTGCTCTACATCTGCAAAGGGACACATTCAGAGATTAAGCTGAAGATGGCTGTGGTATAACTTTTAAGCATGATCTGCTTCAGATTTACCTAAACTGAGAAAGGTCTGTGTTAATCTCTCTGTCTTAGCTAATTAAGAGTCATTTGAAATTTTTTTGTTTTCTTTTGAACTCTATAGTACTGTATCTGTGTATATTAGTATTTGTGTCATTTGCTATGAAAGCTTTAGGACCTAAGATTTGAAGCTAAATAATAGTACTTCTTCTTTCAGGAAATACCATGCACTTGTCCTTTAAGGAAAAAAAAAACCTTTAATTTCCTTTGGTGATTTTAACAGTAAAGTGCTCATGGTAAAAGAAAAAATTAAAATATATATAATTATAAAAAAATTAAGTCAGTTGTAATCACACTACCCAGAGATAATCATAGTTAATATTTTGATGAGTATCCTAGGCTTTATTGGACGCATCTCTACATATAAATAAATTTACAATAATGGGGCCACATTATTCTATATTTTATAATGTGAATGTTACTGAAATGATATATCAATGTCTTTTTATGTTAGTATATATTTATTACTTCTATTGGTTGCATAGTACCACACTGTGGATGTACTATTATTTATATGAACAATACAGTCTTTCTTGTATTGATAATTATTTTGGATATTTTCAAGTTATGATTATTATAAACAACAAGAATAATATCTTTGCTTACACTTTAAAATGCTTTGGATTGTTGGGTCAAAGAGTATAGTACTATTAACATAATAAAGTCAAATAGAAATTTTCTCTATCTCAGGAATACAACTCAATTTTAGAAGTTTGATGCTTCTGCAAGTCTTCTGAACTATATAAAGCTTTCAAAAAGGAACTAAAGACTCTAGAACCTGTTATTTAAAAAGTCAAAACTTTCACTATTTGACATACCTAATGTAAATAATTAAACTTGTAAGAGAAAACAGATGATTTCTTAATATCTCTTTCATGAAAATTTCAAGTGTGCTTAGAGAGGAAAAATAACAGTTTAGTAAAACAGTTAAGAGCTGACTTTAGAGCCACAGTGATTGAGTTTGAATACCAGTTCTAGCTGTGTAATCTTGGGTAATTTAAGGTGTGCCTCAGTTTCCTGATCTGTGAAATGGGGGAACAACATACCTACTTCATAGGATTTTTGTGATGCACATATCTTGTAGCTATAATATCCCAGTATGTTGTTTGATTGTGTATCATTTCCCTTTCTATAAGGGATATAGGACATACATTTATATGTTAAATGAAAGTGAATGAAAACATTCACTCTTTTTTTCTTTCCTTTGGGATATACTTTCTCTTAGATATCCTAGGGTATCAACTCTAATATGGAACCTACTGGCTCATAATCCAAGCATCTGTATTATAACTCGCCCCACTGCTCCCTCCACAAAGCAAGCTACATGTCTTAAAAAGGTCAAATACTGTTATAATGAAAATTTCTATAATACTACCACCATACCAATGATCCATTTATTTCAAGCAATATCTAATAACATCCTGGTAGTACAAAATAGTTGAGAATTTTTGGAAAATTTTCACAGCAAAGTTAGTAATAATTCCATAAATATTCATAAATATATTACTGAAATGATTTCTGAAAATGCTCAAAAACTGCCAGAAAGAAACTAGAATTTAGACATTTAAATGTGGATTAAAAAACTACTCTACATTCTTATAGTGAGAGCCAGATTTGTTTCTTTTGGTTTCTTTAAATGCTGTATCTTACTGGATTAAGAAATGAAACATGCCTTTTCCTTTGTGCATAAATGAGATTTTAAAATCATTGACTTTGGTTATAGTTTTTATATAAAATAATCTTAATAGGTTTGTAATATCAAGTCAGTAGTTTTAGGAACCTCTCCAAAAGTTCTCAGTTAAAAAAAATAAAACAACAAACTTCAGCTGAGTAAGAAGACTCTTTTCTTACAGGAATTCCTATAATTCTATTCTTCATAGGAGGGAATATATACACCCCTCCTCCAGGTATCTTTTTTTTCCCCATTGCATTGTAAGGTCTAAACATAAATTATTTTATATTCCTGACATCTTAAACATATTCTTGGTAACAGATTATTACAACTTTCTAGGGAAAAAAGTAGAGCGACCAGCATACTGAAAGAGTGATGCTTTGTTCATATTTTGGCCATAGGTTTGCCTTAAGAAATAGCACACCCCTCAGAATGGAAGAATTTATCTGCCTCCTATTTGATGGGGTTCAGAGCTAAGATGGCTGACTAAATAAACATGGGGGACTGGAATTTCCTTGGAGGCATTCTGGAGGAAGTTCACATCCACTCCACCATGATTGGAAAGATGTGGCTCACCGTCCTGTTCATATTTCGAATGCTTGTTCTGGGTGTAGCTGCTGAAGATGTCTGGAATGATGAGCAGTCTGGCTTCATCTGTAATACAGAACAACCCGGCTGCAGAAATGTATGCTATGATCAGGCCTTTCCTATCTCCCTCATTAGATACTGGGTTTTGCAGGTGATATTTGTGTCTTCACCATCCCTGGTCTACATGGGCCATGCTTTGTACCAACTGAGAGTTCTGGAGAAGGAGAGGCAGATGAAGAAAGCTCAACTGAGGGGTGAACTGGAGGAGGTAGAGCTTGAAATGCCTGGGGATCGGAAGAGATTGGAGCAAGAACTGCGTCAGCTTGAGCAAAGGAAACTAAATAAAGCTCCACTCAGAGGAACCTTGCTTTGCACTTATGTGATACACATTCTCACTCGCTCTGTGGTTGAAGTTGGGTTCATGATTGGACAGTATCTTTTATATGGATTTCACTTAGCGCCTCTATTTAAATGCCACGGCCACCCGTGTCCAAATATAATTGATTGTTTTGTCTCAAGACCCACAGAAAAGACGATATTCCTATTATTTATGCAATCCATAGCTACTGTTTCACTTTTCTTAAATGTTCTAGAAATATTCCATCTAGGTTTTAAAAAGATTAAAAGAGGGCTTTGGGGACAATATAAATTGAAGGATGAACATAATGAATTCTGTACCAACAAGTCAAAACAAAACCTTGCCAAATATCAAAACACATCTGCAAATTCACTGAAACGATTCTCTTCTGCACCTGATTACAGTCTGTTAGTGGAAAAGCAAACACACACAGCAGCGTACCCTGGTTTAAATCCACCTGCATTTCAGACAGATCCAGATAATCACAGTGGAAATGATGACAAAGGCATTTTGGATGAACAGGAAACGCTACTTTCTGAGATGTGTATGCTTAGTACTACCGGTGGTCATCTTCAAAACATCAACTCAAGTAATAAAGGAGACACTCATAAAATATCTGGAAAAGAAGTTAATGGTAACCAGTTGAGGGGAAAAAGAGAAATTGATGGCAAAGACAGCAAAAGGAACCACTACTCTAAAGGTCACTGTTCCCTTCCAGGTGATGCTATAGATCTGAACAACCACACGGGGCAGTCACCCCAAACAGCTTTCTCTCTGCCAGCTAACTACACCTGGAAACCGAAATGGCTTCGTGCTACTTGGGGTCCCTCTGCAGAAAATGAAAAGCAGGCATCACCTCCTAAAGGTAACCTCAAGGGCCAGCTCAGAGAGAGCACAATCAGAACGCTTCCTCCTTCACAGGGAGACTTCCATCCACTTGACATTCCAGACACTCCTGATTCTTTGGGAGGGTTGTCCTTTGAATCCGAGTTGGTCAAAACCTGCAGTAACCCTACTGCTTGTCCTCCAAATCATTTAGTGTCGCTGACAAACAACCTCATTGGTAGGCGGGCTCCCACAGACCTTCAGATCTGAACAGCTGTTGGCTTTTAGACATTCTGTGTATTACATTATCAAAGAAGTAGCTTAATGATGGTTGAGCACAGAAAAAACAGATAGGGCAGCTCTACAGACCAGCTGTTTAGACAGACAAATGCAAACCCATTTAAAAAAGGGAAAATGGCTCTAATTCTGAATTGGGAAGGACTAGTTTCAAGTTCAAAGACATAGAGTTACCAAATCAGGACTACTTTTCTACAGGCTCCCTTCAGAATAACACTAATTTTGGGAAAATTACATGTCAGAATCGAAGCTAAATGGAACCAGGTTTTTCCTTGAAGGGAGCACAGCCTTCAGAGATTGTTCTTAATCTATGTAATTCCCTCTTTTGGTTATTCATCTTTTACTTCTGGACACTGATTATACTTTGTTTGCCCCTGGGACTTAACGCAGTTTCTTTATAGACTGCAACCTGATCTGTCTTGAATATAATCATAATGTTGCTATCTAGGTAAATAAAATCCTAAAAAGACTGGTCGCTTTCTTTCACCAGTTTATAGATAGGATCGTGATTCAGTGCCAGGATCGGAGTCTTGGCTCTACTACTCACTGGTTATCTATACTTGACCGTTTACTAACAGTACCTACCTTACAGGGATGGTGTGAGAATTAAAATAAGAAACATATGTGTTTAATGCACTGCCAGGCACACAGTAAGCGCTCAAAAGTGCTAGCTATTATTAGCACATTACTGCTCACCCTCCGGAGGCCCACATCAAGTTGGCCACAAAACAAGGAGACTCCAAATATAAGAGCCGGAGCCCAAACAGACGATTCTAAGCAGTCCTCTAGCCATTGGAAATCCAAGGGTTGCCCTCGTTAGTGCGCCCTTTTTCAAGATGGGGGTCGACAAGCCAGCACACACACGCTGCCAGAGCTCCGGAGGTCCTAGTTGAGACAGGTCCGCCCACTCCCGGTGTCAGGAGATCCCAGTCTCTAGAATGAGTTCTAGTGCTCCAGGCTCAGTAGGCCCCGCCCCCTGGAGCCCCGCCCACCTCTGGCCCCACTGGACACTTGTCCGGAGTTACCAAAACCCAGCCTCCTACTAAGTAACCGAAACTCTGCGAGAACCGGAAGAGGAAGGAGGAGTGCTGCTTTGCTAGACAGAGGGGCGGGCGTACGCAGCCTCCTTGGGCTCAGCTCACCATGGGGCATTCAGAGCGTCCTGGTCGCCATGAAAACGGGCCACACCCCGGCGGTCCCGAACCGTGGTTCGCAAGTGCGCAGGCGCGTGCGCCCTTCCGCGCATGAGCAGTGCTGCTCCGAGCCCTCCCGCCACGGTCTCCGGCGCCAGCTACGCCGCTGCCGCTGTCACTATGGCCCATTACAAAGTGAGGGGGGCGCGGCGTGGCTGGGGGCGTGCGGGCGGTAGCCAGCCGCTGGTCGGCTTGGGTGGGAGTGGGGGCGCGCGCGCAGGTCTGGGGGGCTTGAGGTGGCGAGGCGGAGGCGGCGTTGCCGGACTCCCAGCGCCTTCTTCCTGCTCCGGCCCCCGGGCTTCGGCCACTGACCCGCCGTGTCTCCTCAGGCCGCCGACTCGAAGCGCGAGCAGTTCCGGAGGTACTTGGAGAAGTCGGGGGTGCTGGACACGCTGACCAAGGGTGAGCATGGGCCAGGAGAGGGTTTCTCGTGACCTCGTCGTGCTCCTCGGCGCAGCGCCCCAGACGGGCCGTGGCGTGGGGCAGGAGGGGAACAGGTGGAACTCGTCCCGGGTTCAGAGAGGTGGGCCTCGGGGTTCAGCGGGGACCGGCTCACGCCTGGCTGCCGGCCGCCGCCGGGGTTGGGTAGCCTCGCACTCGCTACCGCTCTCGCCGCAGGGAGTGAAACTCTTGCAGCTGTTGTGAAGTCCTTCCAACTTCCGTTGCTTTGCCTTGAGCAGCCGCAGTGAGCATGTTTGCTAAAGACCTTGAGAGCCCAACTCCTCCCTCCTGACACTTTTTTCGGAGCCCTCAAAATCCTGTACAGAAACACTTTCCTTTGAACAAAGGGCAAGTGGGGAAATGACCAGGTTTGAAAGCGGGCTATAAAGTAGCTAAGTGAGCCTAATCCCCGAAGTAGCGGTTTGGCTGTGGCTTTTCAACGGAACCCAGTTTCGTAGTCCATATCAATTGCTACTTTGTGCAGATTTCACAATTAAAGTAGAATCACAGTTTAAAGAGCTTGAGGGCACATCAAAACGGTTATATTGTTTTCACTTTTAAAAATGGAAGCTGTTACACTGTATCTCTTACTCTGGGGTTCAAGATCTAAGTAGATGAATAAGGTGCTGGAAACTGGAGGGTTGCAAGAGGTAGTGTGGGTACTGCTTATTTCATTAGCTAAGCCGTAAGGCGAATGCCTGTTATGTATCATTCAACTCACTGGCTGGAACTTTCAAGGGTGCAGAACAGAGGAGTTGGCAGGGATGATGATCTGGGTCCCTACGAGAAGTACGGTAAATATCTGGGAAATAATTTGGTAACTGCTCTTTGGCCAGAAGCAAAAGTTAGGAGAAAATTCTGGGAGAATAACAACTCTGGGTCTTAGCAGAATGCAGGGCTTTTAATTCCCAAGCATGGGCTGGCAATTTTGAGTTGCTACCTTAGGTTCAGGTTTCAGTTTCCTATCTCTTTGCAAATAAGTTTCAGTAAACATTTAAGGGACTACACGAAAGCACTTGTGCTGTCATCTGGGGAGGTATCACAGACTCTTGGAATTTCATCGACCTCCCCCACCCCTCAAAAAAACTCCACAAGCGCACTTCTTTCATTTATTTAACCATTTTATTCAGGTGTCTGTTCTAGGCACCGGGGATAAAACAATGGGGGAAAAAAAAGTCCCTGCTCTAAATGAACTTATATCCTAGTTGGGGGAGACAGATAAACCATAGTGTCAACCAGCGGTAAGTGTTATGAAAAAAACATAGCAAAGTAAGGGCATAAGGAGGATGGGTGTGCCATTTTATATAGGGTGGTGAGGCAAGGCCTCTCTTAAGACATTTGAGCAGAGACATGAGTGAAGTGTGATGTTGAGTTTCAGGAGGTATAAGGAGGCCAGAGTGGCTGGATGGAGTGAATGAAACATACACTGGTAAGGACAGAGAAGTGATGATAGTGGGAGGTAAATGAAGATATTCAGCCTTGTGGCCATACATGGATTTTCCTTCATGAGAGACTGGAAACCACGAGAGGCTTCTTTTCCCTTACTGACATCTACTGGTATTCCCTCTCAACTTTCCTAGATTTCCAGTCTCCTAAGTAATATCAGACAACAGAGTATCTACTGATATGATCTATTTAAAGTTTGATTTTGTGTACTTTACACAGATTTAACTTATAATTTTTATCCAGCTTATTTCCACGTTAAAACGCTAACATTAAAACGCGATAAGGGGCTTCCCTGGTGGCGCAGTGGTTGAGAGTCTGCCTGTAGATGCAGCGGACACGGGTTCGTGCCGCGGTCCGGGAGGATCCCACATGCCGCGGAGCGGCTGGGCCCGTGAACCATGGCTGCTGAGCCTGCGCGTTTGGAGCCTGTGCACCGCAACGGGAGAGGCCACAACAGTGAGAGGCCCGCGTACCGCAAAAAAACAAAACAAAACAAAAAAACAAACGCTATAGGGATGGCTAAAGAGAAAGATAAGTCATTTGAAAGAAGAGGCATTTTAGTTATTTTGAGCACTGTATCAACCTCTAAAAATCCTGGCTGCTAAGGCAAAAAGGGAAACACTGGGTATAGAGTTCTTGTCTGTTTAAAAGGAAGTATATTTCATCTATAGAAAAGCACAGGAAACTTGACATTTACATTATGTTCTGTAATTATCAACCTTGTAACTACCACTGACAGAAACTTAGAAGCTTAAAAGAAAGGGTAGGGGAAGAAAGGGTAAGAGTATTCATGTCTTATAAAGTTAGAATTTGGTAGAGATCAGTGTAAATTAATGGAAGAAGAAACAGAGGCTTGAGTACATAGTTTCAAGAAAAAGGTAATTAAGTAGAGGAATTAAAGTGTACTGTAACACTGAAAGAAGAGGGAAGGAGAGGAGAGGGTAGTGATGATGTAAATATGCCAATTTCTCAAAAAACAGTGCTGTAAGTATGTTTAGAAGAGTATCAGAACTTAACGTAAGTTGTTAGTATTAGTTGCCCATTTGATTTTTTTTAATACTGTCTATATTTGAAGGGTTATTACAACTCTAAAAAAATAAAAGGGGAGCATGTAAGTTGGTTTATGAGGTGTTCCTAAACTGGGGTCTAGATATGCACTTTTTTGTGTGTGTAGATAGAGTTTTTTGTCTTTGATCAGATTTTTCAAAGAGTTCTGTGCACAAAAAAATTAACCACTGGTTTAGAGAGATTTTTACTCGAGTAGTATATCCTAGAAGGAATGTGTTCAATAATAAGATGGAAAAGGTAGTGCTGACGTGAACTATTGGATATGAAACCACTAAAGTATATATTTTAATACTGATTTGAGCATGTTGATTACTGGTAAAGTTTTTGGTTGGTAGTTGTTTAGCATGTTGTGTGTGAAACTTCATTCTTGAAGAACATTTTGAATTCAGACCTTCTTCCTTCCAACAGTTAACCATAGCCCTGTTGATTCTCTACAGAGTTTTTCTCAAACATATCTACCTTGTTTTCATCCCTCTATCACTCTAGTGCAGGTCACTCTCTCCCTTTTTTTTTTTGGCTGCGCCACGAGGCACGCGGGATCTTAGTTCCCCGACCAGGGATTGAACCCGTGCCTCCTGCAGTGGAAGCCCAGAGTCCTAACCACTGGACTGCCAGGGAATTCCCAGGTCACTCTCTTTAAACTGGATTACCGTATCAGCCTCTTAATTGCTCTTCCTGCCTTTAAATCCTTGTCCCACTTGTCTGTCTTCCACACAGGAGTCAAGAGTGATCCTGTCACTCCCCTGCTTATAACTGTTTAATTATATGCCATTTTGTTCTTAGGACCAAGGCCTGACTGAACTTGCAGGATCCTCTAGTCTTCTCCCTAACCACCTTTCCAGCTTCCTTTCCTGCCCCCCTTTTCACAACTCCATCTAGACACACTTGAATTTTCAGTTCCTCAGTATGTTGTTCTTTTGCCCCTGGCCTTCCCTTTTTATCTGAAACCACTGCCTAGGTCTCAGGTCTTATTTCTCTTTCTTGGGGACGCCTTCCCTGGTGCCCTGGGCTGAGTTAG